>NC_136871.1:1585390-2227890 GCF_951799975.1 Gobius niger | reverse complement strand
GGGTCGCCCCCACCTCGCAGACAAAACATCATCAAATAAACATCATCATTTTTATATCTGACATGAAAACTAAGACGTAAAGGGAGGAAAAGAGATACAAATCTCCACTTCAACCACTGCGTGAAACATCAATACTTTCACCTGCCGTGTCTCGCCTTGTCAAAAACAAACCCAAAGACCGAACTGAGTTACAAAGTGTTACGATAGAGTCTAAAGTGAGAGCCTGGGTGGAGGAGGTCTGACTCACCTGTGCGTCCCTGTAGAACATCTCGTACTGCAGGATCATCTGCCGGCTGATCTGCGAGCCGTGGTAGACGATGACGTTCATGTGTGTCCAGGTCCTGAACTCCCTCTCCCAGTTGGTGATGGTGGAGAGCGGGGCGATGATGAGGAACGGGCCCCTGATGCCCAGGCTGAAGATCTCATACAGGAACGTGATGGACTGGATGGTCTTCCCCAAACCCATCTCGTCAGCCAGGATACAGTTCTTCCTGCAAAATAAAAGAAGATGATACTATTTAAATGATCCAAGATTATTACACTATTCAAAAGAAAATCACATTTATTCTTTCCGTTTAAAACTTTAGCTTCATAGATAGAGGGCAATGGACCTGCACCTCGCAGGGCGGGTGTTACAACCAAAAGATTGAAACATAATAATTAGGAT
Organism: Gobius niger; assembly: GCF_951799975.1. Classification (NCBI taxonomy): domain Eukaryota; kingdom Metazoa; phylum Chordata; class Actinopteri; order Gobiiformes; family Gobiidae; genus Gobius; species Gobius niger. Next base: position 2,227,223 of record NC_136871.1, on the reverse strand, counting down.
GCATGAAGCTTGGCTAAAGGGATATTTCAGGATTTTTGACGTAGGGCCTCGTTTCCTAGTTTTCCAGAGTGTTGCTGATTTCTGGAGATATTTTTTTTTGTAATTCATGCAGTTCTTATATTTGAAGATTTTCTATGGTATCAGCTAGCCTGCATTAAAAACAGTGTGACCCGCTCCACAGAGCACCTGAGGCAAATCACTGCTCAGCTCACTCTGCTCTGGCCCTGGTCTACAGCTCATTTTCAGAACATTTTAAAGCGCAACAAACAGAACCGCTAAAGCAGGGGTGTCAAACATACCTGCCCTGTAGAGCATACATTCCAGAGTATGTCAAAAAAAAAAGTAAGTCTCTAGCCCATTCCTGTGTGGAGTTATGAATGTTTAAAGAAAAACCAGAATGCTCATTCTCGCCACTAGGGGGCATTACATTAAAAAAAAGGATAAAGTTCCACACGTGTCCAGCAGAGGGCACTGACATAATAAGAGCTCAGGATATGAACAACACATTATATAGCCATGCGGTAAATGGACAGTCTGCCCCAGGGCGGCTGTGGCTTCAATAACAGTTTACCACCACCAAGTGAATGAATAAAATCTACTGCACTTTCAGGAACTTGTGACACAGGCTTGTAAAGTGCAATACAAGTGTGAGCCGTTGTCATTGATGAAGCTACAGTCAAGTTGGGGCTTTGATCAAATCACAGCTTATTATTATTCATTTATTGGAAACATCTTCTCTATTATATGTGGCCCGCGACCCAAAATGAGTTTGACGCCCCTGCGCTAAAGTGAGTGACTTGTTACCGCTGACTTTGTCCGGACGGTCTTGACACGAGCGGCGGCGCTGATATTCTCGCCCCGACGGCCCTCTCCTTTCCATTCCCTTTAATAATCCAGTCATGCCGCGTTGGCTCGTTCATAAAGTTCTCGAAATTAATCGGTTTACTTTACTCCCGCGTCTCACAGAGATGGGCTGTACCATCTTCTCAAACGGGGGAAACACGGGGCCGGCACAGCTGGGCTCTACCTGTGCTGTCCCTGGCGACATGTGCCGACACTGGCCTGGATATGTTCTGATATCATTGTGGGTTTAGTATTGTGTGTAATGTAATGTAACTCAACTTTATTTGTGTGTGCTGCATATGCTTATAGTTTGCCATAAAACATCTAAAAAGAGTGAAACATGGTGATTCCCACAACCAGCTTCCTCCCCAGTGGGCGAGTGACCCTCGTCTGATCCGACGCCGTCTGGATCGACTTTAGCGACACACATGCTGCTTTGTATCAAACACTTTTCTTCACCGTGGTGTGTTTTTGATAAAGGAACATTGTAAAAAGCTTGTGAACTCTTTGTCCACGGAGCTGCTCCACATCACTGACCTGTTGTACCAGTTGAAGAGTAGCCAGTTCATGCCCTCCAGCTGGTACTCCCGCAGCTCGTTCCCGTTACGGTAATCTCTGGAGCTCTCCAACTTCTGCCACTTCTCCGGAGAGGGGCGCTCCTGAAAGTGACAAATCAGACTTCGTTAGTTATGATTGTTTACAGTTCTTTCAAGGTGCTTCTGATGAATAAAAAGTGTGAGCTCTCAGTCACCCAAATGTTTCCCTAATTTAGTTTAATTTAGTTTCTAGGGTGCTCAAAAATATGAAACTTCTTGGCCTAAAGACAAAACGTACTCAGACCTAAACAACACAACCTTTACAACAATTACTTTCTTATAGTTATTTATACATTTCTTATATTTTGAAGAATTTGTAGTATTACCTTTGTTACTTTACCATTTGAATTATTATTGCATTTGAAATGTTTCCACCTGCTTGGCCTGGTAAGTGCCAGGGCCATTTCATGCAGTTCTTATGTTTGAAGAGTTTCGTGGCGCTAGGCTAGTGCAAGGCTAGTGCATGTCTATGGTATCAGCTAGCCTGCATTAAAAACAGTGTGACCCGCTCCACAGAGCACCTGAGGCAAATCACTGATAACACCAGACTAACCATATAAATGTCTGTGTCCATAGAGTAATGTTTGGAATATAACTGACCTTGTATCACATTTTGAGGGACTATTTTCTAGCAGATCACTCCGCCGCCGCATAGCTTATACAACAACGAAGATCATGCTGCTCAAATATAAGTGATTTTAAATTAGTGATGGGACTTATGGCTCTTTGAAGGCCATAGAAATGCACTAGCCTTGCATTAGCCTAGCGCCACAAAACTCTTCAAACATAAGAACTGCATGAATTACATTTTAAAAAAAATCTCCAGAAATCAGCAACACTCTGGATAACTAGAAAATGAGGCTCTATGTCAAAAACCCTGAAACATCCCTTTAAGGAAACGTCTGCACTCTTTGGGCCCGGCTAATCGGAGTGAGCTGTTGTGACCCTACACTCCGTCCAGAGCCTTGAGGTCAGCTGTCGGACCTGCAGTTCCTAAAACTAGGCCAAAAACGACGGTCAGTGGTGGAGCTTTCTTCCCGACTGCAGGAAAAGAAATCTTCGCTCTTCATTTATTAAAACAAAAAACACAAACATCTCTCGTCTCTCTTTAAACCCGCCCGACAAAACACTAAACTACGACATGTCTATTGAATCTTTTGCGTCATCTTCTAAACGTCAATGTCATTTGAAAAACAGGCCTCGGCTCCGCCCAGCGCCGCCGCCGCCGCTCGCCGCAGTCAGGCCATTGTTGTAGCTCATTAGCCACACAGGAGCGCGGAGTCTCAAGGACAGCCGGCGCACACAGGAAGCTCGTTCTGAGAAAGCCTTGGGATTAAAAATAAGACCGAAATGACGGGGTTCAAACGCGTGTGGCCCGATAAAAGCGCCTGTGCTGGGCTGGAGGTAATCCTGCAAATGTCTCCTATGGTCCATAGTCTTAAAGGTCTTATTTAACTCTTTATTCAGGTTTGTAAATGTTTCAGGACTCCTTCGCCTTGATGTTTTGTGTAACTTAAAATGATGTAATCGTCTAGAAAACACCCCTAAAAGCTTTGATATCATAAGATGTAGTTCAATAAAACGCCAGCAGAGGACGCACAAAAAGGAACAATCTGCGGGAAGATCACTTAAAGCAGCATTAAGTAACGTGTTTACCTTAAAGAGGGGGTATTCTGCTTTTTTCAGTCACACAGCACCAGTCTATATCACACTACAATGATGACAAACCTCCTGTTGGTCTGTAAATGCAGTAAATTAGAATAACTGCCTTGTATAAAATGTCTCTCTCAAAATGGCTGTAGTGAATGTCTTGAAATAGGCCTCTGTCTCTTTAACCCCTTAACTCCCGCCTGAACCGAGCACGTTTTCTCCAGTTTGGCTTTACCCCAATCCAAAAGCTTCTGGAAAAAGGGTGTGAAAATAGCAACAAAACAATGATGGAAATGTGACAAAAAAGTGAGAAAACATTGACAAAAAAATGAAAAAAATGTGACAAAAATTTGATAAAAATTGGACCAAAAAATTACCAAAAAAGACGAAAAACTGACAAAAATATGACAAAAAATGGCGAAAAAATGACAAAAAATGTGACAAATAAATGATAAAAATGTGCCAAAAATTTGATAAAAGATTGACCAAAAAATGACAAAAAATAGACGAAAAAATTACAAAAATATAACAAAAAATTACGAAAAAATAACAAAAAATGTGACAAAAATTTGATAAAAAATGACAAAAATTTGATAAAAAATGGACACAAAAATGAATAAAATTTGACTAAAAAATGACCAAAAAATTACAAAAAAGTTAAAAAAATGATGGAGAAAAAAAAATCTGACGTGAGGAAAAAGATCCTCTCGGTTCAGGTGGGAGTTAAGGGGTTAAGAACCTCTGAGCCTTTAGACACGCCCCCTCCACACGCTGTCTGTGGCATCAGTGGGGAGGGGGTTCTGCTGAGGAGCAGTGGTTGGTTACTCGGCTGGTGACCAAAGCTCGGAGGCGTCTCCAGGAGGTGGGGGCGTTCCTAGGAGGACTCAGGCAAACCTATCCCTAAAATGGCCGCCATCAGAGTTTTTACGGATTACTCAGAAATACGTGAATGTGCCAAGGCAACACTTCAGCCATGTTTTTAATGAGGGAGTGACAGAATAACATGATGGAAAGCTTGAAAAAGCCCATTTTGCATAATACCCCCCCTTTAATAAATCCTCTCCGTCGTCCCTGTGGGGGTAATACAAGTGTTTATGGGATGATTGGAGGGTCTTTCATCTCCCCCTGGTGTCTCTGGCCAGAAAACCATGTTTGCAACTTGACTGCCACCGGACCGGAACCACCAATACACACTAATAGAATCACAAAGGAGAAGCTAACATGCTAACGGACAAAGCTAAACGGGCTAAAGTCACTTTAAACAGCCAAGTTTGAGTGAAAAAAAAATATTTCCATTGTATAATCAGATGCACAGTAACCCTCTCTCCCTTCGCCTTTCCTGTCAGTGTAGTATTTACTCTCCAAGACAATTAATACGTTAAAAAAACGCAACTTGCTACGACACCTGCAGTTGCGCTTATGGCCTCTGTGTGAGGACAAAGAAACTCAGTATCCTTCACCTCAGATATTCACCCTCTCTGAATCGCACATGGCCATTCAAATACACTCCCTTGCATAACCGTCTGTGACCATTCAGGAAAAAAAGCATTGAGTCCAACTATCAGGATAAAATCAGTTTGGATGAACTCAAGGCTTGGGGGAATCACCATAGCAACAATGCTCTTTCGCTGCTTTCAGTGCCTTTTCTATAAGCTGTACTGGATCAGCCGATTGTTCTCTCGCTGTGAGCTTTATTATAACAGCAAATCTTTGAGAACATTTAAGAATAAAATGCCAGGATGTCTCGCATTTGGACACAGTGTAACATACACTGCCTGACCAGAATAAAGCTACACATGTGCAAAAAAAAAAGGAGAGAGAAAGTCAGCGAGCTGGGACTTCAACATGAAGTATCCCATGGTCTGGGTGAATCCTGGATTCTGATTGGCTGGTGCATTATTTTGGTATAACCGCACACGTAGTCCGGTAGTTAAATCACGGGGATGTCACTCCGCTGTGGCGTCGCCATAGCAACGCATGACACAGCTGAATCAGATAAAGGCGTAATTAGTGACTGACAGGAACGTATGAGATGGATTTAGTGTTTGCTAAATGTTTGTAGAGGAGAGTGAGCAGCTAGGTTAGCTACTGTTAATAACATATGAGCTTTACATTTCTATTGGAAACGGTTAAGGCTATTCATCATTTTCAGGCGTACATAAAATGATCCTGCATTGAAGCATCTTTGTCTGGATTAGTAAAGTCAAACATAAAAGTTTGAGTTGGGGGGGCCCAGGTGTGAGCGACTCCACCGCAGCTGTTTCCATAAACAGTTGAGCTGGTTGAGCTAGCTAGCTTTAGCTTCAGGTTAAACCTTGTAAAAGGTAAATAACTCCTGTCCACGAGTGCCGCATATCGGTGTTTCCTTCCAGGGAAAAGTGTTTCCGGGTTAGTCCTGTTGTGTTGTGATTCTGTGCTGATGTTGTGTCGTTGAGCCTGACTGAGATCCTCGTAATAGCTGCGGAGAATGACTCGCTCTGAGACCAGCCTTCAGTGACCGGCTAATAACCCACACAAAATAGTCCCGTAGTCTGGCAGATTTAGGGAGTTTAGTCAATGAAGAAAACATTTATTATAAATGTTACGTTTGTGGGACCCTGGTATAAGCGGATTAAACAACATTTTATTTATTTATTCATTGACCAGCATTTTAAACGCCAAACGAGCGGCCGCAGATGCAGAATTATAACTCTGAGACGCACCCGGAGCACATGGCTACTTAATATCAAACAAACAAACTCCTCAGTGAGAGTATTTATAAGGCGCTGCAGATGTTAGCACTACCCGACCCGTGTTAGCATTAGCATTTATCATGAAATCAAGGTTACGCCTGTACGATAGAGACAGCATGACCCGATGTGATCAATTACAAAGCTTTAAGGCTGTGATTCCCGCTAATATGTTTGTCAAGTGTGGCGTCACGACTTCCACTTCCGGGTCCGAGCAGACCGGCAAACAATCCATATTTCTGAAACTCAACGGAGAGTGACTGAACCAACGTATTTCTCAGACTCATTAGCCAAAATGCAGCACCTTCTGCTAAAAGAGTATTATTTACTAAAGTCACTACTTCCGGGGTTAGCGTAGCTGCGTCGACTCGGACGTTAGCATTTTTCTCCACTTCCTCCCTCCCTCCCACTATTTATTAAAGACATTTCAGATATTTCGAAGGATCGACTCGTCTCCTCTTTAGTAAAGTTGCCTGAATGTGACTTTTGACTCCTCGACTCTCACTCGACCACCTCCGGTCGTCCTCTCACCATATGTCTGAGCTCTGGGGGCGGCTTCTGGATCTGCTGAAACTCCTTGATCTTCTCCGGGTCCAGGTCCTCCTGCAGCTCCCACGTGGCCTCCTCGTACGACAGGCTGCACCACTTCACCAGGTAGTGCGTCACCTCCTGCAGGAGCACAGACACCGACGTGATGGAAGATCTCGCTTTGACCCAGTTTAGATAGACTGGACCAGTTCAGACGGTTTTACTGAAGCTACCGCTAAGCTACAGCTGGATCAGCATGGAATAATAGAACTTCTTCTCCCTAGAATGATCAGGTTCTGTCTGCATTCTGTTCTTTAGCTTGAAGTTTTGTCCACACATTTCACTTTTTGCTCATAAAACCTCATAAATGCACCAAACTCAGGAAAAATGTGTGTATTTGTGTAAAACCGGGTCCAGACACAATCCCTGTGCGTCATTTGTAAAACTTTGTTGCGTGTTGCGTACCTCTCCGGTCTCCGTATCCGTGGTAACAGCCACTTCCAGCACTCGGTCCACCTCCACATAGTCCGGATTAAACAAATCCTCGTCAGGCTGAGGAGACACACGTCAGCACTTTACATTCAACGAGAACTGAATGACACCAGTAGACTTCAGACCATTTCCTGGTTTCACTCAGACTTCTTGTTGAGTTGGCACAAGACGCTACACACAGTACTTTTCCTTCCTTCCTTCCTCCTTTGCTTTCCTGCTTTCCTTCCTTCCTTCTTTCTTCCCTAAACTTCCTTCCTTCCTTCCTTCCTTCCTCTTCCCTTCCTTCCCTTCTTTCTTCCCTAACCTTCCTTCCTTCCTTGCTCCCTTTGCTTTCCTTCTTCCCTTCCTTCCTTCCTCTCTTCCTTCTTCCCTTCTTTCCTTCCTTCCTCCCTCCCTCCCTCCCTCCCTCCCTTCTTCCCTTCTTTCCTTCCTCTCTTCCTTCTTTCCTTCCTCTCTTCCTTCTTCCCTTCTTTCCTTCCTTCCTCCCTCCCTCCCTCCCTCCCTCCCTCCCTTCTTCCCTTCTTTCCTTCCTCTCTTCCTTCCTCCCTCCCTCCCTCCCTCCCTCCCTCCCTTCTTCCCTTCCTTCCTTCCTCTCTTCCTTCTTTCCTTCCTCTCTTCCTTCTTCCCTTCTTTCCTTCCTTCCTCCCTCCCTCCCTCCCTCCCTCCCTCCCTCCCTCCCTTCTTCCCTTCTTTCCTTCCTCTCTTCCTTCTTCCCTTCCTTCCTTCTTTCTTCCTTAACCTTCTTTCCTTCCTCCCTCCCTCCCTCCCTCCCTCCCTCCCTCCCTCCCTCCCTCCCTCCCTCCCTCCCTCCCTTCTTCCCTTCTTTCCTTCCTCTCTTCCTTCTTTCCTTCCTCTCTTCCTTCTTCCCTTCTTTCCTTCCTTCCTCCCTCCCTCCCTCCCTTCTTCCCTTCTTTCCTTCCTCTCTTCCTTCTTCCCTTCCTTCCTTCTTTCTTCCTTAACCTTCTTTCCTTCCTCTTCCCTTCCTTCCTTCCTCCCTTTGCTTTCCTTCCTCCCTCCCTCCCTTCTTCCCTTCCTTCCTCCCTCCCTCCCTTCCTTCCTTCCTTCCTCCCTCCCTCCCTTCCTTCCTTCCTTCCTTCCTTCCTCCCTTCCTCCCTTCCTCCCTTCCTTCCTTCCTTCCTTCCTTGACTTCCTTCTTTCCTTCATTCTTCCCTTCTTTCTTCCCTAACCTTCCTCCCCCCCTCCCTCCCTCCCTTTGCTTTCCTGCTTTCCTTCCTTCCTCCCTCCCTCCCTTCCTTCCTTCCTTCATGTATTTATTCATTCATGGACATAGCAATTACATTGAACGAACCAGATCCATTGTCTAAAGTGTTAAAGGTAATTTTCAACACCTGCCCATAGGGGTTACAACAGATAAAGCACATTATAAAGGTGTGGGGGACGCCTTAAAGGTGCAGTACGCAACTTTTTATTAATAATTGTGCATATTTGACCCTGTAGTGACCCGGCGGCTCCACTCCAAGGTCAAATATGCACAAATATCTTTTCTTTCTCAAATAAAAAGTTGCATAATGCAGCTTTAAACCACTCTTAAATGCATCCAAGTCTGCTCTGTGGCCGTCGATGCTGTTTATACTTTAATATCGACCTAGACCTTCCTCCTCCATCTTTGTCCGCCATCGAACTACCATGATTGAGTTTGTTACTGCAGAGGATGTGACACACTGTGAGGTGCGAGGCGCTGACCTCAGAGAAGAGGTGTTTCATCTGGGCCTGTTTGGTCCTGAAACGCTTGATTTTCTGGTGGATCCTCGGGTCCTTCTCCAGCTCCTCCAGAGTGGCCCATTTACAGTGCAGGTACGAGCTGCAAACAACGAGAACATGTCAGGACGCACTGCTCACGTCACATCCATCTCCTTCTCATATACTGTGCATTCCAACACTGTCACGCATCGTACACGGCCAAAACGGACGTCTTTATAACTTAAAATCACGAGAATTAAGAACATTTGACCTTAAATAGAGTCATTTGAACCTTTTTGTACTGGCAGATAAATTCACTCGCCCAAATCGAGGACAAATACTTTCAAGACAATATGTATTATTTTTGGTTAGGGCTGTGCAATTAATCGAAATTCGATTACGATATCGATTACAACAGTAAACGATTACAAAATTAGCATAATCGCAAAAAATTCATTATAGTTTTTTTTTTCACATTTAAAAAAAAAAAAAAATTCAACATTTTTTTTTTCTAATTTTTAATTTTGGGATTTTTGTCTTTCTGTGTTGGATTTTTGTCACTTTTCTGCTGGATTTTTGTAATTTTTTTAATGGATTTTTGTCACTTTTTTGCTGGATTTTTGTAATTTTTTTAATGGATTTTTGTAATTTTTTTAATGGATTTTTGTAATTTTTTTAATGGATTTTTGTAATTTTTTTAATGGATTTTTTTCACTTTTTTGCTGGATTTTCACTTTTTTCCCGACTTTTCGAGATGCTACTTTTGTCTCTCTGGACATTCGGACACCCCTACAAAATGGCGTGACCGCTATATAGTGACTATATAGGGAATAGTGTGGACATTCGGACACAGCCAAGATAAAAAAATCCCTCCATTTTAAACGGTGGTTCGGAACGCACTATTGAATGATCAGCCGTGACCTAAATAACAAATAAGAAACCGCATAAATTAATGTTAAACACGATACTTTCAAGGATTATTGCTGATTTAAGCCTCGGGTGATGCCGTTTAAACAGGCGCCGCTACCGGTTTTTTAACTTCTGCTGGATAAACATCGAAAGAAACGTCCCCTGAGGAAATGTGGTTCATGTTAAGGTTTGATGACTCATTCTAATTTAGTTTAATAACACAGTAAGTTAAGAAGATCTGTTCACTTTATTCCTACAGTGTGCCTCTCCGTTCCCTTCCCGAGACATGTTACTGATGTAGTTTTAGTCTCTTTTCAATCAGTAGAAATATAATTATGACAAAAACTACGATGACACACAGTATTTTAGTGAAGAAAACTGCACTGTAGCCGACTCCAGAGGCTTTTACTTTTACAAATATGGGTTTTATTTTGTGGGCCGTGAATATATTATTGCTACATTTTACACAAATATTTCCCGGCGGCTCGCGCGGCATGTTTTATTCACCGCCGCCGGGACCAGAGCGATCCAAACCGATTCATATCAGAGCGTCGGCCTCTCAGCGCGACGGGTAAAACGCTGGAGCAAAACAGCGGCTCCGCAGAGACGTCTCAGATACGATGATGCTCCTCAGAGGAACGACGCTTCAGATACGATGATGCTCCTCAGAGGAACGACGCTTCAGATACGATGATGCTCCACAGAGGAACGACGCCTCAGATACGATGATGCTCCTCAGAGGAACGACGCTTCAGATACGATGATGCTCCTCAGAGGAACGACGCCTCAGATACGATGATGCTCCTCAGAGGAACGACGCCTCAGATACGATGATGCTCCTCAGAGGAACGACGCCTCAGATACGATGATGCTCCTCAGAGGAACGACGCCTCAGATACGATGATGCTCCTCAGAGGAACGACTGCAGGCTGTGAGAGGAACGTCCTTCAACTTACTCTGAATGTTTCTATTATTAGGTTTGAACCTCTTACAGCTTTAACCAAATCTGAAAGCTTCTCGACTGGAGCTCGACTGAAAGCGAAGGCCTACAAAACTGATCTGGGTCTTTCTCCTCGTTGTTCGAATTACTTCTTTAAAGTTTTTTTTTTCATTGCTTTATTATTGTTGCTTGTTTTTCGTCACATTTTTGTTTGTTTTTTGTCACATTTGTCCCTTTTTCATCACATTTTTGTCACTTTTTCATCACCTTTTCGTCTATTTTTCGTCACATTTTTGTCACTTTTTCGTCACATTTTTCTCACTTTTTCATCAAATTTTTGTCACTTTTTCATCACACGATTGTTTTTTCTTCGTCACTTTTTCATCACATTTTCATCACTTTTTCGTCACATTTTCATCACTTTTTCATCATATTTTTGTCTCTTTTTTGTCACATTTTCAAAAATTTTTTGTCACTTTTTCATCACATTTTCGTCTATTTTTTCGTCACATTTTTGTCACTTTTTCGTAACATTTTTGTCACTTTTTTGTCACTTTTTTTCGTCAATTTTTAGTTTTTTTCGTCACTTTTTTGTCACATTTTTGTCACTTTTTTGTCACATTTTTGTCTCTTTTTCGTCACATTTTTGTCTCTTTTTCGTCACATTTTTGTCACTTTTTCGTCACATTTTTGTCACTTTTTCGTCACATTTTTGTCACTTTTTCATCCAATTTTTGTCACTTTTTCGTCACATTTTTGTCTCTTTTTCATCAAATTTTTGTCACTTTTTCATCACATTTTTGTCACTTTTTCATCACATTTTTGTCTCTTTTTCGTCACATTTTTGTCACTTTTTCATCACATTTTTGTCACTTTTTCATAAATTTTTGTCACTTTTTCATAAATTTTTGTCACTTTTTCATAAATTTTTGTCATTTTTTCATCACTTTTTCGTCACATTTTTGTCTCTTTTTCGTCACATTTTTGTCTCTTTTTCGTCACATTTTTGTCTTTTTTCATCACATTTTTGTCTCTTTTTCGTCAATTTTTTTGTCTTTTTTTTCGTCATTTTTTTGTTTTTTCCGTCACTTTTTTGTCACATTTTTGTCTCTTTTTCGTCACATTTTTGTCTCTTTTTCGTCACATTTTTGTCTCTTTTTCGTCACATTTTTGTCTCTTTTTTGTCACATTTTTGTCTCTTTTTCGTCACATTTTTGTCACTTTTTTCATCACATTTTTGTCACTTTTTTCGTCACATTTTTGTCACTTTTTCGTCATTTTTATGTCTTTTTTTCATCACTTTTTCATCAATTTTTTGTCACTTTTTCGTCAAATTTTTGTCACTTTTTCGTCACATTTTTGTCACTTTTTCATCAATTTTTTGTCACTTTTTCGTCAAATTTTTGTCACTTTTTCGTCACATTTTTGTCACTTTTTCATCACATTTTTGTCACTTTTTTGTCACTTTTTCATCACATTTTTGTCACTTTTTCATCACTTTTTTGTCACTTTTTCGTCACATTTTTTGTCTCTTTTTCATCACATTTTTGTCTCTTTTTGTCACATTTTTGTCTCTTTTTCGTCTTTTTGGCCTTGTTTCGTTGCTATTTCGATGCTTAAGCTTTTAGATTTGGGTGAAGCCAAACTGGAGAAAATGGTTCAGGTGTAGCTTAAGAGCTTTAGTGTTGCCTGGTTGTTATTAATGACATCACTTTAGCGCATACATATATAGGACGACTTTCTTCACTTTTCCTGCTTGTTATTACAGGAAAATGCATCGTATTTACTCAAACTTTTCCCTGGGAGCCAGTTATGGGCTTCTTCATTATTTACAACGTTAAAATAACTAAAGCTGAGCACAGACGCCACCTTTCTTTCAGTTTTGAGGGATTTTGTGTGGACTAAATTCAGCTCGATTATAAAAGCACTGGGGGTTCACACATGACGAGTGAGAAACACGAGTCTGGACCTCGGTGTTTCTAAAATCCTTGTTTCGCTTCTGCCCTGAAAAGTGAAGAACACGGACAGAAAAAACAGTCACACATGAGCCGCACTTACAAGTTTCTGTATTTGACGTAAAACTCCTCCGCCTCCTCCGATTGGTCCCCGGACGACGAAGTCTAAGAGAAAGAGAGAAGTTTAAGCAAATGTACAGAAAACTATTGGAACCATGACCAGGGTTCTACAGGCGGCAGAAAGTAAAATGTTGCAAAAAAAAGCGCTGCATATTTAATTTCGTACGATTCGTAAACATTCACACGAACAAGGGAGTGATGAGACTTTTTCATATTCAAAACTAAAACGGACACAACGGGAAACCTCGGAACAAAAGATCACGTTTTGTGGGTTTTTTGACAATGTGTGCAGTAAAAAGAGTTGAGCGCATTGAGTTGCCTTGTATAGACACAGACGGCATCTCGTCATAGAAGGGGGCGTGGCTTTGCCAAGGGGGAAAATAGAATCTTTTGGGAAACACAATTTTCCCTCTTTTTAGCCATTTTCTGGTGGAATATGAACTTATTCATATTCCACCAGAATATCCACCGGAATATGAACTTATTCTCAGTTGTTTATGTATTCATGGGCTGTTGAACCACTTTGCTCCTCTCCATGTATTTGTATCTTTATTTAGTAGAAACTATATTCATAATGCAGCGTTTGTTACAGTAGTTTTTGAAAAATTAGAGAAAGTTTAGATTTTCCTCCACATTGTTTTCCCCTGAACTGTCTCAAACATGACCATATATGGGCGACTCCAGAGATGTCGCCTGTATCTACACAGCTGCAGGGTCAACGAAAGGTCAAATACGCACTATTATCCACTTGCTTTACATAAAAAGCTGCGTACTGCACCTTTAAGACAGAGACTAGGACTAAGTCCATTCGTCAGAGGTTTCCAGAAGAACTCACCTCTCTCTTCACTGGTCTGACGGAGAGGATTTTCTCGATGATGTTGGCCTCGTCCTCTGGCGGCTCCTGTCAAGTAAGAAATGAATAAAGTCAAATTTAATTACAGGGGCTTCAATAAAAAAAGGATTTCTAATTACCTTCAGTTTATTACATTCACTCAATCACATTCATTTCTTTGGAAACATTCCACTGAACCAGGGGTTCTCAACCTGGGGGTCGGGACCCACTAGGGGGTCGCGAGACAAAATTGGGGCGTCGCCAGAGCATATAGATAAAATATATATTTTAATATTATTATTACTAGCTGAGACCCGGCCTTTGGCCGGGCCTCGCTAGACTCCACATTTGATATTCTGATATGATGAGTGATTACAAAGAAATGTCCAACCCGTCACACAGTTCAGCTGTAGACCAGTGGTTCCCAACCCATTCCTAAAACTATGGCCACTACAAATGTTTAAAAGAATGAAGGCAAAAATAATTTCAAACAAACTGCAATTGGAGTGTTTGATGCACCCGTGCTCCTTTCTTATAAACTACAACGACAATATTTTCGCTAAACTCGGGGAACAGGATTCAAGAGACAGTGGAATAATTATTGATAAATATTAGGGGTTCAGCTCTAATGGTTTGGTTGACGGTGCAGGACCCGAGGTTTGGTGCATCACGGTAGTGTGCAATCAAACAAATAATGAGTAGGTTTTGAACTGAAATAGCCTAATGATCGTTGTTTGACAGTATTTATAACCTTACAATAAAATCGGCAATGCTTTCAAAGCTGCTTTAGAATAAAATGTACCTCTGGGCTCACAATACGTGAAAGCAAAATAGAAAACAAATGGTGCAGCAGCAAAGTAAAAAAAAAGAAAAAAACTATGCAGTGCAGGCCATGCGCTCGTTAAGCGGTAGTTTCATTTTCGCTTTTACTCACACGGAGGAGAAATCAGTCGGAGCAGCGCGTTTGATTAGAGGCTCGTGTTTGAGCAGGTTTTGGGCACGCGCGCACACACATACACACACGCACACACACGCACACATCGCCCTGTTAGGATGCGCGCACGCACAGCAGTCAGATCTCTTGCACTCGCGTTGTTGTGACGGCGGGTTGTCCTCGGACAGCAGCACCGCGGTCCATATGGACCCGTGGCCAATGCCCGTGGGACCGTCACGTGGGGGCCGCGGATGTAATAATAATAATAAGAGTAATATTGCATTATAGCGCTTTTCCAGACGCTCAAAGTCGCCTAACAATTTGGTGCATTATTCATGGACAGGCAACCAGTCTGCGCACATCAGCCCCCACCACCAACCACGCACTCAGTACTGTCGCCAGGCTTCCTGGTGTTCCCAAACGGTCTCCCATCCCAGTCCTAACCAGGCCCTTCCCTGCTTAGCTTCAAAGTCGGTATGGGAAATAAACATGGCGGCGCCCAGGCGGCGGCCATTGAGATAGCGTTTTCTATAATAGATGGTGTCGTAGCATACATGCTATTTTACCAGGGTGCCATTATTGGTTCTAAATTTAATTCATTTTTGTTTTAGCCATTGTTTTTTCTTTGTTTTTTAAGAGTTATATAGGTTAACCTCTTAACTCCCGCCTGAACCGAGAGGATCTTTTTCCTCACGTCAGCAGATTTCATTCAATTTTTTTTGTTGGGTATTCAACTCATTTTTGTAACTTTTTCAACATTTTTTGTCATATTTTTGTATTTTTTTTTGGTCATTTTTTGTCATTTTTTTTATCACATTTTGTCAATTTTTTGCCACTTTTTTCTCACATTTCCATCACTGTTTTCGTCTCAGTTTTGTCGCTATTTTCACACCTTTTTCCAGAAGCTTTTGGACTGGGGTAAAGCCAAACTGGGGAAAATGTGCTCGGTTCAGGTGGGAGTTAAGGGGTTAATGTCCCTGTTTTTCCCATGATCTGACCCGGGTGGGGGTCACGATCCTAATTAACTGTTACAATGGGGGTCGCGGCTCTAAAAGGTTGAGAACCACCGCTCTGAACAAAGGCTGCTTTTGTGTGAGCAGCAGAAACAGTCCTTATTTGGAATGAGTGATGGAAGCCGGTGGATTTACCTCTGCCTGCCAGGCCAGGGCCGTGGCGTTGAGGGCCGAGATGCGCCCGGCCCCGAGCACCGCGATGGTCTCCCCGTCGTCGTCCACCACCTTGAAGTCCAGGTCCTCGTTGTACTTCCTCCGCTTCACCTGCCGCCCCGAACGCCGCTTCTGAAAGATAAGATAAGATGATCAGCTTCGTGGTTGTATAAACTACGCGGCGGCGGAGTGATCTGCTAGAAAATAGTCCCTCAAAATGTGATCATTCATGTGACACAGACATGTATATGGTTAGTCTGGTGTTATAAGTGATTTGCCTCAGGTGCTCTGTGGAGCGGGTCACACTGTTTTTAATGCAGGCTAGCTGATACCATAGACATGCACTAGCCTAGCATTAGCCTAGCGCCGTGTAACTCTCCAAACAGAAGAACTGCATGAATTACAAAAAAAATGATCTCCAACACTCTGGATAACTAGGAAATGAGGCCCTATGTCAAAAATCCTGAAAATATCCCTTTAAAATTCAGAGGTTTGTGTGCAGTGCATTGACTCAGAAAGATAATTTAAAAATCACAAAGGCTGCAAGTATCTACGAATATGCAGCAACTTAACACAGGCTTTGAAGGCTCTGCAGCCTCGAAGGTTTTGTGATAGATCTGTGTTGCCTTCATCAATGTGCATTAACTTAAAACACACAGAACTAACACGAGAGATGCTACACACATTTTATAAAACCCAGAGTGGATTTTGCTTTAGAAACATGCAGCGTATCTGTCACTGCAAGATCTGTCAGAAAAATTGTGAGATCATTTTTGCTCCAGAAAATTACGCCTTAAAACCCTTTCTGCTCTAAAGAGCCACATGTGGCTCCAGTTATGGTCCCGCTACTTGGACACAAGGGGGCGCCATTCCAACCTTCTCAGTGTAAATGTGAGTTTACTTTCTTTGGAGTTAGACTTTAGTTCAGACACAATGGGCCTGATCTTGTGCATCAAAACAGAGACGATAGTGTGACATTTTGCCTCAGTAGCAGCACTTTGTGATCTTGCCACTCCAGACTTAGCACATTTAAGTGGGTGGAGACACACATTTTCCTCCAACCAGATCGACTCCGCGTCCAGGAGAGTGGTTGTGGGAGTGTGGGGTGAACATGTGCTTTTGTTTTGCTTCGCGTTCACGCCGAGCGCGGCCGATCCGCGCCACAGCGGACGCTGTCGCTCTTTTTCTCTGGAGACGTGAACATGGTTTAGCTCACGATGGTTTAGCTCACGATGGTTTAGCTCACGATGGGGTAAATAAAGTTTTTAGTTTGACCTGTGAGAGCCTAAGGCTTAAGAAAGAACGCAAGACAGCGCCATGTAAACCAGGAAGTGAATGTCAGCCGTGTTTCCATCAGTGCAGTCGCCTCCTCTTGTGACGCCCCCTCACAGGAGGCGGAGGCCAATGGCACATATAGCACCGCCCCGTGCGCCGCCACAAGATCTGGCCCATGAGTCACAGAAACATGACACTAAATACAGTCAGCTCTTTGATTCCTATCTAAAGGGTGAGGCCATTTTTCAGTCCTGCTGAAGCAAACGCATGAACTCCTCTACAGGTGCAAGTGTGTAGAGCAGACCAGGCTTCATCAGCTGGTTCTCCACAACTTTAGCCTTTACTCACTTTAATTACACCTTTTAAAGATCCGGTTTGAACCTTTTTATAGACATAGTTTAGCCTTGATGTGATGGAGTGAGTGCCTGGGGGGAACCGTGGAAGAACTACACCTCGATTACGCAGAACTCCTCAAACCAAACATGGAGGATACTCACGCTGCTGTCCAGTGGGTCCTGGCTGTCCTCCCCTCCCGCCGTGAGCCCCGAGGTGGAGGTGGTGTCATCGCTCTCCACCGCCTCCAGAACCAGCTCCTCCTTTCTCCTCTTCCCCTTCTTCTTCTTCTCCACCGGCAGAGAGCCACACACCCTGAGGAGCAGAACAAAAAACGCTTTAACACAGCGAGTTCAGGGGCGGACTGGCCATACGTCCATCACTTTTGTAGGTCTTAGCTTTCAAATGAGGCGTTGCATTGTTGATCTCCAGTCGAGAAGCTTTTAGATTTGGGTAAAGCCCAGTATGAAAAGAACATGAATCTAAAAGGAATTCCGTGGAGTTTGGTGCGCCACAAGGTTCAATGTTGGGACCGTTATTATTTATTATTTATATGAATGATTTTGCTTCTGTTTCTACGACCGCCTTTCCCGCTCTTTAACCCCTTAACTCCCACCTGAACGAGCACATTTTCTCCAGTTTGGCTTTACCCTAATCTAAAAGATTCTTGGGGAAAAAGCACCAAAAATGTGACAAAAATGTGACAAAAATTCAACAAAAATGTGACAAAAATTCAATAAAAATGTGACAAAAATTCATCAAAAATTTAACAAAAATGTATCAAAAATGTAACAAAAATTCAACAAAAATTCAACAAAAATTCAACAAAAATGTGACAAAAATGTGACAAAAATTCAACAAAAATGTGACAAAAATTCAACAAAAATCCAGAAAAAAAGTGACAAAAATCCAGCAAAAAAGTGACAAAAATTCAGCAAAAAAATGACAAAAATCCAGAAAAAAGTGACAAAAATCCAGATTTTTTTTTCTTCAAAAATACAGAAAAAAAGTGACAAAAATCCTGCAAAAAAGTGACAAAAATTCAGCCAAAAAAAGACAAAACATCCAACAAAAAAGTGACAAAAGAGCAGCAAAAAAGTAATAAAGTGACAAAGCACAATAAGTGACAAAAACACATGAGGGAAATAAAAAGACAATGGCAGAGAGGAGAGACTGCGTTTGGTTTTGGCGGGTGGAAAGAGCTTAAATGATGTATTACAAGTCCAGTTGAGAACAAACCATAATTCCCACAGGACGACACTTTTACTGCTGCCTCGTTCACATTCACTCCATTATCGTCCGCTTTAAGACGTCTTTCATTTCTTTATCGTTTCAAATAACCGTAAATCCGCCGTCAGCGTGAGGGGCGTCCCGGTTACATGAGGGGGGGGGCACTTACTTAGGTTTGCGTCCGCGCTGCTTGGGGGCCGAGGGGGGCGTGCTGTTGTGGGCCGGACCGTTGCCCTTGACTGGACAGGCCTGGAGACGGGCTTTGCTCGGCACGCCCTGGACAAGAGCAGCTGGAAGAGGCAGAAAACACAAGGATATGTAAATTACAGATTGGAAACGATGTCAAACCAGCCCGGATTTTTGAGTTTGCATCAGTCCGACATCATGCGTGCGTTGTGTAACCATAGAAACGTGCCTTAGAGACGGCTTAAAATAGAGGCTTAGAAATAGCATTTTTATCCACATGCGCAAAGATTGTTCAGGGGGGTTTTTTAACTGGTGCGGCAGAATCATCTCAGTGGACGAGAAGCAACAACCTCAACCCTTTCTGCTCTAGAGAGACACATGTGGCTCCAGTTATGGTCCAGCTCTTTGGACGCAAGGTGACACAAGGGGGCGCCTTCCAACCTTCAGTGTAAATGTGAGTTGACTTTCTTCAGAGTGAGACTTTAGGTCAGACATGAGTGACAGTAACATGAGGCTAAATACAGTGAGCTCTTTGTTTGCAGTAAAAAGGCTGAGGCCTCATTGCTCTTCAGTCACAGACTGAGAAGTGAAGAAGGAAGTCATGGAGCTTCTGCTTTAGACAGAACTTCAGACTTCTGCTGTAAGTGGACAATTTCATACTAATTAAACTTTAAAACTTGATTTTTAAATCACACAATTGATGCTTATAAAGGTTGAAGAAATATCCACATATATTATCTGATGAAGAGTCATGTTTGTCCCAGTTCCTCTGAGTCGTGGTGGGTCCTGGTGGACCAGGACAGATGTGGACAGGACTGTGGTAGATCTACTTTTACTTTGGAGAAAATAGTTACTATAGAAACTGTTGAAGAAATGAACCTCATGAGCTTCTTCTGTAACATCTGTCCACATCAGTCCTGCTGCACCACGACTCAGAGGAACTGGGACAAACATGACCTACAGCAGATACAAATGACTAGGTTTTTTCTTTCTATTTTGTAAAAGTAATTAATAATTAACATTTTAATCACATAAATTCAGGATTTTCACACCTATTACAAAGGAATAGTTGAATTTCAATCTTTTATTCTTACATTCAGCAGACGTGTAATGTTCTAAAGCAGAAGCTCCATGACTTCCTTCTTCACTTCTCAGTCTGTGACTGAAGAGCAATGAGGCCTCAGCCTTTTTACTGGAAACAAAGAGCTCACTATTCAGCGTCATGTTACTGTCACTCATGGTGTCTGACCTAAAGTCTGACTCTGAAGCCAATCAGATCACAGAGACTCAGAGTGGGCGGGGCTCAAATGTGACCAAACGCCAAAGTCCAAGAGCTGAGACCAAAAATAATAAAACCGGAGTAGAACGGGTTAATGTACTTCAGGCGAAGAGGGAAAAAATAAATAAATGTAGAGACATCGATTTGAAACTTTTGCTGAACATCACTGATATAAACATGAGAAAAACATGTATTGCAATGTTTCTGTCATTTTGTGTTTTCATATAAAAATCAGGCATTTTGTGCATAAAAATGTCCAAAACTACCTTTATTTTCAGTGACAAAATGCCAATAAGAGATGCATGGTTTTACTTTACTGACATATTAGTAACAGATTTTGGATCTTAATAACCTGGTTAAGCCCAAGACTGGAAAGTTTAGAGTCTGTAGGAGCGACTACGACGGCTCACGAGGTGCATGAGTTGAGCAAAAACCGGCCCTGAAGGTTTGTATCGAGTTCCCTCTTCCGTATCGAGTGGCTCCCAGAAGGAAAAAAAAAAACCTATTCGGGTGACATTAGAATTGAACGCCGCTTCTACTTTGTACTGCTCCTCTCCACGTCTCTGTATCTTAAATTGGTAGAAAACTATACATCAATAATACAGTATTTGTTCTGTAGGATGGGAGAAAGTCTAGTTTGTTTTAGTTTGTTTGCTTTTTCCCTCTTATTACTATGTTGTCCGATAAAGTGCTCCCTTAACACTTTCCAATTCAACAGCGAGAACAGCCGGATTATAAACGAACAATGCTTTGATTTCTACCTTATTACTTTTTCCCACTATAATTTTGCTTGACTATGATCCTGTTTTAACTAATAATCACATTTAATTGTAATTCTAGAGGGCCTTTGTCCTTGTGAAGTGAAGTCATTTCCACACACACAGTTCCCATAATCCTGGAGGTTCCTTGAAGGCGTCTGACAGTAGTGTGTTTGGGGGCGTTTAAGGACAGCGGGAGACTTTGAAACGTGTCCTTTTGTAGTTGACTAAAACAAACACTTCAGAGGAGCCGCTGAGAGGAGAGGCGCTCTTCACAGGACAGAATACTCCCCGTGCAGAACCTGACGCTGTTCAACAAACAAGTGCACGTCAGTGGGGCTCAGAGTACGGTCACAAACGGCCTCCAGAACAGAAGCATCAACCTGCTCAGCCTTTCTGTCTCCACCTCTGAGTCTACACCAGTGGTTCTCAACCTTTTGGCGCCGCAGCCTCCATTTTAACAGTAAAAGGGATTCGTGACCCCCGCCCGGGTCACACCGTGAGAAATAGAAACAGTAGCCAACATAATTCTTAACCTCTTAGCTACCGCCTGAACCGAGAGGATCTTTTTCCTCACGTCGTCACATTTTTTTTTTCCATCATTTTTTTTGTTGGGTATCGACTCATTTTTGTAACTTTTTGTCATTTTTTTTGGTCATTTTTTGTCATTTTTTGACACATTTTTTTGTCATTTTTTTTGTCATTTTTTTTGGTCATTTTTTTGTCATTTTTTGTCATTTTTTTCATTTTTTTCATTTTTGGTCTTTTTTTTGTCTTTTTTTTGTTGTCATTTTTTGGTCAAATTTTTATCACATTTTTGTCAATTTTTTGTAATTTTTTAATCATTTTTTTTGTCATTTTTTGTCATTTTTTGACAAATTTTTTTGTCATTTTTTTTGTCATTTTTTGTCATTTTTTTGGTCATTTTTTTCATTTTTTGTTAAATTTTTGTCTTTTTTTTGTCATTTTTTTTGTCATTTTTTTTGTCATTTTTTTGTCAAATTTTTATCAAATTTTTGTCATTTTTTTGTCATTTTTTTGTCATTTTTTTGTCATTTTTTTATCAAATTTTTTGTCATTTTTTGTCAAATTTTTGTCATTTTTTGTCAATTTCTTGTGACATTTTTGTGACATTTTTGCCACTTTTTCATCAATTTTTCGTCACTTTTTCATCAATGTTTTCTCACTTTTTTATGGCCTTTCATGACCCACTGAACATTCCCCCGCTCTCACCTTGACCGGGCGGCACAGGAGGTAGGATCTTGATCTTGGGTTTGCGTCCTCGTTTCCCGGGGATCTTAACGGGCGCCACAGTCGTCCCCGGCCCCGCGGCGTTGGCGTGTTTACCCCCCGCCCCATTGTCCTTCTTGGCATCCTTGGCTTTACTCTTACGCTCCTTCTTCGCCTTCCCCTCCTTGGGCTCCTTGCTCTTCCTCGGACTCAGCACCGCCGCCGCCGCCGCCGCCGCCGCTGGATCCTTCTCCTCCTTGCGTTTCTTTGGTTTGCTGCTGCCTCTCTGCTCGTCCTCTCCGAGCTCCGCCGCCGCCGCCTTGTCGCGCTTGTCTTTCTTCTTGCGCTTCTTCTTGACCCTCGAGCCGCCGCCTCCTCCGCCTCCGCCATCGTCTTCCTGGCTGAGGGACCTGGCCGGGGAGGTCACCCTGATGGTCGCCGCGCAGTGATTGGCCGAGCTGCCCACCGGGGTCAGCAGGCGGAGCTGGTCTTTGGGGCCCACGACCAGGTGGCCCCGGGGGATGGTGGGGCGCGGGGGCTGCGCGGGCTGTGCGTTGTTGCTGTTGCGGTTTTGGTCCGAGGAGGCGGAGGAGGGAGAGGAAGAGGCGGAGCTGGCGGCTACGGCCGGAGGTGGAATGTGCTTCAGGAGACCAGTAAACGTCTGGAAGAGACACAGAGAGACAGACGTTAAAGACGATCAACGATTACCGTAAATGCTCTAATATAGGCCTTTATTTACTCAAGGGCATCAGGACCAGGCCTTTATTGGAACCAGGCCACAATTAGAGACAGGCCTTTATTTCTATTTGAGCAAAACGGACGACCAGGAAAACGAAGAAAAACGAGATTTGTGTCCATTTGAGGAGGTTAATTAATGATCATTTCAAACCCTCTCCCAGCGGCTGGAACATTGACGCCTTTTATTTTGTCGGGACAACAGGAAGTGTTTCGTTGCTGTTAGCGGAGCTTTGACATCAGTGTCACTGCAGGTTTCTGTTTCGTTTTTACCGGACCGGATTATTTGTTGTTATCTTGTGTAAAAGGCGAGTTTAGACGGAGCGTTTGTGTTTGTGATCGATCATGAGACTGACCCGAGAGAAGACGAGACGCTCGCGCTGATGGGAGGAGTTATTTTGAGGCGTGGGACTGACCTGCACACGGAGCAGCTGGACGTGCTTTGAAGACGCGATGGAGACTTTATTAAAACCCTGGAGGGTCACACAACATTTGCCCTGTTTCCAAATATCGTCACAGGAGGTTTTTAAAAGTGGCTAAATCTGTGTCAAAGTTACGCTGGGATCAGCTCCTCCGCAGCGTCGCCCTCGGCCCGGGTTCAGTTTGTTACTTCCTGCACGTGAGTTTTCATTTACACCAGTATGAGACAAACTCCTCACATGGGGAATATTTCTACTGCTATGGTTTCTAATAAAAGCCCCGGCCTGTTTTAGAGACCGGCTTTAATTTGCCTCCGCCAGCCGCGAACCCGGCCCCTGTCGGAGACCCGGCCCCTGTCGGAGACCCGGCCGCTAATGGAATACAGGCCAGTATTAGAGAATTTACGGTATCTCCAGTTTGGCATCACCCAAATAAAAGCCTCTCGGAAAAAGTGTCAAAATGGCGACGGAAAATGCGATGAAAACAAAGAAGAAACGAAGAAATACAAAAATGACAAAAACAAGTTGAAAAAGTAGGGAAAAAGTGACAACAAAGGGATGTTTCAGGATTTTTGACATAGGGCCTCATTTCCTGTGGAGCGGGTCAGACTGTTTTTAATGCAGGCTAGCTGATACCATAGAAATGCACTAGCCTTGCACTAGCCTAGCGCCATGAAACTCTTCAAATATAAGAACTGCATGAATTACAAAAAAGGATTCTTGTCAGCAGGAAGTAGCTCAAGTGATTTTCTACTGTGAGTTGATGGATGACAAAACAGAACCAAACTCTCTGAACTTCACCTGTGGAATCGCGCTCTACTCGTTTTGTTTCTCCTCAATCCGTCGTTTGCCGTCGACGATGCGCTGCCGTGACTCTATTGTTATCGCTACTGTCACACAGACGCACTGAAGCAATGATCTGACTTTCTTTACGCTCCAGTCGCCTTTTGATTATCTTTTCCTCAAGGTCTGTCTGCGCCGATGCCATCTCCTTCACAGACATTGTTTACTGTACTGCTGTCTCCCAAACAGGGCTGTTCCATAAAGGAAGCCGGAGTGACATTTAGGTGGAAACAATGTCAGTCTAAATTTAGCAGGCGGACAAAAAAGAACAGAAAGGACTCAAAAGGAGGTTGCTTTTATTTTGCCTTCACTACAAAGAGCGAATCAGTAGGCATTGTGTTGGTCATGTGTGCATCTTTTACTCACATCTGTCATTGATATTTCAGGTTTGGGGCCCGAAAGGTCGGCACACACGACACGATTCTGACAAACAGCTGATGTTTTATAACACAGCGCGTCTGTCGTCTCTACGGCTTCAAAACTGACCCCAGATCAGCAAAGACAGGCCTGTGTTTGTGAGCGCGGGATAACGTGTGTGTCCCAATTGGTCAACGGTGTCAACAATGTCACAACACCGCAGCGCTAGCTTACTGCTACTACCAAGCTTCAACTGGGCTATAGTTCTGTCACATGGAGAGAAAAGTCAGCGACAGGAAGAAGCGGGACGTGTTTCAGTGGATTTAATAAGAAAAGGAGACGGACCTCAGGATGGAGGAGGCGGAGGAGACGGAGGAGAAAGCGGGGAGGCTAGCCGGCGTTAGCGGGGAGGCTAGCCGCCGTTAGCAGCGAGCTGAAGCTGAACAGTTCGTCTCCAAACTCAGTGAGAGCCGCTAAACTCTGCTCGTGGTTGAAATGTAGCTGGAAAAGGTGGTTGTGGTGAACTTTTGCTGATATAAAGTTGTGCTGTTTCGTGTGTGGGGCTGTGGCCGTGAAATGAGTCGTTTGTGCCGCTGGTTTAACAGAGAAGTGAAAAAAGGAGGCGCGGCGGTGTTTTCCTGTCTTTATATCACTCTGTCATTCACATTTGGGGTAAAATCACCCACGTTTCTCCTGTCTTTCTACAGCCCACACTACCTGATTTGAACATCAGTCCAGTCGTGACCCCCCCACACTACATGACCCGACTCCGTGTGACCGCCTTCCACTAGACTCGACTCGATTAGACTCGGCACGACTGAGAATTAGAGCGAAATCGGGCATAAAAGTCGTGTAGTGTGAGCTGACCTTAACACCTTAATACAGTCAATTTCAAATGGCAAACTAGGTGGCCACAAAAGAGCATATTTAATTTTTCAGCTTGGACTCGCTATCCAGCACCTGTCTTGATAAATGAGCTCCAAAGTATAGGTCGTGTTCATGATGTCAGATGAATGGCAGGGCACAATAGGAGGGACACAGTTTTTGAAAGAAATCCCCAACCATGAGATTGACAAATGTCGAAACGGATCATTTGTGAGGGATTAGGTCAATACAACTGCCATAACAATGTCTTGACCTTGCCGTAAGACCCATCAACTGGCCAACCTTTTAAATATCACCACTTTTGGGCACCACTAAGTAAGGGATAATGTATAGAACGCTGGTCATTATCGGGAAAAGAAGCACCGACAGGGCGAACCGGCCTGAAGGACCTCCTGGGTTTGTCCCTGTTTCAGAGCATGGTGTCCTGCACTGGTCAGCTCCTTGTACTGCGATGTTGTGACATTGTTGACACTGTTGACCAATCGGGACACGCACATGTTTTTCTACACTCATAAACACAGGCCTGTCTTTGCGGATTTGGGGTCAGTATTTGAAGCCGAAGGAGAAAAACATCAGCTGTTTGTCAGAATCGTGCAGTGTGTTCGCTCTTACGATTCTCAGTCAGGGCGACAGGGCGAACCGGACGGTCTTGTTTCGCCCTGAAGGTGCTTATTTTCCCGATAATGACCAGCGTTCTATACATTATCCGCTTATTATTCGGCCATTTGCCAACTGAACACACAACATAAACTTCGCACACTTTTATGAAGGTGAAAGGTTTATTTAATGACTTCCGCGACAAATAGTTCCCAAAAGTTTGCGCGTTGCTCGGCAATGTTTTGCTAGGCTAGAAGCAGCAAGGCTAGCAGCTAGCCTAGCTACTTAGCTGAAGGCGCAGTTGGAGGAATGGTGGTGAATCTCTGGGTAAGTTGAAAGTCAGACTCACGCTAACTTCACGAGCGATTCCCCGACTTCTCTCTCAGTGACGGGACAGATAGTGTCGCTGCTACGTACGTGCGGAGTGATATGAAAGCACCAACTCAGGTGCCATCGGCAGCGGCATTATTTTTTTCAGACGTCCTTTATCAGAAAATAATGACCGGGAGAACGTTGGGAAATCCCATTCAAATCAACGGAGCTTCTACGTTGTGAAGAGCCGTATAATAAGAAAAAATAATTGGGCCTGAAACTTAATTTCAGTTGTTTCATGTGGTCAGAGCCAATAATAAATGAGATATTGGCCATAAACCAAGACGGTTACCATAGTTACCATCAGAATTCTTAGCTGTGTTGTCGCATGAATAAAGAAAAAAACTATTGAAAAAGAAAGAAATTTCCCGTTTAGAGCCACAAGTGACAAAGACAATGTTGCACTAAAGGATAGATCAGCGGTGCCCAGACTTTTTGTCTCCGAGGCCAAAATGAAAACATTCCTTTGGGCCAAACACGGCGATGTCAAGCGTGAAACAAACATAACTGCAAATATTATTATATTATAATATTCTTTCACTTTCGGTATACATGTGCACTTAATTCTATCTATGTAGATTACATGCTACATTAAAACAAATGTTAACTATGGCAAAAGCCTAGTATTAGTCGAACAAAATCAACAACATAGCAATATAGTGCAAAATAAACAACAACAACACCTGTATAGCACCGACAGTGACTTTACCTTATTCATTTGGTCACTCAAACAAAAAGCTGCATTAGATCATTTTGTTGATGTCAACAACCTTTGAAATAAAAGTAAAACTAGGAAAGTTGATGCTACGACGCTCTGTGATAAAAACCCAGACATCACAACAGTGTTTCCCTAACTTGGCAAATACCGCCTTTGCTCTGCCCAATCCCGTCAGACCTTGGAAGCTCAGCAGGGAAGGGCCTGGTCGGTACTTGGATGGGAGACCGTTTGGTAACACCAGGAAGCCTAGCAAATGTAGTGAGTGAGTGGTTGGTGGTGGTCGGAGGGGCCGATGGCGCAGACTGGTTGCCTCGCTTCCGTCAGTCTACCCCAGGGCAGCTGTGGCTACAATAGTAGCTTACCACCACCGAGTATAGAGTGAATGAATAATGCTGTGTAAAGCGTCTTTGAGTGTCCAGAAAAAGCGCTATATAAAACCGATGCATTATTATTATTATTATAAAAGGAGTGAAACAGCGCCCCCAACTTGACGCTAGTGGTCGAAAAGTGTACTGCATCCATATTTACCATGGAGAATGAATGGGAAGAGAGTTCGTGTTAGCCATATTGCAAAAGCAGGTCCCTCTATTGCGTTATACAATGACAAATAAAGCACTGACTTACTTTATTGATGATTTCATTATTCAGCATGATCCTTTTGTGTATATACAGTTTGCAGCTTCAATCTATTTGACTTGAGTGAACACACACTGGACACCTGCATGTAAACACACCACACTGGATTGTAGCTGAGGGCTGATTTGCATTTGTGGTCCGACAGTGCAGTTATTCATAAAACAATAAAGTGTTTGAGTAGGAAAAAGCTCCCAGACAAAAATATTCACAAACCACCGGTGGAGCTTCATACAAAATACATGAGTTTCCGTAATGAAGCAGGATCAGCGCTGCACTTAATCCATTTACTTTCAAGGCTTTTTTCTTCTCACTAAATTCACTTTTTCCCCCCGTATTTTAAAACACTGGCACAGAAATTATATTTTTAAATTTCCTTTAAAAAAGCGACTTAAGGCAACACTGTGACTTTTTAAATATGGGCCACAGATTAAAAGGTCACACATTTTTGTTGTTCTAATAATTGACTTAAATGTAGCAAATGGCTGGAAGTGCATTTATAAAGCACCATGTTGTGTAATGTCTTTTTCAGGGGAATCTGGGCCGATAGAAAGGGCTGGGTACCGGTGTGGTATTGAAAAAATAAAAATTGTATAGATACAGACGGCATTGTTGGAATTTCCCATTTATGGTCATGTTTCCAAGCAGTCAGTGGGAGAAAACAAGCGAGACAACAAGAGAAAAAAACTAAACTTTCTTCCCTTTGTCCAGCATTACTTTAACAAACGCTGAATCATGAATATATTCTACTAAATAAAGATACAGAGACATGGAGAGGAGGAAGGTGGTTCTACAGCCCATAAATACATGAATAACTGATAATTCCAAACAGGAATCTAACGTGTTTTTTTCACTTCTACAGAACAATCTGCTGTGAAAAAACATCCATATGGACCTGATTTTGGCTTGACTTCATTAGTGTGTGATAAATGAAAGAAAACGGCTAAATAGGAGAAAAAAATGCGTGATTCCCATAAGAGTTTCTATTAAAAACTAGTACCAAAAAATACACCAAGTCATGATGCCCGCTGAGTCCAGAGGTTCATTGGATGATCCTTGTAATATTATGGATGAATTAACAATATTATTCTGTTTTTTGATATCGTAAAGGTATTGGAAAACGTATATTTCGGGCACTGGTATTTTAAATCACTGTTTCCCAACCAGGGGTACAGGGACCCCCGGGGGTACTTGGAATTATTTCAGATTAAACAAAGTGAGTTCTTTCAAAGTTGAGTTAGTTCTAAATTTGTTTTTCCATAAAAGGTTTGAATTTGAGTGGATTTGAAAACAACACACTATTAACCACTTAACTGTCACTTTATGTTTATGTTTATAGGTACAGACGGCATCTCTGGAATGTATGTAAATATATGGTCATGTTAAGGGGGAAAACAATTTTGAAAAAATGTATGTTTTATCTAATTATTCAAAACATGAAGCTGAAATATGAAAATAGTTTCTACTAAATAAAGATACAAAGACATGGAGAGGAGCAAAGTGGTTCAACGGCCCACAAATACATGAATAACGGAGAATGCTAACTTGATGCTACATGTTAGCATGTGCCAACGCTTGCAATGACTACCGTTTTGTCACTTCTACTGAACAATCTGCTGTGAGAAAATATCCATATGGGCCCGATTTACACTTGACTTTATTTATGTGATAAATAAGTTCATATTACAGCAGAAAATGGCTAAAAAGAGGGAAAATTGTGTTTCTCTAAAGATTCTATTTTCCCCCTCGGCGAAGCCACGCCCCCTTCTATGACGAGATGCCGTCTGTATCTATCCTGATCGGGGGACGG
The DNA here is from genome assembly GCF_951799975.1 of Gobius niger. Classification (NCBI taxonomy): domain Eukaryota; kingdom Metazoa; phylum Chordata; class Actinopteri; order Gobiiformes; family Gobiidae; genus Gobius; species Gobius niger. The sequence continues at coordinate 2,198,168 of NC_136871.1, read as the reverse complement.
CAGGTAACAGGTTAAATACCGAATAATCTTAGTTTAGTTGGTACATTAGTACAGCACCCAGCCCTCGACTTGAAGGCCAGAGACCTCAGTTACTTAGCAGGTTAGCATCACTGCACTGTTTGACACATCGTTTACTGGAGGAAAACAAATCAGGGCTTAGTTTTCACATATTCTCATCCGAAGGAACTGACCCGGAAATACGACAAGTGTCTGTGTGTTCTTTTGCATAAACACGTCTGAAATAGCTTTATATTCACAAGCTGAGCAGCAGCAAAGTCACCTGCCACACTCGCTTTTCACGTCGAGAAAAGAACGGATATGTGAGCGTGTGCTGTCTTTACCGCGACATGTTTCGACGGCCGTCTTTGTCAGAAGTGTCAAATGAATCGCACCTCGCTGACCCGTTTGTCTGATGTAAAAGAACAGAAATGGTGCTTTTTCCTGGAAGAGCAAAGCATCATGGGGCTATTGTGTTTTCAGTGTGTTACCATAGTTACTGCCCTCATGCTCTTTTATAGATACAGACGGCATCTCTGGAATCGCCCATATATGGTCATTTTTAAAAACAGTTAAGGGGTAAACAACTTTCTCTAATTATTCAAAAACGACTTTAACAAACGCTGAAGTGTGAACATAGTTTCTACTAAATAAAGATACAGAGACATGGAGAGGAGCAAAGTGGTTCAACAGCCCATAAATATATAAAAAAAACAGAGAATGCAAACAGGATGCTACATGTTAGCATCGGGCTAATGCTAACGGTTATACATTTGAATGTATCTCAATGCGTTATTCAGAAAAGATGGGAAATGTTGGGCTTTTTTAGGCATAATATGAAAACATAAAATGACAGAAACCTTGCAATATTTTTTTTCTCACATTTATGCCATTGATCTACAGCAAAAGTTTAAAAATGATAACTTAGAGCCAAAATGTATCCATCCATTTTCTTCCGCTTTATCCGGGGCCGGGTCGCGGGGGCAGCGTCTCAGCAGAGATGCCCAAACTTCCCGATCCACACACACCTCCTCCAGCTGTTCTGACCCCGAGGCCACACCTCCTCCAGCTGTTCTGACCCCGAGGCCACACCTCCTCCAGCTGTTCTGACCCCGAGGCCACACCTCCTCCAGCTGTTCTGACCCCGAGGCGACACCAGGCCAGCTCGGAGACATAGTCCCACCAGCGTGTCCTGGGTCTTCCACGAGGCCTTGTCCCACTAGGACATGCCTGGAACACCTCCCGCGGGAGGCGACCCGGAGGCATCCGGAACAGATGCCCGAGCCACCTCAGCTGCTCCTTTCGACGTGAAGGAGCAGCGACTCTACTCCGAGCTCCTCCCGGGTAACTGAGCTCCTCACCCGATCTCGGAGGGTGCGCCCAGCCACCCTGCGAAGGAAACTCATTTCGGCCGCTTGTATTCGCGATCTCGTCCTTTCGGTCATGACCCAAATCTCATGACCATAGGTGAGGATCACATGACCACAGGTGAGGGCGGGGTCGACTCAGCTCCCTCTTCACCACGACAGACCGATACAGCGACCGCATCACTGCTGACGCCGCACCGATCCGTCTGTCCATCTCACGCTCCATCCGTCCCTCACTGAGAACAAGACCCCGAGATACTTGAACTCCTCCACTTGAGGCAAGGACTCCCCACCGACCTGTAGAGGGGAAGGAGAACCATGGCCTCAGATGTGGAGGTGCTGATCCTCATCCCGGCCGCTACACACTCGGCTGCAAACCGCCCCAGGGCAGCTGAAGGTCCAACAGAACAACATCATCCGCAAACAGCAGAGATGAGACTCTGAGGCTCCCAAACCGGACGCCCTCCGGCCCCTGGCTGCGCCTAGAAATTCTGTCCATAAAAGTAATGAACAGAACCGGTGACAAAGGGCAGCCCTGCGGAGACCAACACGCACCGGGAACAGGTCTGACAAAATGTATCCAACTCAAACATTTCAAACTAAGGCTGATGTACGGAATGAGGAAACCATATTAAAACATAGGGCTGCTCGATTATTGAAAAAATAATAATCACGATTATTTTTGTCATAATTGAAATCACGATTATTCAAACGATTATTTGTTGCCTTTAAAAAAAATCCATCAAAAAAGTGACAAAAATCCATCAAAAAAGTGACAAAAATCCATCAAAAAAAGGACAAAAATCCATCAAAAAAAGGACAAAAATCCATCAAAAAAGTGACGAAAATCCATCAAAAAAGGACAAAAATCCATCAAAAAAAGGACAAAAATCCATCAAAAAAAGACAAAAATCCATCAAAAAAAATGACAAAAATCCATCAAAAAAAATGACAAAAATCCATCAAAAAAAGTGACAAAAATCCATCAAAAAAAGTGACAAAAATCCATCAAAAAAAAGACAAAAATCCATCAAAAAAAAGACAAAAATCCATCAAAAAAGGACAAAAATCCATCAAAAAAATGACAAAAATCCATCAAAAAAGTGACAAAAATCTATCAAAAAAGTGACAAAAATCCATCAAAAAAGTGACAAAAATCTATCAAAAAAAGGACAAAAATCCATCAAAAAAGTGACAAAAATCCATCGAAAAAAGGACAAAAATCCATCGAAAAAAGGACAAAAATCCATCAAAAAAGGACAAAAATCTATCAAAAAAATGACAAAAATCCATCAAAAAAAGGACAAAAATCAAGCAAAAAAGTGACAAAAATCCAGCAGAAAAGTGACAAAAATCCCAAAAAAAAAAAAAAAAAATGTGGAAAAAAATTTTTTGAAAGAAAATTGAAAAAAAATATTATAATCGTTTTTTTGCGATTATGCATAATTTTGTAATCGTTTACTGTTGTAATCGAAATCGTAATCGAATTTCGATTAATTGCACAGCCCTATTAAAACATACATATTTAAAACCTCGTTGTCCCGGTTCAGTCTGTGGCCTTTGATTCTGCGTTGTCCATGTAATTACTATAGAAAATACCCTGGTTCTCCCTCTGCCTGTTTGGTCTTGAAGGTCAAAGAGACAAACTGGAGTCAATAAGGCACTTGCAGTTCTGTCGATGTGAAGCCAGTCCAATAGACGGACGGAGCGGCGGCTTTACGTCAATCGCCACAGACAATGGACCACGACAGCTGCTCTTTCGGAAACACAAGACACAATCAGGCGACTTCACCGAGAACAGCTCTTCCATTGGTGCAGTAATATCTGCGCAGCTTGTAATGGGCGGCTCAGGCTTTTGTCTGTTTAAAGACACAAAAATTAAACTGGCCGGTGAAAGAGTAATATTGATTTGTCAAGTCGATAGATGCACTTCACTAACAGCGATTCAACCCGCCGAGTGTTGGGTCTTACGCTGGATTTGTGAGGGGAAATGGGTTTGGGATGTGAAGAACTGTTTGCACCATTGATAAAAAAAAGAAAGGAGACAAAATGGAGGGCAGCGTAATCGTGGACTGGTTAGCACTGATCTCAGACAGGGCCGGACTGGGACTGAAAAACAGCCCTGGACTCGGACCAGCCGGGCCCAAATGAGCGTAAATGCGACACTTCCACAAATACATGTTTTAACCTCTGACCCCCCGCCTAAACCAAATGCATTCTGTCCTCTTTTGAAAGACCAAAAAAACTGATCTTTTTCCTCGCGCTGTTGCTGTGTCACCTTTTGTATGTTTTTTGTTTCTTTTTTGTCACATTTTTGTTGAATTTTTGTCACATTTTTATTGAGTTTTTGTTGAATTTTGTCACATTTTTGTTGAATTTTTGTCACATTTTTGTTGAATTTTTGTCACATCTTTGTTGAATTTTTGTCACATTTTTGTTGAATTTTTGTCACATTTTTGTTGAATTTTCGTCACATTTTTGTTGAATTTTCGTCACATTTTTGTTGAATTTTCGTCACATTTTTGTTGAATTTTTGTCACATTTTTGTTTAATTTTCGTCACATTTTTGTTGATTTTTTTTCAAATTTTTGTTGAATTTTTGTCACATTTTTGTTGAATTTTTGTTGAATTTTTGTTGAATTTTTGTCACATTTTTGTTGAATTTTTGTCACATTTTTGTTGAATTTTTGTCACATTTTTGTTGAATTTTTGTCACATTTTTGTTGAATTTTTGTCACATTTTTGTTGAATTTTTGTCACATTTTTGTTGAATTTTTGTCACATTTTTGTTGAATTTTTGTCACATTTTTGTTGAATTTTTGTCACATTTTTGTTGAATTTTTGTCACATTTTTGTTGAATTTTTGTCACATTTTTGTTGAATTTTTGTCACATTTTTGTTGAATTTTTGTCACATTTTTGTCACATTTTTGTCACATTTTTGTTGAATTTTTGTCACATTTTTATTGAATTTTTGTCACATTTTTGTTGAATTTTTGTCACATTTTTGTTGAATTTTTGTCACATTTTTGTTGCGTTTTTGTCACATTTTTGTTGAATTTTTGTCACATTTTTGTCACATTTTTGTTGAATTTTTGTCACATTTTTGTTGAATTTTTGTCACATTATTGTTGAATTTTTGTCACATTTTTGTCACATTTTTGTTGAATTTTTGTCACATTTTTGTTGAATTTTCGTCACATTTTTGTTGAGTTTTTAATTATTTTTTCTATCATTTTTTTGTTTTTTGTCCGTGTTTTTCTCATGTTTTCCTCCTCTTTTTCTCGCTATTTTGATGCTTTTTTTGTAGCTTTTAGATTTGGGTAAAGCTCGGTTGAGGCCGGACCGGTGGCCCTTCTGTGCTCTTCCAGAACGGACATGTGGCCAGTCCGCCCCTGATCTCAGAGAAAGTAGGTTTGATTCCATGTGGAGTTTGCACGTGTCCTTGTCGGGGTCACTGTCCTTTCAGATTCTTTCATCAGCCTTAAACATCCACAATGGCTTCATCCAGGCGTAGGTGAGTTTGCTCGACAGAGAACCTTTTTTTTATCTGCCAAAACACCAAGGTTAATCCTTCAGCTCGTGAGCAGGGTCTTCACTCAAGCCCTTGAATGGCATCTCTGGCTGTGGTGTCTAAAAGAATTGATCAAAGATAGGTAGGATTCTAGATTAGAGGTTGACTGATAAGGGTTTTTTCAAGGCTGATGCCGATTTTGGGGGATTTTGAAAATGCCGATGTCCATGTGCACTGCCAATGTTTTTGGTCAATGTTTTGGCCGACTTTGATAAATGTCTCGCTGGCTTCTAATGGTTCTAAACAGTCAAATGTGTAAGTGTTGAACAGTGCCCCCTTAAGTAAAGGCATTGGGCTGATTTATTTAGGATATTTCTGTGTAGGTCTTTATCTCTAATAGTTCCAAAGGACACGTACACGTAGCTACTTTGCGAAATCTGGAACAAAATCATCTCTTCTTTTGTAAAACTAATGTTTTTTTTACATTGTCCCTGTTTCAATAAACAATAAACTAACGAACTAACGAACTAACTTCTGACTGATTTTCACCGTGATGTTTCTCAGCTCCTCTGCGGCCTAAGAAGGTGTGGGAGGCTCATCCAGTTCAATAGATAAGTAAGGATTAAATAACAACGTTGTTTAATCCGCTTATACCAGGGTCCCACAAACGTAACATTTATAATAAATGTGTTTTTCATTGACTAAAGTCACTAAATCTGCCAGACTACGGGACTATTTTGTGTGGGTTATTAGCCGGTCACTGAAGGCTGGTCTCAGAGCGAGTCATTCTCCGCAGCTATTACGAGGATCTCAGTCAGGCTCAACGACACAACATCAGCACAGAATCACAACACAACAGGACTAACCCGGAAACACTTTTCCCTGGAAGGAAACACCGATATGCGGCACTCGTGGGCACCAGTTATTTACCTTTTACAAGGTTTAACCTGAAGCTAAAGCTAGCTAGCTCAACCAGCTCAACTGTTTATGGAAACAGCTGCGGTGGAGTCGCTCACACCTGGGCCCCCCCAACTCAAACTTTTATGTTTGACTTTACTAATCCAGACAAAGATGCTTCAATGCAGGATCATTTTATGTACGTCTGAAAATGATGAATAGCCTTAACCGTTTCCAATAGAAATGTAAAGCTCATATGTTATTAACAGTAGCTAACCTAGCTGCTCACTCTCCTCTACAAACATTTAGCAAACACTAAATCCATCTCATACGTTCCTGTCAGTCACTAATTACGCCTTTATCTGATTCAGCTGTGTCAGGCGTTGCTATGGCGACGCCACAGCGGAGTGACATCCCAGTGATTTAACTACCGGACTACGTGTGCGGTTATACCAAAATAATGCACCAGCCAATCAGAGTTTCAGAAATATTGATTGTGGTTTTTGAGACTTTTCTCTTGCATATTTGCCGGTCTGCACGGACCCGGAAGTGGAGCTGTGACCGAACAGCAGGACCCAAATGAAAACAGTGCTGACATTATTCACTGTAAACTAAACGAAGAACGACGGTCTGATGCTACTGCTCCATCACCAGGTTTCATCTCTTCCATAACATTCTGTAACGCAGCAAATCCAGCAGCATCGAGATTTTCTTTCTAACCAAAACATGATGTGGAACAGGTCACACATGCCATTCCTCAGATAACTCTGTGCCTGTTAGCGCTGCCTTTGGATTTGCACTGAAGGCAAAGTTCCTCTGGCTTCTGGAGATGCTGCACCGCAGTCGACCACAGCTTATGAAGAGACTATTGCCCCAGTCAGGCTGAAAGATGGATCAAAATGGTAATGAAACGTTAATAATGGACCTTAACCTCTTAACTCCCACCTGAACCGAGCACATTTTCTCCAGTTTGGCTTTACCCCAGTCCTAAAGCTTCTGGAAAAAAGCTGTGAAAATAGCAACAAAACTGAGATGAAAACAATGATGGAGAAGAAAGAAATTGACAAAAAATTGACAAAAAATGGACAAAAAATGGACAAAAAATGACAAAAATATGATAAAAATGTGACAAAAAAATTGAAAAAAATATTACAAAAATTTGATAAAAATGTGACCAAAAAATTGAAAAAAAATTGATGAAAATTTACAAAAAATGACAAAAATTTGATAAAAAATTGACGAAAAAATAAAAAAAAAATGTGATAAAAATTGGACAAAAAAAATACAAAAAAATGTGATAAAAATTTGACAAAAAAATGACAAAAAATTTCAAAAAATTACAAAAATGTGACAAAAAAATTACAAAAATATTACAAAAAATTGATAAAAATTTGACCAAAAAATTGAAAAAAAATTGATGAAAATTTGACAAAAAAATTACGAAAATTTGATTAAAAATTGACGAAAAAATTGAAAAAAAATTGAAAAAAATTACAAATAATGACAATAAAAAATGACAAAAAATGTGATAAAAAAATGATTAAAAAAATGAGTTGAACACCCAACAAAAAAATGATGGAAAAAAATCTGATGCCGTGAGGAAAAAGATCCTCTCGGTTCCGGCGGGAGCTAACACGTTAAACACCATTGCCTTTTCCAATTTCTTTTAAGTAGCCCATGCAGGAGAAAAAAAGTAAATCAAAACCGCTGAATATTACATGATCTGATTAACAAAAGTGCCTCCAGGGCCCAGCGAGAGCAGTCGACACATCCGTCTCACAGCGCGGCCTCCACAAAGCGTCAGATCGAGATGTCAAAATGGCCGATCACATCAAACCTGCACGAGGTGTGAAGATCCAGCACGACCGGGACTTAAATGATTAAAACCTTTCAAATACATTAATGATGATAAAGTGCGCTGTCTCCGGAATACCAACGACAGATTACATACGTGCCACAGCAGTTTAACGCTCAGGAGCAAACGAAGGCGGTGCAATCCTACAGCAGCTTTAATGCGGAATATGCAGATTTCTCCACGTCTCGGCGGGTTCCTTTAGCGCTATAATTTACCCCATCAATCCAAAAGTCCTCAGCTGTGTATTTAGACTCCCAGGTATCTCCAAAGCTTTGAAAGAGGCGGTGGCGCTCGTCCTTTATCCAGCGACGAGGGGCAATCGAACAAGAACAAACCCGCCATCTTTGATTATTGAAAAAGAGAAAGCCACAGTGGGACGGAGCTACAACTACTGCTGGTCTTCCTGTAGTTCATGGGAGGGATGAACCGATCCGATATTCAGCATCGGTATCGGTGTCCGATCAGGCCAGTGTTAATTTCGTCAACTAAAGTGATATTTTTGTGACTAAAATTGGACTAAAACTAAATAAACAGTTTCTCATGAGACTAAAACTGTGACTAAAATGTCCAGATATTTTAGTCGACTAAAATCAGACTAAATAAAAATGAAAAGGAGAGACTAAAATCATCCAAACTTCTATTGAGCGTCTGAAAGAGCCTCAGATCATGTAAATTCTCTGTGAAAGGATCAGCTCTGAGCTTTGTTCATGTGGAGCAGAAACATGAAGCAGAGGAACAACATTAAATATGATTATAATGAATATTATCAATGCAAAGTCAACTCAATTAGTCTTAAATTTAGTCGACTAAAACTAGACTAAAATTAAATAACATTTTAGTCAAAAGAGTGAGACTAAAATAAAATATATTGTCAAAACAAACACTGGATCAGGCTTTTCTAGAGCATCTGATTGAATCGGACTTGATGACTGGACGGGTCCGATACAAGACGGCCGTGAATCTGTGGTCCTGGATCTGCAGCGGCTCCGCACTGTGGTAAACCTGGAGCCGCTGCAGATCCAGGACCACAGATTCACTGCCTTCATGGCACCTCTAAGCTCGGAAACTGCTTTGATTTATTTCATTTATTCTTATTAGGGCGGCAGCTAACGATTATTTTGGTAATCGATTAATACCGATTATTTTTACGATTAATCGATTAATCGATTAATCGCTTGGCTGTGAAAGATGCATGGATGACACATAAGATCACATAAGCTAAAGTGGCGCTGCTTGAGGACATGTTTATGGAGGAAACTTAAAGTAAACGTTTGGTGGAGGCTCTTTGTGCTAATTCTGCTTCTGATTGGACGAGACAAAGACAGATATTTATGAAATTTACACTGTACAAAACACTGCAGACCCTCACTTTAAAAACAAAGTAGGTTTTCATCCAAAATGCATAACTGTCATGTCTTTTTTGCTCTACTTTAGTCTGTGTTTACTAGAAAACGACTAATCGATTACTTAAATAGTTGACAACTATTTCAGGAATCGATTAGTTGTCGATTAATCGCTTAGTTGTTTCAGCCCTAATTCTTATCATTGTGTCTTGCACATAAGTAAGTGCCCTGCAGGGCTCATGGGTTTACACGACACATTTCAAAACAGAGTTCAGATGGAGCTGCCAAAATAACATCACAGAAACTGTACAATCAATCATAACAAAACATTCACACAGGAGGATGTGATTAACCTGCCTCACACCTCAATTCAAAGCCAAAACCTCTTGCATGTTTATAAAAGAAAAAACTGGTAAAACTCCTGTAATATCCATAGGCTGTAATATATAATGATAAATATTGTATAAAAATATAATAATACAAAAAGACTGTATGAAGTGTCAGAAAAGCGGATCGGTGCATCCCGAGTTCATGGCAGGACTCAGCCCTCGACACGTGTCCTGAAGAATGACCCGGAGGTTCCATGATACAACAAGGATAAAGGAGAAAATCAGAAAACAGAAACGTGCCCATAAGACAGTGAACCAAGACCATGGGGCCTTTTTGCTTTCACACACTTGGATTACTGTCCTCAGGAAGTCCGACCGCAGACACTGCCTTTAATCGAGCACTTCCTGTAGTACGACCACGACCGAACCCGTCTTTCAGCTGACGAGACACGTCGCAGCAACGTCATTCCGTCAGAACCACGGTCTGATACAAAGAAACTATTACAATGAGACTTTGCAGATCAAAAAGAACTTGATAACAGGTTCTATCACGGCTGGGAAAGAACAGAAACAATCATCGCAGTGGCATGAAGTAATAAGAGTTTGCCTTGAGCTTGAGATCTGCTCCTGAAGAAGAGTTTTAGACTTTTCTACTGAACAGAACCAGTGCCTGAGCAAAGGCATCGAGGCTTCTGAACTGTTCTCCTTTCAGCACACGGTGAGCTCTAAACAATGGCGTTATCTCAAGAGTTAGGCATAAAAAATATGAGTACGATGTTACTAACAGTTCAATCACGATGCGCTGGTGTATAAATCCATAAGTATGTCAAAAAAAAGTAAGTCTCTCGCCCATTCCTGTGTGGAGTTATGATTTGTTTTTAATATATTACCAGAATGCTCACTCCAGCCACTAGGGGGCAGCTTAATTAAGAATAAAAGGAAAGAATTCCACAGGTGTCCAGCAGAGGGCACTGACATAATAAGAAATCAGGATATAAACAACACATTGGCTGTTTCTCAATTGCGAGGATGCGTCCTCCGTTGGGCCACTTCGTTGACGTCCTCGGTGGCGGCTCCTCCAGAGTGTCCTCTCTCTCTCCGCCGCCTTTGAGCTCAGATGGAACGGCCTCCGGAGCGGCTGCGTCAGGTCACGTGTCAATCTGTGCTCATTAAAACAACTGTTTTATGAATAACAGAGGCCAGGAAACTGTTTATGTGGAACACAACTTTTTTAAAGTGAGTTCAAACTAATAAAGTTTTACGAGAAAAGAAAAAAGAAACTATGCTGCAGTGCATCATGGGTAATTTCAGCTCTCCGAGGCAGCGGAGGATCCACAGCTGTATCCTTCGTAAATGAGCCAAACGGAGGAGTCGAGCTGCGAGGGGGCGAGTGGTCCAGGTGAAATGGAACCACTTGGCGGCGCCGTGATGACGCGAATGACGTCCCAAGTGGTCGAGACGCCGAGGATCCTGGACATTGGGAAACAGCCACCGTGTGACTTGCAAGTGGGAAATGGACAGTCTGCCCCTGGACAGCTGTGGCTACAATAGTAGCTTAATACCACGGAGTGTGGAGTGAATGAATATGGATTACAATGTAGACTTGTGACACAGGCTAAAGTGCAAGTCGTTTTTATGAGGCTACAGTCCTGTCGGGCTCTTATTATTCATTTATTAAAAAAAAAAAAAAGTCCTCAATGTATTTTCCCAATCAAAACATTTTTATTTTTATTTTGGAGCTTTTTTTTTGGAGCTACCACTAAAAACATGTACAATAGGTGAATCCTCCAGCAGGTGATTCTGACCATCAGCCTGGCTCCACATCATGGAGGCGGGTCTCCGGGCGCAGCAATACTTTCCTTAAATATTAGTATTTATTAACAACATTTTACTCAAAAATGTGAGTAATTTAGAACATTTTACTGAAATCAAGCAACATTTAAGTAAAACATCCACAATGTTTCACTAAATAAGAATGTTTTCCTTAAATTATTCCATTTTCTGAGGACATTTTGCTTAATTCTAGTTATTTATTTGCTTAAATTGAGTGTTTCTTTCTTGTTTTATGATAAGAAAAATATTCTACAAATAAGAATTCTTAGCAAGAAATAAATGCTGACCCCATTGGCAGAATTTTTTCCTTCAAACAACACAAAACGTTTTTTTTTCCTTGTTTTTAGGAGGGCACTTTTTGCATTGTAGCAACCAGAGTATTTGCAGTATTTAGGACAAAACGCCGTAAGATAATTCCACCAAACTGTAACATCTGTGCTTCACCCGTCCTAAATAAAACTTTCTCCGTGACGACCAAACCCGTGATCCCCCGGCGCGTCCTCCCCCCCCTGTCCTTTAGCGTTTCCCTCCCACGTGACGGGCGTCGAGCGGCGGATTCGGCCGCGTCGTGAGCGCGATGCAGATGCGGCGCTCGCTCAGGTGCACGGGCAGGAAGAGCAGCCGCCACGCGAGGCCAACGAGGGGGGGGGGGGCGGGGCCGAAACCGGGCTGTCACCATGGAAACTGGATCTCCGCTGCTGAGGTTGCGGGGGGCGGGCGTAAACATGTGGTTGCCCTGGAAACCGCACAGAAAAGCCCACCCCTGCCACACAGAAGATCCATGATTATCGAGTCGCACGTCGAGTCTGAGCATTTGGAAAACACTGACGGCTGTTTGTCTTATACAGGTCTGTGTCAGTGAGGGAAAGTTATATCTCATTCAATCTTTATTAAGGACACAAGTGAGAACACATGATCCATATTTATGTTTGAAAGAAAAATATTAAAATACTGCAGGTGATTTCAGCAACAAAACAAGGTACCAGCAATTCTCCAGCTGCCACTCACACAAAGACACGAGCGCCAATGATTCCACATTTTTGACGTGAATCTCATTGAGCTGATCTCAGGGCACACTAGAGTCCGTATGATTCTGAGAGTCGCTCAGTCGCACATACATTTAAAGGTCCTATATCCTGCAAAATCGACTTTTTAGAGCTTTTAGCCATGTTGTTCTGCTATTTCCTTATCAAAAACACCCCCAGAGTGGTTTGTGGCTTCATTCACGTAGCTCTCAGTAATCCTCCTGAATCCTGCTCTCTGAGGCTCCGCCCTCCTGCTCTCTGAGGCTCCGCCCTCCTGCTCTCTGAGGCTCCGCCCTCCTGCTCTCTGAGGCTCCGCCCTCTCCTGGTGAACGACTGAGTGTTCAGTTGGGTCGTCACAGCGGAACAGAAGTGCTCGACGTCTGTAATGTAATGTCTTAATTCTATGCTTACGGACGGATTTTAATTTGTAAAACAGCGTTTTCATTATTTCTGTCGTAAGAGAGAAACAAAGAGAAAAATAAAATAAAAAAAAATTAAATTAAAATTAAAAAAAAGGCTGTGCCCGAGGTGCTTCCAGGTCAGCTGAGGCCAAAACACATCCCTGAGCGTCTGAACAGATCAGTCATGTTTGCGCTGCAGCTGAAGATGGAGCTCGTTATAACTGGACACACCTGTTCTTTATTCTTAACTAACGATCATGTCACGGAGAAAAAGAAGCGCGTTTGGCTACGAGGACGGGAGTTTATTCAACCTTTTCAGGAAGAGGCCACTCAGCTGTTTTTTTACTCCGGGATTCAGCGACTTTCACCAAAATATTGTTTTTCTGTGACTGTCTCTGATGGATGTTTGTGAACCTTCACCTGAACCAAAGTGGATTAACTTTTATAACCAACGCGAGTCCCATAATGTAAACAGCGATGGACCAGAGCGGTGAGTCAATCCAAACGCGGGTTAGCTTGTGTGTTAGCATATTAGCATGTGTGTGTTAGCATATTAGCTTGTGTGTTAGCATATTAGCTTGTGTGTTAGCATATTAGCATGTGTGTTAGCCATTTATGAAGCTGTGTTGCAGATGTCAACTCCTTATAACTGCATCGTGAAGTAACTTCACTTATTGCTGTTTATTTATATTACGGTAAAGTATGTGCGGATGTCCTGGATTATTTAACTTGTTCTGAGATGTTTCTGACTCGTTTCGATACATTTCGTCCTTATTTCAGGTCATTTTCTTTGCCAATGGGGAAAGAAAATTGGTCTTATCTCATTGGCAATTTTACTTTCTTATTTCAAGCGAGATTTACCCTAGAACTGGTCTGAAATGTCCTCAAACAAGCAAAGCAAACTCGGTCCGATCAGGAAAAGTGTCTGAATGAGTGAAAACCGCTCAAAACAAGAAACATTTCCTCAATTCAAGTCATTTAAGACAATGCTTGATATTCACTTTTTGCAGTGTGGGGACCATGGTCGAAATGTTCGCATGGATTTGGGAACCAATCACAGAGCGAGGAGGGACGGCGAGACGATGACGAGCTGTTCGATATACGGAAGCTTGTAGTTTGTTTACGGATTTAAAAAAAACACGTTTATTTACAGATCCAACATGACAGCAGCAGACGCGACGCTATGTTTCGATCAAGCTTTAGGCCGTGTTCTAAATAGTTTACCTGAAAGTTCACAGCGGGTCCGTCATACGTCGTCTGATACGATGATACGATTGGCTGTGGCCTCGTGCAGACGCATCATAGACTTTCAGCCCAATAAACGACTCTGGACCCACACCAAATATCACTTGTGATTTTAGTCTGGCGTTAGGCGTTTGTCTTTTTAAGTTAAGAGGCTCCGGTTTTGTCTTTGGTTTCCCGATTACGTAAACCCGTGAACAGCAGTTTCCAGGTAACGAGAAACCTGGAGTCTGAGATTCTCCAGCAGTAACCAGGATGTAAGAGCAGGTCTACGGTGTTTAACCAGGATGTAAGAGCACGTCTATTTAAACACAACTCATCACTTCTCGCTCACGCGTCATTAATGGTAAACTAACTAGTCTGAAGAGCTCAAGAGGAGACTTAGTTCTTTCATTGTTAAACATTAAACCTAAAGTAGTGAATATTTTACATGGCGAGAAGAATCAAAACTTATGTAAAACTTTTGCCGATGCTTTTAAGGCGCCTGGTTTTCCTCTGAACTGTTGAACAGGTGCGTCCACGATGCTGAACTCTGCCATCAACATGAACCAGGGAGCGAGTTCAAAGACAGACCCAGGACGAGCAAAGGTAACGAATTACAATCTGCCATCGCTCAGGGTGGGACGGACGAGCAAAACATTTGGGATCCAGAAGAATAAGCCACTTATTCTGCTCAAAGATACACTTTCTGCACTTGCGCGGCTGAATAAGAGAAGCCGAGATCATTTACTTGATCCTGTGAACAGGCGGTCAGAGTTTCTCATTTCTCAGTTACATATAAACCCAAGTCCCGAAAACGGCAATAACAGGATTATGGTTAATAACTTAAAAGGAATAGGCCAGCGTTTTTCCACACTGAGATATGTTCTTACCTGAGCTGTGACGAGTTCTTTAGGACCTGTCTGATCTTCAGTCACGTAAACACAGCGCAGACGGCGTTAGCATTTAGCCTCTCCCTCTCTCCTCTATAGCTCCAAAACAGGTCAAGATAGAAGCTACCAAGCTCTTCCACGTTTTCCCTATTTAAATATGGTTACGTGAAGTGTTCCACTACAAAGTATAATTACACACAATTAAACAATGTGGATTTTCTAAGCGGATAAAAGGGGGAACTATATTGTAAGGCGTAATAATACCAGGAGTAGTTTGGCATCCGCACAGTAAAGTGAAGATTACTGCGCGGATTTCGAACTACTCCTGGTATTATTACGCCTTACAATATACTGAGAACATATCTCAGCATGTAAAAACGGTGGCCTATTCCTTAAATACCTGAGCGTATGTTAACGAACGCCATCTTCACTTCACACAATTCATAATTTTAATCAAAAGCAAAGTTACTAAAGTTACTCTTTAAGTTGTATTTTTTCATGTTGTTCATCATTCAACAACGTTGCCTAATATACACTGGCACAGCTACATCCACAAGAATGAATTTGCGTCCATGTGCATTTTAAGGTCAGAAAGTCGGGATTTTAATGTCAGCAAATCGTTCGCTGATTAAAAACTGTTTAACCCAGAAAACCTTTGGTGTCGTCATCTCAAAAGCTAATCTGTAGTTCATAAAAAATCACATGAATTTCCTTATTGCTAAAAATCTGACATTTCTCCAGCAGTTATTCTACTCCAAAGACATCAGCAGCTCTTACTAGGGATCCACAGATACCGATACCAGGATCGGGTATCGGGCCGATACCAAACGTTTGTAACTTAATGTGGTCCCGATACCAGAAACCGATAATACTTGACGTGCGTCTCCTACAGGACGCAGCTCTCAGCTGAGGAGAGAAGAAGCAACAAACTGGAGAATAGTTTAGTGTAAACACAATAATCCACATAGAGCTGACTTTATTACAGACGACACTCCCTAAACCAGAGTCTGAGCTGGATTTAACCAGAGCTAAATGTTGTTAGAGCTGCAGTGTTTACAAGATACAGGCTAATGTTGCTAACTCGCGGCTAGCAGTTTTAGCCATTCTGACGCCGTTTTATGCCCAGGGGTTTATTCATCTGAAAAACAAACCCAGCGACTAAAAAGTCCTCCGAAAATCCAAATGAAAGACATACAGCATGTTTATATTGAGCTGCACCAAAACGATCAAAACGCTGTAGCTACAAAATCCACACAGAGCTGAAGTAAAGGCGAAGAGACAAAGACCGTCCTGCCTGTGATGGACACAGTGCAATCAAAATGTAAAATCATAGAAAAAATAAAATGGCACATGTTTGATTCTGATATAACTTCTCTTGAAAGTGTAGCCTATACTTTACTCAAGGAAATGTAAACGAGTAAATGAATTAACGACCAATCTGCTGTGAAAGTCAGTCTATAAGCCGTCTATTCACTTCAAAAAGCATGTTGAAGAAAATGCCTTGTACTCGTATCGGTATCGACAAGTACTTAAAACAAAACAGCAGTTTGGCTAAAAAGCTCACGAGACGATAAATGCACAATTCAGCTGATTTCCACAGTCAGGTGGAAGTAGATATTCAACGATGAAGCTGCTCTATTTTTGCTCAAATGAGTGTCTAGTTTAGGCTCAGTATGATCGTTTCTGTTTGGTTCGTTTTGCTGCCGTCTCTCTGTCGGCAGAAAGCTCGTTCTTATCTCGCCCACTTTTCAAATCCCCTCCTACACCAGGGAGCATCGACCAATCAGAAGCCCCCCCTGACCCTCCAAAGAAACCGTAGCCGGGAGCTGGTGTTGAGAAAACAAACGGGGCTCGTGGAAAGAGAACGCTCACACAAAGAGGAAGTCCAGGTGCTCGCCATTCGCTGAACTTTTAACCTACTCCCCGGTTCTTCTTCTGCTCTATAACCGGCTCTGTCTGCCTCTTCTTCTTCTTCTCCTCCTCCTCGCCGGGCGCCGCGACATGAAAAGCGCGTATTACTTATTCACGCTTCCGCCGTGGCACTACGCGTTTCCCTCCTGACCCGCCGGCCTCGCTCGCTCTGCCGTGTAAGGGCGAACACCTCAAACCTGGAGAGCGAGTCGCACGGATGATAAAGGAATAAAAAAGCAAAGGAATCTCATTCAGCACAGGTCATTGAGGAAGCGTTTGCACAATTTCTCGCCGGCAGTAAAAAGGTGAAGGAGAGAGTCCAGTCGAGAGCGTCGTCCGCCTCGAAGACTGATTCAATAAAGGGATGGTGTGACATTCTGCCCTTGTATTTGAGGAAAGATATTCATTGTAAATATTATCTGGGGATTTTCGCAGAGCTTAACCCTCGAACACTGTGTGATTTTCATTATGATGGTTTATCTGAGTGTCCTGGGTCAGCTCTGTCTTTGACATATTTGATGGCCTGGGTGTTTTCCTAATACAAAACACACTTTTTCCAACAGGCGCATGCGATAGTGATACACTACAAAAAGTGCCCGACTAAAAACAAGGAAAAAAATCTTAAAATAAGACATTTTGACTTGTTTTAAGGAAAAAATTCTGCCAATGGGGTCAGTGTTTTTTTCTTGCTGAGAATTCTTATTTCTAGAATATTTTTCTCATCATAAAACAAGAAAGAAACAGTAAATTTAAGCAAATAAACAGCTGGAAGCAAAATGTCCTCAGAAAATTGAATAATTTAAGGAAAACATTCTTATTTAGTGAAAACATTGTGGGATATTTTACTTAAATGTTGCTTGATTTAAGTAAAATGTTCTAAACACACATTTTTGAGTAAAATGTTCTTAATAAATACTAATATTTAAGGAAAGTATTGCCCGGAGACCCGCCTCCATGATGTGGAGCCAGGCTGATGGTCAGAATCACCTGCTGGAGGATTCACCTATTGTACATGTTTTTAGTGGCAGACACGGGGAGAACATGCTCCACACAGAAAGGCCCCGTCCTGGTGGGAATCAAACCCAGGACCTTCGAGCTGTGAAGCTGAGGCTCTAACCGCTCTCTGTGAGAATCAGTTCTTACATTAAGAGCTGTTGATCTTAGTTGTTCTTAAAATAAGAAAAAAATATTTTTTGTCTAAAACTGAAGAAGATTCAAAAAGTTTTTCTTTCTTGTTACAAGAAAAATTATAATGTTTTTAGCAAATTTATCTGAACAAGAAATGACTAGATTTTATTTCCTAAAATAAGATTTTTTTTCTCAAGAAAACTTTGCTCAGAGAGACATCATTACTTTTTAGGGAAAAAATAAGAACTTATTTCTTAAAGTAAGACATGTTTTACTTGCTTAGAATCCACTTTTTGCAGTGAAGCATTGGCTTAAATGACTTGAATTGAGGAAATGTTTCTTGTTTTGAGCGGTTTTCACTCATTTAGACACTTTTCCTGATCGGACCCAGTTTACTTTGCTTGTTTGAGGACATTTCAGACCAGTTCTAGGGCAAATACTTTCACCTGCCGTGTCTCGCCTTAAACAAATCACAGCATGTTTAAAGTGGAAAATTAAACATAAACAGTTAAAAGCTCTGATATATATCGTGGCACATAACAGAGTCTGAAAACAAATCTCAAACTTGCTGTGGTTGCAATGTATTGACCGTCTATAGGCTGCCAGGGATAAAAACTCAGAAGTGGACGTTTTCTTTGTTGGCTCGATGGAGGTTATGACCTGAAATCCACCACGATCGATGTCCATTTAGCTCATGTCCCACTTCACTCCTCACACACAGCTCCTCAGAGCACCGTACACGACCAGGCCTGTCATAGGGACGGGTTAAGACGACCGTTAAAGGAACAGGCCACCGTTTTTCCACACTGAGATATGTTCTTACCTGAGCTGTGACGAGTTCTTTAGGACCTGTCTGATCTTCAGTCACGTAAACACAGCGCAGACGGCGTTAGCATTTAGCCTCTCCCTCTCTCCTCTATAGCTCCAAAACAGGTCAAGATAGAAGCTACCGAGCTCTTCCACGTTTTCCCTATTTAAATATGGTTACGTGAAGTGTTCCACTACAAAGTATAATTACACACAATTAAACAATGTGGATTTTCTAAGCGGATAAAAGGGGGAACTATATTGTAAGGCGTAATAATACCAGGAGTAGTTTGGCATCCGCACAGTAAAGTGAAGATTACTGCGCTCTCGCTTCACCTGGACGGGGCCTTTCTGTGTGGAGTTTGCATGTTCTCCCCGTGTCTGCGTAGGTTTCCTCCGGGTACTCCGGTTCCCCCTACCACTAAAAACATGTACAATAGGGGAATCCTCCAGCCAGGTGATTCTGACCCTCAGCCTGGCTCCACATCATGGAGACGGGTCCCCGGGCGCGGCACTGCTCCTTACGGGTCGCCCCAGTGGCGTCGAAGGATGGGTTAAATGCAGAGGACAATAAAGTAAACAAACACACAAACAAACACAACCCTCACCCGCCCCGCACCAGGGAAACACAAACAAGAGCAGATGTTGCAAATGTTTGAAGCAGCAGCAGATATAGCCGCAGCCGTTAGCGGCTAACACAGTCAGAGTTTAGCAATATGACAGAAACTGACAAACATCGGATCGACCTGTTCTGATCCTGCTGAAATCCTAATGAAATGTCCGTTTGTCAAATAATCCGATATCTACAGGAAGCCGTCCGGCCTTTCCCCTCCGTGTACATGTACCAGGAGTGCATACAAGGAACATTAATGGGAAATGGACTCAACTTATATAGATACAGACGGCATCTCGTCATAGAAGGGGGCGTGGCTTCGCCGAGGGGAAAATAGAATCTCTTTCTAGCCATTTTCTGGTGGAATATGAACTTATTTATCACATAAATAAAGTAAAGTGTAAATCGGGCCCATATGGATATTTTCTCACAGCAGATTGTTCAGTAAAAGTGAAAAAACGGCAGTTGTAGCTAGCACTAGCTAACCGTTAGCATTAGCCCGATGCTAACATAAAGCATCAAGTTAGCATTCTCCGTTATTCATGTATCTATGGGCTGTTGAACCACTTTGCTCCTCCCCATGTCTTTGTATCTTTATTTAGTAGAAACTATATTCATAATTCAGCGTTTGTTACAGTAGTTTTTGAATAATTAGAGGAAGTTTAGATTTTTTCAAAATTGTTTTCCCCCTTAACTGTTTTCAAACATGACCATATTTGGGCAATTTTTGAAAACAGTTCACAATTTTGAAAAAATCTAAACTTTCTCTAATTATTCAAAAACTACTGTAACAAACGCTGAATTATGAATATAGTTTCTACTAAATAAAGATACAAAGACATGGGGAGGAGCAAAGTGGTTCAACAGCCCATAGATACATGAATAACGGAGAATGCTAACTTGATGCTTTATGTTAGCATCGGGCTAATGCTAACGGTTAGCTAGCGCTAGCTACAACTGCCGTTTTTTCACTTCTACTGAACAATCTGCTGTGAGAAAATATCCATATGGGCCCGATTTACATTTGACTTTATTTATGTGATAAATAAGTTCATATTCCACCAGAAAATGGCTAAAAAGAGGGAAAAATTGTGTTTCCCAAAAGATTCTATTTTCCTTCTGTGACGAGATGCCGTCTGTATCTATCGCACTTTATCAGGCCCAAAGCGCTTTACAGTGAGGAACCAGTCCCCCATTCACTCTCTCCTTCATACCCAGACACTGGAGGCGAGTAGGGTGAAGTGTCTTGCCCAAGGACACAACGACAGTGTGCATTTGCGGGAGCTGGGATTCAAACCCACGACCCTCCGATCACGAGACGACCAAATGTTCTAAATGCCACAAAACAAAACAGCATTGGCCTCATCCTGTGCACAAAGCTAAACGCTATTAGCTGTTAGCATTAAACGGTGTGATGTGGAGGCACTTTGAGCGGCGAGAACAAAAGAGTCCAGTGAAGCGGGGGGGGGGGGCTGTTCCGTTTCCCCCCCTCCGTACATTAATCAGTCCGTAACAGCGGAACCTGACCCAAATTTCTCGTCTCCCCCCGACAAAAGCGCAGCAGGAAGACACAGGGCTAACCCAGAATCTAAAATTAGCCGCTAAGCTAACACAGCTAATCACACCATCAATCTGCAGAACAACATCGCGCTGACACAGAGCCAGCGTCACATCGAACGTGGACGTGCGGACGCTCATATAGGCAGAGTCCAAGAGGAGCCACGAACAAAACGACTCGGGAACAAAAGCGGCGGAAAAATATAATATACGACTGTTTTTCCATCAGCAACGGCGTCGAATCTTCTGTTGTTTTAATAAATCGTAACACACAAACTTTCAAAATGATGTGCTTTAGACACCAGCTTGTGAATGTGTTATTATTAGAGATGCACCGATCCAGCTTTTTTGCTTCCGATACCGATACGGGAAGTTTGAGGATCTGCCGATATCCGATATTAACCGATACCGAGAGACTTTCTGAGGGAAAAAGTCTCCAGTGTTTGATCAATGAAGTGGTGTCTTTTCTTGTCATGATGTTACAGATCAATGATTAATTAACTAATGGAAAAGCATTAAACAAGTGTCACTGGACTTTTCAACTAATGACTATTAGGCTACATTAACTCACATAAAGTGATCTGATTATTATAACTTGTGCATTACAAATGTAATACCAGTTACTCTTTAACTGCATTTCAACTAAAATACAAACACTTGGCCATTCCAGCAGTGGCTATTTTATTAAAATCGGTGATCCAACCATAGATACAGACGGCATCTCTGGAATCGCCCATATATGGGAGAAGAAGAAGATCTTTATTTATACAGCGCCTTTCACAGACATGGTCACAACGCGCTTTACATGAGACAGTTGTACATTCACTCCACACTCGGTGTAAACTACGTTTGTAGCTTCAGTTTCCCCTGGGGGAGACTGACAGAAGCGCTTTCGCGACTGCACACGTCTGCGCCAACGGACCCTCTGACACCACCATACATTCACTCACACACACCATTCATCTTGGCCTATTGTGCATGTTTTTAGTGGCAGGGGAAACCGGAGTACCTGGAGGAAACCTACGCAGACACGGGGAGAACATGCAAACTCCACACAGAAAGGCCCCGTGCAGGTGGGAATCGAACCCGCTGTGAGGTGAGAGCACTAACCACTGCGCCACCGGGCCACCGTCATGTTTGAAAACAGTTAAGGGGGAGAAAAATCTAAACTTTCTCTTTCTATAAAGTCAAGTGTAAATCAGGTCCATATGGATATTTTCTCACAGCAGATTGTTCTAAAGAAGTGAAAAAAACGGCAGTCATAGCAAGCACGATGCTAACATGTAGCATCATGTTAGCATTCTCCGTTCTTATATGTATTTATGGCCACTTTCCTCTCCATGTCTTTGTATCTTTATTTAGTTAGAAAACTATGTTCATATTTCAGCGTTTGTTAAAGTATTTTTTGAATAATTAGAGAAAATTTACATTTTTTCAAAATTGTTTTCCCCCTGAACTGTTTTTAAACATGACCATATATGGGCAATTCCAGAGATGCGTCTGTATGGCTGGGTTGCAGGCGACATCACAGCGTTCTAAAGGCCTATTACTCCGGCCCCCCGCATTGGGGGGCCGGAGTAATAGTAATAGTAATAGTAATAAGTAATAGTTAAAAAGAAAATATATAAATTAAAAAAATTATCATTAATATCAGTCACTGGGTCCATGATCTCTCTGTACAAGACCAAAAATGTCCTCAAAAACAAAATATTTTTTCCTCTATATAATAGTATAGGCCTTTAGAATGCAGTGATGTCGCCTGAAACCCAGCAATAGGTTCGTTCGCGTGACATCACAACATTCTAAAGAGCCATAGTTTAACATTGAGGTGGAGCAACTGACGGTAACGGTGGTAACTGACAAAATGCATATTTTTATGTCTTTGTTTTTTGGCTCAAATCTCAGTCATTACTGGAGGAATCCACATGAAACAAAAACTGTCACAAAGTTCATGATCTCCTCTGTCGGCTCATATGAACTAATGTCCAATTATTTTCTCAGAAAAACGTCAAAAAGTGGTGACAATATGCAAAAACATGAGTGTGATGTTGTCCAATAGAAAGGACTTTCAGACATAACAATAATATCACAGGTTTGAGAATCCGATCATGATTGTTTTGGAGATTTCTTACAAAAACTGCATTTCTCCCATAGCGTTGCATTGGCCCCGCTCTCCATCTGACATTATGACATCATCACATTCTAAATCGTGAACGCCGCTTATTCAAGTCCCGAGCGAATGAAGTCTGAATAACGGCAACACTGACCTGTATATTCATGTCTCAGCTATAATATCACACCATCAAAGCATTACTCACACACTAACTATGCTTTTGCTCCATTTTAAAAGCATAAAAGAGAAAAACTACGACATTACACAGACGTGAACCGGAACCACGCCCCCGTAGTCATGGCAACGCCACACAGACCCAACATCCAGGCTCTCGGGGGAAAGTTTGGAATGTGGAGCGACCGGATTAAAAAAAGAAAGTGCCGTTTTTACGAGAAGAGCAAAATCCCACAGACTTCACACCGATGGTTTCTCTCACATAAACAAACCTGACAGTCAGCGCTCGCAAAACGGATAATAAAATGACTGACGTCGCTGATCCCGCGCAATCACCAGCGTCCCCAGGTAATTCTCATCGCGTGTGAAAAGGACTTGAGGCTCTGCGAACTTTAAAGTCTGTAATTACTTGGTTTATAGTTGCAGAGGAGAGATTAGCGTTAGCTGCATTTGGTATTTACACCAGAAGCAGAACTTTGGCACAAGCGAAGAGTGTAGTGTGACGGGCCGCGCTAACACAGGCTTTGTTAATTACCGTAAATGCTCTAATATAGACCGGGGCCTTTATTTACTCAAGGGTATCAGGACCAGGCCTTTATTGGAACCAGGCCACAATTAGAGACAGGCCTTTGTTTCTGTTTGAGCAAAACGGACGACCAGGAAAATGAAGAAAAACAAGATTTGTGTCCATTTGAACCTAAAATATTAGGTTCATTTATTAATGAACATTTCAAACCCTCTCCCAGCGGCTGGAACATTGACGCCTTTTATTTTGTCGGGACAACAGGAAGTGTTTCGTTGCTGTTAGCGGAGCTTTGACATCAGTGTCACTGCAGGTTTCTGTTTCGTTTTTACCGCGGACCGGATTATTTGTTGTTATCTCGTGTAAAAGGCGAGTTTAGACGGAGCGTTTGTGTTTGTGATCGATCATGAGACTGACCCGAGAGAAGACGAGACGCTCGCGCTGATGGGAGGAGTTATTTTGAGGCGTGGGACTGACCTGCACACGGAGCAGCTGGACGTGCTTTGAAGACGCGATGGAGACTTTATTAAAACCCTGGAGGGTCACACAACATTTGTCCTGTTTCCAAATATGGTCACAGGAGGTTTGAAAAGTGGCTAAATCTGTGTCAAAGTTACGCTGGGATCAGCTCCTCCGCAGCGTCCCCCTCGGCCCGGGTTCAGTTTGTTACTTCCTGCACCTGAGTTTTCATTTACACCAGTATGAGACAAACTCCTAACATGGGGAATATTTCTACTGCTATAGTTTCTAATAAAAGCCCCGGCCTGTTTTAGAGACCGGCTTTAATTTACCTCTGCCAGCCACGAACCCGGCCTCTGTCGGAGACCCGGCCCCTGTTAGACCCGGCCCCTGTCGGAGACCCGGCCTCTGTCGGAGACCCGGCCTCTGTCGGAGACCCGGCCTCTGTCGGAGACCCGGCCCCTGTTAGACCCGGCCCCTGTTAGACCCGGACTCTGTCAGAGACCCGGACTCTGTCAGAGACCCGGCCTC
Organism: Gobius niger; assembly: GCF_951799975.1. Classification (NCBI taxonomy): domain Eukaryota; kingdom Metazoa; phylum Chordata; class Actinopteri; order Gobiiformes; family Gobiidae; genus Gobius; species Gobius niger. The sequence goes on along the minus strand of NC_136871.1, from coordinate 2,173,678 downwards.
TAATGGAATACAGGCCAGTATTAGAGGATTTACGGTATTCTAACTTTTACTCAACTAAAATATCTGGACATTTTAGTCTCATGAAAAACTTTTAATTTAGTTTTAGTCCAATTTTAGTCGTCAAAAATATCACTTTGACTCAAATTAAGATTAAATATTTTAGTTGACGGCAAAAGAATCTGCAGAACTGTTAGCGGCTAGTTAGCAACATTAGCAACATTAGCCTGCATCAACATTTAGCTCTGGTTAAATCCAGCACAGACTCTGGTTTAGAGAGCGCAGTCTGTAATAAAGTCAGCTCTATGTGGATTATTGTATTTACACTAAAGAATTCTCCAGTTTGTTGCTATTTTCTGTCCTCAGCTGAGAGGTGATACTGGTATCGGTATCAGAGCACTTGACTGACGCTGGAGCAGAGAATCGTTATGAGACCAGAATGAAAAAGGAGTCGACATTTCTTATTTCTTTTTCATTTGAGCATCTTGTGGCTTTTTGTCAATGTAAACCAACATGTTTATCACCTCATGTAATCACTGCTAAAAAGCCTGTGTCAGTTAATCGTAGCCTCGCTGTTGGTGAAGCCCAAGACCGACGGTGCTTCTCTGCCTCGCGCTCGTCTCCCCGTATGAATCGATATCGCACACAGGCTCTGACGGTCACAGACAGACCTCCGCAGTCTCATCGATGCCGCCGCTGCTGCTCTTCACGGCTGCAGCGGCGCCGACGGGAACTGTGGCTGAGCTGAACATGCACAACGGTCTGCAAAACCCCTCCATAATAACCACTTTGGGGCGTGAATCGTTGCTTAGTTGCAGTGAGAAGTGAAAGACAGCACTGCAAAAAGTAAATATCAAGCATTGTCTTAAATGACTTGAATTGAGGAAATGTTTCTTGTTTTGAGCGGTTTTCACTCATTTAGACACTTTTCCTGATCGGACCAAGTTTGCTTTGCTTGTTTGAGGAGTGAAATAATGATGTGAAATAATCCGGGACAAATGCCCAACAACATCTTAACTTTTTGTCATTTTTTTGTATTTTTTTTTTTTGTATTTTTTTTGTCACATTTTGGTAATTTTTTGTATTTTTTAGTCATTTTTTCCATCCATTTTTTATCAATTTTTTGCCATTTTTTGGTCAAATTTTTATCAAATTTTTGTCACATTTTAGTAATTTTTTTTATTTTTTTGTCAATTTTTGGTAATTTTTTCGTCATTTTTTAATCAAATTTTTGTCAAATTTCAATGACTTGAATGGAGGAAATGTTTCTTGTTTTGAGCGGTTTTCACTCATTTAGACACTTTCCCAAGTTTCCTTTGCTTGTTTGAGGACGTTTCAGACCAGTTCTAGGGTAAATCTCGCTTGAAATAAGAAAGTAAAATTGCCAATGAGATAAGACCAATTTTCTTTCCCCATTGGCAAAGAAAATGACCTGAAATAAGGACGAAATGTATCGAAACGAGTCAGAAACATCTCAGAACAAGTGAAATAATCTGGGACAAATGCCCAAGGTCAATTTTTTGTCACATTTTTGTCATTTTTTGTATTTTTTAGTCAGTTTTTTGTCATTTTTTCATCCATTTTTTATAATTTTTTTGCCATTTTTTGTCACATTTTTGTCATTTTTTGGTCAATTTTTTATCACATTTTTGTCAATTTTTTGTAATTTTTTCGTCATTTTTTAATCAAATTTTTGTCGTTTTTTTTATCAAATTTTTGTCAAATTTCAATGACTTGAACTGAGGAAATGTTTGTTTTGAGCGGTTTTCACTCATTTAGACACTTTTCCTGATCGGACTGAGTTTACTTTGCTTGTTTGAGGACATTTCAGACCAGTTCTAGGGTTAATCTCGCTTCAAATAAGAAAGTAAAATTGCCAATGAGATAAGACCAATTTTCTTTCCCCATTGGCAAAGAAAATGACCTGAAATAAGGACGAAATGTATCGAAACGAGTCAGAAACATCTCAGAACAAGTGAAATAATCCAGGACAAACGCCCAACAACTTCTTAACTCGTCAAAACAACAAGAAATTGGATTATTGTGCTCAAATTGAGAGGTTTATACTGATCTAGTTAAATACTTTTTGCAGTGAGGCGACTGTTCTCACTTCCGGCGCTTGGCGATTTAAACGCTCGTGTACCCATTTTCTCCCGTTTCTCGAAGAGCGGCACGTCAGAGAGAAGAAGTTCATCTTCAACTGTAGCTGTGGCATCAAAACCCCAGGAAGAGCAGAGCAAACAGTCCTGACAGGGATCTTAATAAAGGCCTCCCAATCTGCTGCACAATAGGCTAATCCTTCAGCTACTCCTGAGCTGGATTCGAGCTCATATTTTGGAGGATGATCCTTGATCCACTGCTTTGTGATGGTCCATTCCTCCTCCTGTGGTGCAGAGAGACGCTGTCACACAGAGAACACATTTCTCTGAAGCCAAATTCAGACTTTTTAAATTTGTTTTGTATTCGCAAGTAAGCCTGTGAATGCAAGCGGCCGAAATGAGTTTCCTTCGCAGGGTGGCTGGGCACGAGATCTGGTGAGGATTGGCGCAGTGGCTTATGGGACGGCACATAGCTCCTAATCACCGGTTAGTTAGAACCAGAGGTCCCTATGCTAAAGTGGCTATGATAGTTAGCACCAGAGGTCCCTATGCTAAAGTGGCCATGATAGTTAGCACCAGAGGTCCCTATGCTAAAGTGGCTATGATAGTTAGCACCAGAGGTCCCTATGCTAAAGTGGCTATGATAGTTAGCACCAGAGGTCCCTATGCTAAAGTGGCTATGATAGTTAGCACCAGAGGTCCCTATGCTAAAGTGGCTATGATAGTTAGCACCAGAGGTCCCTATGCTAAAGTGGCTATGATAGTTAGCATCAGAGGTCCCTATGCTAAAGTGGCTATGATAGTTAGCACCAGAGGTCCCTATGCTAAAGTGGCTATGACAGTTAGCATCAAGGCTCCTTTTCCTAACTCCTTCCTAACTGAGACCAATTCGGAAGCTTCTTGTCATGGCAGACGCTGACGCACATCCGGTTTGGCGTAAGAGCTCTCACCAATCTGCTCGTTTCGGACGCAGCCTTGAACCCTCGGTAATTCCTACGCCAGGGGTCACCAACGTGGTGCCCGCGGGCACCCAGGGGCCCTTTGGGGCATGTCCAGTCGCCCTTGGGACTTTTTCTAAAGTGTAAAACACTTCATTTTCTTGAATCTAATTCTTAAAATTACAGTTATTTCGGTTCTTGTGACTCAGTATGAGTTTAAAATAAAGCTATTTTAATATAATATGGGGTCAATATCCTATAAGTGAACAGTGTACGTTTAAGTCTTTAGGATTTGTTTTTAACTGGTCGCCCTCGAACAACTTAATGCTCTTAAAGTGGCTCAGCTGAAATAAGGTTGGTGACCCCTGTCTGACGCCATGTGACAAACGCTAGTGTCTGTTCGCTTCCCCAATCTTCTGGAAACGCAAAATCGTAAAACACACAGACGCAAATGGAAAGATCAATCTGCGCTCTATGCTCCAAACATGTAGCGCCAGACGTCGGTTTGAGGGAAGGAGGTGCGAGGCGTGTGAGGCGTGTGTGAGGCGTGTGAGGCGTGTGAGGCGTGTGAGGCGGGTGAGGGAGACGGTGGAGGATGAAGGAAGAGCTGATCAAAGACACTGGGCCCACATTCACCGCTCCTCATATGACTCAGACCTCATTTCACCCGCAGTCTGCTGATTCACGGATGACGCAAAATAAAAAAATAAAGCAATTTCACGACTGATTATAGAGAATAGGAGAACGCAGGGCAAGAAACTAAAACAGGCTGTTGAACCTTATATGAAAAACAAACATGGAGGTGAATAAATAATGGAGAGTCTGATAAAACAACACAGCTGGGCCTGTCTGAATCTAGAGACTCATCGAAATCTCTTCTCAAGGAAAAGAAATCAATAACTTTTGCCGAGCGCTATCGTTTTATCGGATTGTGACTAAAACCAAGAATAAAGTTTTAAATGAAGAGTTTGTGAACACAATGCAATGAAGTTTTGTTCTGTGTATTGAGGATCTTTTGCACTATTCTGCAAAGGAGCTACAGAAGGTTGCAATGAAAATGTGGCTGTAATAATATTCGTAATAGGGACAAACAGAAGAGAGTTAAAATAGAATCTGGAATCACTGCTCATGAATGTCTAATTTAGTCCTCATGATCAATGCAAACAGAGATAAGGGAAGTATTTTCTAAGAAGAATTCCAAGAATTGGCTGATGGGAAATGCACACAAGCGTCATCCTCAGGAGGCGCTGCTCTTCTCGGTTATTAAAGGAACAGGCCACCGTTTTTACATGCTGAGATATGTTCTTGCCTGAGCTGAAGGTCAGCACACACCACACAACTTTTCTAGTCATAAGCGATTTTATATAGAATGGGGGGTCCACACTACACGACTGGATTCAGGTCGATTATAGAACGTCTGGGGGTTCACACTTAACGACTGAGAATCGTCAGAGCGACTCACGATTCTGACAAACAGCTGATGTTTTATAACACAGCGCGTCTGTCGTCTCTACGGCTTCAAAACTGACCCCAGATCCACAAAGACAGGCCTGTGTTTGTGAGTGTGGGATAACGTGTGTGTCCCGATTGGTCAACGGTGTCAACAATGTCACAACACCGCAGCGCTAGCTTAATGCTACTACCAAGCTTCAACTGGGCTATAGTTCTGTCACATGGAGAGAAAAGTTGGCGACAGGAAGAAGCGGGACGTGTTTCAGTGGATTTAATAAGAAAAGGAGACGGGCCTCAGGATGGAGGAGACGGAGGAGAAAGCGGGGAGGTTAGCCACCGTTAGCGGGGAGGCTAGCCGCCGTTAGCGGGGAGGCTAGCCGCCGTTAGCGGGGAGGCTAGCCGCCGTTAGCGGGGAGGCTAGCCGCCGTTAGCGGGGAGGCTAGCCGCCGTTAGCAGCGAGGTGAAGCTAAACAGTTCGTCTCCAGACTCAGTAAGAGCCGCTAAACTCTGCTCGTGGTTAAAATGTAGCTGGAAAAGGTGGTTGTGGTGAACTTTTGCTGATATAAAGTTGTGCTGTTTCGTGTGTGGGGCGGTGGCCATGGAAAGAAAAACTTTTTGAATCGTCTTCAGTTTTAGACAAAGAATATTTTTTCTTATTTTAAGAAAAACTCAGGTCAACAACTCTTAATGTAAGAACTGATTCTCACAGAGAGATAAAACATTCCATTCTTTAAAGTGGCGGCTCGGTGGCACAGCGGTTAGAGCCTCAGCTTCACAGCTCGCAGGTCCCGGGTTCGATTCCCACCAGGACGGGGCCTTTCTGTGTGGAGCATGTTCTCCCCGTGTCTACCACTAAAAACATGTACAATAGGTGATTCTGACCATCAGCCTGGCTCCACATCATGGAGACGGGTCTCCGGGCGCGGCAATACTTTCCTTAAATATTAGTGTTTATCAAGAACATTTGGCTCAAAAATGTGAGTAATTTAGAACATTTTACTTAAATCAAGCAACATTTAAGTCAAATATCCACAATCTTTCACTAAATAAGAATGTTTTCCTGAAATTATTCCATTTTCTGAGGACATTTTGCCTAATTCTAGTTATTTATTTGCTTAAATTTAGTGTTTCTTTCTTGTTTTATGATGAGAAAAATATTCTAGAAACAAGAATTCTTAGCAAGAAAAAAATGCTGACCCCATTGGCAGAATCTTTTTCCTTAAAACAAGACAAAACGTCTTATTTTAAGATCTTTTCCTTGTTTTTAGGAGGGCACTTTTTGCAGTGAAGGGGTACACAAGACAGTAAAGGTCGGGAACCGCTGGTCTAGTAGATCTAAAATGTTCCATCTGACAAAGGCTTCTGGTAACAGACAAAACACGCCAAGCACAAACCTTTGATTTGGCAGAAAAACAACTTATCTCGTGGGTAGCGCTGCGCAACATGCTTTTTAATTGAAATAGAAAGATCTTAACATTCATTCATTTATTACATCCCTGCACTGCAAAAAGTAAATATCAAGCATTGGCTTAAATGACTTGAATGGAGGAAATGTTTCTTGTTTTGAGCGGTTTTCACTCATTTAGACACTTTTCCTGATCGGACCGAGTTTGCTTTGCTTGTTTGAGGACATTTCAGACCAGTTCTAGGGTAAATCTCGCTTGAAATAAGAAAGTAAAATTGCCAATGAGATAAGACCAATGTTCTTTCCCCATTGGCAAAGAAAATGACCTGAAATAAGGACGAAATGTATCGAAACGAGTCAGAAACATCTCAGAACAAGTGAAATAATCTTAACTAGTCAAAACAACAAGAAATTGGATTATTATGCTCAAATTGAGATGTTTATACTAACCTAGTTAATTACTTTTTGCAGTGTGTGCAAATAAAACAAGGAGAAAAGGAATATTGGCTCATTGCATCATCTCTCCGTCCAAATTGTCACCGGGTCAGATCACGATTTGATTCTAAATCTTCACACTGCAAAAAGTATTTAACTAGATCAGTATAAACATCTCAATTTGAGCACAATAATCCAATTTGTTGTTGTTTTGACGAGTTAAGAAGTTCTTGGGCATTTGTCCTGGATTATTTCACTTGTTCTGAGATGTTTCTGACTCGTTTCGATACATTTCGTCCTTATTTCAGGTCATTTTCTTTGCCAATGGGGAAAGAAACTTGGTCTTGTCTCATTGGCAGTTTTACTTTCTTATTTCAAGCGAGATTTACCCTAGAACTGGTCTGAAATGTCCTCAAACAAGCAAAGGAAACTCGCTCCGATCAGGGAAAGTGTCTAAATGAGTGAAAACCGCTCAAAACAAGAAACATTTCCTCAATTCAAGTCATTTAAGCCAATGCTTGATATTCACTTTTTCAGTGCATCTGGCCTGCCCCGACTTCCACCCATCTGTTCCTCTGTACATCCTGGGCCGGTGCGTCCTGTAGAGCGTGTTAATACGAGTATCCTGGTCGTCCGTCCCAGGGCTCGTCTCTAAACAGCTCGCACACACACAGACTTAACGCGCTTATCTCACGGCTGTTTTCAGATGAAGGGGATAAACGCCGGCACTCGAAAGGAAGATAAGACACAATAAACTCCGCAGCTTCAGGGAGACGCCATCGCCGAGCTACAAACAGGACAAACGAGCTGGAGATGTTCAGCGTTGGCGTTCCTGAGCTCATCGTAAATGAGTCGTTAAAGGGGCGATATTATGCTTAAGGCGAGACACTGCAGGTGAATAGGGAAAAAAAAGTAGAGATGTCAATTTGAAGCTTTTGCTGAACATCACAGATATAAATATGAGAAAAAAATGTATTGCATTTTTTCTGTCATTTTATGTTTTCACATAAAAATAAGGCATTTTGAGCATTAAAATGGCCAAAATTGACTATATTTTGGGCAAATCAAAATAATGAATTGAGCCAGATTAAATGTTATGGTTTTATGTTATTGACATATTAGTAACTAAGATTTTTTCAGAGGGGATTTGGATATTTTGTTTAGTTTTTCAATAAACTAATCATCAGTGAAAAAATCTGTAAAAACTCAAATTCCGCCTGTTTTTTTTGTTTCAAAGCTGAATAAATCAGGCTAGGAATTAGATATTAAAAAATCCCTCTGAAAAAACCTTCAGAATCTTGTTGTGTCTCAGCCTGTAAAGTGTGGAGTCTGTGGGAGCTTCTATAAGGGCTCAGGCTCTGCCCGAGTGCGGCTTCTCTCATTCAGAGAAAACCAGCCCTGAAGTTTTGTAGCGAGTGCGCATGCTCGGCCCGTTCTTCCACTTTTCCGCTCCAGCGTCTCGTAGGAGGAAAAACACCATATTTGGGTGAAAGCGTCATCACGGGGCCCCTTAGCAGGACACGTGGATGTCAAATCTGTCAATATTTATTAATGAAAACCCGCTTGAAATAAGAAAGTAAAATTGCCAATGAGATAAGACCAATGTTCTTTCCCCATTGAAATGTACGAAATGTATCGAAACGAGTCAGAAACATCTCAGAACAAGTGAAATAATCTGGGACAAATGCACAACAACTTCTTAACTTGTCAAAACAACAAAAAATTTGATTATTTTGCTCAAATTGAGATGTTTATACTAGTCTAGTTATTTTCTTTTTGCTGTGAAATGGTTCAAATTATTCTATTACTTATTCATCACATAAATAAAGTCAGGTGTAAATCAGGCCCATATGGATATTTTCTCACAGCAAATTGTTCAGTAGAAGTGAAAAAACGGCAGTTGTAGCTAGCGCTACCTAACCGTTAGCATTAGCCCGATGCTAACATGTAGCATCAAGTTAGCATTCTCCGTTATTTATGTATCTATGGGCTGTTGAACCACTTTGCTCCTCCCCATGTCTTTGTATCTTTATTTAGTAGAAACTATATTCATAATTCAGCGTTTGTTAAAGTAGTTTTTGAATAATTAGAGAAAGTTTAGATTTTTCTCAATAGTTTTCCCCTTAACTGTTTTCAAACATGACCATATATGGGCGATTCCAGATCTATGCGTGCACTGCAAAAAAGTACCCGACTAAAAACAAGGAAAAAATCTTAAAATAAGACATTTTGTCTTGTTTTAAGGAAAAAATTCTGCCAATGGGGTCAGCAGCATTGTTTTCTTGCTAAGAATTCTTATTTCTAGAATATTTCCTGGTGGGAATCGAACCCGGGACCTTCTAGCTGTGAAGCTGAGGCTCTAACCGCTGTGCTGTGAGAATCAGTTCTGTTGATCTTAGTTTTTCTAAAAATAAGAAAAAATATTCTTTGTCTAAAACTGAAGAAGATTCAAAAGGTTTTTCTTTCTTGTTACAAGAAAAATTATCATGTTTTTTAGCAAATTTATCTGAACAAGAAATGGCTAGATTTTATTTACAATATTTTTTTTTTTTTTCTCAAGAAAACTTTGCTCGGCAAAACATTATTACTTTTTAGGGAAAACATAAGAACATATTTCTTAAAGTAAGACATTTTTTACTTGCTTAGAATCCACTTTTTGCAGTGTGGTATAAATGAAGTTGCCTCGCCTTACTTTAAATCACAGTAACAGCATTTCATAAGGATGGAATTCATTTGGTACATGTATTTTTTCCTTCTCATATGATCAAACATAACAGCAGTCGAGCCTGGTTAGTGTTTTCAGGATAATCACAGGGAAATAGAGCTGCTATAATATCGCTGTCGGATATAACAGATCGTGTAGTGACAAAGCGACGCAGCAGAGTCATAACAATACAAAACGAGGCGTCAGCAGCATCTAGAGCCAAAAGCGCCGCAATAACTGGAGAAAAGCTCTGTAACGCCGTCATCAACAGGCCCACGGTCACTAATCTGTGAACATACACAGGCCGGCGGCTCTGGAGCATGAAATTAGCATCGTGTGGATTTGATTTTCCTCTGTAGCTGATGCCAATTATCAAATCTGTGAACACGTGTAATTAATTGTAGAGATAAAGTGGGACGAAGGATTTATACATCGACATTTTTGAGCTGCTTGGCTTGGCCTTGTTTTCTCTGCAGAGTTTCTGAGGAGAAACGGCAAACTCTCAGGAAGTAAAAGTTTATCCTTAACTTAAATATAATCCGTCTCTGCACAAAATGTGTAAAATTCAGGATTTTAATCATTCATTTAAGGCGAGACGCTGCAGACAATGGAGAGATGATATAAATATGCTGTCGTTTTCTCAGGCCCGTGCAGAAGTGCCCTTTTCCCTCCATACAAGGCCGTGGGAACCCAGGGTGCTGAGGGCGCTGCAGCACCCCCTGGTGGATAGTTTGTGAACAGCGGGCAATATTAAACCCTTAACTCCCACCTGAACAGAGCACATTTTCTCCAGTTTGGCTTTACCCCAATCCAAAAGCTTCAGGGAAAAAGGGGTGAAAATAGCGACAAAACTGAGACGAAAACAAGGATGAAAATGTGAAAAAAGTGAGAAAACACTGACGAAAAAGTGACAAATTTTTTTTTAAAAATGACAAAAAATGGACAAAAACTTGACGAAAAAGTGAGAAAAATTTGACAAAAAATTGCGGGAAAAAAAGGACGAAAAAGTGACAAGAATTTGACCAAAAAATGCGAATAATTTGATGAAAAATTGCGAAAAAAGGACAAAAAAATTTAGAAAAAATTTACGAAAAATTTAGAAAAAAAATTACAAAAAGGTGTCAAAAATAAAAAAATAAAAAAAAACGAAAAATTTGAAGAAAATGTGAAAAAAAATGACAAAAATGGACGAAAACTTGACGAAAAAGTGAGAAAAATGTGACGAAAAATTGCGGAAAAAAAGGACGAAAAAGTGACAAAAATTTTACAAAAAATGACAAAAATTGGACAAAAAAATGAGAAAGATCTTCCTCCTGAGTTAACGCCGGGTTAGTCACAATCTAAGAAACCAGGCTGGCTTTTGTAAGAAGAATTTTTGAAATCTCGTACTTAATGAGGGTCGGACTGTTAGCATTGGAGCAGCGCGAGCTACACGTCACACAAGGGCGGAGTCTACGGTGAAGATCCCGCCCTTATGCCCTTTTTAGGAACATGCTTCGTCAGAGCTGGGGAGGCGGAGTCTGTAAATCCACCATGACTTCCCCCTCGACCGTGGTCATTCTGGTAAACGGGGAGGAGTGAGCAGAAGACGTCCATTATTTTTTTACAGTCTATGGTTTAGTGCCGTTGATTTCTGAGCCCCTGCCCCTCAGTAACTCTCTGCACGGCCCTGCATTTTGTGTTTTCTCAGAAAAGCAATAACAATGGCTAACACTGCCTCCATTATTCAGCAGCAAAATCTAAATAATGGATGGACCCAGGTTTAAATTCATGGTTTTATTTCATCGATACATTAGTATTTTTCCAGAGGGGATTTTCGACATCTTGTTTGAGCTCTTGAATAAGCTGTTTAGAAATGAAAAACTGTATAAAATGACCACACCAGGGCAAACAGGGGCTTCCAGACAGAACTTTGCACCAGCCCCAAAGCAAGAACCGGCCCTGGCACATTCTACAGCCACATTACACAAATATTTGTCACAGATTGTTCAGAAAAGCACCATTTTTCATAAAGTTATTTCTAAAAAAAGCTTGATTCCAGTAGCGTCTCTATCTCCGGCTGGATCTCTCTGGTGAGGTTCCATCAGACACGAACAAGCAGAAGACATTACTGTGCGCTCCATATCTACTCCCCGGGGGGCCGGCGGCTTACGGAGCCTCATCACTGTCCCTGTGAGTCCAGACTGAAGTCCCAAAGCACTCTGGGAGAGAAAAGATGTGCTGCCAATCAGTCGGAGAATAACTGTCTCTGTAAGAAGGTGAGGTTTGACTAAAGGCTGGCAGTGTTTTTTAAAATACTAAGCCGTCCACAATTACTGCTCACTTACAAACCTACTGTGAGAACCATCGAGCACAATCATCTCTAGTTCAGGTTGGAATGATTTTTTCAGTCTGAAAAGGAGGTCCAGACAGGTACGCATCAACTCGTCTAAGCTCAGGCAGGAACATATAACTGTGGCCTGTTCCTTTGAAAGATTCTGTGATAAATGGACATTATGGCTGTATCCGAATGTCCGCACTATCCCCTATATAGTGACTATGTAGTGGTCACGCCATTTTGTAGGGGTGTCCGAATGTCCAGAGAGAAAAAAGTAGCATCTGGAAAAGTAGTGAGCATCGATGGTCACTAAACGGGTCAATATAGACCATAATGCATTGCGAGAGTCGGAGAAGAGCCTGACAGAGACAGGTCTGTGAACTAAACACGACTGAAGTAAATCAGCTGTTTCAGTCGAGTGTTTGTGTTTGTCAGGAATAAACGACCTAAATATAAACGGCTACGGTGAAAAGATGCTAATGTTAGCTGCTAACCTTTAGCTGGAGCTGTTAAATGACCGACAGCTTCATGCTAACGTTAGCTGCTAACCTTTAGCTGGAGCTGTTAAATGACCGACAGCTTCATGCTAACGTTAGCTGCTAACCTTTAGCTGGAGCTGTTAAATGACCGATAGCTTCATGCTAACGTTAGCTGCTAACCTTTAGCTGGAGCTGTTAAATGACCGACAGCTTCATGCTAACGTTAGCTGCTAACCTTTAGCTGGAGCTGTTAAATGACCGACAGCTTCATGCTAACGTTAGCTGCTAACCTTTAGCTGGAGCTGTTAAATGACCGACAGCTTCCTCTCGAATAATCCAAGCCATTCATGTAAAATCCATGTGAAATATAAAGTATCTGACTCGTATTAATCCATAAATATTCCACTGTCTCTAAGTTCTCTGAGCTCACGCTGGAGTGACTTTTTTTAATTTTTTTCCTTTTTTTGTGATGATAGTAACGCCTGTAAAAGTGCCAAAACAGTCGTTCTGTTTCAAAAAATAAACGTTTGTAACAATAAATTCAGATAAAAAAACCAAAAAAAACATATCTGCAGCGCGCGTGACGTCACACAGCGCTGAGAAAGTCGTGTCTTGTGTCCGAATCGCCAACAGAATCAGTGACGATATAGTGACTATATAGTGCGGGCCTATGTAGTGAATCCCAGCCCTAGTTTTCACCAGATCTATGCGCTGCTAAGGAGCTAGTTAGCTCCGGGCGAGCAGTTAGCAGCTTGTTTTCTGACATGGCTGATGTTCTCACGTTGAAAACACAGACTCGATAAAGTTGTCAGAGGCTCACAGACACCGGGGGCAACGGTGAGCTATCCCGCCCGGCCTCGAGGCTCCGAGCCGGGCAGGAGGCAGGAGGGGAGGCGGGGGGTACGAGCCCCAAATGTAGGGAGTCGGATCAGTCGAAGTCTGCATCATAAAACATCAGCTACAGAACTGTATACGAGCGATCGCTGTTATTGTTACTTCCGCAGTTTTCGCCAGATGTTTTGTTGAATGCACTGCAAAAAGTATTTAACTAGATCAGTATAAACATCTCAATTTGAGCACAATAATCCACATTTTAGTTGTTTTGACTGGTTAAGAAGTTGTTGGGCATTTGTCCTGGATTATTTCACTTGTTCTGAGATGTTTCTGACTCGTTCCGATACATTTCGTCCTTATTTCAGCTCATTTTCTTTGCCAATGGGGAAAGAAAATTGCTCTTATCTCATTGGCAATTTTACTTTCTTGTTTCAAGCGAGATTTACCCTAGAACTGGTGTGAAATGTCCTCAAACAAGCAAAGCAAACTCGGTCCGATCAGGAAAAGTGTCTAAACGAGTGAAAACCGCTCAAAACAAGAAACGCGGGTCCAGAAACCCCCACAGTACGAGCGACTTCCTTCACCGCAACTCAAAATTCTACCCAAAACAAATGGTGTCGTGTGTGCGCAGCTTTAGAGATGGATTCAAGGCTCGAAAATGGAAGCTGGATCTTTGTAATCCATTCAAGAGCTGGTTAAAAGACTGGCTCATTTTCACATTAACTGTTTAAGACGAGAGAGAGAAAACTGACGATTCAGCATTTTGATTGGAATTACTAACGTTTTAAACAAGATTAATTGTAACTTTAGAAATGTGCGTTGGGTAAATAAAACTTTGTGACGATACGACCGCTTTGCCAAGTCATTTCACGGGCAGAAACCTCCCGCTCTTGGCTCCCGCTCTGCCCATGTGCCAGTTTCCAGTGTTTGCTCAGATACGTTTGTGCAAAAAACAGACAAGAAACGATCCGTGTCCCATCAGCGCCAGCTCCGACACAGGGATTACACGTTCGTCATGTTCCTCCCAAACAGGACCCGAGGGCTGAGACGACTCGTGTACACTGGAAATGTCATAAATATGATCCGTCAGGACGATTATCCAAACAGGATGCAGGATAAACTCCACTCTTACTGCGTTCGTCTCCAGCAGGTTAGACGACTGTAACGGCCGCTCACTGGCCTCTCTAAACGAGCGGTCAGAGCTGCAGAACATCCAGAACATCCAGAACGCTGCTGCTCGAGTCCGGACAAGAACCAGGAAACACGACCATATTAGTCCAGTGCTCCGGTCTCTGCACTGGCTTCCTGTCACTCAGAGAATAGACTTTAAAACAGCTCTGCCTGTTACAAGTGTTTCCATGGTTTAGCACCAAAGTCCATCTCTTAGGGCTTTTCCACCAAGGTGTTGGTTCTGGGCTGGTTCTGGTGCCGGGTTGGTTCCAGACTGACTTGGTTTTCCACCAAAATGAGAGCTGGGCCTATTGTCATAGCAACGCTTTGGGAAGTCAACATCAAACATGGATATTAACATGTCACTACAGCCACTTCTGGTTATAAAATACAGAAAAATAAGTTTATGTTTCAGTCACAGCAGCCGTTAACATTGTGATTTCTTCTTTCTAACTCTTGTTTTTGCTAAAGAGCATAAAGCAAAACAGTTTCCTCCACAGAGACTGTTCTGGCTTCTCCAGGACGTTCTAAGCACAAACTAACTAATACTGATTGTTTGTTGGAGGAGAGAGCCACGCCCCCAGCCGCTGACATCACTGGTGCTCGTTTCTTGGTCCAGCTTTTAATTGGTTCCCGACCGGCACCAGATTTTGGAACCAAGAGCCAGCGTTTTTTCAGTGGAAAACGAAAGAACCGGTTCTGAAACTGGAACTGGCCCAGAACCAGCACCGGCACCAGCCTGGTGGAAAAGGGCTATATGACATGTTACAGCCGTATGAACCATCTCGGGCCCTGAGAACTTCAGGGAGGGGCCTCCTGGTGGTTCACAGAGTCAGGACTAAACACGGTGACGCTGCGTTTCAGTTTCATGCAGCTAAAATCTGGAACAGTCTTCATGAGGATGTGAGACAGGCCTCAACTCTGACAATGTTCAAATCCAGGCTGAAAACAGTTCTTTTAACCCATGAATGTGACTGAAAGTATTTTATCTACACTCTCGCCTTTTACTGTAATTGATTAGTTTTATGTTGACGTCCAGAGGAGAAGGAGTGACAAACCAGAGGTAACTTTGTGTGAACGAGCAAGAAAAACTAGTGCTCAAGACAGAGCGAGTCAAAACAAGACTTAAAAATGCAGATAACTGAAAGTATTTTATCTATACTCTTGTGTAGTTCAAAATCCGCGCAGTAATCTTCACTTTACTGTGTGGATGCCAAACTACTCCTGGTATTATTACGCCTTACAATATAGTTCCCCCTTTTATCCGCTTAGAAAATCCACATTGTTTAATTGTGTGTAATTATACTTTGTAGTGGAACACTTCACGTAACCATATTTAAACAGGGAAAACGTGGAAGAGCTTGGTAGCTTCTATCTTGACCTGTTTTGGAGCTATAGAGGAGAGAGGGAGAGGCTAAATGCTAACGCCGTCTGCGCTGTGTTTACGTGACTGAAGATCAGACAGGTCCTAAAGAACTCGTCACAGCTCAGGTAAGAACATATCTCAGTGTGGAAAAACGGTGGCCTGTTCCTTTAAACACGGACTCACTCGTTTCTTCTCATAAACGTGCGTCTAAAAAAGAGTCACAGGTGATTGTTAAAGAGCCGCCTCAGCAAATGGCTTAAATCTAGTAGAAAAGTTGCATGGCTAATTTGCTACTGAAGCTTTATGAAACAGCTGTTGAAATAAAATGAGGCTAAAGGGAAATGTGATGCTCATCTGGATGATTCTTTGTTTTTCTCCTTAAATGTCTTTATTTGGATGTCGTTGCGTATGCGATACAGTAGGTGGCGGCACCTGTTTGACTGTAGTCTGCCAATAACCTAACAGAAGAAGAACAGCAGCAGTTGGTGATGTCACTTCCCCTTCCCCTGGGTAAGCTTGATCTTGATGTAACGAGTTCAGAGGAGACGCCTGAGATCATGAAGGATCGATAGTTTGTCTTGAAGGCTAAAGGCTAACATGCTATGAAAGAACTGAATAAACGCACTATTTCAAATGTTAAACCTCTTAACTCCCACCTGAACCGAGAGCATTATCTCCAGGTCAGCTTTACCCGAATCCTGTAGGCCAGTGAAAGCTGAGATCTACAAAACTCATCTAAATGGATCTTTTTCCTCGCGTCATCAGATTTTTTGGGGGGGGTTTCAACTAATTTTGGTAACTTTTTTGTAATTTTTTTGTCACTTTTGTTCATCATTTTATCATCATTTTTTGGTCATTTTTTGTAAATGTTTCGTAATTTTTTGTCACTTTCTGTCATTTTTTTGTCCTTTTGTCCATTTTTTGTCACATTATTGTCACATTTTCGTCTTTTTCCCCGCAATTTTTCGTCAAATTTTTCTCACTTTTTTGTCAAATTTTTGTCATTTTTTGTACATTTTTTTGTCAAATTATTCAAATTTTTTTGTCAATTTTTTGTCATTTTTTGTACATTTTTTTGTCAAATTTTTGTCATTTTTTGTCAAATTTTTTGTCACTTTTTCGTCAATGTTTTCTCACTTTTTTCACATTTTTCATCCTTGTTTTCGTCTCAGTTCTGTTGCTATTTTCACACCTTTTCTGATCCTTATAAACATAAATATTTACTCTGTACAGCGACTCGTTAACCTGCAGGAAGTGATCATCTACCAGGAACTGTAGGAAATACCATGATTCGAACGGGTCGAAGCTAATCTTAATGGAAAAGAATACAAACAAGAAGTACTAGCACCGACGACTTCAGCTCAGAGGAACTAGCGTAGCCACATTGTGCAACAAGCTAACTGCATAGAGATCGAACAGTCGACCCCCTGACAGGTGAAGGATCGGGAGCTCGTGTTTCGGACATAGAGGTTCAGATGTAGTGACTCGTTTCCCAAAGCACAAAGCGCCTCCGACAAACATTCATTTAGAGTTTACTCCTTCAACGTGTTTTCAAGTGGCACAACCTTCAGTTCATGTGGCGAAAAGGAAAACAAAACACAATTCTCATGCACCTTGCACAGCCCAGCGATGAATCGATCATCAAAACACTCATTAGCAGCAGCCCTTGGCCAAAAATAATTCATTTAACAACAGACTTAAAACAACAACAACAAAGTGATTTAGTCCAAGGTGATCCTGAAGTCCACAGCGAGCGCTCATTCGGCTTCTGTTGCCATGTTGTGACACAGACAATATCTTTACTCAGACAGATGTTGGTCAAAATCAAGGCGGTGGGAACCCAGGGTGCTGAGGGCGCAGCCGTACCCCCTGGTGGATAGTGTGTGAACTGCAGGCAATATTAACCTCTAAACTCCCACCTGAACCGAGCACATTTTCTCCAGCTTTACCCCAATCCAAAAGCTTCTGGAGAAAAGGTGAGAAAATAGCAACAAAACTGAGACGAAAACAAGGATGAAAATGTGACAAAAAGTGAGAAAAACATTGACGAAAAAGTGACAAAAAAATTGACAAAAAATGACAAAAAATTTACAAAAAACTGAGAAAAATTTGACGAAAAATGGTGGGGAAAAAAGGACGAAAAAGTGATGAATTTGACAAAAACATTTGAATAATTTGGCTAAAAAGTGTAAAAAAAAATTACAAAAAATGACAAAAATTTGACCAAAAACTGAGAAAAATTTGACGCAAAATTGAGGAAAAAATGGACGAAAAAGTGATAAGAATTTGACCAAAAAATGCGAATAATTTGACGAAAAAGTGACAAAAAAGTCACGAAACTTTGACAAAAATGAGACGACTGCCCAACAAAAAAAGTGACCAAAAAATGACAAAAAATGAGAAAAAATTGAGAAAATAGGACGAAAAAAGGACGAAAAAATGATACGAATTTGACCAAAAAATGCGAATAATTTGACGAAAAAGTGACAAAAAAGTCACGAAACTTTGACAAAAATGAGACGACTGCCCGACAAAAAAAGTGACCAAAAAATGACAAAAAAATGACAAAAAATTGAGAAAAAATGACAAAAAATTGAGAAAAAAGGACGAAAAAAGGACGAAAAAATGATACGAATTTGATAAAAAAATTCGAATAATTTGACGAAAAAGTGACAAAAAAATTACAAAAACTGACAAAAATTTGTCAAAAAAGTGTGAAAAATTTGACGAAAAACTGCGAAAAAAATGACAAAAAAGTGAGAAAAATTTGACAAAAAATGGCGAAAAAAAAGACGAAAAAGTGATAAGAATTTGACCAAAAAATGCGAATAATTTGACGAAAAAGTGACAAAAAAGTCACGAAAATGTGACAAAAATGAGACGACTGCCCGACAAAAAAAGTGATGAAAAAAAATCTGACGTGAGGAAAAAGATCCATTTAGTTTTGTAGGTCTTTCAAATGAGGCGTTACACTGGCCTACAGGATTTGGGTAAAGCTGAACTGGAGAAAATGCTCTCGGTTCAGGGGGGAGTTAAGCGGTTAATAAACAGGATTTATGCACAGAAAAAGTATTTTGGGGGTACATTTTGTCCCTCAGCGCCCCCTCACTAAAACATCCTCCCACGACTCTGGTCAAAACAATAAATAAACACACCAGCTACTTTCCAACACGTCCCAAAACACTTCGAATAACGTCCAAAGCGTTAAGAAGGAACCACGCTCGCCGGTGCCCCTGAACATCTCGCTTGCAGAGCCACAGATGTTGACAGAGAAGCTGCTCGAGTCATGTGTTCACACTAAATAACAGACGCCAGCGCCGGCACAAACCTGCTGCTTGTCCTTCTTGTGTATTTTCATCTTCTATCCCGTCACAGCATCTGCAATCGCACAACAGAGAGTAATATTAGCCATCGATTTACTGAAACACAAGCCCCAGACCAGAAAATAAAGTCGAAGCAAAAACGGTGGAATGTTTGGTCGTGATTACAGCACCGTCTCTTTGTTTCAATACATTTCTGCAAAGCCAAAGCCAATCCAGTGTTGCATTAAAGCCACGTTACCAGATCGGTTTCTAGTCGTGGAGCAAATTTTGTTTTGTCCTCCTTTAGTCAGTCAGGATTTTAGGCATTTTTTGTTTGATTTAATTTTTTTCTGGTTATCTTAAAGGGACTATACGGAGTTTAAACTAGGGCAGCTCGATTATTGAAATAATAATAATCACGATTATTTGTTGCCTTTGAAAAAAGCCTTTATTTTATTTATATATTTATTAATAAAAAAAAAAAAAACGATGCTGAATATTTTCTGTTTTCTGAGCAGTCATAAAAGTACAAATGATTTCAAGTTTGCCCCGATTAATCCAATCCAATCCAATCCACTTTATTTATACAGCACATTTAAACAACAAAACGTTTCCAAAGTGCTGCACATGCAACAAAATCAATAAAACCAAAACAATGCAAATGAGCTCTACCGCTATATGAGTGTAAAACAATAAATATGAATAAAACAGTTTAAAAGAATAAATATAAATAAAAACACATTAAAAACTATAAATAAGAATAAAACTCAATAAAAAAAAAAATAATAAAAAATAATAATAATAATAAATAAATAAAAAGACACAGAGGACCACACAACTTACGCGGTGCTAAAAGCCAGAGAATAAAAGTGGGTCTTAAGACGAGATTTAAAACACTCCAGGGTGGGGGCCGTACGGATGTGGGGGGGGGCAGAGCGTTCCACAGCTTAGAACGCTGTGTCCCCTCTGGTTTTACGGTTCGTCTTCGGAACCACGAGCTGGAGCCGGCCCTCAGACCTCAGAGCGCGTGGGGGGGCGCTTTGGAGAGGTCTCTGTTTCACACCTGCCCCCTGCTGGCCGGCCCTCACACCTGCGCAAGTAAACTGAGCAGTGCGGCCTGATGACATCATCACACAGCGCTGTTTGTTTTTATATCAGGCAAAAGCACGAGCCGCGGCACGTGAAATGCGAAGGGAAAATAATCCCAGCGCCGTGAAATAATGCAAGTCTGCTTTGCCAGGAAAAATTGAAAAAAAAAAATATATATTGAAAAAAAACAACCTTTTTTTTCCGATTATGCTAATTTTGTAATCGTTTAGTGTAGTAATCGAATTTCAATTAATTGCACAGCCCTAGTAGCCTGGCCTAGTGATATTTAGTCTGGGGACACCAATTTATTTTCTTGTAGGAGAGGTGTGGTTTACGATCGTCCAGAGCCGTTTATTGGGCGATACGAATGTCTATGATGCGTCTGCACGAGGCCACAGCCAATCGTATCATCGTATGAGATGACGTATGGCGTACCCGCTGTAAACTTTAGAGCTAAACTATTTAGAACAAGGACTAAAGCTCGATGATGGATCCGTAAATAAACTTTTTTTTTAAATCCGTAAAACAGCTCGTCATCGTCTTGCCGTCCCTCCTCGCTCTGTGATTGGTTCCCAAATCCATGCGAACATTTCGGCCATGGCCCCCAGGCCGCTGTGCAGTTCAAATGATTCGAGCGCTCACAGCAGCACGGCGTTAGCCAGGTTACAGCTCTAGTTTAAACATGTTAAATATATGTATTTTCCTCCCCCTACATGTTCCAACCATGTCCTCAGAATGAGCCCAGACCTGTTCACCACCACTGCCTCTAAAATCCTGCACTGTCGCATAAAAAGGTGTCACTGTCGGGTCCGAATTGCCGTCATGCATGAGCTAAATATAGAAGCTGCAGTTACACGTATGACCTGTATATATAAAATGGGGAACTTGAATCGAGCCCATTTAAATAGTTGTATCATCTAAAAATCAGAATCCTGTGTGTCCTGACCAGAGGTTACATTAACCGAAAATTCTCCGTCATTTACAGAATATTTTTTACTTTGACGGAAAATTTCAAAGGCCGTCCGTCATTTTGAAGGATTGAAAATCAAGCCGTAACGAAAATAAAGACGCAGCTCTGTTGTTTTTCAGAGCGCGCGGGGCTCTCTCTCTCTCTCTGAAGTTTCACACCGCGTCTTATAAGTTGTATCACTGCCTCGCTCGCTAACTTTCCTGACCCGGGCGCTAACAACAACACGGGGAAGAAAACCACGATGCAAACGCGGTTAAAGTGTATAATATCCTTCCCATCTGGAGCCGCTCTTCTCACGTAAGTCTCAGGACGAGCTCATCTATGTCCCCCCCCCCCCCTCTCTCTTTCCCTCCCCATGTGCGTAGAGGTGGCCTGTAGTGCAGTGATGGAACTGGTAAACATTGTCTCGTTCATCCACCGTTTCTTACATTCCGTTAAAATAAAAAATAAAAAATGCAAATAATAAGCTCCACTTTACATTTGTATGAGCGTAATCTGAGCCTTGATATTGATGAGCAGGTGACTCTGAAAGTCGTCTCCTCTCAGACTTTTACGCTCGAGTTTATTCACATTTCTGCTGCAAAATGTGCCAAGACTGTTCAGATCAGGTTTAGTTTAGCTCCATTTATCCTGCAATCTCACAATTTTACTAACATATATAACATGCAGCCTATATATATATATTTTTTTTTTTAAAAACGCTTATGAGAGATTATTCATGAAGGATAAAAATTGCTCATGACGGATTTTTTTCAACCCTGTCCCTCAAAATGAAGGAGAGAAATTATCCCGAGCGAAACCACTGGTCCTGACATGAAGTTTTTTGTGAACCAACTTAAAATAAATACTTCAATTGGAAACACAAAATTAAAATAGTTTGTCTAAAGCCCCGATTTTTGAATAACTAATAATGAAAGAAGAAGCATCTGAATTAAAAGTTTTAGCTGAACACATTTGTGGCAAGTTCATCAGCACATTTGTCGACTTGCAGGGTCACGTTTATAGAAATGCTACAAAACCAGCCCACAAGTTCATAGAAGTGTTTTTCACAGTGTTTTTCCCACACATGTCTGAGTTCCATTACTAGAACAATAATGAGGTTTAGCACCTTTATCATCGTCTAATGTTTACCATACTGATATTTAAAGTGTTATTTGAATGAATCCAATTGGCTGCTTTACTAAAACTCAAAAAGAAACAGAAAACCAACTTAATATTTGCTCTTTAGACCAGACACCATGAGTGACAGTAACGTGACACCAAACACTGTGTGCTTTATAACTTTCATTAAAGAGGCTGAGGTCATATTGCACTTCTGTTTGTCACAGCTCGACCGGTGAAGGAGGAAGCAGGGCATTCTGGGAAAAACACATCCCGGGCCTCAAACAGCTGGGTCAAAAACTGAACATAGAAAAAACAGATACAAAGATCCGCACAGGCTGCTGCCACTGCTCACCAGTCTGTGCATGCGACTTCTGTTGTTATGGCGGCCATTTTGAATACTGAAGTAGAATTATGCAGTACAACAACGTGTAACAGTATCTCTACTCAGGATGAAAATGAAAGATGATCAACAGTGGCCTTTTCATGTACTCGTAATCATTGCTCAAGAAGATAACAGTAAAAACACGGCCCCAGAGACGCACGTTTATGAGAAGAAACCAGTGAGTCCGTGTTTAAGAGGCTAGCATGCTGCCGGCTAGCATTTAGCTTCAACAGCTCAGCTCTGACCTCTCTAAGGCTGTGTCCGAATGTCCACGCTATTCCCTAACCCCTCATTCTCTACATAGGCCGCACTATATAGTCACTGATTCTGTTGGCGATTCGGACACAAGACACGACTTTCTCCGAGCTGTGTGACGTCACGCGCTGCAGATATGTTTTTAAATTTTTTATCTGAATTTATTTGTTGTTGCAAACGTTTATTTTATGAAACAGAACGACTGTTTTGGCACTTTTACAGGCGTTTTATTTGTCATTTAAATTAAAATTAAAACTATCATCACAAAAAAGGGAAAAAAAGAAAAAAGTCCCCCCAGCGTGAGCTCAGAGACGCTGAAAGTCGGTCAGAGCCCGGTGTCCGAACCAGCAGATTGAGCGACTACATCTGATAAAAGTTCAATAAACTCCGGGAATAAAGTATTTCTGTGATAAAAACTAAACTCAGAGACAGTGGAATATTTATGGATAAATACGAGTCAGATACTTTATATTTAACATGGATTTTACATGAATGGCTTGGATTATTCGAGAGGAAGCTGTCGGTCATTTAGCTCAAGCTAAAGGTTAGCAGTTAACGTTAGCATGAAGCTATCGGTCATTTAACAGCTCCAGCTAAAGGTTAGCAGTTAACGTTAGCATGAAGCTATCGGTCATTTAACAGCTCAAGCTAAAGGTTAGCAGCTAACGTTAGCATCTTTTCACCGTAAGAGAAATGAGAAACACAAACACACGACTGAAACAGCTGATTTACTTCAGTCGTGTTTAGTTCACAGACCTGTCTCTGTCAGGCTCTTCTCCCACTCTCCCAGTGCATTGTGGGAAATATTGACCCGTGTAGTGACCATCGATGCTCACTACTTTTCCAGATGCATTGTGGGAAATTTCGAGTGCACTACTTTTTTCTCTCTGGACATTCAGACACCCCTACAACATGTGACCACTATATAGTCACTATACAGTCACTATATAGTGACTATATAGTGACTATATAGTGAATATATAGTGACTATATAGTGACTATATAGTGAATATATAGTCACTATATAGTGAATATATAGGGAATAGTGTGGACATTCAGACACAGCCTTAGAGAAAACCTTGGATTCAACACGTGACAGGTCTGAGCTGTTACTGTAGTATTTCCTCAGTGTTCATAGACGTGAGCCACACATGTGTTTACGGTGTTGAAGACATTGACAGTTGATTGAATCAAGTGTCAGTTGCTAACCGGTAGCATGCTAACGTCTTGAGCAGCTTAAACAGTGACTCAGACTGAGACTCTGTTCACATGACAAACTGTATAACACAGAGAAAGGTTTTCTGTTTCTTCCTTGTTGTGTTCATTTAGTCTGAGTGAAGCGGTGACTCCGGCTCGACCGACAGCTCTGCTGCGTCTGAGCCACATCTGCTGCTTACATCACACGTGCGCCTCCGGGGCCGGGTTTTAACTGGTATCTTCTTGAGTAATGATTATGTAAGGGAAAATTCAATACTTCATCCTGAGTAGAGATATGTTGCAGTACTGCATAATGCTACTTCAGTATTCAAAATGGCCACCGGAACTATGCGTGATGTCATTGGAAGCGCATGTTTAAGCGCCACCTTGACGTGTTGTTTCTGATGAAGGGCTGATGCTCGAAACGTCGCTCTGGTGACAACAAATAGTATTCACAACACAACTGCTAGAGACCGTGTAGACTCTGGGAGACCACGGGCGACTCCGCTGAAATAAACCTGTTCATTTTCACCAAGACTCCCGGAGACTCGCCTCATCTCCAGGGGACGTCTCGGAGACATCTCCATGAAAAGCAGCAATTCCAGTCTCCAACTCGTCTGTAACTCGTCTCCAGGCCGGTGAGACCAGCCCTAGTTGTTGCAGAGACTGGCACCCAGCCCTAGACAAAAGTCCTTATCGTTTTGGGGTATCATTTTAAACAATGTGGCTTTAAATGTCCATCAGTTCTAGGTCAGGTGTAAAAGAAATCCACAGCAATCCTACTTAGAGACATGATAAATGTCCAGCAGATAAACGTCCAGCAGATAAACGTCCAGCCGAGCGCTTTCCTCACACATGGGTGAAGTTACCGGGAGCCAAAACCAATGACCCGTGTGCTGCATCACTTTAACAATACGGACACCGGGGGCCGACTCTGATTCACTCAAACGAAACACAGACTGCGGGTCTAATGTTGTGGCCAGAGAAACACTGTGAATATGGGGGTTACCATTTGAGCCTTTTCTAACTTATTAAAGCTATTTGTATCGGCCAGTCAGAATAATGACTATACTTATCGTCCAATAAATTACACGACAATATATTTTTCGGCGCAATGAAAAATCCTCAGTACATTTGTGAACTTTTTTTCTCAATTTTTTATCCTATTTTTGTTCAGTAAGTTGTCGTTCAAGTAAACTGTGTGTCATTTAGTTTGCAACTCATGTGCCATAAAGCAGTGGTTCTCAACGGGTGGGTCGGGCCTCAAAAGCGGGTCATGGATCATTTTCACCCTTCAACATTTCAACATTTCATGAACTAAAACACAAACACTTGGCCAATCCAGCAGGAGACATTTCATTGTATTTCTGTCCCAGCCTTGATCAGTTGACGTTAGCATTAGCAGTGCTAGCATGCTGTCACTAGCGATATGTAGCTAAGCCTGGCATAAACCCAGACTAAAGGCACAGTCTGGAATTGTGGTAATAGGACGTCATTTCCAAATCAAGACTGGAGGCGGGGCTAACGATCGCAGTTTGAACGAGAGCGAACCAATCAAACAAACCAATCAAACACAAAGCGACCTCCGCTAAGCGTTAACGTCCTCCGCTTTAAGGACAAGTCCATCTCATTTAAAACAGAAGACAGGGCACTGGTTAAAGATGGCTGTGTCGCGGCCGCTCGGGCATGAAGACCAGTCGACTTCTGCGTAAGAGTCAACCTCATTTTACAGAGTCGACCAGTCGTGTGTGTTAAGCTCTTTCTCCCCCCTCCCTCTGCCTCAACATTAATGTCCAGGTGGAACCCCTTTTCCGTGTTTCGGTGGGACAATAAACAGCGTTACACCACAGCAGGCCAGCGGCGAGTTGTTTTTACCGGTTAGCGTTCGCTTTTTAGTGTCTACATAGAGTTTCACCCGCGTAATCACCTGCGCGCAGCTGGAATCGAGAGTCTCCACATCTGCTTTTTCTCTCTCACTAATTCACGTGGAATCAACTACGAGTAGGGCTGTGCAATTAATCGAAATTCGATTACGATTTCGATTACAACAGTAAACGATTACAAAATTAGCATAATCGCAAAAAATCGATTATATATTATTTTTTCAATTATTTTTTTTTTCAATTTTTTTTATTTTTTATTTATTTATTTTTTGTACATTTTTTTCCCTAATTTTTTGATTTTTGTCACTTTTTTGATGGATTTTTGTCTTTTTTTTAAATGGATTTTTGTCTTTTTTTGCTGGATTTTTGTCATTTTTTTGATGGATTTTTGTCATTTTTTTGATGGATTTTTGTCTTTTTTCTGCTGGATTTTTGTCATTTTTTTGATGGATTTTTGTCTTTTTTCTGCTGGATTTTTGTCACTTTTTTGATTGATTTTTGTCACTTTTTTGATGGATTTTTGTCATTTTTTTGATGGATTTTTGTCACTTTTTTGATGGATTTTTGTCACTTTTTTGCTGGATTTTTGTCACTTTTTTGCTGGATTTTTGTCACTTTTTTGATGGATTTTTGTCACTTTTTGGATGGATTTTTGTCACTTTTTTTGATGGATTTTTGTCACTTTTTTGATGGATTTTTGTCACTTTTTTGATGGATTTTTGTCACTTTTTTGATGGATTTTTTTAAGGCAACAAATAATCGTTGTTGAAAACCACAATTGCAACTTTTTTCTTTTTAAATATATCATGACAGGCCGACTGTAAACCAGACTGTCACAAAACAAAAAGTCAAACTATGGACCTGTATTCACTGGGTTTAGACGACTCGAGATTTGGGCTACACGAGAAACTAAACTAAAAGGAATGAAACCCAGAGAACAGAGGCATGAACAAAAGGGCATGTGTAAAGAACAGTTTCCCACTCAAAACGCCTCGAGGCAAGAGAGTTCAACAATAATGTTCACTCTTTTACTGCAGTCGAGCCTCCGACGACGCTCGACTGTAACGAACAGGAGACACATGTGGCACAAGTGTTCACCCTCTGACCACAGGCTCGCTGGGACGAGGAGATTCACCCCCGATACTCGTAAACAGAAGGGCGTAAAAACATCAATTGTAAGACTTACTCAGAGCAAGTCGTGCAGTTGATATGGATGAAGAAAATAGAAAAATAGTCATGAAGCGGCTCATGATCATCGAACACACGAAACCGCTGCGTTTTTCTTCATCTGTCCACGACAAACGGATCTTTGTTTCCAATTCCACTGATACATAATGAACCAAATCACTTGATATTCATTTGGGTGGCACAGGGGTTCAAGTCCAGACCGAGTGGAGCCGCTCGATGTGATTCCCCAACCTCGAAAGCATGAGTGTACTGTATATCCGTCAAAAACGCAGAGCTGTGGACATAAAACAAGCTGCAGATTTGACACAATCTTTCCCTCAAAAGTTGCCCTTTGAGTCCAATTTGGATTTGAATACCAACATTTTCTCTGTTTGATTGAATGTTTCCAAATCATGCAAAATTGCTGCCACCTCGGACCGGGCGATTTGGCCAAATATTGATGATTGAAAGTATTGTTTTTTCCCGCAGTGGTGGAAGTGGAGATTTGTATCTGTTTTCCTCCCTTTACATCTTAGTTTTCATGTCAGATATAAAAATGATGATGTTTATTTTATGATGTTTTGTCTGCGAGGTGGGGGCGACCCGGAAGTAGAAAGGCCGTCTTTCCCGCGGGTTTTCATTCATAAATATTGACAGATTTGACATCCACGTGTCCTGCTAAGGGGCCCCGTGATGACGCTTTCACCCAAATATGGTGTTTTTCCTCCTACGAGACGCTGGAGCGGAAAAGTGGAAGAACGGGCCGAGCATGCGCACTCGCTACAAAACTTCAGGGCTGGTTTTCTCTGAATGAGAGAAGCCGCACTCGGGCAGAGCCTGAGCCCTTATAGAAGCTCCCACAGACTCCACACTTTACAGGCTGAGACACAACAACATTTAGAAGGTTTTTTCAGAGGGATTTTTTAATATCTAATTCCTAGCCTGATTTATTCAGCTTTGAAGCCAAAAAAACAGGCGGAATTTGAGTTTTTATAGATTTTTTTCACTGATGATTAGTTTATTGAAAAACTAAACAAAATATCCCAAATCCCCTCTGAAAAAATCTTAGTCACTAATATGTCAATAAAATAAAACCATAACATTTAATCTGGCTCAATTCAGTATTTTGATTTCCCAATCAATTAATCGCATTTTAATATAATCGTGATTTTAATAAAGATCGATCTCGATAATCGCGTGGTGCGTTTTAATCGAGGAGAATTGGCCAGTCCTGTTGCAGTGCCTGTCAGGTCAATCCCAGGGAAACACTCGGCCCAAACAAACAGGAAGCACAGGGTGGGCTATGATATGCGGCAGCCAGAGGAGAGGACCTGGTGATTTTATGTGTAAAATAAGCTACAAACTTGCACTAACGCTCGTCTAAAGGGCAAAACAGAAACACGCGAGGAGCCTCCGAGGAAGAGGGGATGAAGAGTTTTCGAGTTTGCGACTATTGGGACAGGACCCAAATATGTGGTAAAGTACTCTAAAATGTGAAAAAAATCACATTTCCCGGCAAAAACATCCCACTAGGTCATATAGGATTTTCAAAACTTATATTTGGAGAAATGTGCTTTACTTTGGGCTACAGTTAGCTTCGGCCCTTGGCATTTTAGCAATGAAGAAAACTGGCCCCCCACCAACCCCTGCACGGACTTGAAAAACACAAAGAGGGCAATTCAGTCGAGTAGTGGATAAAGTAGGGAGGCACCGATACCACTTTTTCTAAAACCGAGTACGAGTACTTGGATCTAAGTACTCGCCGATACCGAATACCGATACGAGTACAAGGCATTTTCTTCAACATTCTTACTTTTTTCACAGCAGATTGGTTTGTAATTAGTTAATTTACTCGTGTACATTTCCTTAAGTAAAGTCGGCGACACATTTAAGAGCAGTTATATTAGAATTGTGCTGATGCCATTTATTTATTTTATTTATTATGTCTCTGTCCATCACAGACAGAAAAGCCCTTTGTCCTAAAGCTCCCAATGCCTGAGCTTTATTCATGTATGTGTTTTTATTTAACAATAGTATTGAGATGTTTCTTAAATGGTCTCTTTTCGTCTTTACTTCAGCTCCTGTAGATTTTCTCGTGTGTTTGTAGTAACTTAGCGAGAAGCTACAGCGTTTTCATTGTTCTGCTGCAGCTCATTTTCCCTCAATATAAACATGCTGTATGTCTTTAGTCTGGATTTTCTGAGGACTTTTTAGTCGCTGGGTTAGTTTTTTCAGAAGAATAAACCCCTGGGCTTAAAACGGCGTCAGAATGGACCAAACTGTTAGCCGCGAGTTAGCATCGTTAGCCTGTATGTTGTAAACACTGCAGACGTTTAGCTCTGGTGAAATCCAGCTCAGACTCTGGTTTAGAGAGCGCAGTCTGTAATAAAGTCAGCTCTATGTGGATTATTGTGTTTACACTAAACTATTCCACAGTTTGTAGAGTTTCCAGAGTACAAGCATGTGGTATCGGCCCGATACCCGATACTGGTATGGGTATCGGTGCATCCCTAGATAAAGCTACAGCACGTCGTAGGCTCCAAAAGTTTGCTGAATGTCTCTCCGCTCACTGTAAGGGAAGTTACTGCCTCATGACGCCACCTGGTGGAACAAAGTGGAGTAAAGAACATTCCAGATCACTCAAACCTGCATGATAGAAACAAAACGGCTCAGGGGGGGTTTTCTGGGTCTATTTTTATCATTTAGGAAACGACGATTGAGATCATCACAACATGACCTTTTAATTTCACTTTCACGTCCGCGCACGAACAACGCAGTGTTTGACTCTTCATGTGACGGTGTTTTGTCGTTAACACCAGCCACATCTGCTCTGTCACATGTGGCAGCGCTTCAGGACCAGAGTCATGTGACCCGCGGAAACAACGGACGTTCAGTCACAAACCCAGATCATCTCGTCTCAGCCGAGGCCGTAGTACTCTGCTACTTCTACTCACTTAAATATATATTCTGTTCAGGTTATTTTACGTGTCCTGTTACAAAAACTACAACACTGACATTGCACCAAACAGAAATCGTGATCTCTTCAATGAAAAAGAAAGTCATCTAAAAATAGGTCAAACTGACTTGAAATGAGTTTGATTTGAGCAGGTAAGTCTGATAAGTATTTCTGCAGATAAAACAAGATAAAATATCTATTGTTCTTAAGGGGAGACACTACAGGCAAAACTAAATTTTTTCAGTTTTCAGGTTTTGGGCCAAATCGGTCTCTGAACATATAAACTTTCACCCGGAAACAGAAAATATGCCAAATCTTCACAATAACATGTTTAAATATTGCGCTGATTCTATGTTCCCCCATAGACTTATATGGGAGAACACAATTTCAAGGGCCTTTTTCTCAAAACACATGTTTCTGTCATTGTGGCGACACTATGTCCACGTCAGTCGGACCTAAAGACTTCACATTTTCCAGCCTTGGACTGAACAATATTTGGAAGATTTTTTCAGAGGGATTTTTTATTATCTAATCCCTTAAGCCCCATTTATTGAGTTTTGAATGTCACAAAATAAGGCGAAAATTACATTTTTACAAATTTTTCCACTAAAAAAAGCTTATTTTAAAACTAAACAAGAAATCCAAAATCCCCTCTGAGAAAGTCTTGGTAACTCATTTATCAATAAAATGAAACCATAAGTTTGAATGTAGCTCTGTCCATTATTCAGATTTCGTCGCCAAAAAGATGGGAAATTTGGGGCATTTTTAGGCATAAAACACCTTGTTCTGATATGAAAAGATAAAATGACAGAAAACTTGCCATGTATTTTTTTCTTACATTTATGCCAGTGATCGACAGCAAAGGTTTCAAATTGATATCTGTAAATCTAAATTTTTTCCCTATTCACCTGCAGTGTCTCGCCTTAAAGGGACTATACAGAGTTTAAAAATGTTCAAAGTATTTTCCTCCCCCCACATGTTCCTCCATGTCCTCATGTGTAGAATGAGCTCAGACCTGTTCACCACAACTGCCTCTAAAATCCTGTACGGTCACTAGGGGCGGACTGGGACTGAAGAACCGCCCTGGAATCTGAACAAACTGTCCCTCAAACACACATTTGAACGCTTAAGCCTACACAAGTGATTCTAACTTTTTCTCATGTTGTTGCCATGTTCTTGTCACATTTTTTGTTGCTTTTTCAGTACTTGTTTTGTGGCTTGATGTGTTTTTTGTCACGTTTTTTGACCTCCCAACTCCCGCCTGAACCGAGAGGATCTTTTTCCGTCTTTTTTTTTTTGGATGTTCAACTCATTTTTGTAACTTTTTTGTCATTTTTTCGTCAAATTTCAGTATTTTTTTTTTAAATCAAATTTTTGTCTTTTTTTTTCGTCTTAATTTTTTCTTGATTTTTTTGTCAATTTCTTGTGACATTTTTTGCCACTTTTTCATCAATTTTTCGTCACTTTTTTGTCACATTTCCATCATAGTTTTCGTCTCAGTTTTGTCGCTTTTTTCCAGAAGCTTTTGGATTGGGGTAAAGCCAAACTGGAGAAAATGTGCTCGGTTCAGGCGGGAGTTAAGGGGTTAAGTCACTTTTTGTGGCTTTTTTCTTTGCTTTGTTGTCGTGTTTGACATGCTTTTTTTGGGTCACTTTTTCGTTCGTTAATGTCATGTTTTCGTCACGTTTTTGGGTCACTTTTTGTTCCGTTTGCCTCCACCATTTAAGCTTTTAGATTTGCTTAAAGCTTGGTTAAGGTGGAGGGTAAGAGGTTAAGGAGACCGGTGGCCCTTCTGTGCTCTTCCAGAATGGACATACGGCCAGTCCGCCCCTGACTGTCACTCACAAAGCTGTTGATTCGGGTCTGAAGTGCTTAATATAGAAGCTGCAGTTACACGTATGACCTGAGGTGGCAGTAGTGAGTATAAAATGGCTAACTTGCATATATACAGACGGCATCTCGTCATAGAAGGGGGCGTGGCTTCGCCGAGGGGGAAAATAGAATCTTTAGAGAAACTACATTTTCACTCTTTTTAGCCATTTTCTGGTGGAATATGAACTTATTTATCACATAAATAAAGTCAGGTGTAAATCGGGCTCATGTGGATATTTTCTCACAGCAGATTGTTCAGTAGAAGTGGAAAAACGGCAGTTGTAGCTCGCGCTAGCTAACCGTTAGCATTAGCATTTTCCGTTATTCATGTATTTATGGGCTGTTGAACCACTTTGCTCCTCCCCATGTCTTTGTATCTGTATTTAGTAGAAACTATATTCATAATTCAGTGTTTGTTAAAGTAGTTTTTTGAATAATTAGAGAAAATATACATTTTTTCAAAATTGTTTTCCCCCTTAACTGTTTTCAAACATGACCATATATGGGCGATTCCAGAGATGCCGTCGGTATCTATAGATAGGGCTGCACGATATTGAAGTGACTTGCGATATGCGATACTTCTGTGCAATATCGCGATAACGATATTATTGCGATATTTCACTAAACACGATTTTTTTCAGCAAATTGTGTCAAAAGAAGACTTAAAAAACACCCAATCAGGACCAGAACAAGGGTAGAATTTAACAAAGCTAGTAAATGTTAAACTAAAACTGAACTTCTACACATGACTTCAATGCATGAGTTTGAGTTTGCAAAAAAAATGGGTCGATCTTAGTCAGATGAAGGCTATGGTGATGTTGCGATATATTGTGGCTTCTCGCGATACGGATATTGAATCAGCTAATATCGCGATACGATATTTTTCGCGATATATTGTGCAGCCCTATCTATAGATTCTCTTTAATATTAGATAAATCTCATTTGACTTGAAATATACGTTTTTTTCTTATTCAAAAACACTAAGTCCAGAGGCAGAGTTTGCCACTCAGTAAACATTAAGTACGAAGTAAAACTAAGTAAAAATGACTCATATCAGGCTAAAATATTCTTAACTCCAGCCATTTTAACACTTTAGCAACGATCAAAACGTGACTTTCTGCAGTGACGTTGCCGTTTTGCTCATGTAACACAAAATGTGACTTTACAGCGAACATACATTAAAACAAGACAAACTGCATTCCAGACGCTCACAGGAAGTCAGTCAGTTCAGCACAAGAGCGTAAACTATTACATCACCATTACAGTGAGTTACATTCTATTACACTCACGAATAAGAGTCAAATACAAACACCTTTGCTCAAGAATGATTCTGAGTAAGACTTAACGCAGGTCCTGCAGCGGTTGCGGGTTAGACTAGGGCTGGATACCTACTTTGTATTGACCAAAAAGCTCCAGTAGGGGGCGGTATCGAAAAACAAAACTTCTCTCCATATGTCAATAGAGTTCGGGAATGTGACGTCATACCGCTAAGCATTATGGGATTAGCAGCAATTGTAAACTAATGGAGATTTTAGAAGATAAAATACTGGAGTTATTGTGTGCATTAAAATGGCAAAAATTGCCGAAATCAAAATAATGAATTGAGCCAGATTAAATGTTATGGTTTTATTTTATTGACATATTAGTAACTAAGGTTTACCTGACCCCTCCGCCGGACCCCTCCGCTTTGCGTCGGGGTCCGGTTCGCCCTGTCGGTGCTTATTTTCCTGATAATGACCAGCGTTCTAACATTATCTGCTTATTATACGGCCATTTGCAACTGAACACACACAACATAAACTTCGTACACTTTTATGAAGGTCAAAGGTTTATTTAATGACGCGACAAATAGTTCCCAAAAGTTTGCGCGTTGCTCGGCAACGTTTGGCTAGGCTAGAAGCAGCAAGGCTAGCAGCTAGCCTAGCTACTTAGCTGAAGGCGCAGTTGGAGGAATGGTGGTGAATCTCTGGGTAAGTTGAAAGTCAGACTCACGCTAACTTCACGAGCGATTCCCCGACTTCTCTCTCAGTGACGGGGACAGATAGTGTCGCTGCTACGTACGTGTGGAGTGATATGAAAGCACCAACTCCGGTGCCATTGGCAGCGTCATTATTTTTCTCAGACGTCCTTTATCAGAAAATAATGACCGGGAGAACGTTGGGAAATCCCATTCAAATCAACGGAGCTTCTACTAACGTATAAGAGCCGTATAATAAAGCGCTTTACATGAGGTGGTGTAAACTACGTTTGTAGCTTCAGCTCCCCCTGGTGGAGACTGTCAGAAGCGCTTTTGCGACTACACAAGTCTGCGCCAACGGACCCTCTGACACCACCACACATTCACTCACTCACATCATTCATCCTGGCTTATTGTACATGTTTTTAGTGGTCGGGGAAACCGGAGTGCCCGGAGGAAACCTACGCAGACACGGGGAGAACATGCAAACTCCACACAGAAAGGCCCCGTCCAGGTGGGAATCGAACCCGGGACCTTCTAGCTGTGAAGCGAGAGCACTAACCACTGACTTCAGTACGAACACTGCAGAGCTCTAAAGTTCAGACACAGGAGACGATGTAAAAACCCTGAGCTCTCGGCGCGGAGCACAGCCTACAGGCAAACAAAGTCCGGGCATATTTACAGTAACCTTCTGTGGGAATAGTTAATGCCAGCTTTAATAGAATTAGCCTCTACACAGGAGCGTAATTCCTGCTGTTTGGACAGATCCATTACAGGAACTGGTTCAGAGCAGAGGCAGATACAGTAAAGGGCAGGACGCTTATAAAAACAGTGCAGATCAATAACATAAGCAGCTGTACAGGGCGCCAAGAAACACCCATTCATTACTTTATTTTCAGACCTATCAGAACGATCTATTCTTAAACTCCAGAGCCTCTCACAAACAGTGCACAGGTTTATTTGTGGCCATTCTCCTGCTCAAGGTGTGCAAAAGCATTTAAAACAAGCCCGTGGTGGTGCTTTGGTACAAACAAAAGAAGTTCTTCAAAGTTATGCCGATAAATAAACGCAAACAAAGCACAACATGACCACACGAGGGGAAGTGAAGCACGATGAGAGGCAAAACATCAGCTTTACTTGTTTAAGGCGAGACACTGCAGGTGAATAGGGGAAAAAGTAAATGTAGAGATATCAATTTGAAACTTTTGCTGAACATCACAGCATTATAAACTAATCATCAGTGAAAAAATCTGTAAAAACTCAAATTCCGCCTGTTTTTTTGGTTTCAAAGCTGAATAAATCAGGCTAGGAATTAGATATTAAAAAATCCCTCTGAAAAAACCTTCCAAACCTTGTTGTGTCTCAGCCTGTAAAGTGTGGAGTCTGTGGGAGCTTCTATAAGGGCTCAGGCTCTGCCCGAGTGCGGCTTCTCTCATTCAGAGAAAACCAGCCCTGAAGTTTTGTAGCGAGTGCGCATGCTCGGCCCGTTCTTCCACTTTTCCGCTCCAGCGTCTCGTAGGAGGAAAAACACCATATTTGGGTGAAAGCGTCATCACGGGGCCCCTTAGCAGGACACGTGGATGTAACTCATTTTTGTAACTTTTCTGTCATTTTCTGTCACTTTTTTGTGACTTTTCTGTCATTTTTTAATGTTATTTTTTGTCACATTTTTTTCATTTTTTGTCAATTTTTTTATCACCTTTTTGGTCATTTTTTGTCAATTTTTTGTATTTTTTGTGTCACATTTTTGTCACATTATGTCATTTTTTCGTCATTTTTTAAATCAAATTTTGTCATTTTTTTGTCATTTTTTTGTCAATTTTTTATCATTTTTTTGCCAATTTTCTGTCTAATTTTTTGGTCACTTTTTGTATTTTTTTCCTTCAATTTTTCATCACATTTTTGTCAAATTTTGTCATTTTTTTTGTCATTTTTTGTCAATATTTTGTCATTTTTTTGTCATTTTTTCGTCGTTTTTTTAATCCATTTTTTGTATTTTTTGTGTCAAATTTTTATCAATTTTTTTTCATTTTTTTGCCAATTTTCTATCTCATTTTTTGGTCATTTTTTCTATTTTTTACGTCAATTTTTTTATCACATTTTTGTCACATTTTGTCTTTTTTTTGGTCATTTTTTGTCAATATTTTGTAATTTTTTCGTCATTTTTTTTAATCAATTTTTTGTAATTTTTTGTCATGCTCGGCCCGTTGTCTGACTTTTCCAGAGGAAAAACACCATATTTGGGTGAAAGCGTCATCACGGGGCCCCTTAGCAGGACACGTGGATGTCAAATCTGTCAATATTTATGAATGAAAACCCGCGGGAAAGACGGCCTTTCTACTTCCGGGTCGCCCCCACCTCGCAGAGGTGGGGGCTGTCTTTGCTTAGTTTTAGTCTGGGTCGTGGTTCAGATCTTGGTCTGGGTCTTGGTTCGGGTCTTGGTCTGGGTCTTGGTTTTAGTCTGGGTCGTGGTTCGGGTCTTGGAAAAGTTGAAAACTGCTGAAAATCAGGAAAAGGACGGAAGTTTAATAAAAAGATAAAGAACATGAAAACCAATTATTGATGCGGACGGATCCACAGTCAATCAATACCTCAAAAACGAAGTGTGCACGAACGCAAACGAAGCACAAACGAAGCACGAACGAAGCACAAACGAAGCACAAACGAGGCACGAACGAAGCACGAACGAAACACAAACGAATGACACCATTTCGAAGCAAATCGGACACTATGGCGGTGCTAACGTCACACAAGCGTCTGCACCTGCTTGTAGTGACGTGCAAAGCCTCTCTTTCTTTCTTTCTACCACAAAGAACAAAAACATTGCACCAGGAAATCTAAATGTTCCTCACGACTCCACAGAACTGCCTCCCATTCATAAAACGCGCCGCCGTCACAGCAGCGGATTTCAAGCTGTTCACGTTTTGTACCTGACATTAAGCGGTTTGTCTTTGAGCAGATTAACACCGCGATGATAAACCCGCATCTGTGTCGCCCACCACCTGTCTGTGGAGCGCCGTGACGGAGAACCACACCGCGCCTCAGCCTGCGCCTCAGCCTGCGCCTCAGCCCGCGCCTCAGCCCGCGCCTCGGCCCGCGCCTCGGCCCGCGCCTCGGCCCGCGCCTCGGCCCGCGCCTCGGCCCGCGCCTCGGCCCGCGCCTCAGCCCGCGCCTCGGCCTGCGCCTCAGCCCGCGCCTCAGCCCGCCCCGGGACGCGCCGACACCAAAACACCACACTTTCTGTCAATATTTGGGACTTTATAGCAAATAAAGCGGACCGTCTGTCAAGGATTATTCTCTCCAAGCGGTTTTCTTTGCACACCTGTCGTGGCAATTTGCTAAAACCGCTAAAGCTAACCCGTAAAAACAAAAAATAATCTGTTTGAAATTAAACCGGTCTCTTCCAGACGTATGTGACTGCAGAGATTTGCCATTAGAAAGGAGACGATGGTGACGAGGGATCGGTATCGTTAAGGATTTATCAATACTACTACTATTATAGGATGGATGGATGGAAATAAAGGATTACCAGGCTGTTGGTTAGATTTGGCCGTAGCTCAGAGGCTTTAGGGCAGGGGTGGCCAACCCGCGGCTCTCGAGCCGCATGCGGCTCTTGGCCAATCAGAGTGCGGCTCTTTGCATGATTGGATATGTTTAATACAATGCGGCTCTTTGCAAAATAATTGGTAAATATTTCCCTTAAACTGTAACAGTCTTTGACCAAAAATCCAACCATCGTCCTACAGACCCTGTTTCCATCTCTACACATGAATGAGAGTCTGTATCTCTCTCCTTTTCGAGGCGGCGTGTAAAAGGTGCCCGTGCGGCAGCTTCACTCAAAGCGGGATGTAGGTTAAACAACAGTCAGGCAGATCGTGGCACTAGGATTAGCTTCTGTGCTTTTCAGATTTCTGATCAGCTACTCTTTATTTGATGTAATTTGGCCTCATATTCACATAAAAAGATCAAAATTAGGAAATGGAAAAAAGCGGAGCTCTTTTGAAGCATATGATGCGAAGCGCGACATCGTAACACGGAAATACACAAAGTCATGACTTTTCTTTCACACGGGCTATAACTGTAACAGATGCAACTTAAAACAGACTCTCAGTCCTCCAGAGGCTCCTGCTTAAAGTTCATGAACTTAGTGCAGCCTAGAGTGCGTTTTCTGCACAGTCCAGTCAGGACGAAGCTGCAGGCACTGAGCGCACAGGCCAGGGGCGAATCAGAGGAGGGGGCTCAGTGGGCAGGGCCCCACATACAAACACACCCCAGCATTAAAAAAAATAAAAAATAATAATAATAATCTAATTCTGTCTCAGTCAGAACAGGAAACACAAAATGTCATTTAATATACATGTATTTCAATCTTGGTGAGGAGTCAAAACCATTAAATCTAACACAATTATTAAAAAAAAAAAAAAGAAAAAGGCATAAAGTTATAGTTTATTGTGATTAAATAAAACGGTCACATTCTATTTATTCACAATAAACTACCGCCCCGGAATCTCGCTAATGGTCGGTGCCTTTGTGGCTCTTCACAGGGTCAAGGTTGAAAATTTCGGCTCTTGGTCTCTGACTGGTTGGCCACCCCTGCTTTAGGGCAAAAAAATAATGAACTAGACTCGAGCCACAGCCTGTTTTCTGCCAGTGTTCATTTCGTCGACTAAAATATTTAGTCTTAATTTTAGACTAAAATTGGACTAAAACTAAATTAAAAGTTTCTCATGAGACTAAAACGTCCAGATATTTGAGTCGACTAAAATAAGACTAAATAAAGATGAAAAGGGGAGACTAAAATCATCCAAACTTGTATTGAGCGTCTGAAAGTCTTGAGAGTCTTGGTTTTAGTCTGGGTCATGGTTCGAGTCTTGGTTTGAGTCTGGGTTTGAGTCTGGGTTTGAGTCTGGGTTTGAGTCTGGGTTTGAGTCTGGGTTTGAGTCTGGGTTTGAGTCTGGGTTTGAGTCTGGGTTTGAGTCTGGGTTTGAGTCTGGAGTCATGGTTCGGGTCTTGGTCTGGGTCTTGGTTTTAGTCTTGGTTTGAGTCTGGGTTTTAGTCTGAGTCATGGTTCGGGTCTTGGTCTGGGTCTTGGTTTTAGTCTTGGTTTTAGTCTGGAGTCAGTGTTAATTTCGTCGACTAAAATATTTAGTCTTAATTTTAATCAAAGTCATATTTTTTCCGACTAAAATTGGACTAAAACTAAATTAAAAGTTTCTCACGAGACTAAAACTGTGACTAAAATGTCCAGATATTTTATTCGACTAAAATAAGACTAAATAAAAATGAAAAGGAGAGACTAAAATCATCCAAACTTGTATTGAGCGTCTGAAAGAGCCTCAGATCATGTAAATCCTCTGTTAAAGGATCAACTCTGAGCTTTGTTCATGTGGAGCAGAAACATGAAGCAGAGGAACAACATTAAATATGATTATAATGAAGATTATCAATGCAAAGTCCACTCAATTAGTCTTAAATTTTTGTCACTTTTTTGATGGATTTTTTTAAAGGCAACAAATAATCGTTTGAATAATCGTGATTTCAATTATGACAAAAATAATCGTGATTATTATTTTTTCAATAATCGAGCAGCCCTATGTTGAAATGTTGATCACACGTCAAAAACATACCTGGAACCGCTAGAGCATCTTTCAATAATCTTTAAATCTTTCCCAGAGGCTACTCTCAACATCATTTGCCCAACATGAAAAAGCTTCCAAAACAAATCCCCGATTCAAAACTTAACAACAGGACTTTACTCGGACTGAACCGGGATCAGACCGAATCACACCCTGACTCAGGAGATCCCAGGCAAACGGATATCCTCCTCTCCTCGCGCCGCTTCAGGCTCTCGCTCTAACCTTGTTTATGTCTTTGCGTGTGTGGAACATTTTATTTGGGGAAAGGTAATAACGTTTGCGAGTTCAATATGCTAAACATAATGGGAGTAATATTTGTCGAATAAAGCGTGGCCCAGCGCGCCGGTTATTAAGTCTGTCTAGACACTGCTGTTTATCCTGTGAGTAACACAACGAAAAGCATCTTAATATAAGCGTTACTCACATAATACGAAATCCTAAAAAAGAAACGCCGTTTATGGGATTTGAATATCAGATGCGTCAGATCATTTTGAAACATCGTAGTTGGTTATGGAAGTGCCCTTCTCAAGACCTGTTTTTTTTCCTACCCAATATGAAGTATTGTTTCTTTTATTGTTCTTAGATATTTGCCCTACTGAGCCAACATGTGCTGAAAATACAGTTTTAATGTTCATATTACGCTTCCTTCCTCCTCCGCCTCTCGAGCCGCGGCGGCGCTGACGCTCCTGATCAAGAAGGGCAGCTTTGGTGTCCCTGTGTCTCCCCCGTTTGAGAAGATGGTACAGCCCATCTCTGTGAGACACGGGAGTGAAGTAAACTGAGTAAATTCGATAACTTTATGAACGAGCCAGCGCGACATGACATGATTATTAAAGGAATAGGCCAGCGTTTTTACATACTGAGATATGTTCTTACCTAACCTTAGTCGAGTTAATATATCCCCGTCTGGTCTTTGTCCGTGCGCTCTGTCACATACGCAGCCTCTCCCACATGTCACATAGCTCCAAAAAAGCTCACGATAGAAGCTACCAAGCTCTTCCACGAGTTCCCTATTTAAATAAAGTTACGTGAAGTGTTTTCATGCGAAGTATATTTACACAGAAATGTAGCATGTCGATTTTATAAGCAGATAAAAAGGGGGACTATATTGTGAGGCGTAATGATACGAGGAGCACAGCGTCCGCGTAGTAACTCCTAAAGGTCATTGACGGAAGTGAGCGGGGGAAGTCTTTAGGAGTTACTGCGCGGATATATTAACTCGGCTAAAGTGAGGTAAGAGCATATCTCAGTATGTAAAAACGGTGGCCTATTCCTTTAAAGGGAAAGGAAACGAAAGGGTCGAGGAAGTCAGCGCCGCCGCTCGTGTCGAGACCAGGACAAAGTCAGCGGGAACAAGTCAGTAACTTTAGCGGTTCTGTTTTGTCGCGCTATAAAATGGTCTGAAAATGAGCTGTATTACTCAGTCAAAGTCAGGGCTGAGGGTAGACCAGGGTCAGAACAGAGTGAGCTGAGGAGACAGAAGGGAGAGGAGGGTGAGGAGGTGCCTGGGTTCTGGACACTGCTAGCCCTTTTCCACCAGGCTGGTGCCGGTGCTGGTTCTGGGCCAGTTCCAGTTTCAGAACCGGTTCTTTCGTTTTTCCACTGAAAAAACGCTGGCTCTTGGTTCCAAAATCCGGTGCCGGTCGGGAACCAGTTAAAAGCTGGACCAAGAAACGAGCAGCAGTGATGTCAGCGGCTGGGGGCGTGGCTCTCTCCTCCAACAAACAATCAATATTAGTTAGTTTGTGCTTAGAACTTCCTGGAGAAACAGTCTCTGTGGAGGAAACTGTTGTTTTGCTTTATGCTCTTCAGCTAAAACAAGAGTTAGAAAGAAGAAATCAAAATGTTAACGGCTGCTGTGACTGAAACATAAACTTATTTTTCTGTTTTTTATAACCAGAAGTGTCTATAGTAAGATGTTACTCCATTTTTGATGTTGACTTCCCAAAGTGTTGCTATGACAATAGGCACAGCTCTCATTTTGGTGGAAAACCAAGTCAGTCTGGAACCAACCCGGCACCAGAACCAGCCCAGAACCAACACCTTGGTGGAAAAGCCCTATGCATCTGTGTGAGGAGCACAGGAACATGAACAGATTATTGTTGATTATTGATACTTTTGACAAACCACATATTTTAAGTGGAGGCTATAGTACCGTTGCATACTTATTTGTATTTGTGCTAATCTTCAATGGTCATCATTGGTCTGTTAGTGTCACTAGTTACAGAAAAAAATCACCTTTCTTTCTTTGGTTGTGCCCTTTTGTCTTGGTTGAGCACCTGCCCCTCAAAATGTCTGTGCACGCCACTGATCCAGACTCAATGTTTCCGATAAAAGACGTTAAATTACTGAAGTAACTGCTGTCATTCTGTCTTATTTGAATCTAAAGTTGTGTTGCTAATAAAAAGCCGCCCGGGACCCGCAGTGTTCAGGCGCTCTCCGTTCGAAGATAATGCTCCATTATCGAGTTACGCTTGTACAGGCTCCTCGCGCACTTCCTGCATCTGCACACGCTCAATTCAAATGCCCTTTTTATCTGCGTTTACTGGGGGGAATTAATTGTCCGTTTGGGCCGGAGACTCGGTTAGAGACTCGGTTAGCTGCAGCTCTGGATGTGCTGCACGTGACGGGTCTGAGAGTCTTCATTACCGTCCCTGCACGGCGGCTGGAAAGGCCATAAGACTGACCTTTGGAGATCACAGAGGAGGAGAGCTTCACGCGGCTCACACTTTAAACGGACCCGAGACTGGCTACGTGAAGTCGATATTACAAGCGTTCATTCATTTGCAAAGTTAAAGAGGTGAGCGGTTAATGGCCAAACAAGAAGTGGTCAAATTAAAGGGGCTGCGTGATTTTTATCGACTTGTAACGAAAGTGTAACGTCCATTGACAGTGGGATGTGGTGTTGATGCAGCGGTTAAAGGAACAGGCCACCGTTTTTCCATACTGAGAGATGTTCTTACCTGAGCTGTGACGAGTTCTTTAGGACCTGTCTGATCTTCAGTCACGTAAACACAGCGCAGACGGCGTTAGCATTTAGCCTCTCCCTCTCTCCTCTATAGCTCCAAAACAGGTCAAGATAGAAGCTACCAAGCTCTTCCACGTTTTCCCTATTTAAATATGGTTACGTAAAGTGTTCCACTACAAAGTATAATCACACACAATTAAACAATGTGGATTTTCTAAGCGGATAAAAGGGGGGACTATATTGTAAGGCTTAATAATACCAGGAGTAGTTCGAAATCCGCGCAGTAATCTTCACTTTACTGTGCGGATGACATGCTAATGCCGTCTGCGCTGTGTTTACGTGACTGAAGGCACGGGGGAAGATCAGACAGGTCCTAAAGAACTCGTCACAGCTAAGGTAAGAACATATCTCAGTATGTAAAAACGGTGGCCTGTTCCTTTAACGTGGTGGAGGGGTTTGAGAGCCCGAATGATCCTGGGAGCTCTGTTGTCGGGGCTTCGTGCCCCTGTAGGGTCTCCCAGGGCAAACAGGTCCTATAAGTGACGGGTCAGATAAAGAGCGGTTCAGAAGCCCCTTATGAGAGACCAACAGGCTCGGTTAATCGTGAGCACGTCCTTCTGTGGACCCACCACCTGCAGGAGGAGCCATAGGGGCTGGTGCAATGTGATTTGGGCAGCTCCAACAACTGCCCCCACGACCCGGCAACGGAAAAGTGGAAGAAAATGGATGGATGGATAGTATCATCATCATAAGTATCCATAAGTATAGTACGGTAAGTATCATTTCGGTACCAATACGTTCCATATGAAAAGCCGAGACTCCCTGTTTTCAATCTTTCTTTATTCTAGACTTTTAGTTGTGGTTCAAACTTCTTCCTAACATCCTGATTCCCTGAGCCGTAAGTTCACACCAGTCAGTGCGTGGAGTGATGTTTACAGTGAATATTTGCCTGTGCCAGACGGATCGTTTTTAGAATCTGTGACACTTCCGGGTTATGATCGTTCATAATTCGCTGCAGACGAAGCGGCTCCTTTTATCCACAAATATCTGAACACAAAACACTGCGAGGAGGAAACATGGACTTCATTCTACCAACAGTTCAAGAAAGGTTCAACGCAGGGCTCGACACTAACGTAGTCCCGTCGTCCCGGGGACGGGAAAAAAAATGCACGGGACGAGATGAGATCTTACCCGGGACGGTCTCGGGACGATAGGCCTTTTTAATATATATGTATTTTTAGGGCTGCAATGATTCATCGATTAAATCGATGAACTCGATTAGTAAAATGCATTGAATAATATTTTCCCGCTTCGATGATTTGCTTAAGTAATATTTCTCATTAAAACCGTACGAAACGGGGCCGCCTACGCGCTCGGAACTAAGTGGCGCTTGTTTCCGCACGGCCGCTTTTGAAGAGCACAGCTCTATGGTTGTAAACACCAGAGCGGAGCTCGCGGTGCTAAAACTCGTAGCCGGGCAGAGCCAGGTAGCGGAGCGGAGAACCAGGCTGTTGTAATCATCAAAACACGGCTCAAACAAGAAGAAACTCCGCAACGAGAGGCGAAGACGGGACGGAGGCGAACGAGGCGAAAGGACACGACTCCCCCCGCTCCGCTACCGCCACAACAATACTGACAACTGCATCAGTGATGATTTACCATCAGGACGATCTACGCTTTCATCCACTGTTACTTCAAAGTGTGACATGATAAGGTAACTTCTCTCCTTTCCCCCCTCACCAAACACAGACTTTTACATCCTACTGTATCTACTTCTCCGTTGCTGCAAAGTTTTTTGCGCTAAATATCTTTACGCTGTATCTACGATTTAAATTAAGATAAATAACTACACAGATCTACGTAGAGTGACCACCTGTCCCTCTTTTGACTGTCCTGCAGAGCCATGTCGTTCTCCTCCATGCTTAACATATCCCACTTTATCACTGAAGCCCTCATGATTTTTGTGTTTAACTGCTTAATAATATATTGCAATCTGTTGCTCGCCCAGTGTTATAAAAGTTGTAATAATGAAAAGGTTGGTCTTTTTTAGTGGGATCAAAAAAAAAACCTGATCTATAAAAAACTAAACTAATTTCTCTGTACTTCAAAGTTCTGCCAAAGTGTCCCACTGGTCTGTTTAAACTATGTGAGGTGGTCACACTATGTCAAAAGCAGAATAAAACTCCAACAGTCAGACTGTTTCATCTGTACTTTAAATTTCTCATATCCATCCTTTCATTGCTCACAACAAATACATTTATGAACCATAAACACTGACACATTAATCCCTGCTAT
The DNA here is from genome assembly GCF_951799975.1 of Gobius niger. NCBI lineage: Eukaryota > Metazoa > Chordata > Actinopteri > Gobiiformes > Gobiidae > Gobius > Gobius niger. Next base: position 2,129,449 of record NC_136871.1, on the reverse strand, counting down.
AGCAATACTATGACACAAATAATTAAAATGTTTCTCCTCTTTTAGGAATCCCCTCTGGTTGAGATCCTGGGAAAGAAATGAATCACCTGAGCTTCAGCAGAACATTTCAAGATTCTGTTTCCAGTCAGGACCTACTTCACTTGAATAAGAACAAAAGTACTGAATAATATAAGACACTCTGAAGCTGCTCTCTCTCCTCATCATGGACACAAGGACAGGTGTCTCTTAATGAGAGTCAAATGTTGCTGCTTTTGGGACAAACTAAGAAATTAAGAATAAATGATGTTATTTCTAGCAGAAAAATCCTTTGTTAAAAACATTTTTTCTCCTTTTATAATCTGCTCTAAAGTCATGAAATGTAGTTTTTCAATATAAATGCAATACATATCTGATTACTCGACAAATCGATGTAAATAATCAATAGTTGCAGCCCTAATATTTATGTAAGCGAGTGTGCATGCTCCCCTCTTCCCTATAAAAGAGCGAGAGCTCTATAAAATTCGGGACGGTTCACATCCATTTCGGGACGATGCCAAATGGTTTTCGGGACGGTGTCGGGACGGTCATGAAAAAAGTTAGTGTCGAGCCCTGGTTCAACGTCTTTCAGTCAGACGACAGGGTAAAAAAAAGATTGATATTATTGAGAACCAGGGGCGGACCGGCCATGTGTCCGTTCTGGAAGAGCACAGAAGGGCCACCGGTCCCGCCTCAACCAAGCTTTACCCAAATCTAAAAGCTACAAAGAAAAGCATCAAAATAGCGAGAAAAAGAGGATGAAAAGTCGACAAAAATGTGAGAAAAACACGACAAAAAATGGTTAAAAATTCAACAAAAATGTGACAAAAATTCAACAAAAATGTGACAAAAATTCAACAAAAATTCAACAAAAATTCAACAAAAATGTGACAAAAAACCAACAAAAATTCAACAAAAATGTGACAAAAATTTAACAAAATTCAACAAAAATTCAGCAAAAATGTGACAAAAATTAAACAAAAACGTGAGAAAAACACAGACAAAAAATGATTAAAAAACAACAAAATCTGACAAAAATGTGGCGACGTGACGAAAAGTTTCCGTCACTTTTGTAGGCCTTAGCTTTCAAATGAGGCGCTACATTGTTGATCTCCAGTCGAGAAGCTTTTAGATTTGGGTAAAGCCCAGTATAAAAAAAACATGCATCTAAAAGGAATTCCGTGGAGTATGGAGCACCACAAGGTTCAATTTTGGGACCGTTATTATTTATTATTCATATTAATGATTTTGCTTCTGTTTCTACGACCGCCTTTCCCGCTCTTTTTGCTGATGATGCCGATCAAAAAAATAATTTAAAAAAGCCGAACTGGGGAAAATGCACTCGTTAATGTTAAGGCGGGAGGTAAGAGGTTTAAACCTCTTAACTCCCACCTGAACGAGCACATTTTCTCCAGTTTGGCTTTACCCTAATCTAAAAGATTCTTAGGGAAAAAAGCAGCAAAAATGTGACAAAAAATGTGACAAAAAATGTGACAAAAATGAGACAAAAATGAGACAAAAATTCAACAAAAATTCAACAAAAATTCAACAAAAATGTGACAAAAATTCAACAAAAATGAGACAAAAATTCAACAAAAATGTGACAAAAATTCAACAAAAATGTGACAAAAATTCAACAAAAATGTGACAAAAATGTGACAAAAATGAGACAAAAATTCAACAAAAATGTGACAAAAATGTGACAAAAATGAGACAAAAATGAGACAAAAATGAGACAAAAATTCAACAAAAATGTGACAAAAATTCAACAAAAATGTGACAAAAATGAGACAAAAATTCAACAAAAATTCAACAAAAATTCAACAAAAATTCAACAAAAATTCAACAAAAATTCAACAAAAATGTGACAAAAATGAGACAAAAATTCAACAAAAATGTGACAAAAATTCAACAAAAATGTGATAAAAAAAGAAAGAAAAAAAAACATACAAAAGGTGACACAACACAGCAACAGCGCGAGGAAAAAGGTCAGTTTTGTGGGTCTTAGCTTTCAAATGAGGACAGAATGCATTTGGTTTAGGCGGGGGGTAAGAGGTTAAAACATGTATTTGTGGAAGTGTCACATTTACGCTCATTTGTGCCCGGCTGCTCCGAGTCCAGGGCTGTTTTTCAGTCCCAGTCCGGCCCCTGTTCAGAACGTTAATCACACGTATGTATTTTTGTGCCAAATCAAAACACCAATCCCTGCACATCTTCTGGCCCCTCTTCAATAATCTTTTTTTCAATCCATTTTAACCTCCTTTACGTCTCCTCCTCACCGCCCTCTCCTCCGCCGGCCTCTGCGCCTCTTTCAGCGCCTCCGACTGCAGCCGCGTTCATGAGTTTGTCGTTAAGACTCGCTGAAGACAAAGAGGATCAGAGAGCGGAGCTAAAACCGGGACTCTCGCTCCAAACCACAGAATGACGCATGAAGTGGGCGGCGCCTTTCCAAACGGGATCAAAGCGTGAAACTGGCTTCCTCGCGCCGCTCCCCAAACAGGAGACAGAAGAGGAGGCGGTGGTTGACAGGAAGCTTGTTATGAAGATATCTGTGATAGATTTTAAGTATTTCTAATTGAATCGCTGCGTTTAATAGCGATTAGCACAGAGGAAATGTGAGAGCTCGCGGTGGAGAGGCGTCACATGGAAATAAAAAACATGATAAAGGTTGGTGGATTATACAGAACCAGGGGCGGACTGGCCGTATGTCCGTTCTGGAAGAGCAGAGAAGGGCCCGCCTCAACCGAGCTTTACCCAAATTTAAAAGCTAAAAGAAAAGCATCAAAATAGCGAGAAAGAGAGGATGAAAACATGAGAAAAACACGGACAACAAAACACAACAAAAAAGATAGAAAAAATAATTAAAGATTCGACAAAAATTAGACAAAAATGCAACAAAAACTCAACAAAAATGTGACAAAAATTCGACAAAAATGTGACAAAAATGCAACAAAGATTCGCCAAAAATTCGACAAAAATTCAACAAAAATGTGACAAAAATGTGACAAAAATGTGACAAAAATGTGACAAAAATGTGACAAAAATGTGACAAAAATGCGACAAAAATGTGACAAAAATTCTACCAAAATTCTACCAAAATGTGACAAAAATGTGACAAAAATTCGACAAAAATGTGACAAAAATGTGACAAAAATGAAAGAAAGAGAAAAAAAAACATACAAAAGGTGACACATCACAGCAACAGCGCGTGGAAAAAGGTCAGTTTTGTGGGTCTTAGCTTTCAAATGAGGTGTTACACAGCCAAAAGAGGACAGAATGCATTTGGTTTAGGCGGGGGGTAAGAGGTTAAAATAAGTATTTGTGGAAGTGTCACATTTACGCTCATTTGTGCCCGGCTGGTCAGAGTTCAGGGCTGTTTTTTCAGTCCCAGTCCAGCCCCTGTACAGAACATATGCAACACCGGGGCTGTCAGGGCTGGACGGGCAGAAAAAATCGGCCCGGGACTTTTGGGTCAAGACCGGCCCTCTAAAAAAAAAAAAAAACAAGTCATATTCAATGCAATAGTCGAGGTGATGAGCAAAACAATGAACAATTCCACACAATTCTAACCAAACAACTAACCTTTTACTGTGAGACAGAGCTGGCATGAAGATTTTGAGCAGAAATAAAGGTGTGGGGCGCAATTTAAACCTCTGCTAGTCAAAGGTTTTGCGGCACTAACCACCGATCTATGGCCCTTCACCCTGTGTACGCTTCAGTATGTGGCCCCCCATGAAAAGAGTTTGGACACCCCTGGCTTAGGACATGGCTGGAACATGTAGACCAGGCGTCTCAGACATGCGGCCCGCGAGGTAATTACTTATTTACATTATATGTGGCCCGCCGGTAAATTGCATTAAACACGTTAGAACTACATTTCCCATGATGCACCGTGCGGCAGCACCAACGCTGCTGCGGACGCGAGAACCTCAACATCAGACGGGGGAGGAGACGCGGCGCTTCTGCAGACGAATTATCAACCTTTTTCAACAGAGACACAGACTAAAAGCAGCGACTGTGAGAAAGGAGCTTCTGAAACAGGAGGAGACGTCAGAACATGAGGAGAAACTTCAGCTCAGCCAAACATCGATTCATTAGTTCAACTTTCTTTCTGCCTCACTATTAACATTCATACAACTAAAAACACTGACATTTTGTGAATCGGTAGAGTTTAGCCTTTTAAAAACATGTATAAAGCTCACCTGGAAAGTTTACCAAATAATTTACAAAACAGATTCAATAAGAGAAAAAGCAGATATGAACTAAAAGGTACTGAGGTTTTTAGCAAAGGAAAGATGTCGCTCTGTGGAACAGTCTTGATTATAAAGTTAAAAAAAACTTCTAAGTCCAGTGATGTGTTTAAGAAATATGTAAAATTATCAACGTTGCAAAAATATGACACTGCGGAGGAGCAGATCAACTTTATTTATGTAATTTGGATTTTGTGTTTTGATGTAGGGCTGCTCGATTATTGAAAAAATAATAATCACGATTATTTTTGTCATAATTGAAATCACGATTATTCAAACGATTATTTGTCCATCAATCCATCAAAAAAGTGACAAAAATCCAGCAAAAAAATGACAAAAAAATATCCAAAAAAATGACAAAAAAACATCAAAAAAGTGACAAAAATCCATCAAAAAAAGACAAAAATCCATCAAAAAAAATGACAAAAAAACACCAACAAAATGACAAAAAACATCAACAAAATGACAAAAAACATCAACAAAATGACAAAAAACATCAACAAAATGACAAAAAACATCAACAAAATGACAAAAATCCATCAAAAAATGACAAAAATCCAGCAAAAAATGACAAAAATCCAGCAAAAAAATGACACAAATCCCAAAATTAAAAATTAGAAAAAAAAAGTGAAAAAAAAAGTGAAAAAAATAAAAAATTGAAAAAATAAAAATAAAATTGAAAAAAATAATTATAATCGATTTTTTGCGATTATGCTAATTTTGTAATCGTTTATTGTTGTAATCGAAATCGTAATCGAATTTCGATTAATTGCACAGCCCTATTTTGATGTCTTGGCTGCATGAGACAGTTTAACATTTAAATGAACTGTAACTGTAAATGATTTTGTGTTGATGAGGGGCAGACATTCTTTCTGCTCCTTTTCATTCATGCTAAATGCTGTTGTTGCATTTTTAAATGAATGAAATAAAGAAAACAAATGAAAATTAATGAAAATTAACAGACAAAACACTTAAAATGTGTGTGTTTGATTACATTTTTGTCATGTCACTCGTTCCATGCTTAACTAATCAATGAGACGAGCTGTGTGCTTTTATTGTGGCGTTCTGGATCAAAACAGGAAGTCACCTCTCGTGCGGCGTTGTTATGACTCTTGTAATGTCATGCAGCTGTGAGGCACTTTGAATCGCCTCGTGTATGAATTGTGCTCTATAGACACACTTGCCTCGTATGCATCAGCTCTGTAAAACAACACTGTGTAGTAGTAGTAGTAGTAGTAGTAGTAGTAGTAGTAGTAGTAGTAGTAGTAGTAGTAGTAGTAGTAGTAGTAGTAGTTCATTACTTTAAACGTAAAAACATTTCCAATTCTTTGTGGACAACACGACCGACAGGGTTTAGGCTGAAGTGAAAACTTATAACGTCCTAACCCAGTTTACAGACTTCACCAGAGAAAACAAAACATTAATAATGAACAATATCAAGTGTTAAACAGAAGAGAAATAATCCTGTATCTGAAGTTAGTGACATACATTTCAATATTCCAACAAATATGTTTCATACTTAATTACTTAATACTTACTTTATTCCTCCTAAACTTATATATTCTTGAATTTTAGCAGCTTTTAAACCACTTTTTGAAAGCTTTGACTGTTTGGGACAGTTTAAACTGATCTTCCACAGATTAACTCCTCTCACAGAAACACATCCACTCTTTTTATTCTTTTTAGCTTTTGCTTTTTTGAAAATAGCAGTTCGTCGGAGGTTATACTGACTTTTCCTGTGTTCAAAAAGCTCCTGGAGGAGGGAGAAGATTGTTAAATGCTTTGTACACTATTACTAATGTATTTAGATCAACAAGATCCTGGATTTTCAGTCGGCTCAGCTCTACAAAGACAGGGTTCGTCGGTGCATAGAAATCTGCTTTAGTGATAATTCTTATTGCCTTTTTTTGGAGTAGGAAAATAGGGTGAGTATTGGTAGGGCTGCTCGATTATTGAAAAAATAATAATCACGATTATTTTTGTCATAATTGAAATCACGATTATTTAAACGATTATTTGTTGCCTTTAAAAAAATCCATTAAAAAAGTGACGAAAATCCATCAAAAAAATGACAAAAATCCATCAGAAAAATGACAAAAAAACATTAAAAAAATGACAAGAATCCAGCAAAAAAGTGACGAAAATCCATCAAAAAAATGACAAAAAAACATTAAAAAAATGACAAAAAACATCAACAAAATGACAAAAATCCAGCAAAAAAAAGACAAAAAATCCATCAAAAAAGTGACAAAAAAAACATCAAAAAAATGACAAAAATCCAGCAAAAAAGTGACGAAAATCCATCAAAAAAATGACAAAAAAACATTTAAAAAAATGACAAAAATCCATCAAAAAAAAGACAAAAAAACATTAAAAAAATGACAAAAAACATCAACAAAATGACAAAAATCCAGCAAAAAAAAGACAAAAAATCCATCAAAAAAGTGACAAAAAAACATCAAAAAAATGACAAGAATACAGCAAAAAAGTGACGAAAATCCATCAAAAAAATGACAAAAAAACATTTAAAAATGACAAAAAAAACATCAAAAAAATGACAAAAATCCAGCAAAAAAGTGACGAAAATCCATCAAAAAAATGACAAAAAAACATTTAAAAAAATGACAAAAATCCATCAAAAAAATGACAAAAAACATCAAAAAAATGACAAAAATCCCAAAATTAAAAATTAGGGGAAAAAATGTGATTTTTTTTTTTTAAATAAAAACAATTTGAAAAAAAAAAATTGAAAATTATAATCGATTTTTTGCGATTATGCTAATTTCGTAATCGTTTATTGTTGTAATCGAAATCGTAATCGAATTTCGATTAATTGCGCAGCCCTAAGTATTGGATTTATAATTGTTTCCCCATATTTCCAGTAGCTGAAGGATCTTTGTACCAAACATGTCTCCCTTTTCCACACACAATCTGTCTCCCCTCACGCCGCTGCTCCTGTGCTGAAGGTAAATATGTCTCTCTTCTTGTCAATACCGTAACCAAGCGCTTATCTTTGCTCAAGAACTCAAGTTTCACATCATCAGTCCTGATTCAGCCATGGTTTATAGACTCGGTTCATGGTTTACAGCCTTCCCTTGCTTTAACATATTGAAGAAAACCACCTGCATCTGCGCTAAAGTGACAATTTATCTATTATCTATTCTCCTCTCATTTTTACACCCACTTTTAAAGACACCCAGCATTAAACGTGTACATCGAGCTCATTTTCCAGTATGCCGTGGCTTCTTGTGATGTAGAAATTGCGTCACCGTATTGCAATAACTATCATTTTGACACATTAACATGGTGACACTCTCAAAAGCAGGTTCGTTTAGCATAAATCGCGAGGCCCGTTATCGCCGCAGCCTTCGGTTAATTATAAAAAGCTCCTTTAAATCCCCGTCGCGGCGGCACCAGAGCTAATCCGATCTGCACCTCTGCTACACTGCGCTGTATTTACACCGGCGTGTTACATTTAAGGTCACAACTCCGTGTCTGCACAATGAAACGAACGACTCTCACGCTGGAGCCGTTCATTAATGATTTCACCGAAGGCAAAAGGGCAAAGACGTTCATTTATACTCTCGAAATGCAGTCAGATGATGCGCAACATGTAAGCGGTCTATTCACTGGTTTGAAAGGATGAACTCTATATCCTAGCTCTTTCATAGCTCTGTCCTAGCTCTGTCCTAGCTCTGTCCTAGCTCTGTCCTAGCTCTGTCCTAGCTCTGTCATAGCTCTGTCCTAGCTCTGTCCTAGCTCTGTCCTAGCTCTGTCCTAGCTCTGTCCTAGCTCCGTCATAGCTCCGTCATAGCTCCGTCATAGCTCCGTCATAGCTCCGTCATAGCTCCGTCATAGCTCCGTCATAGCTCTGTCATAGCTCTGTCATAGCTCTATCATAGCTCTATCATAGCTCTATCATAGCTCTATCATAGCTCTGTCATAGCTCTATCATAGCTCTGTCATAGCTCTATCATAACTCTGTCATAGCTCTGTCATAGCTCTATCATAGCTCTATCATAGCTCTGTCATAGCTCTATCATAACTCTGTCATAGCTCTATCATAGCTCTGTCATAGCTCTATCATAACTCTGTCATAGCTCTGTCATAGCTCTATCATAGCTCTATCATAGCTCTGTCATAGCTCTATCATAACTCTGTCATAGCTCTATCATAGCTCTGTCATAGCTCTGTCATAGCTCTATCATAGCTCTATCATAGCTCTATCATAGCTCTATCATAGCTCTATCATAGCTCTATCATAGCTCTATCATAGCTCTGTCATAGCTCTGTCATAGCTCTGTCATAGCTCTGTCATAGCTCTATCATAACTCTGTCATAGCTCTGTCATAGCTCTATCATAGCTCTATCATAACTCTGTCATAGCTCTGTCATAGCTCTGTCATAGCTCTGTCATAGCTCTGTCATAGCTCTATCATAGCTCTATCATAGCTCTATCATAGCTCTGTCATAGCTCTATCATAGCTCTATCATAGCTCTATCATAGCTCTGTCATAGCTCTATCATAGCTCTATCATAGCTCTATCATAGCTCTGTCATAGCTCTATCATAGCTCTGTCATAGCTCTGTCATAGCTCTATCATAACTCTATCATAGCTCTGTCATAGCTCTATCATAGCTCTGTCATAACTCTATCATAGCTCTATCATAGCCCTATCATAGCTCTATCATAGCTCTATCATAACTCTGTCATAACTCTATCATAGCTCTATCATAGCTCTATCATAGCTCTATCATAACTCTATCATAACTCTATCATAGCTCTATCATAGCTCTATCATAACTCTATCATGACTCTATCATAGCTCTGTCATAGCTCTATCATAGCTCTATCATAGCTCTATCATAACTCTATCATAGCTCTACCATAGCTCTATCATCGCTCTGTCATAGCCCTATCATAGCTCTATCATAGCTCTATCATAACTCTGTCATAACTCTATCATAGCTCTATCATAGCTCTATCATAGCTCTATCATAACTCTATCATGACTCTATCCTAGCTCTATCATAGCTCTATCATAGCTCTATCATAGCTCTATCATAGCTCTATCATAGCTCTATCATAGCTCTATCATAGCTCTGTCATAGCTCTGTCATAGCTCTGTCATAGCTCTGTCATAGCTCTGTCATAGCTCTGTCATAACTCTGTCATAGCTCTATCATAGCTCTATCATAACTCTATCATAACTCTATCATAGCTCTATCATAGCTCTATCATAACTCTATCATAGCTCTATCATAGCTCTATCATAGCTCTATCATAACTCTATCATAGCTCTATCATAGCTCTATCATAGCTCTATCATAGCTCTATCATAGCTCTATCATAACTCTATCATAGCTCTATCATAGCTCTATCATAGCTCTATCATAGCTCTATCATAGCTCTATCATAGCTCTATCATAGCTCTATCATAGCTCTATCATAGCTCTATCATAGCTCTATCATAGCTCTATCATAGCTCTGTCATAGCTCTGTCATAGCTCTGTCATAGCTCTATCATAGCTCTATCATAGCTCTATCATAGCTCTATCATAACTCTGTCATAGCTCTGTCATAGCTCTATCATAGCTCTATCATAACTCTATCATAGCTCTATCATAGCTCTATCATAACTCTATCATAGCTCTATCATAGCTCTATCATAACTCTGTCATAGCTCTGTCATAACTCTATCATAGCTCTATCATAGCTCTATCATAGCTCTATCATAGCTCTATCATAGCTCTATCATAGCTCTATCATAGCTCTATCATAACTCTATCATAACTCTATCATAGCTCTATCATAGCTCTATCATAGCTCTATCATAGCTCTATCATAGCTCTATCATAGCTCTATCATAGCTCTATCATAGCTCTATCATAACTCTATCATAACTCTATCATAACTCTGTCATAGCTCCATCATAGCTCCATCATAACTCTGGGTGTACCGTTTAACGTTTAACCTACACATGACAGGAAGTCTCTGTGTAAAACTGAAAACTCATCGGACCCGTGGTCAATTTATGACTTCAAGTGACATGCACCACAGTAACCCACGTATAGGCCTATATCAGTGTGGTAGTTCAAACAAAAATAACTTACTGGGCTCTGCGACGTGCAAATAAACACTGGCAGCCGCGTCAGAAACAACTACAGAACCATCCATGACAAATATACATTAAAACATGAGATTACAAAGTGATGGAAACATGATTGAAAAAGGCCTGAAGAAAAGGGGTCAATGGTCACGAACATGTTTTATTTCTAGTGTACGAGCAGGGGTGGACTGGGACTGAAAAACAGCCCTGGACTCTGACCAGCCTGGCCCAAATTGGCGTAAATGCGACACTTCCACAAATACATATTTTAACCTCTTACCCCCCCGCCTGAACCAAAGGCATTCTGTCCTCTTTTTGTCACATTTTTGTTGAGTTTTTGTTGAATTTTTGTCACATTTTTGTCGAATTTTTTTTGAATTTTTGTTGAATTTTTGTTGAATTTTTGTTGAATTTTTGTTGAATTTTTGTTGAATTTTTGTTGAATTTTTGTTGAATTTTTTTTGAATTTTTTTTGAATTTTTGTCACATTTTTGTCACATTTTTGTCACATTTTTGTTGAATTTTTGTTGAATTTTTGTTGAATTTTTGTTGAATTTTTGTTGAATTTTTGTTGAATTTTTGTTGAATTTTTGTTGAATTTTTGTTGAATTTTTGTCACATTTTTGTTGAATTTTTGTCACATTTTTGTCACATTTTTGTTGAATTTTTGTCACATTTTTGTAATTTTTTTGTTGAATTTTTGTCACATTTTTGTCACATTTTTGTTGAATTTTAAATTATTTTTTCTATCATTTTTTGTTGTGTTTTCCTCATGTTCTCATCCTCTTTTTCTCGCTATTTTGATGCTTTTCTTTCTAGCTTTTAGATTTGGGTAAAGCTCGGTTGAGGCGGGACCGGTGGCCCTTCTGTGCTCTTCCAGAACGGACACATGGCCAGTCCACCCCTGTGTACGAGCGCTATGTGAACGCGCCCTCTGCTTTTGATTTCGCCCTAAATGGACAAAGACATTAGACGGGAGTGAACTGTGGGAGACGGAGAGAAACGGCAAATGGTCCGTGCACTTTTCAACATCGTTTACGTCGGCCATCGAGCAGGTGGGGCGACAATATGGACGTTCATCTGGAGGGACGCTTGTCAAAATAATGAGCGCGCGAGTAGGGAGAGAAAATAATGATCTACACTCTGCACATCATGGACAATTTTAATCTCCTTTATCCTTTATTTCACCAGGAGAACCTCAATGAGTAAAAAAAAACTATCTTTTAGGCCAAGACGCAGACACTCAGGCCTTAAAATTAAGTTAAAAAAAGTTCCATTGAGTTCAATCAGACAAAGAACGTGCAGCATGAGGACGTTTCTGGCCAAACATTGAAAAGTCTCTCGAACATCTGAAGTGAGACCAACTCATTAAGCTTCAAGTGGGAGCGAAGTTCATTCCAGGAACAGGCTTTGTGATCACAGATGTTGCCGTGTATGAAATAAACGGTCCACTAAATAAATCAAAACTTGACATAGGGCCTCATTTCCTAGTTATCCAGAGTGTTTAATTCACGCAGTCCTTATATTTGAAGAGTTTAGTGGTGCTAGGCTAATGCTAAGCTAGTGCATGTCTATGGTAACTAGTAGCCTGCATTAAACAGTCTGACCCGAGCACAGAGCACCTGAGGCAAATCACTTATAACACCAGACTAACCATATAAATGTCTGTGTTGACTGAATATTTTCTAAATATAACCATTTTGCATTTAAAAGAATTTATATTTGAGCAGCATCAGCTTCCTGGTTGTAGCTACGCAGCGGCGGAGTGATCTGCTAGCTTACCAGATCTACAGTAGTTTACCTGCGGCCGCATCACTACAGGTGGAATTCACAAAGCACCAGTGTTAATTTCGTCGACTAAAATATTTAGTCTTAATTTTAGTCAAAGTGATATTTTTGTCGACTAAAATTGGACTAAAACTAAATTAAAAGTTTCTCATGAGACTAAAACTGTGACTAAAATGTCCAGATATTTTAGTCGACTAAAATCAGACTAAATAAAAATGAAAAGGAGAGACTAAAATCATCCAAACTTGTATTGAGCGTCTGAAAGAGCCTCAGATCATGTTTAAAGGATCAGCTCTGAGCTTTGTTCATGTGGAGCAGAAACATGAAGCAGAGGAACAACATTAAATATGATTATAATGAATATTATCAATGCAAAGTCCACTAAATTAGTCTTAAATTTAGTCGACTAAATTTACTTTCAATTTAGTCGACTAAAACTAGACTAAAATTGAAAAAAAAAATTTGACACTGCAAAGGAGCTTCTACAAATCAGATATGGCAATGTTTGGAGGACGACCCCATGATTTAAAAGAGGTTTTTAATGCGGGCTACTAGTTACCATAGACATGCACTAGCCTAGCACTAGCCTAGTACCATGACACTCTTCAAATATAAGGACTGCATGAATTAAAGCAGTACTAAGTAACTCTTCCTCCTAGAGGCCATAAGCGCAACTGCAGGTGTTGTAGCAAGTTACGATTTTTTAACTTATTAATTGTCTTGGAGAGTAAATCCTACGCTGACAGGAAAGGCGAGGGGACAGAGGGTTACTGTGCATCTAATTATACAATGGAAATATTTTTTTTCACTCAAACTTGGCTGTAAATACTGTTTAAAGTGACGTTAGCCCGCAGTTAGCTTTGCCCGTTAGCCTGTTAGCTTCCTCTTCTTGATTCCATTAGTGTGTATTGCTTTCTCCGGACCGGTGGCAGTCAAGTTGCAAACATGGTTTTCTGGCCAGAGACACCAGGGGGCGATGAAAGACCCTCCAATCATCCCATAAACACTTGTATCACCCCCACAGGGACTACGGGGAGGATTTATTAAGGTAAACACGTTACTTAGTACTGCTTTAAAAAACATATCTCTCTCCAGAAATCAACATCACTCTGTAAATGAACTAAAGAGTGGTCGATAGAGGGAACAGACGAGTCCTTTGATTCACTAATAGGACCCAGTGAATATCATCTTATCCTCGGTCGGTATTATTGTTAAACCAAAATAAGCTTTCTCTAAACAGTTGCAGCAGCAGGGCCAGGCAATTTAAAGGCACACTACGTAACAATTTGGACTATACTGTTAGCCTATTCAAATGTCAAATTCTGCTGACTTTAGTCGACATCAGTGGTTTCGCTCGGGATAATTTCTCTCCTTCATTTTGAAGGACAGGGTTGAAAAAAATCCGTCATGAGCAATTTTTATCCTTCATGAATTAATCTCTCATAAGCGTTTTGTTTGTAATAAGCTGCATATTATTTCTGTTTGTAAAAATGTGAGATTGCAGGATAAATGGAGCTAAACTAAACCTGATCTGAACAGTCTTGGTACATTTTGCAACAGAAATGTGAATAAACTCGAGCGTAAAAGTCTGAGAGGAGACGACTTTCAACATCAAGGCTCAGATTACGCTCATACAAATGTAAAGTGGCGCTTATTATTTGCATTTTTTTCAATTTCAACGGAATGTAAGAAACGGTGGAACTGGTAAACAATGTTTACCAGTTCCATCACTGCACTACAGGCCGCCTCTACGCACACGGGGAGGGAAAGAGAGAGGGGGGGGGGACATAGATGAGCTCGTCCTGAGACTTACGTGAGAAGAGCGACTCCAGATGGGAAGGATATTATTAGCCTTTAACCGCGTTTGCATCGTGGTTTTCTTCCCCGTGTTGTTGTTAGCGCCCGGGTCAGGAAAGTTAGCGAGCGAGGCAGTGATACAACTTGTAAGACCCGGTGTGAAACTTTAGAGAGAGAGAGCCCCGCGCGCTCTGAAAAACAGCAGAGCTGCGGCTTGATCTTCAATCCTTCAAAATGACGGACGGCCTTTGAAATTTTCCGTCAAAGTAAAAAATATTCCGTAAATGACGGAGAATTTTCGGTTAATGTAACCTCTGGTCGACATCTCCATGACGGGCTGGAGACGTACCCACTCCTGGTGAAGTTAGTCATGTCTTAGGAGAGCTGAGCCGCTCACAGCAAAAGGCACATGTTTGTTTGTTCATTTATAAAGGTATTTTTCATTGATAAAAACATCTGTCTTCAAATAAATGCCTGCATTTCAATTCTCAAATCCTACACGGTGTGGCTTTAAGATATAGTACTTTTACAGACGTAGGCTGTATCCTAATGTCCACCCTAGTCCCTAACCCCTCATTCACTACATAGGCCCGCACTATATAGTCACTATATAGTCACCGATTCTGTTGGCGATTCGGACACAAGACACGACTTTCTCCGCTCTGCGTGACGTCACGCGCTGCGGCTGCAGATATGTTTTTTTTTAGTTTTTTTTAATTTGAATTTATTTATTGAATTATTAATTCATTTGTTTATTTATTTATTACAAACGTTTATTTTATGAAAGAGAACGACTGTTTTGGCACTTTTACAGGCGTTACTATATCACAAAAAAGCGACAAAAAAAAAAAAAAAAGTCACCCCAGCGTGAGCTCAGAGACGCCAAAGTCGGTCAGAGCCCGGTGTCCGAAGCGCCAGCAGATTGAGTGACTACATCTGCTAAAAGTTCGCGAAACTCCGGGAATAAAGTATTTCTACGATAAAGACCAACCAGACTCAGAGACAGTGGAATATTTATGGATAAATACGAGTCAGATGCGCTTTTACTTCACATGGATTTTACGTGAATGACTTGGATTATTCGAGAGGAAGCTGTCGGTCATTTAGCTCCAGCTAAAGGTTAGCAGCTAACGTTAGCATGAAGCTGTCGGTCATTTAACAGCTCCAGCTAAAGGTTAGCAGCTAACGTTAGCATCTTGTCACTGTAACCGTTTATATTGAGGTCGTTTATTCATGAGAAACACAAACACTCGACTGAAACAGCTGATTTACTTCAGTCGTGTTTAGTTCACAGACCTGTCTCTGTCAGGCTCTTCTCCGACTCTCGCAATGCATTGTGGTCTATATTGACCAGTTTAGTGACCATCGATGCTCACTACTTTTCCAGATGCATTGTGGGAAAATTTGAGTGCACTACTTTTTTCTCTCTGGACATTCGGACACCCCGACAACATGGCGTGAGCACTATATAGTCACTATATAGGGAATAGTGCGGACATTCGGATACAGCCGTAGCCCTTCAATCCAATATGGAGTGTTTTCTATACGAATGTGTCTGTGAAGGTTTACTCAGTGTCTCCCACTTAGAAACCTTTAGCCATTGTAAGGGGAAATAAACCGGAACAAATTGCTTTCAATAGTCTATACTGTGACACACAAGGTACAAAAGCACATCCTGCAGATAAACAGAACTCGCTTGTCCTTCAGTATATTGTAAAAGTCGAGCTTTCAAAAAAGAAAAAAAAATACCTTTGTGCCAAGCATCTGATTGTAAAGTGTTTTTATCAATCGTGAAGCAGCAAAAACAACAGTCATGCCCCCAAGAAAGTTGTGAAACGAGCTTTAACTCATTCCTGGACCACGACTAACAGTTTGAACTTTACTTGCTTCCTCTTCCAATCTTTGTAAACAAAAGAAAAGTCAGATACAGGGCCTTTAAAGCAGCACTAAGTAACGTGTTTACCTTAATAAATCCTCTTCGTAGTCCCTCTGGGGGTGATACAAGTGTTTATGGGATGATTGGGGGGTCTCTTCATCTCCCCCTGGTGGCTCTGGCCAGAAAACCACAATTGCAACTTCACTGCCACCAGACCGGAGCCACCAATACACACTATAAAATCACGAAAAAGAAGCTAACAGGCTAACAGGCAAAGGTAACTGTGGGCTAGCACCACTTAAACAGTATTTAGAGCCAAGTTTGAGTGAAAAAATGATCTCCATTGTGTAATTGGATGAACAATATTCCTCTTGTCGGTGTGGTTTTGTATAAATATCAAAATATTTGATTCATAATGACGCTGGAGAATAAAACTAATCACACCAACAATAACAATAATTACCTAAACAAACAATTATCCTAATCAACTTTGAGTGTTGCGCATTTACAAAGTCTTTAGCCCGTTGTGAAGCGTTCTTTTGTTTTCCAATGAATACACAGAATAGTTGACAATATATAGGACATATCTAGAATTGCTTGGATATACAGCTTAAGGTCAGCACACGCTACACGATTTTTCTAGTCGTAAACGATGTTATATAGAATGGGGGGTCCACACTACACGACTGGATTCAGTGCGATTATAGAACGTCTGGGGGTTCACACTTAACGACTGAGAATCGTCAGAGCGACACACGATTCTGACAAACAGCTGATGTTTTATAACACAGCGCGTCTGTCGTCTCTACGGCTTCAAAACTGAGCCCAAATCCACAAAGACAGGCCTGTGTTTGTGAGCGCGGGATAACGTGTGTGTCCCGATTGGTCAACGGTGTCAACAATGTCACAACACCGCAGCGCTAGCTTACTGCTACTACCAAGCTTCAACTGGGCTATAGTTCTGTCACATGGAGATAAAAGTCGGCGACAGGAAGAAGCGGGACCATTTTATACCACGGTCTGGGTGAATACTGGATTCTGATTGGCTGGTGCATTATTTTGGTGTAACCGCACACGTAGTCCGGTAGTTAAATCACTGGGATATCACTCCGCTGTGGCGTCGCCATAGCAACGCATGACACAGCTGACTCAGATAAAGGCGTAATTAGTGACTGACAGGAACGTATGAGATGGATTTAGTGTTTGCTAAATGTTTGTAGAGGAGAGTGAGCAGCTAGGTTAGCTACTGTTAATAACATATGAGCTTTACATTTCTATTGGAAACGGTTAAGGCTATTCATCATGTTCAGGCGTACATAAAATGATCCTGCATTGAAGCATCTTTGTCTGGATTAGTAAAGTCAAACATAAAAGTTTGAGTTGGGGGGGCCCAGGTGTGAGCGACTCCACCGCAGCTGTTTCCATAAACAGTTGAGCTGGTTGAGCTAGCTAGCTTTAGCTTCAGGTTAAACCTTGTAAAAGGTAAATAACTCCTGCCCACGAGTGGCGCATATCGGTGTTTCCTTCCAGGGAAAAGTGTTTCCGGGTTAGTCCTGTTGTGTTGTGATTCTGTGCTGATGTTGTGTCGTTGAGCCTGACTGAGATCCTCGTAATAGCTGCGGAGAATGACTCGCTCTGAGACCAGCCTTCAGTGACCGGCTAATAACCCACACAAAATAGTCCCGTAGTCTGGCAGATTTAGTGACTTTAGTCAATGAAAAACACATTTATTATAAATGTTACGTTTGTGGGACCCTGGTATAAGCGGATTAAACAACGAGGAGCCGCGTTAGACGTTATAATGCAGGAGGAACAACACTGTGTCGGGCGTTAGAACCGTCTAATGCACTAAGGCTCAGAGTTGTTTAATCCTTACTTATATCTCTCTGTCATTCACATTTGTGTCGATAAAATCACCCACGTTTCTCCCGTGCGTCCGAAATCGGGCTTAAAAATCAAACATGTTTGATTTCCTACGACTGAAGTCTTGTTGCGTCTTTCTACCGCCCACACTACACGACCCGACTCCGTGTGACCGCCTTCCACTAGACGCGACTCCATTAGACTCGGCACGACTGAGAATTAGAGCGAAATCGGGCGTAAAAGTCGTGCAGTGTGAGCCGACCTTTAGTGAGAGAGTCAAGCAGCCGCAAAACTTTTTTTTATCCTCCGTTGTGGATGAGAACCAGGCAAAATGTCCTTCCGTGTTATAAATAGCAGAAGAAAAGTGAAATACAAACAGTTCCTTCAAAGCCCCGGCCACTTCCACTTGTGGTCGTCACAAACGTGTCGTCATTGTGCAAGAAAAAGAAAGACATTCACAAACTTTCACGACACTAAAGCAGAAAAAAACCGACGTACAGCGACTTTCAGAAACCGAACGACTCACAGTATCAACCTAAAGGCCTCGTACCGAGAAAACAACACAATCAAAGCTCTGTCCTGGACTTCAAGCATTTACCATCTGTTTTCTCAGAATCCAACAGGTGAGACGAATGAGAAAACCACTACAGAATACAAACAATAGTAAGAACATTGATGTGTTTAAGGGGGGAAAAGAAAAATCACAACATACAGCTTTGGTTAGAAACATGAATCACTAAACTGCCGGAATAAATGAATTATATTTGATACGCAAGAATGAGTACACATGCCTTAAAGTGACTGTCTGTAAGTTTAAATATTTCACAAATGTAATATAGATTGTGTATAATTGACCGCCTGAGTCTGAAGTTAAAGGTAACGCAAGTAATATTAAATAAGAATATTTTTTCTTAAAGGGATATTTCAGGATTTTTGACATAGGGAGTGTTGCTGATTTCTGGAGATATTTTTTTTTTTGTAATTCATGCAGTTTTTATATTTATTTAACCTCTTAACCCCCGCCTTAACCAAATGCGTTTTCTCCGGTTCAGGTTCATCCAAATCTAAAAGGCCAGTGTAACGCCTCATTTGAAAGCTAAGACTGATTAAGAAAGCTCATCTAAACTGATCTTTTTCCTCGCGTTGTCACTTTTTTTATCCGTTGTGTTTTCGTCACACACAAAATAAATCATCAGTTTTTGTCACTTTTCTAGGGCTGCAACTAACGATTATTCTGTAATTGATTAATCCATCGACTATTTTTACGATTAATCGATTAGTCGCTTGGCTATGAATGGTGGTGGAAAAAAAAAAAATTCCATTTTTTTTATCACATGAAGCTAAAGTGGATCCGCTTGAGGACGTGTTGATGGAGGAAACGTAAAGTAAATGTTTGTTGGAGGCTCTTGTTGCTAATTCTGCTCCTGATTGGATGAGACACAAACAGATATTCAGGAAATTTACAATGTACAAAGTGAACTACATACACTTGCTATAAAAACAAAGTAGGTTTTCATCAAAAATACTACATTTTCATGTTATTTTTGCTCTATTTGAGTCTGTGTGAACCAGAAAACGATTAATCGATTACTAAAATAGTTGTCGACTATTTCAATAATCGATTAGTCGTCGATTAATCGATTAGTTGTTTCAGCCCTACACTTTTCTGTCGCTCTTTTGTTGCGTCCTTGTTTTCATCTCATTTTTGTTGCTATTTTGACACTTTTTGAGAAGCTTTTAGATTTGGGTGAAGCCAAACCTGAGGAAGTGTGCTCTGTGCAGGTGGGGGTTAAGAGGTTAACCCTCCACTTAAACCCAGTGCATTTTCTCCGGTTCAGCTTTAACCTAAATCTAAAAGCTTCTCCACTGGAGCTCACAGCCTTTAAACCAGAGTAACGCCTCATTTGAAAGCTAAGACCTGCAAAAATCACCTAACGAATCACCTAATCTCGATTTGTCATCATTTTTTTTCCCTCATGTTTTTGTCGCTCTTTTATCATGTTTTCAGCCTTTTATTGCTATTTTGACACTTTTAGATTCGGGCAAAGCCAAACTGGAGAAAATCTGCTCAGGTTTGGTGGGGGTTCAGAGCTTAAAGGGATATTTCAGGATTTTTGACATAGGGCCTCATTTCCTCGTTATCCAGAGTGTTGCTGATTTCTGGAGATATTTTTTTCTGTAATTCATGCAGTTCTTATGTTTGAAGAGTTTCGTGGCGCTAGGCTAGTGCAAGGCTAGTGCATGTCTATGGTATCAGCTAGCCTGCATTAACAACAGTGTGACCCGCTCCACAGAGCACCTGAGGCAAATCACTTATAACACCAGACTAACCATATACATGTCTGTGTCCATAGAATAATTTTAACCATTTTGCATTTAAAATCACTTATATCTGAGCAGCATCAGCTTCGTGGTTGTATAAGCTACACGGCGGCGGAGTGATCTGCTAGAAAATAGTCCCTCAAAATGCGATCATTCATGTGATTAGGGCTGAAACGACTAATCGATTATTGAAATAGTCGACAACAATTTTAGTAATCGATTAATCATTTTCTGGTTCACACAGAGTAAAATGGAGCAAAAATGACGTAAAAAATGTAGTATTTTTGATGAAAACCTACTTTGATTTTATATTTAGGGTCTGTAGTGTTTTGCACATGGTAAATTTCATTAATAGGGCCTTCAAAAAACATTTCCCTTTAGTTTACTCCATCAACACCACTTAAAGCAGTACTAAGTAACTCTTCCCCCTAGAGGCCATAAGCGCAACTGCAGGTGTCGTAGCAAGTTACGATTTTATAACTTATTAATTGTCTTGGAGAGTAAATACTACGCTGACAGGAAAGGCGAAGGCAGAGAGGGTCACTGTGCATCCAATTAGACAACGGAAATAAAAACATTTCACTCAAACTTGGCTGTAAATACTGTTTAAAGTGACGTTAGCCCGCAGTTAGCTTTGCCCGTTAGCATGTTAGCTTCTTCTTCCTGATTACATTAGTGTGTATTGCTTTCTCCGGTCCGGTGGCAGTCAAGTTACAAACATGGTTTTCTGGTCAGAGACACCAGGGGGCGATGAAAGACCCTCCAATCATCCCATAAACACTTGTATCACCCCCACAGGGACTACGGGGAGGGTTTATTAAGGTAAACACGTTACTTAGTACTGCTTTAAGCGCCACTTATAATGTGATAAAAAATAAAATAAATAAAAAATTCCTACAGCATTCACAGCCAAGCGATTAATCGATTAATCGTAAAAAATAATCGTTAGTTGCATCCCTACATGTGATGCAGGTCAGTTATATTCCAAACATGACTCTATGGACACAGACATGTATATGGTTAGTCTGGTGTTATAAGTGATTTGCCTCAGGTGCTCTGTGGTCAGACTGTTTGTAATGCAGGCTAGCTGATACCATAGACATGCACTAGCCTTGCATTAGCCTAGCGCCACGAAACTCTTCAAATATAAGAACTGCATGAATTACAACAAAAAAATATCTCCAGAAATCAGCAACACTCTGGATATCTAGGAAATGAGGCCATATGTCAAACATCCTGAAATATCCCTTTAACAATGTTTCATGATTATTACTCATGTTCACACGATGTTGTTGATCTAAAACGTCCTGTGCAGCGACTCCAGGCCGGCTGTAATCAATCAATCAATAATCAATGATACGATGCAAGAAAGCAACAGCATCTCTCAGTAACTGCCTGATTTTAACCTCTCACTCCGAGCGCATCGTCTTCAGTCCGAGTTCGGCTTTACCCAAATCTGGAGAGCAGTGTTAATATTGACAAGATATTTTAATGTAGTTTTAGTCTCAGTCTTTTGACGAAAATGTAGTTCAATTTTAGTTGAGGCTAGGCTAGTTTTAGTCGACTAAAATTAAAACAAATGTAGTCGACTTTGCATTGATAATATTCATTATAATCATGTTTAATGTTGTTCCTCTGCTTCATGTTTCTGCTCCACATGAACAAAGCTCAGAGCTGATCCTGATCTGAGGCTCTTTCAGACGCTCAGTTAGGGCGGCAGCTAAAGATTATTTTGATAATCGATTTATCTACCGATTATTTTCTCGATTAATCGCTCGGCTGTGAAAGGTGTATGGAAATTGTATTTTTTTTCCATTTTTTTATCACATAAGCTAAAGTGGCGCCGCTTGAGGACACGTGGATGGAGTAAACTTAAAGTAAACATTTGCAGGAGGCTCTTTGTGCTAATTCTGCTTTCTGATTGGACGAGACAAAGACAGATAATTATGAAATTTACGATGTACAAAACACTGCAGACCCTCACTTTAAAAACAAAGTAGGTTTTCATCCAAAATACATAATTGTCATGTTATTTTTGCTCTATTTTAGTCTGTGTTCACTAGAAAACGATTAATCGATTCCTGAAATAGTTGACAACTATTTTAGTAATCGATTAGTTGTTTCAGCCCTACTGTCAATACAATTTTGGATGATTTTAGTCTTTTTTTTATTTACTCTTATTTTAGTCGACTAAAATATCTGGACATTTTAGTCACAGTTTTAGTCTCATGAGAAACTTTTAATTTAGTTTCAGTCGTCAAAAATATCACTGACTAAAATTAACACTAAATATTTTAGTCGATGAAATGAACCCTGCTGGAGAGCGACAGTGTAACGCCTCATTTGAAAGCTAAGACCTACAAAAGTTTTGTCAAGTCGTTTTTGCAGTATTTATGTCGCTTTTTGTCATTATTTCCCTCACGTTTTTGTCACATTTGTGTTGTGTTTCCGTCCTTGTTTTCATCCCTACTTTGATGCTTTTTCTCCGAGACGCTTTTTGATTTGGATAAAGCCAAACTGCAGAAAATGTGCTTGGTTCTGACCAGTGTTAATTTTGACAACATATTTTAATTTAGTTTTAGTCTTTTGACGAAAATGTAATTCGATTTTAGTCTAGTTTTAGTCAAAAAAAATATCTTCAATTTTAGTCTAGTTTTAGTCGACTAAATTTAAGACGAATTGAGTGGACTTTGCATTGATAATATTCATTATAATCATATTTAATGTTGTTCCTCTGCTTCATGTTTCTGCTCCACATGAACAAAGCTCAGAGCTGATCCTTTAACAGAGAATTTACATGATCTGAGGCTCTTTCAGACGCTCAATACAAGTTTGGATGATTTTAGTCTCTCCTTTTCATTTTTATTTAGTCTTATTTTAGTCGACTAAAACATCTGGACATTTTAGTCACAGTTTTAGTCTCATGAGAAACTTTTAATTTAGTTTCAGTCGTCAAAAATATCACTTTGACTAAAATGAAGACTCAATATTTTAGTCGACGAAATGAACCCTGCTGGAGAGCGACAGTGTAACGCCTCATTTGAAAGCTAAGACCTACAAAAGTTTTGTCAAGTCGTTTTTGCAGTGGTTTTGTCGCTTTTTGTCATTATTTCCCTCACGTTTTTGTCACATTTGTGTTGTGTTTCCTTCCTTGTTTTCATCCCTACTTTGATGCTTTTTCTCCAAGACGCTTTTCGATTTGGATAAAGCCAAACTGCAGAAAATGTGCTTGGTTCTGACCAGTGTTAATTTTGACAACATATTTTAATTTAGTTTTAGTCTTTTGACGAAAATGTAATTCGATTTTAGTCTAGTTTTAGTCAAAAAAAATATCTTCAATTTTAGTCTAGTTTTAGTCGACTAAATTTAAGACGAATTGAGTGGACTTTGCATTGATAATATTCATTATAATCATATTTAATGTTGTTCCTCTGCTTCATGTTTCTGCTCCACATGAACAAAGCTCAGAGCTGATCCTTTAACAGAGAATTTACATGATCTGAGGCTCTTTCAGACGCTCAATACAAGTTTGGATGATTTTAGTCTCTCCTTTTCATTTTTATTTAGTCTGATTTTAGTCGACCAAAATATCTGGACATTTTATTCACAGTTTTAGTCTCATGAGAAACTTTTAATTTAGTTTCAGTCGTCAATAATATCACTTTGACTAAAATTAAGACTAAATATTTTAGTCGACGAAATGAACCCTGCTGGAGAGCGACAGTGTAATGCCTTATTTGAAAGCTAAGACCTACAAAAGTTTTGTCAAGTCGTTTTTTGCAGTGTTTTTGTCGCTTTTTGTCATTATTTCCCTCACGTTTTTGTCACATTTGTGTCTTGTTTTCATCCCTATTTTGATGCTTTTTCTACAAGACACTTTTCGATTTGGATAAAGCCAAACAGCAGAAAATGTGCTTGGTTCTGACCAGTGTTAATTTTGACAACATATTTTAATGTAGTTTTAGTTTTAGTCTTTTGACGAAAATGTAATTCGATTTTAGTCTAGTTTTAGTCGCCTAAATTTAAGACGAATTTAGTGGACTTTGCATTGATAATATTGATTATAATCATATTTAATCATCTTCTTCTTCATGTTTCTGCTCCACATGAACAAAGCTCAGAGCTGATCTTGATCTGAGGCTCTTTCGGACGCTCAATAGAAGTTTGGCTGATCGGTTTTCATCCAAAATACATAATTGTCATGTCTTTTTTGCTCTATTTTAGTCTGTGTTTACTAGAAAACGATTAATCGATTACTGAAATAGTTGACAACTATTTTAGTAATCGATTAGTTTTAGTTTTAGTCTCATTCAGTCATTTTTATTTAGTCTTATTTTAGTCGACTAAAACATCTGGACATTTTAGTCACAGTTTTAGTCTCATGAGGAACTTTTAATCTAGTTTTAGTCCAATTTTTGTCATGAAAAACACCACTTTGACTCAAACTAAAACGAACACTGGTTCCGACGGGGGTTACGAGGTTAACACCACAATCACACCCGCACTTTCCCCCAGCAAAACTGCCCGATTCTGCTCAATCTCATCCTATTCACAGCAGTCACATGTGCCGTGTGCCTGAACCACAAGCATCTCCCTCCCCAGCAGGAAAAAACACAGGCTTCATCAGCACCACTCAAGTCTTCTCCCCACATGTGCCCCACAACACAGTGCAGCTTTTGTCCGCTGCACCTGGCCAGGTACTGCGACCCTTTGTTTGTTATAATCAAGCTATTTACCCAATCACCCCCTCCTCCTCCTCCTCCTCCCTGAGAGCTAGCACGCTAACACCCCTAGCTCTCACACCTCTTCTTCTTCTTCTCCTCTTTGACGTTTTGCCTCATAATCAATGCTAGCAGACGCAGGGGCTAACCCACAAGCTAGCTCTCTTCCCCCCCCCCCACCACCACCACTCTCTCCGCCGTATTGCCACAAGTTGGGGAAGAGGGAGCTAGCTTAAAACCAAGTTACCGGCAAACCCCGAGGAACACTTAGCCACGGGGAAGGAGCACCGCCACCAGCACGCTAAAAACACACACATACACGGGGGGGGACAAAACCCGAGACATTGTGTGCCCTACTTCCAACGGTTAGCAACAGCCCTAGCGTTAGCCTTCCCTCGCGCTAGCGTCGGTAATGTCACTGCATCGCTGTTGTGTCGGGGAGGAGGTGGGGGGAAAAAGAACAGCCCTTTACACGTGTGGACGGCGGCTTAAAAAACTCCTCTTCGAGCCGTCTAACCCCGCAGCCCGAAAAACCCTGCCTCCCTCCCTCACCACCCCCCCGGACGGTGTGCGCTCACCTGCTTCGGACACCGGCCAGACATCTCCCCCCCCCAGTTGAAAGCCCGAGAAAACGCTGGCTCGCTTGTTTTATTTCCAAGGACACCAAATCGCCATGACAGTTTTAGAAAAATGCATAAAAAATTAGCGAGCGGAGGTGGGAGGGGAGAGCGGGACGGGATGGGGAGCGCAGACGGAGGAGGGAGCAGCAGCCGCCGCGCAAGTCTGTGCAATGCAATGTGTGGGGTTTTTTTTTTTTAAGTGGACATATCGTGCGGGGTTTGAGGGTTGTTTTTGGGGAAGTTGTGGTGAACGCGCGTGTGTGTTTGTGATGAATAAACCTGCCTTCGGGGCACTTCGGCAGTAATGTTTTTTTTTTTTTTTTTCAGGCTGTTTTTTTTTATTTTATTTTTTTTTGCGACTCTTTACGGTTAACTAATGTCTTAACGTTTTTTTCTGGTTTGGCTTTACCTAAATCTAAAATCGTAAAAAAAAAATAAAAAAAAAATCTAAATAGCGACGAGAAGGAGGATGAAAAACGCAACAAAAACCGAAAAAAAAAAACCTGGCAAAAACAGGACATAAAAGTAACAAAAATAGATTAAAACTGCTTTTTTATTTTTTATTTTTTTTTATAGGCTGTTTTTTTTTTTATGGTCGGCACTTTTTTGCGACTCTTTACGGTTAATTAATGTCTTGACGTTTTCTCTGGTTTGGCTTTACCTAAATCTAAAATCTTAAACAAAATTTAAAAAAATTAAAAAATTAAAAAAATAGCGACGAAAAGGAGGATGAAAAACAACAAAAACCGAAAAAAAAAAAACGTGGCAAAAACAGGACATAAAAGCAACAAAAAAAAGATTAAAACTGCTTTTTTTTTTTTTTTTTTTTTTTTTTAGGCTGTTTTTTTTTTTTTTTTTATGGTCGGCACTTTTTTGCGACTCTTTACGGTTAATTAATGTCTTAACGTTTTCTCTGGTTTGGCTTTACCTAAATCTAAAATCTTAAAAAAAAAATTGAAAAAAAAAACAGGACATAAAAGTGACAAAAAAGAGATTAAAACTGCTTTTTTTTTTTCTTTTCATAATTTCAACTTAAAACCATACATGACAGGACAATTGACATCGACAAAGCATAAAAACAAAACAAACAAAAACACACACACGTGCACATGCATGCACACCACATCCTATGAAATAATCAAGGGAATATAGATACAGACGGCATCTCTGGAATCGCCCATATATGGTCATTTTTGAAAACAGTTAAGGGGCAAAACATGACAATTTTCTCTAATTATTCAAAAACTACTTTAACAAACGCTGAATTATGAATATTGTTTCTACTAAATAAAGATACAAAGACATGGGGAGGAGCAAAGTGGTTCAACAGCCCATAAATACATGAATAACGGAGAATGCTAACTTGATGCTACATGTTAGCATCGGGCTAATGCTAACGGTTAGCTACAAGCGCTTGCTACAAGTGCCGTTTTTTCACTTCTGCTGCACAGTCTGCTCACTCTTTCTAGCCATTTTCTGGTGGAATATGAACTTATTCATCACATAAATAAAGTCAAGTGTAAATCGGGCCCATATGGATATTTTCTCACAGCAGATTGTTCAGTAGAAGTGAAAAAACGGCAGTTGTAGCAAGCGCTAGCTAACCGTTAGCATTAGCCCGATGCTAACATGTAGCATCAAGTTAGCATTCTCCGTTATTCATGTATTTATGGGCTATTGAACCACTTTGCTCCTCCCCATGTCTTTGTTTCTTTATTTAGTAGAAACTATATTCATAATTCAGCATTTGTTACAGTAGTTTTTGAATAATTAGAGAAAATTTAGATTTTTTCAAAATTGTTTTCCCCCTTAACTGTTTTCAAACATGACCATATATGGGCGATTCCAGAGATGCTGTCTGTATCTATAGTGGGCAAATGTTTAAAAATAAATAAAACTAAACAATACAAACTAAAATTATGATTAAATACATATTACAGGGAGGGACAAAATAAATATAACAAAAAAAAAAAAAAAAGGAAGACTCATTTTGAAATATATTAAACCGGGGAAACTGTCATGTCAAAGTTATGATCAGCTATGCAGGTCTTAGCTTTCAAATGAGGCGTTATAGATACAGACGGCATCACTGGAATCGCCCATATATGGTCATGTTTGAAAACAGTTAAGGGGGAAAACAATTTTGAGAAAAATCTAAACTTTCTCTTATTATTCAAAAAACAAACGCTGAATTATGAATATAGTCTAATCTACGAAAGATACAAAGACATGGAGAGGAGCAAAGTGGTTCAACAGCCCATAAATACCTAAAAATAGAGAGAATGCTAACATGATGCTTCATATGCTAATGCTAACTCTAGCTAGCGCTTGAGATAGATACAGACGGCAACTCGTCATAGAAGGGGGCGTGGCTTTGCCGAGGGGGAAAATAGAATCTTCAGGGAAACACCAGTTTTCCCTCTTTTTAACCATTTTCTGGTGGAATAAGAACTTATTTATCACATAAATAAAGTCAAATCTAAATCGGGCCCATATGGATGTTTTCTCACAGCAGATTGTTCAGTAGAAGCGAAAAAACAGCAGTCGTATCAAGCGCTAGCTAGCGTTAGAATTAGCACGAGGCTAACATGTAGCATCAGGTTAGCATTCTCCCTTATTCATGTACTTATGGGCTGTTGAACCACTTTGCTCCTCTCCATGTCTTTGTATCTTTATTTAGTAGAAACTATATTCATAATTCAACGTTTGTTAAAGTAGTTTTTGAATAATTAGAGAAAGTTTAGATTTTTTCAAAATTGTTTCCCCCCTTAACTGTTTTCAAACATGACCATATATGGGCGACTCCAGAGATGCCGCCTGTTGCTCTGCAGTCGAGAATTCCGATTTGAGTTTAAAGTTCTGGAAATCCCATAGTTACCATGGAGATCGGCCATCTTTGCAGCTGCTAGCATACATTTCCATCGACTAGCATTAGCTAAAAAACAGTATAAAAGTGGAGAAATATCCATGGAACAACTCCGTTAGCTGCCGAGTTACTGCTGGTAAAAACATCTAACCCACTGTGGTGTCCAAGTGTTTTAACATGAACAATAACTCCAGTATTTTAACTTTTAAAATCTCCATTAGTTTACAATAATGCTTAGCGATATGGCATCACATTCCCGAACTCTATTGGTGACTCCGACCCCGCGGCAGTGCCAGAAAACCACTGAGAATTGTGGTTTTCTGGCCAGAGACACCAGGGGGAGATGAAAGACCCTCCAATCATCCCATTAACACTTTTTTTTTTACCACCAAAGGGACTACGGGAAGGATTTATTAAGGTAAACAAGTTACTCAGTGCTGCTTTAAGCCGACATAAACTTAAACATAAAATTCAAATAGATCATTCTCCAGAATAAATCTATCTGCTATTGTCTCTGGAGTGTTTGAAATGATCGAATTGATACAGACGGCATCTCTGGAATCGCCCATATATGTTAATTTTTGAAAACAGTTAAGGGGGAAAACAATTTTGAAAAACTTTAAATTTTCTCTAATTATTCAAAAACTACTGTAACAAACGCTGAATTATGAACATAGTTTCTAAATAAAGATACAAAGACATGGGGAGGAGCAAAGTGGTTCAACAGCCCATAAATACATGAATAACGGAGAATGCTAACTTGATGCTACATGTTTGCATCGGGCTAATGCTAACGGTTAGCTAGCGCGAGCTACAACTGCCGTTTTTTCACTTCTACTGAACAATCTGCTGTGAGAAAATATCCATATGGGCCCGATTTACACTTTACTTTATTTATGTGATAAATAAGTTCATATTCCACCAGAAAATGGCTAAAAAGAGTGAAAAATGGTGTTTCTCTAAAGATTCTATTTTCCCCCTCGGCGAAGCCACGCCCCCTTCTATGACGAGATGCCGTCTGTGTCTATGTGCAGAACAATAAGTTAAAATGTCGGAAAAGCATCTAAAACACCTCATAAACCCGTAAACAAATGATGCTTGAATGCAATTGATTAATGATAATAATAACCATCACACTCGATTAAAATTTTTATCGAGTCCCACCACTTTTTTTTCATTATTCCTGCCCTTAAACATGTTAAGATGAACAATATATGAGCCTCCATTTTTACCCAAAGGCATGCTAAAATACAGTTTAGGCCAAATAAGAATGTATTTTCTTATACATCAGGTAAAATGCTATAATATCCACACAAAGTAATGCTGAATAAATGTAACAGCTTTCTTCACTTTTATAGAAGGTAAGTATGGTAATGTACTCGGCCTCGCAATCTACGAAAAATGGTTCCACGGCCCTCTCTTGGGTCTCAGCCCACCGATTGAGAACCCCTGGTCTACGGTTTATGGGCTTTTACAATAAGGACGGCCCTTTTCATTTCTGTGTAATGCTCGGCCTAATCCAGGAAGTGCGTGACGGAGCATTTCTGCAGGAGAACAAACACCCAAAGTAAACAGGATTACTCACAAATGTAGGAATCTTTCGAAATACCACTGTATGCATGATTTGACGGGGAATAGCTAAAAGTGTATTTTGGGTAATATGTTCCCGTTGAAATAGCAAATGTCTGTCTGTGTAGGCTCTTAGTCGTACAGGAGTTGTCCATGTTCAATGAAGGTTCTTACATCATGTTATTCTGTCACTCCCTCATTAAAAACATGGCTGAAGTGTTGCCTTGGCACATTCACGTATTTCTGAGTAATCTGTAAAAACTCTGATGGCGGCCATTTTAGGGATAGGTTTGCCTGAGTCCTCCTAGGAACGCCCCCACCTCCTGGAGACGCCTCCGAGCTTTGGTCACCAGCCGAGTAACCAACCACTGCTCCTCAGCAGAACCCCCTCCCCACTGATGCCACAGACAGCGTGTGGAGGGGGCGTGTCTAAAGGCTCAGAGGTTCTTAAAGAGACAGAGGCCTATTTCAAGACATTCACTACAGCCATTTTGAGAGAGCAGTTTTATACAAGGCAGTTATTCTAATTTACTGCATTTACAGACCAACAGAAGGTTTGTCATCATTGTAGTGTGATATGGACTGGTGCTATGAGACTGAAAAAAGCAGAACCGAGAGGATCTTTTTCCTCACGACATCAGATTTTTTTCCCATCATTTTTTTGGGGGGTATTCAACTCATTTTTGTAACTTTTTTGTCATTTTTTTGTCACATTTTTGTCATTTTTTTGTATTTTTTTTAATCAAATTTTTGTCATTTTTCGTCAATTTTTCATCAATATTTTCTCATTTTTTGTCATATTTTTGTATTTTTTTTGGTCATTTTTTTTGTCACATTTTGTCATTTTTTCCTCAAATTTTCCTCAAATCTTTGTCACTTTTTTTGTCACATTTCCATCATTGTTTTCGTCTCATTTTATACAAGGCAGTTACTCTAATTTCCTGCATTTACAGACCAACAGAAGGTTTCCTTATCATTGTAGTGTGATATAGACTGGTGCTATGGGACTGAAGAAAGCAGAATCAGATTTTTTTCCATCATTTTTTGGGGGGGTATTCAACTCATTTTTGTAACTTTTTTGTCAGTTTTTTGTCACATTTTTGTAATTTTTTTGTATTTTTTTTGTCACATTTTTATCACATTTTTCACAAAAAAATGTCTTTTTTTTTAATCAAATTTTTTCATTTTTCGTCAATTTTTCATCAATGTTTTGTCATTTTTTGTCATATTTTTGTCATTTTTTGTCATTTTTTTTGTCACATTTTCTCATTTTTTTCCTCAATTTTTCCTCAAATTTTTGTCACTTTTTTTTGTCACATTTCCATCATTGTTTTCGTCTCATTTTATACAAGGCAGTTATTCTAATTTACTGCATTTACAGACCAACAGAAGGTTTGTCATCATTGTAGTGTGATATAGACTGGTGCTATGGGACTGAAAAAAGCAGAACACCCCCTCTTTGAGTCATGTTCTGTACTGACGAAGCCTTTTGGATGAGAGGCGAAACGTTCGACACTTCAGCTACTAATCGCCCATTTTAAAAGGTTTCTGTTTAGACTGGAACTGTTGATCTAGGTATACATTGACTCAGAGCACCCCCTGTATGCCTCAGTGGGGAGTGAGAAATAAAACGGAAGGTGGAACTACGGCTTGGATGATGGAATGATAAAGCAAAGGTCAAAAACGTCTAATAAGGCAGTATTATGTCCCCTTTAATCCAGCCAAAGTGCACCGTGCATGCCTGTGTCCACTCCTCACAGACCTGCCTCTCATCATCGCCAAAAAAGGCTCAATTGGCTTGTTGCACAATGTGGCTACGCTAGTTCCTCTGAACTGAAGCTGTGGGCGCTAGTACTTCCTGTTTGTATTAATTTCCATTAAGATTAGCTCAGACCAGTGAGTTCCTTTGTCTTGAAGCTAAAGGCTAATTTAAACTCGCCTGAACCGAGAGGATCTTTTTCCTCACTTCATCAGATTTTTTTTTCCATCATTTTTTGTCACATTTTTTTTTATTTTTTTCATCAATTTTTTATCAAATTTTTGTCACATTTAGTCACATTTTTGCCATTTTTTTGTCCAATTTTTTGTAATTCTTTGGGTCAAATTTGTATCACATTTTTGTCACATTTTGGTAATTTTTTTCGTCATTTTGTAATCAAATTTGTGTAATTTTTTGGTCACATTTTTGCCTCTTTTTCATCAATGTTTTCTCACTTTTTTGTCACATTTCCATCATTGTTTTCGTCTCACTTTTGTTGCTGTTTTCTCACCTTTTCCCCAGAAGCTTTTGAATTGGGGTAAAGCCAAACTGGAGAAAACCTGCTCGGTTCAGGTGGGAGTTAAGGGGTTAATGCATTACACAATTTGAAATAGTGCCTTTTTATGTATATTTTTTTTATAGCATGTTAGCCTTTAGCTTCAAGACAAACTATCAATCCTTCATCATTGCAGGTGTCTCCTCTGAACTCGTCACATCATGATTTGAACACAATAAATTATCATCTACCGGGAACTCACTGCCCACAACACAATCTTTAGAAAATATGATTATTATTCCAGGAAAAGAAAACAGACAGGAAGTCCAGGCCTTCAGGTCAGAGGAACTAGCATAGCCACACCGCGCAACAAGCCAATATCACGACTGTGCAACTAAAAACGCCACACGGCATAAACCAGAGACACCTTTTTTTAATTACTATTCTTCATGTTTTAGTTGAGCGAAGAGGCTGCCTGCTGCAGTGTCACCCAGAGAGCTTTTAAACGAGGGAGATAAAACATTTCTCACCACAGAGGCACCAGATTATGAATGAGTCGGCCTACGTCAGAGGGAGAACTGCTGCTCTGCTGTGGAGATCCAGTCAGAGAGAGACGGCAGAGGAAGATGGTGTGGTTTCAATGGACTAAGTGCAGTTTTGTGTTGAAGGATGAGACCTAACACTTGTGGATGAGAGGAATTAGGTGTGAGAGAGGAGGTGAAGAAAACAGCAAGTAACTTTCAACCAAGGCCGTAGGTTTGGTGTTACTATTGGTGGGCACACTTTAGACCTCTCCCTGAACATGTTACACTTAATTTATTCATAAAAAAGCATATTTACATGTAAGTGTGGCTCACGTAATAAGGCTCCATAAAAAGACAGAAGCTCCACTGCCACCCGAAAATATGAATATCTCCAAACAACACTGAACAAAAAGTGTGATGGCGATTCAAACGAAACACTAGCGCTGGGACGAAACACTTCTGTCATGATCCGATACGGACAAGGCCGGATTTACGCAGGGGCTTAAAGGGGCCGAGCCCAGGGGCCCAGCAGGCTGAAGGGCCCCTGGGCATAAGGAGAAAAGGAGAGAGTTCCCTCTCTCTTTGTAGACTCCCTCACATGTAAGGCTTAATCAGATGACTTTGTACCGGAGACTAAACCAGGACTAAACCGAGACTAAACCAGGACTAAACCAGGACTAAACCAGGACTAAACCAGGACTAAACCAGGACTAAACCAGGACTAAAAAAGGTTTGCGCCATTTTCTTTGAGTTGACACTGGGGGGAAAAATGTACCTATTGGTCTGTTAAAAGGCATCAGAATGCACCAAATTGAACCATTAAAATAAAATAAAAGTCTCTGTGGGCGAACCCCCAGACCCCCCTTTTAAATATGTCCCCCCATCAACCTTTTGGCAAAGGGTCTTCCACGAGGGCCATGGAGCCCAAATTGGGGTCATTATGTTAATTTTTTTTTTTTACAAATTTGTCATTTTTTTAAATAGTACGATGTTTAAGAAGTTACTTCTACATGTTGAAATAAAAAAAAACATTCATTTATCTTAACATTGTAGAGAGAGAGAAATCCGACAGACATACAGTAGATGGGGGGCCCTGAAAAAACTTTAGCTCTGGGGCCCATTTTACTTAAAGGAATAGGCCACCGTTTTTACATACTGAGATATGCTCTTACCTAACCTTAGTCGAGTTAATATATCCCCGTCTGGTCTTTGTCCGTGCGCTCACACATACGCAGCCTCTCCCACATGTCACATAGCTCCAAAAAAGCTCACGATAGAAGCTACCAAGCTCTTCCACGTGTTCCCTATTTAAATAAAGTTACGTGAAGTGTTTTCATGCAAAGTATATTTACACAGAAATGTAGCATGTGGATTTTATAAGCAAATAAAAAGGGGAACTATATTGTGAGGCGTAATGATACGAGGAGCACAGCGTCCGTGCAGTAACTCCTAAAGACTTCCCCCGCTCACTTCCATCAATAACCTTCGGCTTTGCCCAAATCTAAAAGCTTCTTGACTGGAGAGCAACACTGTAACGTCTCATTTGAAAGCTAAGATCTAGAAAAGTGATGGTAACTTTTTGTCATGTTTTTGTTGCTTTTTCGTCACTTTTTTGTGACTTCGTCTCTTGTTTTTCGTTTTTTTTTTTATGTTTTTTTTTTTTTTGCCTGACAGAGCGCACGGACAAAGACCAGACGGGGATATATTAACTCGGCTAAGGTTAAGTAAGAACATATCTCAGTATGTAAAAACGGTGGCCTATTCCTATAAAAGGGGAACTATATTGTAAGGCGTAGTAACACCTTAGGAGCACTTCGACGTCCGCGCAGTAACTCCTAAAGGTTATTGACGGAAGTGAGCGGGGAAGTCTTTAGGAGTTACTACGCGGACGCTGTGCTCCTCGTATCATTACGCCTCACAATATAGTCCCCCTTTTTATTTGCTTATAAAATCGACATGCTACATTTCTGTGTAAATATACTTCGCATGAAAACACTTCACGTAACTTTATTTAAATAGGGAACACGTGGAAGAGCTTGGTAGCTTCTATCGTGAGCTTTTTTGGAGCTATGTGACATGTGGGAGAGGCTGCGTATGTGTGAGCGCACGGACAAAGACCAGACGGGGATATATTAACTCGGCTAAGGTTAGGTAAGAACATATCTCGGTATGTAAAAACGGTGGCCTATTCCTTTAAATCCGGCCCTGGATACGTATCACGATACTCAGGGGCCGATCCGATACAGAAAACAGTCATGTGACCATAGTTTCCAAACCAAATGCCAACCAAATATGGAAAAGTATTGCGATACTTGATCAAGTATACGAGCGACCGCTGTTATTGTTTACTTCCGCACTTTTGGCCGGATGTTTTGGTGAATGGTCGGCGACAGGAAAGGACTTTAATGGTGCAAACTGGAGCACCTACATACAAGAACAGGCCAAACTGTGTCTTCAGAAAGTTTCCTAAAACCTGTGATATATGAGTTCAATGTCAACCTACATGTTTCGACTGACGGTCTGTTCTAATAAGTCTGTTATGGAAGAAATAAATGATCTGGTCCCAACTCTACTCGATTTGAAAGACATACGCTTTCAAGGCCGTGGGAACCCAGGGTGCTGAGGGCGCTGCAGCACCCCCCCCCCCCCCCCCCCCTGGTGGACAGTTTGTGAACTGCGGGCAATATCAACCCCTAAACTCCCACCTGAACCGAGCACATTTTCTCCAGCTTTACCCCAATCCAAAAGCTTCTGGGAAAAAGGTGTGAAAATAGCGACAAAACTGAGACGAAAACAAGGATGAAAATGTGAAAAATGTGAGAAAACATTGACGAGAAAGTGACAAAAAATTTACAAAAAATGGCAAAAATGGACAAAAATTTGACAAAAAATTGCGGGAAAAAATTCGAATGATTTGACGAAAAAGAGACAAAAAATTGACAAAAAAGTGAGAAAAATGTTACGCAAAATTGAGAAAAAAAGGACGAAAAAGTGACAAAAATTTGACGAAAAACTGCAAAAAAAGGACGAAAAAGTGATAAGAATTCGACAAAAAAATTCTAATAATTTGACGAAAAAGTGACAAAAAATTTACAAAAAATGGACAAAAATTTGACAAAAAAGTGACAAAAAAATGGACAAAAAAGTGGGAAAATATTACGAAAAATTGAGAAAAATTTGTCGAAAAAGTGACAAAAAATTTACAAAGAAATGACAAAAATTGACAAAAATTTGACCAAAAAGTGAGAAAATTTTGACGAAAAATGGAGAAAAAATGGACGAAAAAGTAATGAGAATTTGACCAAAAAATGCGAATAATTTGACAAAAATGTGACAAAAATGAGACGACTGCCCAACAAAAAAAGTGATGAAAAAAAATCTGACATGAGGAAAAAGATCCGTTTAGTTTTGTAGGTCTTTCAAATGAGGCGTTACACTGGCCTACAGGATTTGGGTAAAGCTGAACTGGAGAAAATGCTCTCGGTTCAGGCGGGAGTTAAGAGGTTAATAAACAGGATTAATGCACAGAAAAAGTATCTTGGGGGCACATTCTGTCCCTCAGCGCCCCCTCACTAAAACATCCTCCCACGGCTCTGCTCGCTTTTACTTTTCAACTATTCTGACTCGATCAGGAGGAAGTGAGAAGTTTCAATCCCACTTCTCTTCTTGCTCATTTCAAACCTAAATGAACCACGAGCCCTCTCTTTCTGAGCTCGGCATCTCCCCCTGACGCAGAGTCTCTGGCCCAGCCTTTCGGCTCGAGTTGCAGCAGCTCCGCATTCCAGCCCTCGCCATTGGCCGCGTCAGAGCGCAGCTGGCCCCCGCGCGCTCCCATTGGTCCCGCAGCTGTCAAGCAGGCTGCTCCGTGCCGGGTTTGTCTGAGAGCCCGAGAGAGCCCCGAGGCTGCATCATTGTGCATTGTTTGCCTTCCACGTCCCTTTTCCTTTCCCCCCCTTTTCATATACGCGAGCTTTTTTACGCGCGTCGTCGGAGCGCGGTCAGCGGCTGTTCTTACCGCGCGTACCCGGGGACGAGGCTCGTGTCGCGGGACGAAAGCTCGCTCGCCTCCTCCTCCTGGATCCCGCTGCTGTCATTGAAGCAAGGAAGGAAGGGAAAAACAAGCGGGGTGCGTTGGGTTTGCAGCCCCCCCGATGCAAAAAAAAAAAAAAGACGACGGGGTTTACATTTCTCTCCGCGCGCCGCCGCATCCACCAATCATGTCGCTTTTTACTTCTCCATCGTTACCGCAGTTGAAGGGCGGAAAAGGAGAAAAAAAAAACAGGACTCGCATCCCACGACTTTTTTGCGGATTTACTCATGTTTCCCGGATGTTTGGCCCGTTTCACCGTCTTTTAACGCGCGTGTTTTGGACTCGAGTGTTTGAAATCGGCGCTTTTGATCCGATTCTAAGCGATTTTGGACGAGTTACAGCTGTCACATCCATGGCCTCAAACTTCGCTCGTTTGGACTGAGCCTTTTTCTGTTTTCAAAGCAAGTTGACCAATTCACGTAAAGTTGAATGGACTAAGTTGCACAAAAGCACCCACCACACAGCCCACGTCACTATATAGTAGGGTTTTGTTATTATAGCAGCATTTAGGAGTGACTTACTTGCTTCTACTTTTGACACTAAATCCTGCTATTTCATCCAAACGTATATTAGGCACAAACCCTGGTCTAAATCAGTCAATAAAAGCAATATACTAATAACCATTCAGGTGTTCGATTCATGAATGAAAAGTGGCGTTTAATGCAGGTGAATAGGGAAAAACATGTATATTTACAGATATCAATTTGAAACTGTTGCTGTCGATCACTGGCATAAATGTGAGAAAAAAAATACATGGCAAGTTTTCTGTCATTTTATCTTTTCATATAAGAACAAGGTGTTTTATGCCTAAAAATGCCCCAAATTTCCCGTCTTTTCAGCGACGAAATCTGAATAATGGATAATAATAATAATAATAATGCATTGGTTTTATACAGCGCTTTTCTGGACACTCAAAGACGCTTTACATTGCACTATTCATTCACTCCATACTCGGTGGTGGTAAGCTACTAGGGGGTCTCCTGGTGGTTCCCAGAGAGGAACCACCCAGAGTCAATAATAAACACGGTGAGGCTGCGTTTCAGTTTCATGCAGCTAAAATCTGGAACAGTCTTCACGATGACGTGAGACAGCCTCAACTTCAATGTTCAAATCCAGACTGAAAACAGTTCTTTTTGCCCGAACATATGACTGAAAGTATTTTATCTACACTCTCGCCTTTAACTGTAATTGATTAATTTTATGTTGATGTTTTTATTGATTGTATTTGTTTTCTTGTATTTATGCAACTGTGAAGCTTTGAATTGCCTTGTGTATGGTTTATGGTTTATGGTTTATTTTGGTAAGGACAGTGCAAGTTAATGAACAAGCCACACCGGATTGTAGCCTTAGGCTAATTTTCATCCGTCGTCCCCCATGCGCACTCTCAAACACACTCTCATACATCCTGGCCTCTTGTACATGTTTTTAGTGGTGGGGAAACCGGAGTACCCGGAGGAAACCTACGCAGACACGGGGAGAACCTGCAAACTCCACACAGAAAGGCCCCCTAACCACTGTACTACCGTGCCACCATTGAATTGTATGTATGTATTGTATTGTATGAATTGTGCTCTACAAATAAACTTGCCTTGCCTTGCCTTATTATTGTAGCCACAGCTGCCCTGGGGTAGACTGACGGAAGCGACCACTCACTCACTCACTACATTCGCGAGGCTTCCTGGTGTTACTAAACGGTCTCCCATCCAAGTCCTGCCAGGCCCTTCCCTGCTGAGCTTCCAAGGTTTGACGGGATTGGGCAGAGCAAAGGCGGCCTGACCACATACCGATGACCACATGACGATAGAGCTACATTCAAATTTATGGTTTCATTTAATTGATAAATGAGTTGCCAAGACTTTCTCAGAGGGGATTTTGGATTTCTTGCCTTATTTTTTGACATTCAAAACTCAATAAATGGGGCTTAAGGGATTAAATAATAAAAAATCCCTCTGAAAAAATCTTCCAAATATTGTTCAGTCCAAGGCTGGAAAATGTGAAGTCTTTAGGTCTGACTGACGTGGACATAGTGTCGCCACAATGACAGAAAAATGTGTTTGGAGAAAAAGGCCCTTGAAATTGTGTTCTCCCATATAAGTCTATGGGGGAACATTGAATCAGCGCAATATTTAAACATGTTATTGTGAAGATTAGGCATATTTTCTGTTTCTGGGTGAAAGCTTGTATGTTCAGAGACAGATTTGGCCCAAAACCCGTCTCCCCTTAACCGAGTTATCAGTCTGAGTCAGAACTTCCTGAAACGAGCCGCACTTCTCCTTTCTGAGAGGTGACGACCTGTTACAATAAATGATCCTGAAGCTTAGACTTGTCATAAAAATAAAAAAGAAGTCTGTGGCCGGTGTGAAGATGTTGAAAAGCATTGGCGGGAAAAATGAGAGCGTGCAGAGAAAGTACGGTGAGCAGGTCGGTGTAGAGCTGAAGGAAACGGAAAGCCTGGTTACATTTAAGATCGTTTGGACATGAAACAAGGCAGAAGAGTGGATGTTAGAAGAGCACCGAGCACATTTTCTCCAGTTTGGCTTTACCCAAATCTAAAAGCTTAACATAAAGCATCAAAATAGCGACAAAAACAAGGATGAAATGTAACAAAAATGTGGCGAAACACGAAAACATCACCAAAAGTGTAAGTCTTAGCTTTCAAATGAGGCATTACACTGTTTCTCTCCACTTACAGGAACAGGCCTCAGTGTTTCCATACTGAGATATGTTCTTACCTGAGCTTAGACGAGTTGATTCGTACCTGTCTGGGCTTTACGCTTACACTCAGTCATGCAAAACCAAAGATGTTGTTAGCATTTAGCCTCTCCTCCTCTTCTCTATCGAACAGGGAGAATGTATTTAAATATAGTTACGTGAGCAGTTACACGATCCAAGTACACAGAATTAAACATTTTCTAAGCGGATGAAAAGGGGAACTATATTGTAAGGCGTAGTAACACCTTAGGAGCGCTTCGACGCCCGTGCAGTAAAGTGAAGATATTACTGCGCAGGCGTCGAAGTGCTCCTAAGGTGTTACTACGCCTTACAATATAGTTCCCCTTTTCATCTGTTAATGCTTAATTTTGTGTGACTAGACTTGGATTGTGTAATACGGGAAACGTGGAAGAGCTCGGTCGCTTCTAACTTCACCCCCGTTTGGAGCTGTGCCTATGCTGGGAGAGGCTAAACGCTAACAACGTCTTTGGTCTTTTTGCGTGACTGAGCGCACACATAAAGCCCAGACAGGTACGCATGAACTCGTCTAAGCTCAGGTAAGAACACATCCCAGTATGGGAAAACGTGGCCTGTTCCTTTAAAAAAAAAAGCGTCAAAATAGCAACAAAAATGAGCTACCGCTGATCTAATCTCGCGGTGAGTTTTGCCGAATGCGGTTTCTCTTTGTCCGTGGGGGAGTTTGTCCTTTGTGTTTGACTCGTCCTTCAAGCTGCTGCTGCTGCTGCTGCTTCTGGGGCAAACTGTGAGGAGCAGTGGGCGACCGCGGTGCCAGTGCAGCTGATCCTACACTCTGGTCCGGAGACACTATTGCTGATGATACCGATCAAAAAAGTAATAATAATAAAAAGCCCAACTGGGGAAAATGCACTCGTTAGTGTTAAGAACCGAGAGGATGTTTTTCCTCACGTCATCAGATTATTTTTTCCATAATTTTTTTGTTGGGTATTTAACTAATTTTTGTAACTTTTTTGTCAATTTTTTGTAATTTTTAGTCTAATTTTTTTTTAATTTTTTTGTCAAATTTTCATCACATTTTTGTCATTTTTTGGTCAATTTTTTATCAATTTTTTGTCAACTTTTTATCACATTTTTGTCATTTTTTCTTCAATTTCTTGTCAATGTTTCTTGTCATGACATTTTTTGCCACTTTTTTTTGTCACATTTCCATCATTTTTTGTCTCAGTTTTGTCAGAGTCCAGGCTGGTCAGAGTCCCAGTCCACTCCTGCGAGACGTAATAAACACCACAGGGACCAGAGACAACCCAGGACTCATCACTTATTCATTCTTCACTTTATTTCTGATTGTTTATTCAGTAAATACAAAACATTCAACGTTCAGTGAATGTGTGGGTAAAAGAAACGCAGTCCAGAATGATTAGCCGGCTGAAAATATGGTTTGACCCCAAAAAAATTGCTACAAAAGGTTTTTCAATGGTTTTCTGTAGTATCAGGTGTGCTTGTTAACATACTAAAAGTCTACCAAAATCTGACCACTGGAAAGGTCTAATTTTCAAGATGGCGTCCAAGAGGGTGGCGAGATCCTCCTTTATTATTCATCCCAGACAAGTCATTTTTCTGTCTAACCCCGTGTTCTGGGTGTCTGGGAATCCAATGGGCTTGTTCAAATTGTAGTCACATGATCACATAATTGTATAATAGAAATCATGGACAAATACTAGACTAGAACTAGACTAAAATTGAAGATTTTTTTTTGACTAAATCTCGACTAAAATTGAATTACATTTTCCTCAAAAGACTAAAACTAAATTAAAATACGGTGTCAAAATTAACACTGGTCCAGGAATGGGAGTCGAACCCGGGACCTTCTAGCTGTGAAGCACGAGCACTAACTGCTGCGCCACTCTCCCGTCTGTCTGATGTTTCTGTGCGAGTTTGGCTGCAGAGACCTGGCCCCCTGAGTCGAAGTGCACATGACTTTTATGTAACTTGATTTTCTAATAATTACTCGGTTTGATTGAATAAAGGATGTTCCTCAACTAATAATACTGAAATTTAAATCCGTTTTTTATTCAAAAGGAGAAACAAAGAAAAGGAAACTGTGGGGTAAGACAGACAATGTGACTTCATGGCCCTTTTGTATGTTTAAGTTTCAAGTTTAATGGTTTTGTATAGCCCGATATCACAACAGAAGTGGCCTCACAGCTGCACCAAACATCAAGGCAATAAAACAGAGCAATAAATATGACAATTAAAAGTTCAGGTGAATCCAGGCAACTATAATGTCCAATAGGAGGCGGCGACGAGCGGCGTGGGCGTCCCCCGTCCTTAGACTCTCCAGCACGGCGAGGAAAAACTCAAAAACCCGGCAGGAGAAAAGAGAAACCTTGGGGAGAACCACAGAAGGAGAGATCCACTCCCATGGACGGACAGGCTATAGAGACCCAGGGCCGAAGGATCCCTCAGCAGACGGGCCAAGATCACAGACTGTCCAGTCCTCAGATTCCAGAATGCAGGTTCCCCCGTTCACCCAGGTCTGCAGTAAGAAGAAGAGGAGAGGATTTTGTACAGTATTTGCTGCATATTTCTGGGAACAAAAATAAACGGTATGAAAATGTCGAGCATATATTTCACAGGGTTGTTTTTGAGCAACCTTTAACATTTGGAATATTTCTTTTATCTTGGGCTTTTCTACGTCAGACTGAAAATGTCTGGAGCCGCTCAGTGCAAAACGTCTCTGCGTTATAAAGAGTGGGCTGCGGTAACAATAGACGTCGCTCTCAAACCGGAGTCCTGACCTAGATCTTCACGTGGGCCGGACCCGCTAATCTGTTACCACGGCAACCATAGCATAACTGCGCGACCGCGTGGAGCGAAACGAGGTCCGAGTCAACGGGATTCTTAGCACGACACAGAAGACCCTGTACAAAACTCATCTGAGGATGTGAAGATCTTTTTCCTCACGCTGTTAATGCATCGATGTCACTTTTTTCATCACTTTTTTGACCCTTTTTTGTGTCTTTTTCTGTTGCTTTACCTTTTTTGTTTTTATTTGGTCACTTTTTCATGGCTTTTTTGTCACTAATTTGATACGTTTTTGTCACGTCTTTTTTTCCTCACGTGTTCGTCGCTCTTTCGTTACGTTTTTGTCACTTTTTTCACATTCTTGTCAGTTTTCTGTTGCTTTTTTGTCACGCTTTCATCACCCAGTTTTACGGTGCGTTTTTGTCCTTTTTTTCCTCATGTTTTCGTCGCTCTTTTGTTGCATTTTCATCCTCATTTTTGTCAGGTTTTCATCCCTATTTAGTCACTTTTTTGTCACTTTTTTGTCAGTTTTCTGTTGCTTTTTTGTGGCTTTTTCGTTGCACATGCATTGTTTTTTGTCACTATTTTGTTACGTTTTATGACATTTTTTTCCTCTATTTCTCCTCACGTGTTCGTCGCTCTTTCGTTGCATTTTCATCCTCGTTTTTCTCCCATTTTTGTTGCTTTTTTGTCACGTTTTCATCGCCCAGTTTTGTCACTTTTCTGTTACTCTTTTGTTGCATTTTCGTTGCATTTTCCTTGTTTTTTGTCTCTATTTTGTCACGTTTTATGACATTTTTTTCATCTTTTTTTCCTCACGTGTTCGTCACTCTTTTGTTGCATTTTCATCCTCATTTTGTCAGGTTTTCATCACTATTTAGTCACGTTTTTGTCACTTTTTTCACATTCTTGTCAGTTTTCTGTTGCTTTTTTTTTGCTTTTTTGTCACATTTTCATCGCCCAGTTTTGTCACTTTTCTGTCACTATTTTTGTGGTATTTTCGTTGCACTTTCATTGTTTTTTTGTCACTATTCTGTTACGTTTTATGACATTTTTTTCATCTATTTCTCCTCACGTGTTCGTCGCTCTTTTGTTGCATTTTCATCCTCATTTCTGTCACGTTTTCATCACCCAGTTTTGTCACTTCTCTGTTACTCTTTTGTGGCTCTTTTTGTCACTTTTTGTGGCTTCCTGGTTGCATTTTCGTTGTTTTCTTGTCAGTTTTACGGTGCGTTTTTGTCCTTTTTTTCCTCATGTTTTCGTCGCTCTTTTGTTGCATTTTCATCCTCATTTTTGTCAGGTTTTCGTCACTATTTAGTCACTTTTTTGTCACATTTTTTTCACATTCTTGTCAGTTTTCTGTTGCTTTTCTGTCACGTTTTCATCACCCATTTTTGTCACTTCTCTGTCACTCTTTTGTGGCTCTTTTTGTCACTTTTTTGTGGCTTCTTGGTTGCATTTTCGTTGTTTTCTTGTCAGTTTTATGGTGCGTTTTTGTCACACTTTTTGTCCTTTTTTTCATCTTTTTTTCCTCACATTTTCATCCTCATTTTTGTCAGGTTTTCATCACTATTTAGTCACTTTTTTCACATTTTTGTCAGTTTTCCGTTGCTTTTTTTTGCTTTTTTGTCACGTTTTCATCGCCCAGTTTTGTCACTTCTCTGTTACTCTTTTGTCACTTTTTTGTGGCTTCTTGGTTGCATTTTCGTTGTTTTTTTTGTCAGTTTTACGGTGCGTTTTTGTCCTTTTTTTCCTCATGTTTTTGTCGCTCTTTTGTTTCATTTTCATCCTCGTTTTTGTCAGGTTTTCATCCCTATTTAGTCACTTTTTTGTCACTTTTTTGTCAGTTTTCTGTTGCTTTTTTGTGGCTTTTTCGTTGCATTTTCATTGTTTTTTGTCTCTATTTTGTCACGTTTTATGACATTTTTTAAATCT
Organism: Gobius niger; assembly: GCF_951799975.1. NCBI lineage: Eukaryota > Metazoa > Chordata > Actinopteri > Gobiiformes > Gobiidae > Gobius > Gobius niger. The sequence continues at coordinate 2,085,352 of NC_136871.1, read as the reverse complement.
TTTTTTCCTCACGTGTTCGTCGCTCTTTCGTTGCATTTTCATCCTCATTTTTGTCAGGTTTTCGTCACTATTTAGTCACTTTTCTGTCACGTTTTCATCACCCAGTTTTGTCACTTCTCTGTCACTCTTTTGTGGCTCTTTTTGTCACTTTTTTGTGGCTTCTTGGTTGCATTTTCGCTGTTTTCTTGTCAGTTTTATGGTGCGTTTTTGTCACACATTTTTGTCCTTTTTTTCATCTTTTTTTCCTCACATTTTCATCCTCATTTTTGTCAGGTTTTCATCCCTATTTAGTCACTTTTTTGTCACTTCTCTGTTACTCTTTTGTCACTTTTTTGTGGCTTCTTGGTTGCATTTTCGTTGTTTTTTTTGTCCGTTTTACGGTGCGTTTTTGTCCTTTTTTTTCTTCATATTTTCGTCGTTCTTTTGTTTCATTTTCATCCTCATTTTTGTCAGGTTTTCATCACTATTTAGTCACTTTTTTGTCACTTTTTTGTCAGTTTTCTGTTACTCTTTTGTGGCTTTTCGTTGCATTTTCCTTGTTTTTTGTCTCTATTTTGTCACGTTTTATGACATTTTTTTCATCTATTTCTCCTCACGTGTTCGTCGCTCTTCTGTTGCATTTTGATCCTCGTTTTTGTCAGGTTTTCGTCACTATTTAGTCACTTTTTTGTCACATTTTTTTCACATTCTTGTCAGTTTTCCGTTGCTTTTTTGTCACGTTTTCATCACCCAGTTTTGTCACTTCTCTGTTACTCTTTTGTGGCTCTTTTTGTCACTTTTTTGTGGCTTCTTGGTTGCATTTTCGTTGTTTTTTTTTGTCAGTTTTACGGTGCGTTTTTGTCCTTTTTTTTCTCATGTTTTCGTCGCTCTTTTGTTGCATTTTCATCCCTATTTAGTCACTTTTTTGTCAGTTTTCTGTTGCTTTTTTTTGCTTTTTTGTCACGTTTTCATCGCCCAGTTTTGTCACTTTTCTCTTACTCTTTTTGTGGCTTTTTCGTTGCACTTTCATTGTTTTTTGTCACTATTTTGTTGCGTTTTATGACATTTTTTTCATCTTTTTTTCATCATGTTTTCGTCGCTCTTTTGTTGCATTTTCATCCTCATTTTGTCAGGTTTTCATCACTATTTAGTCACGTTTTTGTCACTTTTTTCACATTCTTGTCAGTTTTCTGTTGCTTTTTTGTCACGTTTTCATCTCCCAGTTTTGTCACTTCTCTGTCACTCTTTTGTGGCTCTTTTTGTCACTTTTTTGTGGCTTCTTGGTTGCATTTTCGTTGTTTTCTTGTCAGTTTTACGGTGCGTTTTTGTCCTTTTTTTCCTCATGTTTTCGTCGCTCTTTTGTTGCATTTTGATCCTCGTTTTTGTCAGGTTTTTGTCACATTTTTTTCACATTCTTGTCAGTTTTCTGTTGCTTTTCTGTCACGTTTTCATCTCCCAGTTTTGTCACTTCTCTGTCACTCTTTTGTGGCTTCTTGGTTGCATTTTCGCTGTTTTCTTGTCAGTTTTATGGTGCGTTTTTGTCACACATTTTTGTCCTTTTTTTCATCTTTTTTTCCTCACATTTTCATCCTCGTTTTTGTCAGGTTTTCATCCCTATTTAGTCACTTTTTTGTCAGTTTTTTGTCAGTTTTCTGTTGCTTTTTTGTGGCTTTTTCGTTGCACATTCATTGTTTTTTGTCACTATTTTGTTACGTTTTATGACATTTTTTTCATCTATTTCTCCTCACGTGTTCGTCGCTCTTTCGTTGCATTTTCATCCTCGTTTTTCTCCCATTTTTGTTGCTTTTTTGTCACGTTTTCATCGCCCATTTTTGTCACTTTTCTGTTACTCTTTTGTGGCTTTTTCGTTGCATTTTCCTTGTGTTTTGTGTCTATTTTGTCACGTTTTATGACATTTTTTTCATCTTTTTTTCCTCACGTGTTCGTCGCTCTTTTGTTGCATTTTCATCCTCGTTTTTGTCAGGTTTTCATCCCTATTTAGTCACTTTTTTGTCACTTTTTTGTCAGTTTTCTGTTGCTTTTTTTTTGCTTTTTTGTCACGTTTTCATCACCCAGTTTTGTCACTTCTCTGTCACTCTTTTGTGGCTCTTTTTGTCACTTTTTTGTGGCTTCTTGGTTGCATTTTCGTTGTTTTTTTTGTCAGTTTTACGGTGGGTTTTTGTCCTTTTTTTCCTCATGTTTTCATCGCTCTTTTGTTGCATTTTCATCCTCATTTTTGTCAGGTTTTCGTCACTATTTAGTCACTTTTTTCACATTCTTGTCAGTTTTCTGTTGCTTTTTTGTCACGCTTTCATCGCCCATTTTTGTCACTTCTCTGTCACTTTTTTGTCACTTTTTTGTGGCTTCTTGGTTGCATTTTCGTTGTTTTTTTTTGTCAGTTTTACGGTGCGTTTTTGTCCTTTTTTTCCTCATGTTTTCGTCGCTCTTTTGTTGCATTTTCATCCTCATTTTTGTCAGGTTTTCATCCCTATTTAGTCACTTTTTTGTCACTTTTCTGTTACTTTTTTGTGGCTTTTTCGTTGCATTTTCCTCGTTTTTTGTCTCGTTTTATGACATTTTTTTAATCTTTTTTTCCTCACGTGTTCGTCGCTCTTTTGTTGCATTTTCATCCTCATTTTGTCAGGTTTTCATCACTATTTAGTCACGTTTTTGTCACTTTTTTCACATTCTTGTCAGTTTTCTGTTGCTTTTCTGTCACGTTTTCACCACCCAGTTTTGTCACTTCTCTGTCACTCTTTTGTAGCTCTTTTTGTCACTTTTTTGTGGCTTCCTGGTTGCATTTTCGTTGTTTTCTTGTCAATTTTATGGTGCGTTTTTGTCCTTTTTTTCCTCATGTTTTCGTCGCTCTTTTGTTTCATTTTCATCCTCGTTTTTGTCAGGTTTTCATCACTATTTAGTCACTTTTTTGTCAGTTTTCTGTTGCTTTTTTGTCACGTTTTCATCGCCCAGTTTTGTCACTTTTCTGTCACTTTTTTGTGGCATTTTCATTGTTTTTTGTCACTATTCTGTTACGTTTTATGACATTTTTTTCCTCTATTTCTCCTCACGTGTTCGTCGCTCTTTTGTCACATTTTCATCTTCGTTTTTCTCCCATTTTTGTTGCTATTTTGACCCTTTTTTTTGTTCAAGAAGCCTCTAGATTTGGGAAAAGCCGCTGCCCTCCACCATCTTTTGCTGCTCACAGATGATGTTCTTCTCTCTGTCTCAGGCGTCCGCGTGACGTAAGCCCGTGTGTGGATCCAGGGGTGGAACATCAGGCCCGGCTCTCTCCGCTGGAGTGTATCTGTTACTATGGAAACAGCCCTGAACAGACATGGCCGCCAAAACAGAGGAGAAATGCCTCGGTCAGCACTCTCTTTGTGTAAGTATCCACTACCCCGGAACAAACCACAGAAACGCAGACTCACAGAGGCGGTCGAGGGTGGAAGTCGTCCTGGGAGGAGAAATCATGTCAAATATGTGTGTATATATCCAAATATACGTCCACTTTCATTTCTATGCAGACGACCTCCAGATCTACCTGTGATTGTGGGCAACAGTGGACCCGCTCTGTCACTGCCTTCACACCATCAAACAATGGCTCTCCCAGAATCTCCTTCACCTGAACGAAGGAAGGACTGAGTACATCCTGTTCACCCCGGACTCACCTCACAGTCCCCCAGTTTTGGTCGTCCTACAGCTCACTTTGCTCCCGCCATCCGTGACCTGGGTGTTATGACAGCAGTATGATCTTTGATAAACAGATAGTTGCAGTTGTGAAAGCGAGCTTTTACCAGCGAAGGCTCCTCAGTAAGATCAAGGGCCAGATCTTGTGGCGGCGCACGGGGCGGCGCGATATGTGCCCTTCGCCTCCGCCACCTGCAGGGGGCGTCTCAAGAGGAGGCGACTGCACTGATGGAAACACGGCTGACATTCACTTCCTGGTTTACATTGCGCTGTCTTGCGTTCTTTCTTAAGCCTTAAGGTGCGTTCACAACAAACGCGGCAAAGCATCAGGTTTACATTGAAAATACATGGAGGACGCGCCTCGGGGAGCGTCAAAATATCCCGCAGCGAGTCTCGCGCCTCCTGTGCGGCGCGGTTTGAAGCTTTCAAACGTCCAGTGAAGCCCACGCTAGAGTTGGGAAATGAAAAAAAAAACTTTTTGGAGAAATTTGCGAGCGTTGACCAATCAGGAGCTTTCTCCAACAGCCACCGGGGCAGATTCTATGCCGGCCAAGAAAAAAAACAAAAATGAAAACAACAACTTTTACAACGACACACTTGAGTGTTTCTTTACCTAAACATCCAGGATTAAAAGCGGCGGCAAGAAAACTTATTTCTGTGACTGAATCTGCGCTGGGAATGTGTTTGGGCCTCGAGGCTGACGATGACTGTTGTAGCTACGAACACAGGTCTCACAGGTCAAACTAAAAACTGTATTTACCCCATCGTGAGCTAAACCATGTTCACGTCTCCAGAGAAAAAGAGCGACAGCGTCCGCGGCCCGCGCTCGGCGTGAACGCGAAGCAAAACAAAAGCACATGTTCACCCCCCACTCCCACACAACCACTCTCCTGGAGGCGGAGTCCATCTGGTTGGAGGAAAATGTGTGTCTCCACCCACTTAAATGCGCTAAGTCTGGAGTGACAAGATCACAAAGTGCTGCTACTGAGGCAAAATGTCACGCTATCGTCTGCGTTTTGATGCACAAGATCGGGCCCCAAGTCTTTCTTGTCCCGAGCTGACCTGGAAAAGGCCGTCCATGCCTTCATCAGCTCGAGGATAGACGACTGTAACGCCCTCTACACTGGACTGAACCAATCACTCCTCAATCGGCTTCAACTGGTACAAAACGCAGCAGCTCGTCTCCAGACGCTCACACATCAGCCCAGTCCTCCGCTCTCTAGGGTGGACTTTAAAGTCTCTAGGGTGGACTTTAAGGTCCTGATGTTTGTGTTCAAGGCCGTCAATGGTCTGGCCCCGGCCTACCTTAGTAACGGTCTACGAACCAGCCAGAACTCTTCCTCCTCTGAACACACCTCCCTGGTCACTCCCAAGTTCAAATACAAAACGTTTGGAGGTCGGTCATTAGCCGTGGAACGCACTTCCGGTCCAGCTTCGAAACATCACAGAGTCGAAATCCGCGCAGTAATCTTCACTTTACTGCGCGGATGCCAAACTACTCCTGGTATTATTCCGCCTTACAATATCGTCCCGCCTTTTATCCGCTTAGAAAATCCACATTGTTTAATTGTGTGTAATTATACTTTGTAGTGGAACACTTCACGTAACCATATTTAAATAGGGAAAACGTGGAAGAGCTTGGTAGCTTCTATCTTGACCTGTTTTGGAGCTATAGAGGAGAGAGGGAGAGGCTAAATGCTAACGCCGTCTGCGCTGTGTTTACGTGACTGAAGATCAGACAGGTCCTAAAGAACTCGTCACAGCTAAGGTAAGAACATATCTCAGTAATGGAAAAACGCTGGCCTGTTCCTTTAAGCCACATGTGAGCTTCCAGATGTTTGGTGTGGAAATCGGTTTACACTGATGTAATGAAGCTGACGTGAGAGTTCAACGTGGAAGATCTGAGCACAAACATTAAAAAAGTCTCTTCTCTGGGCTCTTCTTTTGGACAGAATCAAAGCCAGGCCGGTGGTGGAGCTCTATCTTCGGCGGAGCGTGAAGCGAGCTCATCTGCAGCCTGTAAATGTGGAGGTGCCGGTGTTTTGTATGCAGACAGAGACCAGGAGGCAGAGGCTTTTTTTCTTTACCTCAACATGGAGGGAGCATTTCAACAAGGCCGGAAACTCACAGCGATGCAGAGCTGATGTGGAAGGAGACGTGTTTGTTGGTGTTGGTGGTGTTGCTCAAAATGCCTAAATTTAGATAGAAAAAAAAAACAAACCTCCAAGAATAGTTTTAAGGGGGATCATTATAAAGCAGTGTTTCGTTATAGCCGGTCGCAAACCTTCCCAGGGAACATTTTTTTCAATATGCACAGCACCAGTCAAAAGTTTGGAAATGTTTTTTTGTGCCTTTTACTTCAAGACCATTTACACCCTCACTGGAGGCGTTCATTAAAGAGGGGGTGTTCTGCTTTTTTTAGTCCCATAGCACCAGTCTATATCACACTACAATGATGACAAACCTTCTGTTGGTCTGTAAATGCAGTAAATTAGAATAACTGCCTTGTATAAAATGTCTCTCTCAAAATGGCTGTAGTGAATGTGTTGAAATAGGCCTCTGTCTCTTTAACCCCTTAACTCCCACCTGAACCGAGCACATTTTCTCCAGTTTTTCTTTACCCCAGTCCAAAAGCTTCTGGAAAAAAGGTGTGAAAATAGCAACAAAACAATGATGGAAATGTGACAAAAAAGTGAGAAAACATTGACAAAAAAATGACAAAAATGTGACAAAAATTTGATAAAAATTTGACCAAAAAATAGACGAAAAAATGAAAAAAATATGAAAAAAATGACAAAAAATGACCAAAAAAGGACAAAGTTTTTGACAAATATGTGATAAAAATTGACCTAAAAATGACAAAAAAATTAAGAAAAAATGAAAAAAATGTGACAAAAAAATAACAAAAATGTGATAAAAATTTGACTAAAAATTTAAGAAAATTTGACTAAAAAATGACCAAAAACTTAAAAAAAAAGTTAAAAAAAAAAATAATGCAGAAAAAAAAATCTGATGACGTGAGGAAAAAGATCCTTTCGGTTCAGGCGGGAGTTAAGAGGAACCTCTGAGCCTTTAGACACGCCCCCTCCACACGCTGTCTGTGGCATCAGTGGGGAGGGGGTTCTGCTGAGGAGCAGTGGTTGGTTACTCGGCTGGTGACCAAAGCTCGGAGGCGTCTCCAGGAGGTGGGGGCGTTCCTAGGAGGACTCAGGCAAACCTATCCCTAAAATGGCCGCCATCAGAGTTTTTACAGATTACTCAGAAATACGTGAATGTGCCAAGGCAACACTTCAGCCATGTTTTTAATGAGGGAGTGACAGAATAACATGATGGAAAGCTTGAAAAAGTCCATTTTGCAGAATACCCCCCCTTTAATGACTTCGATGAGAATGACTGTTGGATCATAATTTAACCTTGTAGGCTTATTTAATGCTCAGTCGACAACACTTTGTGGTATAAATATAGTATTTTTCACCTCATGGAACATCCTTCAAATTACCGTCAGGCCACGATGGTTTGCTGATACTGCAGTACTGAAGTATTTGCTGGTTGGGGCTGTGTGTTGGTGAGGGTCTGCTCTCTCTACACTCTCTTCACCGTGGACGACTTCCTCTTCCTCGCAGGCTGACCTTGTGTCGTTGACTTTGAGGAAACTTTGGAGTAAATCAGCCCAGTTCCTTTGCTAATGGAAACTGGAAACACAATGTGGGAAGGTTTTGAGGGGGAAGAGAAGGAAAAAAAAAAACTTGGCATTGTCCCCAGAGGAAGGAAGCGATAGGGGAGGGACTGGAGCGTATAGAGGGGGTTTAACTCTTCGTGAGGCGCTGGTTTATGTAGTACTGCAAAGACAGGGAGAACTGTATGATTACTTATAGTTCTGCACAAACACATGGGCTGCGATTGGCTGATTCCTCATACCCCACCTAAGCTCAGTGTTACATCCATATATTAACCGATCAGAGAAACAGGGTCCAACCAACTAATACAGGGTTTCCGAGGGGCATTAACCCCGTACCCCCCGCCCTGAACCGAGCGCCTTTTCTCCAGCTCGGCACAAGCTGCTCGACTGGAGAGCAACTTGAAAGCTAAGACCTACAAAAGTGATCATAACTTTCTGGTCACAATGTGACTTTATTGATGAAATAAAGTCAACCCAGAACAGGGGCGGACTGGCCATGTGTCCGTTCTGGAAGAGCACAGAAGGGCCACCAGTCCCGCCTCAACCGAGCTTTACCCAAATCTAAAAGCATCAAAATAGCGAGAAAAAGAGAAAAACACGGACAAAAAAAACACAACAAAAAATGATAAAAAAAATAATTTAAAATTTAAAATGTGACAAAAATTCAACAAAAATGTGACAAAAAATCAACAAAAACTCAACAAAAATTCAACAAAAATTCAACAAAAATTCAACAAAAAACAAAATGGTGACACAACACAGCAACAGCACGAGGAAAAAGGCCAGTTTTGTGGGTCTTAGCTTTCAACTGAGGTGTTGCACAGCCAAATGAGGACAGAATGCATTTGGTTTAGGCGGGGGGTAAGAGGTTAAAATATGTATTTGTGGAAGTGTCACATTTACGCTCATTTGGGCCCGGCTGGTCAGAGTCCAGGGCTGTTTCTCAGTCCCAGTCCTGCCCTGACCCATAATGTGTATGAGGCGAAGGCTGTGAAATTATTTGTTGACATTTTGCAGGGAAGGTCCGTTTCCTACAATCAGTACAGTTTAAAAGATATGAAATAATTTTACCTTTTAATTACTTTATTCATCATATTACTACTATACTACTATATTCTATTGTGGCTCTTTGGGACTTTCTTTTCTCTTTTGATTTAAAACCGACCAAAGTGGCTCTTCTGATGTATCAAATGTATAAAAAAAGTAATATTTGACTCATCGTGGGCAGTTGTGCTTTTGTGTGTGTGATTTTAACCTGAAAAACATCACAAACTCTTCTGAATAGAGTGGATTATGACGGCCGGGGGCCCTGTAGGACACGACGTGCTCCTCTGGAAGCTGCGATCCAACAAAGAGCCGTGGCTGTCTCTCTCTGCAGGAGTCGCCCTCATTGTGTATGCATGGGTGATCGCGCTGTCTGCTGCAAACATTAGCTCTGACTACGAGCTGCACCGCGCTGGACAACACCAGCTACAGGCATTTATACAACGCAAGTGTCCTTCATAAACAAGCCTTCACTATATACAAATCACTCAGGTCCAAAGTCAATGTGTTTCTTTGATTCTTTTAGTTGTAGCTTTTGTTGTTTTACTGTTTTGTGTCATTCAGATGAGTGAGATTGTAGATTTAAGGCCGTTGCTCTGACAGATCAGATCTCTGAAGCTGAGCAGGGCCCGGCTGTGCTTGGATGGGAGACTGTGGAAGTGAATGTGGTGAGTGAGTGAGGGGTTGGTCGGCGCGGTGGCACAGCGGTTAGTGCTCAGGGTCCGGGTTTGAGTCTCACCTGGACGGGGTCTTTCTTTCATGTTCTCCCCGTGTCTGTGCAGGTTTCCTCCGGGGAGAGAGTTCACAAGGGAGTGACCCATCCAGTGTGGCTCGTTCATTATAAATATCTCTAATCTGGATCGATGAGAGGCTCATTTAGTGAACATGTCCAGGAGCTAGCGAACAAACTTAAAGCAAAGCTATATCCCTCCTAACAAGAGACAACTGTTAATCCAGGATATGTTACTTTTGGATTACGGTGATGTCATACATATCATTTCACTGCATCTGTGTTGAAGCCTCTGAATGCAGTTTTCCATTAGATTCATCACTGGAGACGGTTACAGGACCCACCTCTGTGATCTTTATGCTAAAGTGGGACGGCATCACTCTCTGCTGTTTATTTATAAAGCTCTTCTTGGTTCCTTCCTGATTATTTGTTTAATCTTCTAAATGTCAGGTCAGACGCTGACCCGCTGAGGTCTCTCGAGTCTCACCGTGTAAAGACAGAATGGGGAGAAGAAGGACTTTTGCTACTTCGCACCAAATGTCTGGAATGAGGCTCAGAAAACCTTTTATGTGGATCATCTCATGACCTTCCATCAGTTTAAATCCCGTGTAAAGGAGTTTCCTCCATGTGTCTGCTCTTGTGTTTAAGTTTTACACATTTTCTTAGTGTTGTGTTATCGTCTAATCGTTCCACTGTTGTCTTATTGTCTTATTGTTAACTGTTATGTACATTGTATGTTTTAACAGGTCTCTCTTGCAAATGAGACATTGAGTCTCAAGAGACCACCTGTATAAATAAAGAATAATAATAATAAAGGGACTATACAGAGTTTAAAAATGTTAAATTTAAGTATTTTCCTCCCCTACATGTTCCTCCATGTCCTCATGTGTAGAATGAGCTCAGACCTGTTCACCACAACTGCCTCTAAAATCCTGTCACTCAGAAAGCTGTTGATTCGGGTCTGAAGTGCCGTCACGCACGAGCTTAATATAGAAGCTGCAGTTACACGTATGACCTGAGGGGGCAGAAGTGAGTATAAAATGGACAACTTGCACCTTTAACATGCACTGTTCCTACCAAATAAACCAATTGGTGGTGGTCGGAGAGGCCGATGGCACAGACAGGTTGCCTCGCTTCCGTCAGGGCAGCTGTGGCTACACTAGCGGCTTACCACCACTGAGTCTGGAGTGAATGAATAGTGACGACAGTGTCACACTTTCAGACACTTACACAGGCCATTATTATTATTATTAGATCACAACAACAACCAAAGTGCATGACTTTTTTTTTTTTTTTCCTTGACCTTTCAGCCCCCACCTTGGGCTTGTCCCCCCTCCCTTTTTTTTCCTTCTTTTTTTTTTGACATTTTTTATTGTCTATTTTTTCATCTTCCTTAAAAATGTGTAATTCTCTTTTCTTTTTTCTTTTTTTTTTGGCATTTTTGTCGCACATTTTTGACACCTCTGTTGTCGTTTTGTGGGTTTTTTGCCACTTAAAAAAATAAAGATAAAAAATATACATATAGTGGAGGAGTTCAAGTATCTCGGGGTCGTGTTCACGAGTGAGGGACGGATGGAGCGTGAGATGGACAGACGGATCGGTGCGGCGTCAGCAGTGATGTGGTCGCTGTATCGGTCTGTCGTGGTGAAGAGGGAGCTGAGTCGACCCCGCCCTCACCTGTGGTCATGTGATCCTCACCTATGGTCATGAGATTTGGGTCATGACCGAAAGGACAAGATCGCGAATACAAGCGGCCGAAATGAGTTTCCTTCGCAGGGTGGCTGGAGCTCAGTTACCCGGGAGGAGCTCGGAGTAGAGTCGCTGCTCCTCCACGTCGAAAGGAGCAGCTGAGGTGGCTCGGGCATCTGTTCCGGATGCCTCCTGGTCGCCTCCCGCGGGAGGTGTTCCAGGCATGTCCTAGTGGGACAAGGCCTCGTGGACCCAGGACACGGTGGTGGGACTATGTCTCCGAGCTGGCCTGGTGTGGCCTCGGGGTCAGAACAGCTGGAGGAGGTGTGGCCTCGGGGTCAGAACAGCTGGAGGAGGTGTGTGTGGATCGGGAAGTTTGGGCATCTCTGCTGAGACTGCTGCCCCCGCGACCCGGCCCCGGATAAAGCGGAAGAAAATGGATGGATGGATATACATATATAAATAATAATTCGAAATTATTAATTTTATATATATATATATGGCACCCACTTTTTCTTTTTTCTATCTTTTTTTGTTGAGGCTTCTGGATTGGGAGATGCTGCGCTTGCTTAAGGTGGGGGTTGAGAGGTTAATGTTCTGGTTTCTGTTTTTTGTGTGTGTGTTGTGTTTTTGTATTGTTTCATCTTATTTATTTCATCTACCTCTGTTTTTATCTTCGCAGCATCATTTGTAGGGGGAGGGAGGGGTGGGAGGGGTGTTCTGTACTTCAACTGGTGACTTGTATGACTTACGTGACGCCCTGATTGTCTTTTCACCTCACGGTCACATTGGTATAAAGAAAATATCAATACAAATATAAATTTAAAAAAATAGTGCATGACTGGTTTAATTTTTTGTTTGAATTATTACTATCACATTATGGATTTGTCTTATATCTCTCTACTGAAGCTCGTTCATGCTAGCAATGTGGCTGGGTCCTTGGAGCCAGCTCAATTATTCACAACAAGGCAAAAGTAAAAATAGTAAAAGGATAAAATTAGGACGATGTTGCACATATGACAAGCCTGCGTTTAATACTACAATAGGAGTCAGGAACGTCCAGAACCAGCCGCCATTTCCTTACGGTTTCAGGAAGAGGAAGACGGCCACAATAAGTCCATTCTTTTATACAGTCTGTGGGTCAGACACCATGACAGTGACATGACTCTAAATACACTGAGCTCTTTGTGTTCGGCCTCATCGCTCTTCAGTCAATCACAGGCCGACAGGTGAACGAGGTGGAGGAGGAGTCTTGGTGATTCTGCATTAGACAGGATTTCAGGCCCAAAGGGGTTAAAATGAGTCCAGACGAGTGGCAACATCATGAGGAAAGTCGTTTAATCAGGGTAAGCTATAGTTTAAAGTTAGGTTAGTAAAGTTAGGCCGTGGGAACCCAGGGTGCTGAGGGCGCTGCAGAACCCCCTAGGTGGATAGTTTGTGAACTGCAGGCAATATTAACCCCTTAACTCCCACCTGAACCGAGCACATTTTCTCCAGCTTTACCCCAATCCAAAAGCTTCTGGGAAAAAGGAGAGAAAATAGCAACAAAACTGGGACGAAAACAAGGATGGAAATGTGACGAAAAAGTGACGAAAAATTGATGAAAAAGTGGCAAAAATGTCACAAGAAATTGACAAAAATGTGTCAAAAAAAATTCAAAAATGTCACAAAAAATGACAAAAATGTGGCAAAAAAATGACAAAAAAATGACAAAAATTGATGAAAACTGACAATAAATTGATAGAAATTTGGCAAAAAATGACACATGAAAAAGTGGCAAATGTCACAAGAAATTGACAAAAATTGAAGAAAAAATGACAAAAATGTGACAAAAAAATGACAAAAATGTGACAAAAAAATGACAAAAATGTGACAAAAAAAATTACAAAAATTGATGAAAAATTGATAAATTGGCAAAAAATGACACAAAAAATGACACAAAAAATGACACAAAAAATGACACAAAAAATGACACAAAAAATGACACAAAAAATTGACGGAATAATGACAAAATAACCAGATAAAAATGTGACAAAAAATGAAAAAAAATTACAAAAAAGTTACAAAAATTAGTTGAAAACCCCCCAAAAATGATGGGAAAAAAAACCTGACGTGAGGAAAAAGATCCATTTAGTTTTGTTGGTCTTTCAAATGAGGCGTTACACTGGCCTACAGGATTTGGGTAAAGCTGAACTGGAGAAAATGCTCTCGGTTCAGGCGGGAGTTAAGACAGAAAAAGTATTTTGGGGGTACATTTTGTCCCTCAGCGCCCCCTAACTAAAACATCCTCCCACGGCTCTGCGTAGTTTCTAGTGAGATCGGTCGGTCTAACAAGTCCAGCATGTGAACTGAAAAACCTGTATCAAAACATTGAAACTTTTGTGCAAACACTGACCACTGTGGACGTAAAGATGAGTTTGTTTGTTTGATTCCCTTCACAGTGAGTGTCTTGCACGTCCTGAAGGCTCTGACAGCTCATCAACAGCAGGGGGCGTCACAGCACAGCTCTGCAGACCTGAACCTGTCGTCAAGCACAGGCCTGACCCCACTTGAGTAATGAGGTGCTGTCATTTATTACAGTGTTGAGCAACTCGTTCACTTATTCCTTGAGGTTTATTTTATTGCACTACAGGGAAATGTGTCCTATAAATGTGACTCCTTCACACTTTCCCTGATACTTTGTAAATCTGTTCAAAAAAATCGCAATAACTGTTTTAATGTTTGCGATCGTACATGTTTCCAAAATGGGTTAGCCTTTTTTTGTTTTGTTTTTCAATCAATCAATAAAAGTGTGTTTCTATAGCACTTGGCAGACCAAAGTGCTTTACATAGAAGCAAAAGGAAACAACATTCTGTGTAGACTACAAAAAGTAAATATCAAGCATTGTCTTAAATGACTTGAATTGAGGAAATGTTTTGAGGAAATGTTTCTTGTTTTGAGCGGTTTTCACTCATTTAGACACTTTTCCTGATCGGACCGAGTTCACTTTGCTTGTTTGAGGACGTTTCAGACCAGTTCTAGGGTAAATCTCACTTGAAATAAGAAAGTAAAATTGCCAATGAGATAAGACCAATTTTCTTTCCCCATTGGCAAAGAAAATGACCTGAAATAAGGACGAAATGTATCGAAACGAGTCAGAAACATCTCAGAACAAGTGAAATAATCCAGGACAAATGCCCAACAACTTCTTAACTCGTCAAAACAACTAAAATGTGGATTATTGTGCTCAAATTGAGATGTTTATACTGATCTAGTTAAATACCTTTTGCAGTGTAAGATGACATAAAATATAAAAACAAAATAGATCAGTGCAAGGTGTTCTGGAAGGTCTGTCTGAATAAGTGTTCATGAAGAGCTTTACAAACAAATATATTGAATTGGATGACGTACAGGAGGCCAGTGGAGGGCGGAGAGGGTGGGTTTATGTGGGAGCGTCTGGACGTGTTTGTCAAAAGGCAAAAGGCGAACAGCTGAAGGTGATGTACGGCCTAGTATAGATTTAATATCACAGGTTATATTTAGTCTGGGGACCACCAGTTCATTTTCTCATAGGAGAGTGTGGTCTACGATTGTCCATAGGCCAACACGGAGACGCTCATGCATGCTTTTATCACCAGTCGTATCCACTACTGTAATGCCCGGCTCTCTGGTCCTCCCAAAAAGAGGATCTCAGGTTTACAGCAGCTCCTGACGAAGACCAGGAGGCGGGGCCACATTACACCTGACGAAGACCAGGAGGCGGGACTACATTACACCTGATGAAGACCAGGAGGCGGGGCCACATTACACCGGTTTTAGAATCGCTGCTTTAGCCCCGTGTGTTTCAGGATCGATTTTAAAGTTCTTTTAATGGTTTTTAAATGTCTTAATGGTCTTGGTCCTTCTTATCTTTCAGAACTGCTTTTACCTTACGGCCCCTTCGCTCCTCCGGCAGGGCCCTCGCCTCTGGAACCACCTGAGGAGGAGCTCAGACCTGAGGAGGAGCTCAGACCTGAGGAGGAGCTCAGACCTGAGGAGGAGCTCAGACCTGAGGAGGAGCTCAGACCTGACGAGGAGCTCAGGGCTGAGGAGGAGCTCAGGGCTGAGGAGGAGCTCAGACCTGAGGAGGAGCTCAGACCTGAGGAGGAGCTCAGGGCTGAGGAGGAGCTCAGACCTGAGGAGGAGCTCAGGGCTGAGGAGGAGCTCAGACCTGAGGAGGAGCTCAGACCTGAGGAGGAGCTCAGACCTGAGGAGGAGCTCAGGCCTGAGGAGGAGCTCAGACCTGAGGAGGAGCTCAGACCTGAGGAGGAGCTCAGACCTGAGGAGGAGCTCAGGGCTGAGGAGGAGCTCAGGGCTGAGGAGGAGCTCAGGGCTGAGGAGGAGCTCAGACCTGAGGAGGAGCTCAGACCTGAGGAGGAGCTCAGACCTGAGGAGGAGCTCAGGCCTGAGGAGGAGCTCAGACCTGAGGAGGAGCTCAGACCTGAGGAGGAGCTCAGACCTGAGGAGGAGCTCAGACCTGAGGAGGAGCTCAGGGCTGAGGAGGAGCTCAGACCTGAGGAGGAGCTCAGACCTGAGGAGCTCAGGGCTGAGGAGGAGCTCAGACCTGAGGAGGAGCTCAGACCTGAGGAGGAGCTCAGGCCTGAGGAGGAGCTCAGACCTGAGGAGGAGCTCAGACCTGAGGAGGAGCTCAGACCTGAGGAGGAGCTCAGACCTGAGGAGGAGCTCAGACCTGAGGAGGAGCTCAGACCTGAGGAGGAGCTCAGGGCTGAGGAGGAGCTCAGACCTGAGGAGGAGCTCAGGGCTGAGGAGGAGCTCAGACCTGAGGAGGAGCTCAGGGCTGAGGAGGAGCTCAGACCTGAGGAGGAGCTCAGGGCTGAGGAGGAGCTCAGACCTGAGGAGGAGCTCAGGGCTGAGGAGGAGCTCAGGTCTGAGGAGGAGCTCAGGGCTGAGGAGGAGCTCAGGGCTGAGGAGGAGCTCAGACCTGAGGAGGAGCTCAGACCTGAGGAGGAGCTCAGGCCTGAGGAGGAGCTCAGACCTGAGGAGGAGCTCAGACCTGAGGAGGAGCTCAGACCTGAGGAGGAGCTCAGACCTGAGGAGGAGCTCAGACCTGAGGAGGAGCTCAGACCTGAGGAGGAGGTCAGGGCTGAGGAGGAGCTCAGGGCTGAGGAGGAGCTCAGACCTGAGGAGGAGCTCAGACCTGAGGAGGAGCTCAGGGCTGAGGAGGAGCTCAGGGCTGCAGAGAACGTCCATGTTTTTAAGAGCAGCTCAAGACCCACCTTTTTACCTTAGCTTTTAACTGACTAATCTATTTATTTAATCCTAATATATGAAATGTATATATAGGAGGTTGTGCAGGCGTATTGTTTTAAATGTTGTAATCTGTAAAGCACTTTGCGATGCATCAATCCATTTTCTTCCTCTTTATCCGGGGCCGGGTCGCGGGGGCAGCGTCTCAGCAGAGATGCCCAAACTTCCCGATCCACACACACCTCCTCCAGCTGTTCTGACCCCGAGGCCACACCTCCTCCAGCTGTTCTGACCCCGAGGCCACACCTCCTCCAGCTGTTCTGACCCTGAGGCCACACCTCCTCCAGCTGTTCTGACCCCGAGGCCACACCTCCTCCAGCTGTTCTGACCCCGAGGCCACACCTCCTCCAGCTGTTCTGACCCCGAGGCCACACCTCCTCCAGCTGTTCTGACCCCGAGGCCACACCTCCTCCAGCTGTTCTGACCCCGAGGCCACACCTCCTCCAGCTGTTCTGACCCCAAGGCCACACCTCCTCCAGCTGTTCTGACCCCGAGGCCACACCAGGCCAGCTCGGAGACATAGTCCCACCACCGTGTCCTGGGTCCACGAGGCCTTGTCCCACTAGGACATGCCTGGAACACCTCCCGCGGGAGGCGACCAGGAGGCATCCGGAACAGATGCCCGAGCCACCTCAGCTGCTCCTTTCCACGTGAAGGAGCAGCGACTCTACTCCGAGCTCCTCCCGGGTCACCGAGCTCCTCACCCGATCTCGGAGGGTGTATAAGCTACGCGGCGGCGGAGTGATCTGCTAGAAAATAGTCCCTCAGAATGCGATGGTTCATGTGATGCAGGTCAGTTATATTTCAAACATGTGTGTGTGGTCGACGTGTGAGCTGATAAAAGCGTGTACGGCCTTTTCCAGGTCATACTGGATAAATAGGGTTTGACCTTCAGCTCACTGTCAAACACGACTCCTAGATTTTTGACAGACGACGGGGCAGCTCAGAGGGTCAGTGGACAGGACACAAAAATAATGCACTTTTACTGTCATTTAAATGAAAGAAGTTGTGGGACAGCCGTGTTTCCTGACAGGCGGTTTTATAACAGTGTCTGTCCCGGATTCCCCTCTTGCTCCCCCCCCCAGCGCAGACGCTCCTTCAGCTGCTGTGATGAGGGAGGAGACGTCCTTATCTCAGCTCCACACATGCCGGTCTACAGTCTGTGTCGACGCCAACTGCAGTTCATGGCAGAGTGTGTTATGGGAGTGTGCGGCTGTGCGGAGCGTGTGCCCAAACTATGAGGACTATTTGTAACGCTATAGCGGTTTGAGGAGTGTCTCTGCTGCTGGAGTTTAGATGGTGGAGTGTGAGGATGTTCGACCTAATTTGAAGTGGTTGTTATCATTTTATTTTTTTACAGTAGAGTCAATTTCTTCTGTCATTGTAGATCTACATTTGCGAACACAAATGCTTAAAGGGGGGGTATTCTGCAAAATTGACTTTTTCAAGCTTTCCATCATGTTATTATGTCACTCCCTCATTAAAAACATGGCTGAAGTGTTGCCTTGGCACATTCACGTATTTCTGAGTAATCTGTAAAAACTCTGATGGCGGCCATTTTAGGGATAGGTTTGCCCGAGTCCTCCTGCACTGCAAAAAGTGGATTCTAAACAAGTAAAAAATGTCTTACTTTAAGAAATAAGTTCTTATTTTTTCCCTAAAAAGTAATAATGTTTAGTGTAGCAAAGTTTTCTTGAGAAAAAAAATCTAATTTTAGGAAATAAAATCTGGCCATTTCTTGTTCAGATAAATTTGCTAAAAACATGATAATTTTTCTTGTAACAAGAAAGAAAAACTTTTTGAATCTTCTTCAGTTTTAGACAAAGAATATTTTTTCTTATTTTAGGAAAAACTCAGATCAACAACTCTTAATGTAAGAACTGATTCTCACAGAGAGATAATACATTCCATTCTTTAAAGTGGGCGGCTCGGTGGCACAGCGGTTAGAGCCTCAGCTTCACAGCTCGAAGGTCCCGGGTTCGATTCCCACCAGGACGGGGCCTTTCTGTGTGGAGCATGTTCTCCCCGTGTCTACCACTAAAACATGTACAATAGGTGAATCCTCCAGCAGGTGATTCTGACCATCAGCCTGGCTCCACATCATGGAGACGGGTCTCCGGGCAATACTTTCCTTAAATATTAGTATTTATTAAGAACATTTTGCTTAAATCAAGCAACATTTAAGTAAAATATCCACAATTTTTCACTAAATAAGAATGTTTTCCTTAAATGATTCCATTTTCTGGGGACATTTTGCTTAATTCTAGTTATTTATTTGCTTAAATGTAGTGTTTCTTTCTTGTTTTATGATGTCGTAAAGGCTCAGAGGTTCTTAAAGAGACAGAGGCCTATTTCAAGACATTCACTACAGCCATTTTGAGAGAGACATTTTATACAAGGCAGTTATTCTAATTTACTGCATTTACAGACCAACAGAAGGTTTGTCATCATTGTAGTGTGATATAGACTGGTGCTATGGGACTGACAAAAGCAGAACACCCCCTCTTTAAAAGAGATATGAAGTGTCTTTTCTACGCACACACGTTCAATTAAATTCTAAAACGTGAGAAGTGCCAAAGCAAGTTTAATTCAGCAGAAAATGTCCCCTTTAGAGCGAGGCGAAGGTTTTGAAACTGAGCCTGAGTTAATACATTCTCCTAATTATCGCTCGGACTCCGCTGTAGTCATTTCCTTCCTCGTGCCCCTGGTGTCAACTCTGTCCCACTTATGTCCCGCTTAAACTCCTCTGGACAGTGTCTCCAGCACCCACAGAAGAGCTCATTACCCGCCCGAGCTCTGGCCCCGGCCCTGCTGCTGCTGCTGCTGCTGCTGCTCAGCCCAGGGGCGGACTGGGACTGAAAAACAGCCCTGGACACTTCCACAAATACATGTTTTAACCTCTTACCTTAACCAAATGCATTCTGTCCTCTTTTGAAAGCTAAGACCCACAAAACTGACCTTTTTCCTTGCGCTGTTGCTGTGTTGTGTCACCTTTTGTATGTTTTTTTTTTCTTTTTTGTTGAATTTTTGTTGAATTTTTGTCACATTTTTGTCACATTTTTGTTGCATTTTTGTTTAATTTTTGTCACATTTTTGTCACATTTTTGTTGAATTTTTGTTGAATTTTTGTCACATTTTTGTCACATTTTTGTCACATTTTTGTTGATTTTTGTTGAATTTGTATTGAATTTTTGTCACATTTTTGTCACATTTTTGTTGCATTTTTGTCACATTTTTGTCGCATTTTTGTCACATTTTTGTTGAGTTTTTGTTGAGTTTTTGTTGAGTTTTTGTCACATTTTTGTCACATTTTTGTCACATTTTTGTCACATTTTTGTCACATTTTTGTTGAATTTTTGTTGAGTTTTTGTTGAGTTTTTGTTGAATTTTTGTTGAATTTTTGTTGAATTTTTGTTGAATTTTTGTCACATTTTTGTTGAATTTTTGTTGATTTTTGTTGAATTTTTATTGAATTTTTGTCACATTTTTGTCACATTTTTGTTGCATTTTTGTCACATTTTTGTCACATTTTTGTTACATTTTTGTCACATTTTTGTTGAGTTTTTGTTGAATTTTTGTCACATTTTTGTCACATTTTTGTTGAATTTTTGTCACATTTTTGTCGCATTTTTGTCACATTTTTGTCACATTTTTGTCACTCTTTGGTTGAGTTTTTAATTATTTTTTCTGTCATTTTTTGGTTTTTTTGTCCGTGTTTTTCTCTTTTTCTCGCTATTTTCATGCTCTTCTTTCAGCTTTTAGATTTGGGTAAAGCTCGGTTGAGGCGGGACCAGTGGCCCCTCTGTGCTCTTCCAGAACGGACATATGGCCAGTCCTGTCTCAGCCTCACGCCGGCTTAAAGACAGAAAGGAGGAGCGACAGAGGAAAAAAAAAGTCTGCATTTTTCCCTAAGTGTTTGCATGTTGTGGCCGTGTGGCATAAACCTCTGATGTGGACGTGTTTGGGAGAGAAAACCTCAGAACAAAACAAGACGGTGCCCCCTGATTGTGTGATACAGTGTTTTTTGCGTGAGGTTCGGGAATGCAGACGATCAACAATGTAAATGAAAGTCAAACATATGTTCAGACTTATTTCTGAGCAAAGAACGATATGAGTTTTGTAGTATAGTCTCAGACGGATCGGTGCGGCGTCAGCAGTGATGCGGTCGCTGTATCGGTCTGTCGTGGTGAAGAGGGAGCTGAGTCGGGGCAAAGCTCTCGATTTACCGATCGATCTACGTTCCCGCCCTCACCTATGGCCATGAGATTTGGGTCATGACCGAAAGGACGAGATCGCGAATACAAGCGGCCGAAATGAGTTTCCTTCGCAGGGTGGCTGGAGGAGCTCAGTTACCCGGGAGGAGCTCGGAGTAGAGTCGCTGCTCCTTCAAGTCGAAAGGAGCAACTGAGGTGGCTACACTGCCAAAAGTCATTAACTAGATCAGTATAAACATCTCAATTTGAGCACAATAATCCAAATTTAAGTTGTTTTGACTGGTTAAGAAGTTGTTGGGCATTTGTCCTGGATTATTTAACTTGTTCTGAGATGTTTCTGACTCGTTTCGATACATTTCGTCCTTATTTCAGGTCATTTTCTTTGCCAATGGGGTAAAAAAATTGGTCTTATCTCATTGGCAATTTTACTTTCTTATTTCAAGCGAGATTTACCCTAGAACTGGTCTGAAATGTCCTCAAACAAGCAAAGCAAACTCTGTCCGATCAGGAAAAGTGTCTAAATGAGTGAAAACCGCTCAAAACAAGAAACATTTCCTCAATTCAAGTCATTTAAGCCAATGCTTGATATTTACTTTTTGCAGTGTAGGGCATCTGTTCCGGATGCCTCCTGGTCGCCTCCTGCGGGAGGTGTTCCAGGCATGTCCTAGTGGGACAAGGCCTCGTGGAAGACCCAGGACACGCTGGTGGGACTATGTCTCCGAGCTGGCCTGGTGTGGCCTCGGGGTCAGAACAGCTGGAGGAGGTGTGGCCTCGGGGTCAGAACAGCTGGAGGAGGTGTGGCCTCGGGGTCAGAACAGCTGGAGGAGGTGTGTGTGGATCGGGAAGTTTGGGCGTCTCTGCTGAGACGCTGCCCCGCGACCCGGCCCCGGATAAAGCGGAAGAAAATGGATGGATGGATGGATGTCTCACCCTCTAATTGGGGTTCAGTGGTTTCTAAAGGGGAGCTGGGTGATTTCTTCAGTGTGCCTGTTGTGTGGCCGTATAATTCTTTAAACTGGGGGGTCTGGGGGGTCCTCCCCCCAGACCCCCCAGTTTAAAGAATCAGATGTAATTTCCTTTATTTTAAGTGATCAAAAACACTTTTGTCTCATATCTATTTAATATCTATTTCCTCCATTATTACTGTGAAGCAGGTTTTCCAAACATTTTGCTCGCCTGAGTGAGAGGCAATGAGAATGTTTTGTCCTAAAAAAATACTAAAATATTAAATGAAAATGTCCGTTTTTAATAGTTGTGAAAACGAGGCTGTGGGTGTGAATGGGTAAAGCTGAGGGTTTTGCTTTGGCTCATTCTGAACATCAGAAGTCGAAAAAAAATGAAGTCACCGTCAGTCTGAGGCGCACTGGCTCCTCCCTCTTTATGACCGAGAGCAAAGAAATTGCATCTCGATCAAACTCTGGCGGGTTCATGCTGAAGGCGCTGCTGTTGTAGTGAGGCTGACGCTCAGCCCCGCCTCCGCCGAGTTTTGCGCACTCGGGTCCAAAGCGGCTCATGAGGTTCGGTTTTAGAGTGGACACGTTTAGGTTCAGAACAAGCTCATCCACGTCTGAACTAGAGGCTATTCCTCCTGTAGAAGCGCGTGTTTACAACATTCATTTGCGCAGGATTCAAATTTCACCGGACCTCGGTGAAATTTTAGCTTTTTTTTTCTCAATGGTAGATACCGTCATGTGTGGAAGGGGACACTGTTGGACTGTCTGAAGAACTCGCAACTTTCTGAAGATTCCATCTCATTTATTCAGCACCTCAGACGCTGTGACCATCCCGGGCCAGTAAGTGGCTGAACTCTTTAATGACAATAACGTAACAATGACAGGCTAAAAATAGATTTTTGTCAACTCAGGAGCCCTTTACACAACAACAGTCTCAGGGAAAACGCAGCGTCTCGTCCTCTATCAATCTGCTTTATACAAAACAGAGGACGTGTGAACAAAACCAAGTAAAGTGCAGCACAAACACAGAGAAAGACAAGTTTATACTGACTGGGATAAGTAAGTAAGTAAGTGCTGTGTTAAGGTGTTAGTCCTGAGTCCAGTTTTTGGAGGTCGGGGAAACCGTAGCACCCGGAGGAAACCTGGCTGGCTGCCTTGAGTCTCCTCTAATCCTGGGTTTGTCCCTGTTTCAGAGCATGGTGTCCTGCACTGGTCAGTTCATCCACCTCCTCCTTCTTCTTCCTCCTGCACAGCTCCCTCCGCTCCACCACAGTCTTTCGCCATCTTCTCGTTTGTCCCGTCCTCGTTTCCTCGTGACGCCTCCTCAGAGCTGCAGGTGTGGGGGCTCTTAGTGCCTCTTCAGGACCATTAAGGACTCTCTGCAATTAAAAAAAAATCTGTGGAACCTCAGAAAAACACGGCAAAGACGTACAAAAGCATCTCGCAAAACGGTGTGGATCACAGAACCCTCAAAGAGACTCCACACGACTCTTTGAGGTCTCTTCGGTGTCCGTCAGGTCTCGGAGACATTGCAGGGACGTCACAGAAACGTCTCACAGGTTGAGGACAAACATTACCACAGCTGCTTGAGTCTGCGTCGACCTCTCGGAGATTTTTGGGGAGAAAAGTACCTATTTTGTTACAATTACAATCATTGTCATTAAGTTGCAGTCCAGAGTTCACTTTCCTGCCATGTCGAAGAGCATAAACGTTTGAGAGACTGAAACATGAGCTGCTTATTTTGAATCATATGTAGTTCAGGGCATCTTTGTAGACGTACAACCTGTACAGGCTCGATCCCTGCACTGCAAAAAGTATTTAACTAGATCAGTACAAACATCTCAATTTGAGCACAATAATCCAAATTTTAGTTGTTTTGACGAGTTAAGAAGTTGTTCATTTGTCCTGGATTATTTCACTTGTTCTGAGATGTTTCTGACTCGTTTCGATACATTTCGTCCTTATTTCAGGTCATTTTCTTTGCCAATGGGGAAAGAAAATTGTTCTTATCTCATTGGCAATTTTACTTTCTTATTTCAAGCGAGATTTACCCTAGAACTGGTCTGAAATGTCCTCAAACAAGCAAAGGAAACTCGGTCCGATCAGGAAAAGTGTCTAAATGAGTGAAAACCGCTCAAAACAAGAAACATTTCCTCAATTCAAGTCATTTAAGCCAATGCTTGATATTCACTTTTTGCAGTGTGGAGAAGGGAAGTCAACGTCAGGAAGTCAAACTGAAAGAACTCTCTGCTTTCCTAGCCTGATAAACCACACCCACCTTCTTTCTGCACGAAAGAAGGTGGGTGTGGCCACGCACGGTAGACAAGTTGTTGATTGGCGGCTAAGGCCGAGCCGAACCAATCACGACCGTCCCAGAGACATGAGAAGGTTACGTCACTCGCTGCACCTCTGTGTTTTTAGTTCAATTAACGTTAACATCAGCCAAAACTAATCATTGGATGAAGTAGTCGAGGATTTTGCCTCGTGTTCTCCGCCCGAGTTTATATTCACTTCATATTTGTTTAATTGGACACGGCTGTCGTCATGTCCGCTAATCGCTAATTGGTTTATTTCACTGACAATCTGCGCGCGTTAGGCCCCGCCCCTTCAAACTGCTCCAATTGCTCCGTGACCAGACTAATTCCCTGCGTGGAATGGACAGGGAAGAGTATGGCAGAGCCAGGCAACTGCTTTCCTAAAGCTCAGCTCACACTACACGACTCTTATGCCCGATTTCGCTCTAATTCTCAGTCGTGCCGAGTCTAATCGAGTCGCGTCTAGTGGAAGGCGGTCACACAGAGTCGGGTCGTGTAGTGTGGGCGGTAGAAAGACGCGACGAGACTCCAGTCGTAGGAAATCAAACATGTTTGATTTTTAAGCCTGATTTTGGCCCCCCCAGGGAAACGTGGGTGATTTTACCGACACAAACGTGAATGACAGAGTGATATAAAGACAGAAAAACACCGCCGCGCCTCCTTTTTTCACTTCTCTGTTAAACCAGCGGCACAAACGACTCAGTTCACGGCCACAGCCCCACACACGAAACAGCACAACTTTATATCAGCAAAAGTTCACCACAACCACCTTTTCCAGCTACATTTCAACCACGAACAGAGTTTAGCGGCTCTTACTGAGTTTGGAGACGAACTGTTTAGCTTCACCTCGCTGCTAACGCCGGCTAGCCTCCCCGCTAACGGCGGCTAGCCTCCCCGCTAACGGCGGCTAGCCTCCCTGCTAACGGCAGCTAGCCTCCCCGCTGTCTCCTCCGTCTCCTCCGCTGTCTCCTCCATCCTGAGGTCGACGCCCGTCTCCTTTTCTTATTAAATCCACTGAAACACGTCCCGCTTCTTCCTGTCGCCGACTTTTATCTCCATGTGACAGAACTATAGCCCAGTTGAAGCTCC
The DNA here is from genome assembly GCF_951799975.1 of Gobius niger. Taxonomy (NCBI): domain Eukaryota; kingdom Metazoa; phylum Chordata; class Actinopteri; order Gobiiformes; family Gobiidae; genus Gobius; species Gobius niger. The sequence continues at coordinate 2,060,686 of NC_136871.1, read as the reverse complement.
GTAGTAGCAGTAAGCTAGCGCTGCGGTGTTGTGACATTGTTGACACCGTTGACCGATCGGGACACACACGTTATCCCGCGCTCACAAACACAGGCCTGTCTTTGCTGATCTGGGCTCAGTTTTGAAGCCGTAGAGACGACAGACGCGCTGTGTTATAAAACATCAGCTGTTTGTCAGAATCGTGAGTCGCTCTGACGATTCTCAGTCGTTAAGTGTGAACCCCCAGACGTTCTATAATCGACCTGAGTCCAGTCGTGTAGTGTGTGCTGACCTTAACTTTTTATTCCACTTCATTTGAGCACATCATGGTAACTGTTTCCTCCGATTCACTCAATCCTCCATCATCAGTGCACGACCATATATCTCATTTACACACATACTTCACATTTCTAAACTCTTTCCACGTCTTCCCCCAGGTCTTTGTTTCTTGGACTGAGCTGCTACAAACATCATGTCTCTTCCCATTGTTTCATTCTTTGACAAACCTCAAGCCAAACACAAACCTCTCTCATTGTTTAACCTTTATCCGTTCGCAGCTGTGATTATCCGACGCTGGCGAGCTTTTCTTCCCACAGCATCACGAAGTTCCATCCAGGAACCTCTCTCGTGTTGTGGCACATTTGTTTGAAATGATTATTGTAAAGCGCAGCGGTGAGATGCTGTTGGAAGCTGTCGGGAATGTTTACGACTGTAGGTGTGGACCTCGAACTAACCGCGAACTGTGGGCGAAACGTTCACCAATTTGTTTGAGGAATTCCCGTAAAAGATGAACATGTCTGATGTGTGTTGGATAGAAATACACAGAGTTCAGCATCTCTGGAATAGCGGAGCAGATTAGGCCGAAAACTGTTCATTTCTTTGGGGAATTGATGATAAAAAGAAGTTGCAGCAACCTCCCTCTCTCTTGGTACAGCTGCAACTGCATTAGTGGTGTCTTTGCTCCACACTTTTGTACGTCTTTGCTGTGTTTTTGTGGGTTCGACACATTTTCTTTTACTGCAGAGAGTCCATAAAGGTCCTGAAGAAAGCAGTAAACAAACAGCTGATGAGTTAAACCCATTTGAAACCTACACATTTCTTCTTCTGAGACACTGAAGAGGCACCGAAGGCCCATTTCGACAGCAGTAGATCAGTTCAGTTCACTTGAGACCAGTTCATTTAGGGAGGGGTAGTGCCCGCAGGTTTGTGCTTCAAGTGTCTTTAGGGTAAAGTGGTCTGGGTCGCTATGGGAGTGGGCAAGTGTCAGGTCACGACCACAGTCTGATATCACTGAGCTTTTGTCCTCTAAAACACCTTTGTATAGGTCAAGGTCAAGTTTATTTCTATAGCACATTTACAACAACCACGGCTGCCCAAAGTGCTTCACAACACAAACAAATGATAAAAACTAGGAATACAAATACAAACAAGGCACGGTAAACATTGCATCAATTAAACAAAAAATACAATGGAGAAACAGTGTAACATATTAAAAGGCCTGTGTAAAGAGGTGAGTTTTAAGGGAGGACTTAAAACTGCTTAGAGTCGGGGCCAAACGGATGTTGAGGGGCGACCGTTCCACAGTCGGGCGGCAGCAGCGGAAAAAGCTCTGTCTCCTCTGGTTTTCATGTGCGTTTTGGGCACATCCAGGAGGAGCAGGTCAGCTGAGCCAAGTGCTCTGGACGGGGCCTGGACAGAGAGTAGCTCAGACAGATACAGAGGTTCCATTTAAACCTTTAAAAACAATTAAAAGAATCTTAAAATTGATTCTGTGACAGACAGGAAGCCGGTGCAGACGGGCGAGCACAGGTGTGATGTGCTCACGTCGCCTGGTGCCGGTCAGGAAGCGGCCGCTGCGTTTTGGACCATTTGTAGCCTCTTAATGGACGCTTTGTCCAAACCACAAATCAGAGCATTACAGTAGTCTAGACGAGTGGTAATGAGCGCATGTACTGCTTTTCAAGTTCGTTTGGAGGAATGTAGGATTTTACTTTACTTAAAGGAATAGGCCACCGTTTTTACACACTGAGATATGCTCTTACCTCACTTTAGCCGAGTTAATATATCCCCGTCTGGTCTTTGTCCGTGCGCTCACACATACGCAGCCTCTCCCACATGTCACATAGCTCCAAAAAAGCTCACGATAGAAGCTACCAAGCTCTTCCACGTGTTCCCTATTTAAATAAAGTTACGTGAAGTGTTTTCATGCGAAGTATATTTACACAGAAATGTAGCATGTCGATTTTATAAGCAGATAAAAAGGGGGACTATATTGTGAGGCGTAATGATACGAGGAGCAAAATGTCCGCGCAGTAACTCCTTATTGACGGAAGTGAGCGGGGGAAGTCTTTAGGAGTTACTGCGCGGACGTTTTACTCCTCGTATCATTACGCCTCACAATATAGTCCCCCTTTTTATCTGCTTATAAAATCGACATGTTACATTTCTGTGTAAATATACTTCGCATGAAAACACTTCACGTAACTTTATTTAAATAGGGAACACGTGGAAGAGCTTGGTAGCTTCTATCATGAGCTTTTTTGGAGCTATATGACATTTGGGAGAGGCTGCGTATGTGTGAGCGCACGGACAAAGACCAGACGGGGATATATTAACTTGGCTGAAGTGAGGTAAGAGCATATCTCAGTATGTAAAAACGGTGGCCTATTCCTTTAAGTAAAATCCGCTACAAAATGTGATCATTATGTAGCGGACAGTAGGGGGCTCCCTCCCGAAACTATTGGGCAAATCTCCCCCGCGCCTGCACTCACTCTCGACTGCTGCTGCTGCTGGTGACGGGTGCGTTTTCAACTTCTCCCCTCGGTTTTAGTATTTTAATGTTCGTTTATCTTTCTGGTTTTAGAGCTTTTCAACGTACTCCGGTGGCGGCTGTTTCCCCCCCGTTTTTAGAGCAGTTTTAAGGCGGGACAAGCGTTTAATATTTTGTTTACATTCATTATATTTCGGCTTTAACGTTTGTTTCCATTTTAATTGCAGATTTTAGCTACTGTTTTGTCTGGAGTTCGTTTTAGGGTTTATTTTGGTTGCATTTGAGTTTGTTTTTGTAGCTTTTTAGACCCTTTTAGCTCTGCCAGGAGTAGTTCGAAATCCGCACAGTAAAGTGAAGATTACTGCGCGGATTTCGAACTACTCCTGGTATTATTACGCCTTACAATATAGTCCCCCCTTTTATCCGCTTAGAAGATCCACATTGTTTAATTTTGTGTAATTATACTTTGTAGTGGAACACTTCACGTAACCATATTTAAATAGGGAAAACGTGGAAGAGCTTGGTAGCTTCTATCTTGACCTGTTTTGGAGCTATAGAGGAGAGAGGGAGAGGCTAAATGCTAACGCCGTCTGTGCTGTGTTTACGTGACTGAAGATCAGACAGGTCCTAAAGAACTCGTCAAAGCTCAGGTAAGAACATATCTCAGTATGGAAAAACGGTGGACTGTTCCTTTAAGCGTAGCAAAAAGCTTACACTGTTTTCTCCAAACTGACCCACGCACATCCCTGCATTTAAGTTCCCAAAAGTTCTTACGGGTCTTTCCCATTTCGTGCTTTTTCTCCCTTCCCAACTTTAAAGACGCTGCCTCACTTTCCCAACACGCTCTCCCTCACTCTCACATGTGATCTTTCAGTTCCCCGTGGGTCCTCTGCCAATGTTATTATTCCTTTTTAAACACAGACTCCCCCATCCCCCCCCAGCGCTGAGCGAGTATCGGGTTCACCCCCTCGAGCAGAGCGCACATGCACCAGGGCCCTGATGGATGGCGCTGCGCTTGGGAAAATAAACATCGCATCGTCAAATAATGTTGCAGAGGTTTGATATAAGACGACGACCAGGCGCTGGAGCCGACGTCTCTCAAAACTGTGAGTGTGCAAACTGCAGAAGAAGAACGAGTTTGATCCGTACAAGATGAGAAGCCTCACAAAGAAAGTGTCCACATATTTAATCATCTGTTCTGATCTGGGGTCGCTGCAGCTGATCAGGTCCCAAACGAGCAGACTGGTGAGAGCTCTTACGCCAAACCGGATGTGCGTCAGCGTCCGCCATGACAAGAGGCTTCCGAATTGGTCAGTCAGTTAGGAAGTAGTTAGGAAAAGGAGCCTCTGATGCTAACTATCATAGCCACTTTAGCATAGGGGCCTCTGATGCTAACTATCATAGCCACTTAAGCATAGGGACCTCTGATGCTAACTATCATAGCCACTTTAGCATAGGGACCTCTGGTGCTAACTATCATAGCCACTTTAGCATAGGGGCCTCTGATGCTAACTATCATAGCCACTTAAGCATAGGGACCTCTGATGCTAACTATCATAGCCACTTAAGCATAGGGACCTCTGATGCTAACTATCATAGCCACTGTAGCATAGGGACCTCTGATGCTAACTATCATAGCCGCTTTAGCATAGTGACCTCTGATGCTAACTATCATAGCCACTTTAGCATAGGGGCCTCTGATGCTAACTATCATAGCCACTTTAGCATAGGGACCTCTGATGCTAACTATCATAGCCACTTTAGCATAGGGACCTCTGGTGCTAACTATCATAGCCACTTTAGCATAGGGACCTCTGATGCTAACTATCATAGCCACTGTAGCATAGTGACCTCTGATGCTAACTATCATAGCTACTTTAGCATAGGGACCTCTGATGCTAACTATCATAGCCACTTTAGCATAGGGGCCTCTGATGCTAACTATCATAGCCACTTTAGCATAGGGACCTCTGATGCTAACTATCATAGCCACTTAAGCATAGGGACCTCTGATGCTAACTATCATAGCCACTGTAGCATAGGGACCTCTGATGCTAACTATCATAGCCGCTTTAGCATAGTGACCTCTGATGCTAACTATCATAGCCACTTTAGCATAGGGACCTCTGATGCTAACTATCATAGCCACTTTAGCATAGGGACCTCTGATGCTAACTATCATAGCCACTTTAGCATAGGGACCTCTGATGCTAACTATCATAGCCACTTTAGCATAGGGACCTCTGATGCTAACTATCATAGCCACTTTAGCATAGGGACCTCTGGTGCTAACTATCATAGCCACTTTAGCATAGGGACCTCTGGTGCTAACTATCATAGCCACTTTAGCATAGGAACCTCTGATGCTAACTATCATAGCCACTTTAGCATAGGGACCTCTGGTGCTAACTATCATAGCCACTTTAGCATAGGGACCTCTGATGCTAACTATCATAGCCACTTTAGCATAGGGACCTCTGGTGCTAACTCTCATAGCCACTTTAGCATAGGGACCTCTGATGCTAACTATCATAGCCACTTTAGCATAGGGACCTCTGATGCTAACTATCATAGCCACTTTAGCATAGGGACCTCTGATGCTAACTATCATAGCCACTCTAGCATAGGGACCTCTGGTGCTAACTATCATAGCCACTCTAGCATAGGGACCTCTGGTGCTAACTATCATAGCCACTTTAGCATAGGGACCTCTGGTGCTAACTATCATAGCCACTTTCGCATAGGAACCTCTGGTGCTAACTATCATAGCCACTTTAGCATAGGGACCTCTGGTGCTACTATCATAGCCACTTTAGCATAGGGACCTCTGATGCTAACTATCATAGCCGCTTTAGCATAGTGACCTCTGATGCTAACTATCATAGCCACTTTAGCATAGGGGCCTCTGATGCTAACTATCATAGCCACTTTAGCATAGGGACCTCTGATGCTAACTATCATAGCCACTTTAGCATAGGGACCTCTGGTGCTAACTATCATAGCCACTTTAGCATAGGGACCTCTGATGCTAACTATCATAGCCACTGTAGCATAGTGACCTCTGATGCTAACTATCATAGCTACTTTAGCATAGGGACCTCTGATGCTAACTATCATAGCCACTTTAGCATAGGGGCCTCTGATGCTAACTATCATAGCCACTTTAGCATAGGGACCTCTGATGCTAACTATCATAGCCACTTAAGCATAGGGACCTCTGATGCTAACTATCATAGCCACTGTAGCATAGGGACCTCTGATGCTAACTATCATAGCCGCTTTAGCATAGTGACCTCTGATGCTAACTATCATAGCCACTTTAGCATAGGGACCTCTGATGCTAACTATCATAGCCACTTTAGCATAGGGACCTCTGATGCTAACTATCATAGCCACTTTAGCATAGGGACCTCTGATGCTAACTATCATAGCCACTTTAGCATAGGGACCTCTGATGCTAACTATCATAGCCACTTTAGCATAGGGACCTCTGGTGCTAACTATCATAGCCACTTTAGCATAGGGACCTCTGGTGCTAACTATCATAGCCACTTTAGCATAGGAACCTCTGATGCTAACTATCATAGCCACTTTAGCATAGGGACCTCTGGTGCTAACTATCATAGCCACTTTAGCATAGGGACCTCTGATGCTAACTATCATAGCCACTTTAGCATAGGGACCTCTGGTGCTAACTCTCATAGCCACTTTAGCATAGGGACCTCTGATGCTAACTATCATAGCCACTTTAGCATAGGGACCTCTGATGCTAACTATCATAGCCACTTTAGCATAGGGACCTCTGATGCTAACTATCATAGCCACTCTAGCATAGGGACCTCTGGTGCTAACTATCATAGCCACTCTAGCATAGGGACCTCTGGTGCTAACTATCATAGCCACTTTAGCATAGGGACCTCTGGTGCTAACTATCATAGCCACTTTCGCATAGGAACCTCTGGTGCTAACTATCATAGCCACTTTAGCATAGGGACCTCTGGTGCTACTATCATAGCCACTTTAGCATAGGGACCTCTGATGCTAACTATCATAGCCACTTTAGCATAAGGACCTCTGGTGCTAACTATCATAGCCACTTTAGCATAGGGACCTCTGATGCTAACTATCATAGCCACTTTAGCATAAGGACCCCTGATGCTAACTATCATAGCCACTTTAGCATAGGGACCTCTGGTGCTAACTATCATAGCCACTTTAGCATATGGACCTCTGATGCTAACTATCATAGCCACTTTAGCATATGGACCTCTGATGCTAACGATCATAGCCACCTTAGCATAGGGACCTCTGATGCTAACTATCATAGCCACTTTAGCATAGGGACCTCTGATGCTAACTATCATAGCCACTTTAGCATATGGACCTCTGATGCTAACGATCATAGCCACTTTAGCATATGGACCTCTGATGCTAACGATCATAGCCACCTTAGCATAGGGACCTCTGATGCTAACTAACCGGTGATTAGGAGCTATGTGCCATCCCATAAGCCACTGGCCTGCACTCCACCAATAACTTTAAATACTTGAAGTCCTGTGTTTTATTTTGACGTGTGTTCTGTCCTTGTGATTTTGCTTGACTTACCTCGTCACCTGCCGGCCCCGCCCTGATGTGCTTCACCTGTGCCCTGTTTCCTCTTGTATTTATACCTGTGTTTCCCTCGTCCTTTTGCCCCGGGTTTTGGTTATCTCTGGAACTATGATTAAAATGTCCAGATATTTTAGTCGACTAAAATAAGGCTAAATAAAAATGAAAAGGAGAGACTAAAATCATCCAAACTTCTATAGAGTTTGGGAATGTGATGTCATACCGCTAAGCATTATGGGATTAGCAGCCATTGTAAACTAATGGAGATTTTAGAAGTTAAAATACTGGAGTTATTGTTCACATTAAAACACTTGGACACCACAGTGAGTTAGACGTATTTACCAGCGGTAACTCAGCAGCTCACGGAGCTGTTCCACTGGTTTTTTCTCCACTTTATAAACTGTTTTTAGCTAATGTTAGTCAATGGAAATGTATGCTAACAGCTGCAAAGATGGCCGATCTCCATGGTAACTGTAAACTTTCCCAAACTTGTATTGAGCGTCTGAAAGAGCCTCAGATCATGTAAATTCTCTGCCAAAGGATCAGCTCTGAGCTTTGTTCATGTGGAGCAGCTCCATGAAGCAGAGGAACAAGATTAAACATGATTATAATGAATATTATCAATGCAAAGTCCACTAAATTAGAAAAAAAAGAACTTATTTCCTAAAGTCAGACATGTTTTACTTTCTTAGAATCCTCTTTTTGCAGTGAAGGCAGTTGACACAAAGCTCACTGACCGAGGGGGTGAAGAGAGCGGCGCTTCTGGAGGAGGAGGGTTCATAAGAAAGAGAAAGGAGGCGGGGTCTGCAGAAGGAGGCGGGGCTAGTAAACAGCTGAAGGAGTCGACCGAGAAGAGGCTGCTTTAGTTTGGTTATCAGGAGGGAGCAGGAGGCACATCGACCCCTCATCTCACATGTGCAGCCCACGGAGGGTCCCGGGACGGCTGTGGACATGGAGCAGCCGCAGTAGGAGTAGTAGTAGTAGTAGTAGTAGTTGTAGTAGTAGTTGTAGTTTGTAAGATTGGACAAACTGGAGTGACAGTTGGGATTACTGCTGCATTACACAGTCAGGTAAGTTTGTGTTGGTTACTTTTCTATTACTGTTGTCATTGCTGTGTGGGCTTTATACAAGTTGTTATTGTATTGCTGAGTTTCAGATGTCAATAAGTCACATCAAAATAAGTGTGCAAGCATTAATAAACCAGATTTGATCATTCTTAGTGCATATTATATTAGAAACACTGACTCAATATTCTTATTCTGGTTCAGAGCAAATAAACCTATACTCAGATTCAACATTTTATAGATTTACTTTGAGGAATGTATCAAGAAAAGACTATAAAAGCAGTGTTGAGTAGGAACAGAATACATGTATTTATAATAGTTATGTAGACATGTTAAGAAACTGTGTATTCCGGTACTTTACTCATTTGATCTAAAATACAGATACTTTCCTAAACATTGCAGTACTCATCATTAAATTTCAGTTTAATATTCATAAAATTAATAAGAGAGGCAGGGGAAAAGTTCAGCTCTGTCCTTCTGGGCTGTGTGCGTTTGTAAAGTGCTTTATTCCTAATAAGGAGTAAATAAGTTCAAAACAGGCGCGGAACAAGTTCAGCCAACATGTTATTAATGATATGTCGCATTTACGCATGAATATAATCCAACATTAATGTGTTCTAAGTATTCAGAATCCAGTGCTCTGATTGGACAAAGTTGTGGAATACGTTGCAAATACACTTTTATTTATTTAGTTATTTATTTCAGTCATGTTAGTTACATGTTTTAAGCTGATTGTTCTGTAGAAGTGAAAAAACAGCAGTCGTAGCAAGCGCTAGCTAGCGTTACCATTAGCAGGATGCTAACATGTAGCATTCTGTTAGCATTTTCCGTTTTTTTTTTATGTATTTATGGGCTGTTGAGCCACTTTGCTCCTCCCCATGTCTTTGTTTCTTTATTTAGTAGAAACTATATTCATAATTCAGCATTTGTTAAAGTAGTTTTTGAATAATTAGAGAAAGTTTAGATTTTTCTCCCCCTTAACTGTTTTCAAACATGACCATATATGGGCGATTCCAGAAACCAGAAACATTTTGAAAATAGTTAAGGGGAAAACAATTTTGAAAAAATGTGAATTTTCTCTAATTATTTATGGTTCAACAGCCCATAAATACAAAAATAACAGAGAATGCTAACTTGATGCTACATGTTAGCATCGGGCTAATGCTAACGGTTAGCTAGCACTTGCTACAACTGCCGTTTTTTCACTTCTACTGAACAATCTGCTGTGAGAAAATATCCACATGGGCCCGATTTACACTTAACTTTATTTATGTGATAAATAAGTTCATATTCCACCAGAAAATGGCTAAAAAGAGGGAAAATTGTGTTTCTCTGAAGATTTTATTTTCCCCCTCGGCGAAGCCACGCCCCCTTCTATGACGAGATGCGTCTGTATCTATAGAAGAGCGGGTCGTCTTGTGACCGGAGGGGTCGGCGGTTCGAATCCCGCAAGTGCTCACGGTCATTGTGTCCTTGGGCAAGACACTTCACCCATCTTGCCTTCAGTTTGGTTGACATATGTGGTCCTTACCTCTTAAAATACCTGAGCCCGTATAGGACTTTCTTCAGAGTGAGACTTTAGGTCAGACTCCATGAGTGTCAGTAACATGACGCTGATATATTGTGGCCTTTACTTTACGTAAAAAGGCTGAGGCCTCATTGCTCTTCAGTCACAGACCCACAGGTGAAGAAGGAAGTCATGGAGCTTCTGCTTTGGACACAACTTTATACATGTGCTGTAAAGTCTAAAACTAAAGTATGTAGGAAATCAAATAAAAAGGAAATGGAAATTATAATTCTACATACACTTATTAAAGAAATTCACAACATTGATGCAAATAATGGTTAAAAAATATCCATAAATATGATCTGATGACTTCCTTCTTCACCTGTCGGTCTGTGACTGAAGTGCCAGGTCGCCTGAGACTTTCTGTTCAAAATAAAGATCACACTTGTAGCGTCATGTTCCTGTCGCTCACAGTGTCTGACCTAAAGTCTAACTCTGAAGCCAATCAGATCACAGAGACTCAGAGTGGGCGGGGCTCAAATGTGACCAAACGCCAAGATCCAAGAACTGAGACAAAAACAAATATTTCAGTGCTTTAACAGGTTAACAGCTGTATTTTCTTTAGATTCTTAATTTTGTCGACTTTTTGAGCCTGATGTTTGCACCAGATGCCCTCACGATGGGCCATCACGTAGAGTCCCAACACAGAAACGCTCGTGACTCTTTTTGTGCCTGAAATACCAAAACATTACAGAGAGTCTGCACGAGATCTCACAGCGTTGTCACTGAACACATCGGTTTTGACGACTCTGATTTGTTTTGTAAATGTTTCTCCTCAGACTGACCTTCAGCGAACGACTACATCGTGACTTCGAACCAAAACATTTGAAATCTCAGCGTGTTACTTTTTTGTCGTGGGAATAAAAACAGCTGATGTAGACTTCGGGGTAAAAGTTGATGGTTGTCATAGAGACCGGTGCAAACATCCGGGCGAGAGGAGAGAGTTTGCTTCGTGCTTTGTTTCCAGGAGGTTGTTTGAGACGGGGGTCCGAGTGTTGGTTTTAGCGGTTGGTTGAAACTGTAGTTGGAAATCTCTCCCACATTGTTACATGATTGTTGCCTCTGCTGAGAATTACTACTTTCTGTTTTCGGTTTTTGTGAGTCACGTGACATAAACCGTACAGATCTGTCCTCTGCATTGACCCGTTCTTCCACCAGGGCTTCAAGGCCAATAAACCGTCAACCAGATCTTTTTCGCGAACTTCACTGTGAGAAGAACCAAGCTGGACGATGACTCTATTGTGCGAAGTTAATTGGGGAGATCGGGCAACCCTGGCGACACCAATTTTTACTTCTCATTACCAACCACATAGTTATGTAAACTTAAATTTAACCTGCAGAAACACAGATTCGTAAGATTGGCAGGACAGAGGCATTCATTTACAAAAGTAGGATCTTTATTATTAGTTACACGTTTTGTTAAAATTGTCCATTGTTTCCTTTGTCCAAGGGTTGTCCAATAATTTATGGTTATAGTTCATGACGGTTTCTCACGTGAATGAGCATGTTATGTTCAGTGTCCATATTAAAACAGCACATCACCGTCTACAACTTACAAAAGTGGACGACCCTGGCGATACAGGCGTAGAGGAAGAGGAGGTGTGAAACGCTGACAGGACCCTAAGAATGGGAAATCTACATTAGACACATACAGATGTAGGGCAGATGTAGCTATGAGGCCATTGACCTACCAGGGCGACGATGCATGGCGCTCCCCAAACGACCCGTACTGAGACCCCGAACATGTTACTTGTCCAGCTCTGCAGTAACCTTTGGCCGGAGCGCCAGCATGCTAAAAACACAATAGCATCGTAGCATAAGGGCTAGTGAGCCTATAGTCTGCATGAATATAAACTGATCAACACGCTTACCAGCGAGACAGTTGTGTGTACGTATAGTTGCTGGCTTGACGCCTAAAATCACCGGCTTGACGCCTCCTGAACGACCACAAACAACTCGCAACTTCACCAACTTTCCCGCTGTGCCCGCTACAGCAGCAGCGTGTGACGTCAGAGGGAGGAGAGGTCATGCCAGGTGCATAACCCCCCGTATTTATAGTGCGCACACGCGATCTGATTGGTTTAATGTAAGGGCAATATAGGCTACCCCACCACACGCAAATCAAGAACTGGCCGAATTGGAAACTGGGACCATTCTGATGTGTGAAGTGTGAAGAGGGTGAAGGGCAGTAAGCCTTGGGTGGGCGCGGAAATTTAACCAACAACCATCTAGTTTGTATTATTGTACACCGGAAAAAATGAAATCTTATCTTAGACAAAAATGACTTAAAAGTGCTTGAAATAAGACTTTTAATGCTGCTTTTGATACGGTTTTGACTCGTCTTGAAACAAGATTGCCAACGGAGCTAGACAGATTTTTCTTGCCTTTGACCATTTTGTCTCATTTCAGGGTTTTTTGTCTTATTTTAAGCGTTCAAGTTAATTTATCTTATTTTAAGCAAATTAATGCTTGTTCCATCGGCAATCTTATTTCAAGATGAGTCGAAACCTAGTCAAAATCAGCATTAAAAGTCTTATTTCAAGTACAAATCAAGTTTTTTTTCTAAGATAAGATGCTTAAAACAAGTGAAAAAATACTTAATATAGGACTTTTTGTCCTTGAAATAAGAGAAAAGATCTGCCAATTGAACTTGCACATTTTGACTTGGGGAAAAGTCTTCTTAAAATAAGATATTCTGTCTAGGTGTTTCGGTGCTTGAAATAAGATTAAAAAAAGGCTAATTTTTAGTCAACTACTTGTTAGAGGATATATTATCTCCTCAATCAAGCCTCTGAAGCTCAAAATGCTTATATTTCATCTCAAATCTAGCCTTTGATTTATTACTAATTCTTATTTCAACAACAAGCTCCTGATGAGCATTAATTCTCCTAAATTAAGAGCATATTTTATTAAAACAAGACTGCAATCAGATCAAATTACCTTAAAATAAGACAAAGAAGATATGTATAAAGACACTTTATTAAGCTCTAACAAGCTGATCAAAAACTTTGAATTAAAAAAAAAGTGAATAACTGCTATAATCAGACTCTTTAGGCAAAACAGCAAAAGTATCCTGAATTCAGTTCTTCATAACACCTGCTAATCCGCACAGTAAAGTGAAGATTACTGCGTGGATTTCGAACTACTCCTGGTATTATTACGCCTTACAATATAGTTCCCCCTTTTATCCGCTTAGAAAATCCACATTGTTTAATTGTGTGTAATTATACTTTGTAGTGGAACACTTCACGTAACCATATTTAAATAGGGAAAACGTGGAAGAGCTTGGTAGCTTCTATCTTGACCTGTTTTGGAGCTATAGAGGAGAGAGGGAGAGGCTAAATGCTAACGCCGTCTGCGCTGTGTTTACGTGACTGAAGATCAGACAGGTCCTAAAGAACTCGTCACAGCTCAGGTAAGAACATATCTCAGTATGTATAAACGGTGGCCTATTCCTTTAAGTAAAAATGTGACTGAGGAAGTTTTAATGGAGTATTTGACCAGTAGTATCAGTAGTTTTAGCCAAATAATGAAATTAAGCACTTTGACAACCTCTATGCAAATCTAATCCCATTACTTGTCAGAATCTAAACTCTTTTCAGTGTTTTATCCAAAATCGTGCAGCTCAATCACACGACTGTAAAACAAAACAGCTGAACAAATGTAGGTCAGAACTATGACAGCGAAGAATGATCAGCTTCGTCCAAAAGATCCAATTCCTGAGATCGTTGCGTTGCGACACCAGCAAACCTTGGTCTCCGTCAGATTCAGTAACTCGCGTGTCTCCAGTTTCTCCGTCCTGTCGTTTCTTGTTGGATGCGGGTCCGTGTTTTCACATCCAGATGTTTTCCCATGATCCCCTCAGCGCATTTAACTCAACCTGCGGAGCGGCCAGAAACAACATCGCAAAAACAACCCGGGTCAAACGCACCGGACTGAAGCTATAGCTCCGAGGTGACCCGGTTCATGTCTCCTCATTACTGATGAGAGGAATAATAATGGGAAGTGATCGGGCCTGTCTCGGGCCGGGCGTCTGGGAGTCATTACAATTACGCTACAGTATCGAGTGTCGGCGTTTGAAATACACGACATAAAAGATCTCATTACCTTCAGACAGTGATTTATGATTACACAGGACGCCGGATGAACATAAGAGGAGAAAATGTTCAATTGAAGAGCTTTGAGATTAGGCCGAAACTCGATAACCTGCTGATTTTCAAGTTGTTTATTGATTCATTCAAGTCAAATGTTTTTGGAAAGTGTTTATTTTTTTTATTTTTTTTATGTTTTCCTACTCGAGGAAGCCGCCTTGATTCTTTTCCGCCTCTGGGACAGATCTTGTGACTGGCACCGTGGCACACGCGCGATCTTGCAGGTGGCGCAAGTTTTGCGCTAAAGGCTGCGCCGCCAGGAGAGGGCGTTGTTTAAGAAAAAGAGGCGACTGAGGCGTGGTTTATTACAAGTACACTGCAAAAAGTATTTAACTAGATCAGTATAAACATCTCAATTTGAGCATTATAATCCACATTTTAGTTGTTTTGACTGGTTAAGAAGTTCTTGGGCATTTGTTCTAGATTATTTCACTTGTTCTGAGATGTTTCTGACTCGTTTCGATACATTTCGTCCTTATTTCAGGTCATTTTCTTTGCCAATGGGGAAAGAAAATTGTTCTTATCTCAATTTTACTTTCTTATTTCAAGCGAGATTTACCCTAGAACTGGTCTGAAATGTCCTCAAACAAGCAAAGTAAACTTGTCCCAATCAGGAAAAGTGTCTAAATGAGTGAAAACCGCTCAAAACAAGATACATTTCCTCAATTCAAGTCATTTAAGCCAATGCTTGATATTGACTTTTTGTAGTGTAGCACTTGCGCTACTCTTATATGGCACCCTTCACATTATGTTCCTCTAACATCGCGCTGCCTTGTCTTCCTTAGAATCGACGTTAAATTGAAAACAAAAGCGACATTGCCTTGAAAAGTCTGTTTGAGCGTCGGTTACTCACGGTTTACTTTGATACTGTAGATCAACGCGCTCACCCCAAACACCAAAACAACAAAAGTTTTCCATAAATAAACCACACGTGCCTCAAGTGCCACAACACCAGGTCTGATCTGAGTTTTAAGGAGACATTTCCATCGTGTGTCAGTCTTTACCTCCTGATGATGCTCCGTGTGCAGCCACAGCTCAGTCCAAAAGAAAGAAGCACATTTCACAGGGCGCAGAGCAACCACTCCAAGAATCCTGCAGCTGTAGCTCAAATGTTCCAATAGCTACAGTTTTCTTGCAGCTGCTGCATAACTCTAACTCCTCCACAGCCGATGTTACAGTTTCTGATCAGTTAAATCCTGTACATTTCGTAACTTTGCGCATTGGAACGGAGTCCAGGCGAGGCTGCCTCTCTGTCCCGCCCGCTCACCTTCATCTGCAGCAGCGGAGGGACACTTTTATTTCTTTAATCTTTATTAAACATTGCGCTGCATCAGCATGTTACGCATTTACAAGAGAACCCCCCGCCTTCCGCAGGTCTGGGAAAAGCATGGGGAGGGGGCGGACATCGCAGTGTGAGTCTGTCCCCCCCCCCCCCCCCCCCCCGTCCTGCCCACTTTTTGTGCCAGGTCTGACACTGAAGATTGTAAGGAGCTCCACCGTCTGCGCAGTCGTCTGCTCTACAGCGCTAAGAACCACAAGATCTGGCCCTGAGAATCAGGCCCATCAAACCTGCGGTGATACTGCTGGGTCTCAAACATTAGGACTTTATAAATAATAGGAAAAAATGTGTATATAACAAGAAAAGTTTGTAAATTATAGCAAAGCTTTATTGGAAGGCTTAAAATCTATATCACTGTACTGGAACTTCTCACGGATTTGTCACTTTGGCTTAAACCGGATGCCTTAACCATACATACTTTCACATACTTTCAACTCTAGTCCAATGGTTCTCAAAATGTTCACACCTTGTGCGTGATCTCATCAAATATTTGACCTTCCGAGTACCACTGCACCTAAATCACATCAAATTTGGACAAAACATGGTTGTGAATGTGCATGAATTTGACTAAATTGTATCTAAACCATGTCTAAATTATGTTGAAACCACGAAAACACCGGACTTTAATGCATTACTCAAGGTGCTTCCACACCAAACGCTGTCCGGGCGTCAAAAATGCCTCTAAAGCCCGTGGTTGGACGCTTGTGCTCACTGAAGTCAGACGCTCTGGTCGCACGTCAGAGTCCGTTCGTAGCTGTCTTGGAAGTAGCTCATGCCCGAAAAATACTTGATGTTTGGTATAAACTAGTCTCCCTCATTGCTACTACCATGTCCTATGGATCTTTAACTGCATCCCCATGGTCTACGTGAAATCTCCCGTGTATTTAAGCCGATATCCAGCCCATATGATTGAATATGTGACATATTTTGTGCCGGTAGCAGGTGGCTATAGGCCCGGTTAGCCCCGTTAGCATGTTACAATTGCCTACAGCTCATTGTTAATTAAAAGTCTGCAATAAACCACAAATGTGTGAGGCCCGGCTCAGTGTGTGATCATCATAAAGCTGCTCTATGTAGCTACGGCTTTATTGATGTTATTGTGCATAATGCTTGTTTTCACAGTAGAAAACCGGAGCTAACTGAGCTAACAAGGAGCTAATTGTAGATGATGTGAGCAGTAAACTAGAAAATCAGCCAGCCCAGCTCAGTGTGTGATCATTGTTAAACGGTTCTTTATGTAGATGGTGGTTTTGTTGACTCGTTTTCACGTGATGACCGGAGAGTTAGCTTGTAGCATTAGCTTTCGCCGGTGCTAATGCTACAACAGGCATCCTCGAGGCCCAAACACTTTCCCAGCGCAGATTCAGCCTCTGAAATAAGTTTTCTTGTCGCCGCCTTTAATCCTGGCTGACTGACTGATGTGTCTTTGTAAAAGTCCCAGAGCTGCTGTAGCTCCGGTTCACAATGAAGCTAAACCTCCGTGACTTGTTTACATCTGTGGGGCCGGTGTACAATGGAAACAGACGGCTTGTCGAGTTGCACTACTTCTCGTTGCTGCGCATGTGCAGAACTATCGAGTCATTTTACATTCAGCCGTCGAGTTCCGCTTTTTCAGCAAATAACATGATTTCATATATTTTACTTTCGAATTAGGCAGTCGATTCTACATGTTATTAGTAAATGACGTAGCCGCTAAAACAATTTGCCTTTAAAAATCTGTCTGTTGAAAATATAGGCTTTAAAAACAAAAAAAGTACAAGTTTTGTCAATAATCATAAAGCATGACCGTTTAAATCAGGGGTGTCAAAGTCAAATGGATGGGGGGCCAAATGAAAAATTTAGGAACAAGCCGAGGGCCGGACTGATCGAATGTTCATTGAAAAAAATGTAATGACCGCATATAGTCTAGTGATCCCCATTAAACAGACTGAAAACCTAAAAATATACTACTATTCAGATGAGTCGTGATGTCACACAGAAAAGTCCAGTTCTCAGTGTCCACCTTCCGTTTTGCCATTTTTAAGGGTAGACTATCTGAAAGTTGACTTTTGAAGTGATGCTAATGCCCGCTGATGAATAATGAAAGGAAGTGGCCTCCCGCTCGGAGCGCCACCGTTGCATTGTGGGAAATGTAGTGCGTTGGTGCGTGTAAAGTACCTGGATGCTGCTGGCGTGCAGTGACCTGCGGGCCAGTTCTAATAATAAAATTATATAATCCCAGGGGCCAGAAAAAACCCTCTCGCGGGCCGGATTTGGCCCGCGGGCCTTGACTTTGACATATGTGGTTTAAATGTAATAAAAGTTACTGGGGAAAGAGTCGTCTGCTCTTTAGTTACGTAATATTATGCAAGACAAAGTTTACCAGCGGTTAATAACTCGTTTTTGATGAGAGACAAAGACATGTGAGGATCCTTCGGCCCTGGGTCTCTATAGCCTGTCCGTCCATGGGAGTGGATCTCTCCTTCTGTGGTTCTCCCCAAGGTTTCTCTTTTTTCCTGTCGGGTTTTTGAGTTTTTCCTTCCCGTCCTGGGTTTTTTTTGGGGGGGTCGCCAAAGCACAGAGATAAAAATGTATATTTTAATATTATTATGATGGTGTTGCTATTAAACTAGGGTGCCATTATTTGTTCTAAATTTCATTCATTTTATTTCAGCCATTGTTTTGTCTTTGTTTTTTTAGAATTATATTGGTTAACCCCTTAACTCCCGCCTGAACCGAGCACATTTTCTCCAGTTTGGCTTTACCCCAATCCAAAAGCTTCTGGAAAAAAGCTGTGAAAATAGTAAGAAAACTTGCGAGAAAAGCGAGAAAACATTGGCAAAAATGTGATGAAAAATTGATGAAAAAATGTGACGAAAAATTGATGAAAAAATATGACGAAAAAATGACAAAAATTGGACAAAAATTTGATAAAAAATTGACGAAAAAATTAAAAAAAATGTGACAAAAAAATTACAAAAATGTGACAAAAAATTGACGAAAAAATGACAAAAAAGTTACAAAAATTGAGTTGAATACCCAACAAAAAAATGATGGTAAAAAATCTGATGACGTGAGGAAAAAAATCCTCTCAGTTCAGGTGGGAGTTAAGAGGTTAATGTCCCTGTTTTTCCCATGGTCTGACCCAGGCGGGGGTCACGATCCTAATGAACTTTTGTAAAGGGGGTCGCGGCTCCAAAAGGTTGAGAACCACTACCTTAAAGCATAAATACTGCAGTTTGAGAAGACTCATCCAGGCAGTAGATACAGCACAGTGCCAAACCCCCCTGTGGTTAGATGTGGCTCCAAACCAGCTCCAAGTCATTATAATTGCTCCAGACATTTCCACAAAGCTGAATAACATAACGCGCGCCGTGCATTTTGAACTCTGATCCCGTCTCGTGCGCTTAACGAACCGTGCGCGTGTTTCCATTGTGTTTTCATTGTCCTTTACGCTCGCCATTACCGCAGAGCGGGGGGACCGTGAGGGAAGAGGCTAAGTGCTTCTGAATGGACGGGGCGCCCTGCGGTGTTTAATCTCATAAAGCAGTCAAAAAGCATTACATTGGATTTGTCAGTTGTTCCCAGAGGAAACCAGCAGGAGGCATCGGCGCTGAAGTACAAAGAGCGCATCAAAATCCAGACCGCTTTGCAATTCAAATGAGACGACGGGCGCATTACGGCAACAAACAGCGTGTCATCGTTCGTCTACAAAGATAAATGTCAGACTCAGTTTCATCTACGGTGGCTCGGGTTTTTATTATTGTATGAGCTGGACAAACATGGCGGCGGGAGGACACAGTGTAGGACAGGGGTAGGCGAGGTTTGCTTGGTGGAGGGCTGATGAGAGCCGAGTACTTCAACAGGCATTTGAGCTCTAATTTGTGTAATAATATTCCTCAAAATCAGCTCGAGGGCCAGAGGTTCTATAATGGCCCGATGCAGTGTTGGGGAGAATACTTTGAGATTGTATTTAGTTACAAAATGCTGAATACTTGCCTTTTTTTTAGCCATTTTCTGGTGGAATATGAACTTATTTATCACATAAATAAAGTCAAGTGTAAATCAGGCCCATATGGATATTTTCTCACAGCAGATTGTTCAGTAGAAGTGAAAAAACGGCAGTTGTAGCAAGCGCTAGCTAACCGTTAGCATTAGCCCGATGTCATCAAGTTAGCATTCTCCGTTATTCATGTATTTATGGGCTGTTGAACCACTTCGCTCCTCCCCATGTCTTTGTATCTTTATTTAGTAGAAACTATATTCATAATTCAGCGTTTGTTAAAGTAGTTTTTGAATAATTAGAGAAAATTGTTTTCCCCCTTAACTGTTTTCAAACATGACCATATATGGACGATTCCAGAGATGCCGTCTGTATCTATACAACTCTATGGGAGAAATGCAGTTTTTGTAAGAAATCTCCAAAACCAAAATTAACAAATGTTTTTCCTCATTAGTATCTGATCGTGATTAGATTCTCAAACCTGTGATATTATTTTTATGTCTGAAAGTCCTTTCTATCGGACAACATCACGCTCATGTTTTCACATATTGTCACCACTTTTTGACGTTTTTTTTGAGAAAATAATTGTACATTAGTTCATATGAGCCGACAGAGGAGATGATGAACTTTGTGACAGTTTTTGTTTCATGTGGATTCCTCCAGTAATGAAAAAGACAAAAGACATAAAAATATGCATTTGGTCAGTCACCACAGTTACCATAGTTACCACAGTTACCACAGTTACCACAGTTACCGTCAGTTGCTCCACCTACATTTTAAACTATAGGCTCTTTACAATGTTGTGATGTCACGTGAACACAGCCTATTACTGAGCTCCACACAAAGAACCTGCGGAGACGAGGAACAAATCCTGGACACATTTTGCATTGACATTTTTATTTTAAATCCCAAAATTGGGACATGTTCGGAGGAAATGAGGACGTACGGTCACCCTATGTCACGCCATCATCACTGGTGTTTTGGTTCATCACACAATGTTTCACTGATCATATTATGCGCTCACAATGCCAGTCTCCAACATACATCAAATAGAGTCTTCCACGAAGCTTTTCTGTGTCTTTTATTGAACTCTCTTCTCTTCTCTCTGCAGCAGCGGGTGCATGTTTGGGGATAAACCTGCTTCCTATTAGTTTTAAGAGCTGGTCCTTAGTACTTGAAGCTCATTGACTGAATTCTGGAAACGTACATACACATTTTCTACAATAAGTAATGACTTTCTGAACTCTCCAGCCTTTAGCATTGAGAATTCCACTGTTGTTTTTTCCATTTGGAGCGTCTGGACGGCTCTGTTTGCAGACCATTAAACACTGTATCCACATACACAGTTAGCTTAGCGTCAAGTCATCTGCACACACTGTTTACACTGCAAAAAGTGCCCTCCTAAAAACAAGGAAAAAAATCTTAAAATAAGACATTTTGTCTTGTTTTAAGGAAACAATTCTGCCAATGGTTCAGCATTTTTTTCTTGCTAAGAATTCTTATTTCTAGAATATTTTTCTCATCATACAACAAGAAAGAAACACTAAATTTAAGCAAATAAATAACTAGAATTAAGCAAAATGTCCTCAGAAAATGGAATAATTTAAGGAAAACATTCTTATTTAGTGAAACATTGTGGATATTTGACTTAAATGTTGCTCGATTTAAGTAAAATGTTCTAAATGACTCACATTTTTGAGCAAAATGTTCTTAATAAATACTAATATTTAAGGAAAATATTGCCGCGCCTGGAGACCCGTCTCCATGATGTGGAGCCAGGCTGATGGTCTGGAGGATTCACCTATTGTACATGTTTTTAGTGGTAGACACGGGGAGAACATGCTCCACACAGAAAGGCCCCGTCCTGGTGGGAATCGAACCCAGGACCTTCGAGCTGTGAAGCTGAGGCTCTAACCGCTGTGCCACCGAGCCGCCCACTTTAAAGAATGGAATGTTTTATCTCTCTGTGAGAAGCAGTTCTTACATTAAGAGTTGTTGATCTTAGTTTTTCTTAAAATAAGAAAAAATATTCTTTGTCTAAAACTGAAGAAGATTCAAAAAGTTTTTTTTCTTTTTTGTTACAAGAAAAATTAGCATGTTCAACAAGAAATGGCCAGATTTTATTTCCTAAAACAAGATTTTTTTTCTCAAGAAAACTTTGCTCGGCAAAACATTATTACTTTTTAGGGGAAAAAATAACTTATTTCTTAAAGTAAGAGATTTTTTACTTGCTTAGAATCCACTTTTTGCAGTGTACACAGTTAGCTTAGCGTCAAGTCTTCTGCACACACTGTTTAAACTACAAATTCAAGCTACAAAATGGGCCATTGCTATTAATATCTTCTTCTGTTTCTCATTTAGAGGAAAAAACGGCCCACTTTGGCTACAGCGACATCAATCTTTATAAAGCAATACAGTGTAACTCCAGTCCGGGGTCTTATGGCGGTAATAAAACACTTGATTTAAGAGCGAGTTTCCAAAGAAGGGGCATTATTGTGGCTTTGAGTAACATATGGTCCTGGTATTTGCGGTTAAGTGCACATAAAGATACTAATGTGGTCTCTGGGGAGAATGAAACGGTCAAGCCACTAAGTTGAATGTTGTAGTGTCTGATTTTGCCACTCGTTTGTTTTGTATTTTACTAAACCAACTCGCTCCGTCTTTTAAAGGGAGCAGATCAGCAGCACGTGCACGTCCCGGACACGGCTGGAGAAACAAGATTACACTTCATTTAAATTATTTTGGGCACCTTAGCTTGGATATTTTTATAGTACTATATTACTTAAAGGGGCTCGATGCAAGTTAGCCATTTTATACTCACTACTGCCGCCTCAGGTCATACGTGTAACCGCAGCTTTTGAGTGACAGTGCAGGATTTTAGAGGCAGTTGTGGTGAACAGGTCTGGGCTCTTTCTACACATGAGGACATGGAGGAACATGTGGGGGAACACGGCCCCAGAGACGCACGTTTATGTGATATAAGCAGCAAATGTGGCTCAGACGTAGCGGCGCTGTCTGTCGAGCTACAGCGGGATTTACTAAAGATCAGCCTCACTCCTCAGACTAAATGAAAGAGGAAACAGAAAACATTTCTCTGTGATTTTTACAGTTTGTCATGTCAACAGAGTCTCAGTCTGAGTCAGTGTTTAAGCTGCTCAAGACGTTAGCATGCTACTGGTTAGCAACTGTCAATGGCTTCAACACGACGGCTCAGCTCTGACCTCTGTCACATGTTGTATCCAAGGCTAGATGTTTGGAGTTGGTTCAGGGCTTTCTCTTGGAGAGGTTGCTGAATTGTTGAACACCCCCTCTTAAAGAGGGGGTGTTCTGCTGTTTTCAGTCCCACAGCACCAGTCTATATCACACTACAATGATGACAAACCTTCTGCTGGTCTGTAAATGCAGTAAATTAGAATAACTGCCTTGTATAAAATGTCTCTCTCAAAATGGCTGTAGTGAATGTCTTGAAATAGGCCTCTGTCTCTTTAAGAACCTCTGAGCCTTTAGACACGCCCCCTCCACACGCTGTCTGTGGCATCAGTGGGGAGGGGGTTCTGCTGAGGAGCAGTGGTTGGTTACTCGGCTGGTGACCAAAGCTCGGAGGCGTCTCCAGGAGGTGGGGGCGTTCCTAGGAGGACTCAGGCAAACCTATCCCTAAAATGGCCGCCATCAGAGTTTTTACAGATTACTCAAAAATACGTGAATGTGCCAAGGCAACACTTCAGCCATGTTTTTAATGAGGGAGTGACAGAATAACATGATGGAAAGCTTGGAAAAGTCCATTTTGCATAATACCCCCCCTTTAAACACTGACTCACTGGTTTCTTCACATAAACGTGCGTCTCTGGGGCCGTGTTTTTACTGTTTTCTCCTCGAGCAATGATTATGAGCACATGTTGTCTTTCATTTATATCCTGAGTAGAGATATTGTTACTTGTGGTAGCACTGCATAATTCTACGTCGTTAGCCACATAGCATAATTGCTATGTGTCATTTTTGTATTTTTACAAAAACTCCAATGCGTTGCTTAAAAAGCGTGTTGCCCTTTTTTCACGTTTTCCAAAAACATTGGAAAAATGAGTTAGGCAATTATGCTATGTGGCTAACAATATTCAAAATGGCCGCCATGACAACAAAAGTCACATGACTGAAAGGCATAGATACAGACGGCGTCTCGTCACAGAAGGGGGCGTGGCCTCGCCGAGGGGGAAAATAGAATCTTTTGGGAAACACAATTTTTCACTCTTTTTAGCCATTTTCTGGTGGAATATGAACTTATTTAGTCCATGGGCCAGACCAAATATCGGTACCGAAAAGGTGGCAAAGGCTATCGTTGATTTTTAAGTAGGTCTATGTCAGAGGTTTATATTTTTGTATGATAGCCTTTTCAGAGTTACAGCTTTATCATAGTTTTCAGCTGTTAAAGTGAACCAACGCCGTGTCAAAAAAGTCGCTTTTGACACTGGTCCTTTTTTTGGTTGAGGCCATTTCCAGCCCATTAGATACTGATTTACACCATTGTATTTGGTATCATTGTAAAGAAGACATTTTCATGCTTCATTTGAGCCCAAATGTACTACTCTGTGACTATTACCATGGTAACCATAGCTCCTCAAACTCAAACCTGAGGACATTTTTTCACCATTTTCATAAAAACAGTTTTACTATGTTTAACGCTGTTTCTTCAAAGAACATCACAGAGACACATGTTTGATACTGGGCAACTCTCTAGACTCTGAGGATTCAGGAAATGTATAAAATGTCAGTACTTTCTCAACTTAAGGCTTCACTGTGAGCCACGAAGTAAAAGAATGTCCACCTCACATGAGCCTCTCCCATTGAAATAAGCCTATATCTGCCATTCTAAGGTTGGAACAGCTGGTGAGACTTTCTGTCCAGGACAGGCCAATGCAACTTAAAATTACATTTGTGGAGAAGAACAGCTCTGTATTTTCAGCAAAAAGTTGTTTATCTATTTTATATATTGTAGATATTTATCATATCATATGCTATATACACACAATGCCATTCTGTTTCTTTCACTACACAGTCCTGTACATTTGTCTAAAATGTCTCAATAATCCAAGATAATTCCAAAAGTGTGTCTTTGTAGACACCACATGGTTGTGCCAAAAAATACCATATTTTACACTAGATACTAACTTAGTTGTTAATGTTGAATTTGAAAGTTGAATTTGAAATTGAAGTTGAATTTGAAGTTGAATTTGAATTTTTCATAAACCACACGTTTGAACAACATCCTTTTTTACTGATTAGTAAGTTAATAAAGTAAAACATTTTGTAAGGTCATTTCAGTAAAGTTGTTTTATTTCATTACAAATAAATAAAATATAGTAGTATGGAGATGGTGAGGTGTGAGTATAGGTGTGGTATAGATTATAACCAGGACATGAAGAGTCAACTCAAAACTAAAGCTTAGCCTCATCCAGAACTAAATCACAGAGGAATTTCTCCAGCTTTTCTGTTTTTTTGTGTATGTGCTGTATTAATGTATTTGAGTTTTTTTATGTTGTGTAATTTATTTATTTTCTTCCCAGGCATATTGAGTCTGTGCGCATGAAATATGCTGTATAAATGAATTATTAGTTTTATGGACAGAAAGACACAGCCAGGAACCTGAGGGTGTCCGGTTTGGGAACCCCAGGATCTCAGGTGTTGTTCTGTTGGTTTCATCAAATCAGGACCTTCAGCTGCCCCGGGGTAGTTTGCATCCGAGTGTGAAGTGGGATGAGTATCAGCATCTCCAAATCTGAGGCCATGGGTGGCTTCCCCTCTACAGGTCGGTGGAGAGGCCTTGCCTCAAGTGGAGGAGTTCAAGTATCTCAGAGTCGTGTTCACGAGTGAGGGACGGATGGAGCGTGAGATCGATAGACAGATCAGTGCGACATCGGTAGTGATCGTTGTGTCGGACTGTTTTGGTGAAGAGGGAGCTGATTTACTGATCGATCTATGTTCTGCCCTCACCTATGGTGATAAGATCTGGGTAATGACCGAAAGGACAAGGCCGCAGATGCAGGCAGCCTCAGTCACCTAAGAGGAGCTTGGAATAGAGCCGCTGCTTCTTCCCATCGGGGAGAGCCATCTTAGGTGGCTCGGGGACACACTGTCTCTATGTGGCCTGGGAAGCTTCGGGATCCCTTCAAAAAAGCTGGAGGAAGTGGAGAGGGATGTCTGGAAATCTCTGCTTTGCTGCTGCCTCCATGACCTGACCATGGGTTAATTATCTTACCACCAAGTGTGGACTGAATGAATTCGTTTGGGCGACTTTTCTCATGTGAAGAGTATTCCTTATACTCATACTCTATCCTTTCTTCCCTAGTTATGAACTATATCTCAAGATATTTTAACTTGACCACTCAAAGCATGCCTCCTCTAAAACCCCAGACCTCAGACTTGCCGATGCCAATCCTTGGTGCCGTGTACAAAGTTCAAGGGCCAGATCTTGTGACTGGCACAGTCCGTGCGCAACTCTAAACGCAACGTGGTGCACGTGTGATCTTGCATGTGGCGCAGGTTTTGCGCTAAAGGGTGTGCTGCTAGGGAGAGGGCGTTGTTTAAGAAAAAGAGGCCGACTGAGGCGTGGTTCATTATAAGCAGCACTCGCGCTGCTCTTCTATGGCAACCTTCACATTATGTTCCTCTTTACATCGCGCTGCCTTGTCTTCTTCTACGTCATATTGAAAACAAAAGCGAAATTGCCTTGAAAAGTCTGTTTGAGCGTAGGTTACGCACGGCCTACTTTGATACAGTAGATCAACACACACACCCCTAACACCAAACACACCCCTACCACCAAAACAACAACAGTTTTCCACAAATAAACCACTCATGCCTCAAGTGCCACAACACCAGGTCTGATCTGAGTTTTAAGGAGACATTTCCATCCTGTGTCAGTCTTTACCTCCTGATGATGCTCCTGGAGCCACAGCTCAGTCCAAAAGAAAGAAGCGCATTTTACAGGGAACATAGCAACGTTTTTTTTTTCCAATTCAGCCGCTCCAAGAATCCTGCAGCTGTAGCGCAAATGTTCCAATACGCTACAGTTTTCTTGCAACTGCTGCATAACTCTGACCCCTCTGCAGCCGATATGATAGTTTCTGATCAATTAAATCCTGTACATTTCGTAACTTTGCGCATTCGAACGGTGTCCAACGTGAGGCTGCTGCCTCTCTGTCCCGCTCGCTCAGCTTGGATCTGCAGCGAGTGGCTGCAGCAGCGGAGGAACACTTTTATTTCTTTAATCTTTATTAAACATTGCATGCTGCATCATGCATGTTACGCGTTTACAAGAGAACCCTCCCCTCGCTGAGCCACCTCTGCAGGGCTCAGCATCACCTCGGGCTGACAATAGTTATATTGAGCTCAGTCAAATGCAACTAGAAAACTGTCTCTTGGGAGCTCAGCAGGCACCACCTCTGAAAGCTCTTGTTGCCTCTTGTGCACATTTTATCTCAATACCAGCATCTTTTATGTTAATGGAAGAAACCAAAGCATCCAAAGAAAATCTGTCCACACAGACAGAGGATGTAAACTCCACACAAAAACACCTACATTGAGCTTCATACTGAGAGGCAAGACAACGCTAAGCACTAAGACTAACCACTGAGGGCATGCAATCTCTCCTGCGCATTCAATAATTTTTGGGCCAGATCTTCCACCTGGCGCAAGGACAGCGCTGCTCCAAACAAGACAAGACCCACATTATTTTCCTAGCTTACATCGTGCTGCCTCGTGTCCTTCCTTTAGAGTTATGGGCTTCTATAAGCTCTATCAGATCAAACAAAAAACTTGAGCTAAACACTGTCCGTGTCTGAGAGAAAAAGATGTAAAGCCGGTCCTGCTGTGGTTCCAGTCTGTACTCAGCCGAAATTCACCCCCACTTCTCCCTTGCCCCTTCACAGTCGCAGAGTCTGGTTGGAAGAAAACATAACATTGCTATTGGCCACAGGTCGCCATTGTCAACTGTTGCAGGAAAAGCTTGGTTCTTGCATAACCAACTGTCTAACCAACTACAGTTTGTGTCTCTGGGAGACAGCTCTCCCAGGTCTCCCTCAGCTGCAGGAGTTATGCAGGACACAGAACTGTGGCTGTGTTTAAGCTGTAGCTAAACTTACAATTTCCACAACTTCTTGGACATAAAGGTATTCCCTTCACCCTTTTCTATCAGCATAATGTTTTTTGTACAAGGGGATTCAAGAGTGACTGAATGTCTAGCTGTCACCTCACAGCAAGACATTCCTGGGTTGGATATCCCAGGCCATGTGGGACCTTTCTGCATAGAGTTTGCATGTTCTTCTTTTTGTTTCATGTCCCCTGAGTCAATTTTCTGTAGAATCCACTTCTAGTATGGTAGAACACCTTGGTACTTCTAACCTAGCTTTTGGCTCAAAATCTAGCAATAGTTAACCCCCTTTTGTCTTTTTCCCCAGGGCCATTCGACTGCACAACTCTCTGGAAGCAAAAGACAATGGTGTCTGCAATGTTATATCGCTAGAAACTTTATTTATTTGCCAATTACCAATGTACAATTATGTGGTTTCAGTAGTGAATGAGTGAAAGTGATTGAGTGAGTGCATAAACAGTGTATAGGCTACATAATATGTTTTTTTTTTTTTTTTACAATTTAGTATCAGGTTATATAATACAGAATAACTGTAATTTTTATGCATGTAATTTCAAGTTGCATTGGCCTTTCCTGGACAGAAAGTCTCACCAGCTGTTCCAACCTTAGAATGGCAGATATAGGCTTATTTCTATGGGATAGGCTCATGTGAGGTGGACATTCTTTTACTTCGTGGCTCACAGTGAAGCCTTAAGTTGAGAAAGTACTGACATTTTATACATTTCCTGAATCCTCAGAGTCTAGAGAGTTGCCCAGTATCAAACATTTGTCTCTGTGATGTTCTTTGAAGAAACAGCGTTAAACATAGTAAAACTGTTTTTATGAAAATGGTGAAAAAATGTCCTCAGGTTTGAGTTTGAGGAGCTATGGTTACCATGGTAATAGTCACAGCGTAGTACATTTGGGCTCAAATGAAACATGAAAATGTCTTCTTTACAATGATACCAAATACAATGGTGTAAATCAGTATCTAATGGGCTGGAAATGGCCTCAACCAAAATATGGACCAGTGTCAAAGGCGACTTTTTTGACATGGCGTTGGTTCACTTCAACAGCTGAAAACTATGATAAAGCTGTAACTCTGAAAAGGCTATCATACAAAAATATAAACCTCAGACATGGACCAACTTAAAAATCAACGATAGCCTTTGCCACCTTTTCGGTACCGATTTGCCAGATTTTGGGGTTTGGCCCATGGACTAATTTATCACACACAGCATTAGCCCGATGCTAACATGTAGCATCATGTTAGCATTCTCCGTTATTGATGTATTTATGGGCTGTTGAACCACTTTGCTCCTCCCCATGTCTTTGTATCTTTATTTAGTAGAAACTATATTCATAATTCAGCGTTTGTTTAAGTAGTTTTTGAATAATTAGAGAAAGTTTAGATTTTTTCAAACTTGATTCCCCCTTAACTGTTTTCAGACATGACCATATATGGGCGATTCCAGAGATGCCGTCTGTATCTATGTAAAGAACTTCACACTTCTGCTTCATATTATTTAGTTAAACCTCTTGATATTGTTCATTTTTTGTACACAAAATTGCAGACCCGTTTAATTATGACGTCCCTGATACGCCTCTATTTTAGTCACACCGTTATTCAGAGCAGACTGACCAACTCTCCGGGCTGTTTCTAAGTGTTTTTCTGTGATATCAATGCCGTACACATGTCCTGAACCCCAGTGCGAGGCGTCAGGAGATACAAGATAAGAGGCTAATCCCCGTTTTCACAACAGCACTGGCTCCAGGGCGAAGCATGGAGTGAGTCTTGGCATCAAACTTCGCTCAAAAGCAGGAAATCCCGGCTCAATCAGGGTGGATTCAGGACTTGGGAATCAAGGATCAAGAAAAATGGACAGATCTCCTTTCATAAAGAGCAAACAAATATTTAGAGTGTTTCCCTAAGATTTGTTAGACCAGTTGTGTAAATAAATGAAGGTTGTGTGAAAGTGGTGTTTTTTTTACCTCCTTTGACTCGATGCACTAATATGTTGTTGTGTGGATTGTGTGTGGGCTGATGTTTGGAGGAACCACTATGCGAGGCACATGTGGGTCATGACTGGACAGGAGGTGAAGAAGGGTGTCTGGATGGATGGGAGCCTCTGTAGAGCCGCTGCTCCTCTTCGTCGAGAGGAATCAGCTGAGGCAGCACAGAAAACATCTGGGACATGCTGGAGGGACTGACCCTCAGCTCGCCAGGAGACATCTTGGATAGTTTGGCGGCAGAGCATAGAATGGAAGGAGTCTTTAAAGCCTGGTCTTCGTCAGTCCGGTCCTGCTTCTATTGACTGTAATCTCAAGGTGGGACCAGCAGGTTCAGAGAAGTGCGGTGTTGAAGTCATTGGTTTCACGGCAGCGGATTCACCTGGACTGAGCCTCTCTGTGTGGAGTTTCCTTCAGGTACTCCCGTTTCCACTACCACAAAAAACATGTACGATGTTTGTGTGTGTCGCCTTCGCTGTTATGTTCCGGGCATTTGGATGCAAGGTGACACAAGGGGGCGCCCTTCCAACCTTCTCAGTGTAAATGTGAGTTGACTTTCTTCAGAGTGAGACTTTAGGTCAGACACCATGAGTGACAGTAACATGAGGCTAAATACAGTGAGCTCTTTGTTTGCAGTAAAAAGTCTGAGGCCTCATTGCTCTTCAGTCACAGACAGAGAAGTGAAGAAGGAAGTCATGGAGCTTCTGCTTTAGACAGAACTTCAGACTTCTGCTGCATGTAAGAGTCATATCATATTCTGAAACTCAAATATGGAGTAAAAACATAATATATGGAAAATTATTATTACAATTACAAAAAGAAAAATATTTGAAAATGTTGTATCTAATCAAAAAAATAGTTATTTTATGTACTCTCATTCTACAAAAGAAAACCCAAACAAACCCTAACCATTTGTATCTGCTGTAAAGTCATGTTTTTTCCAGTTCCTCTGAGTCGTGGTGGGTCCTGGTGGACCATGACAGATGTGGACAGGACTGTGGTAGATCTACTTTTACTTTGGAGAAAATAGTTACTATAGTAACTGTTGTAGAAATGAACCTCATGAGCTTCTTCTGTAACATCTGTCCACATCAGTCCTGCTGCACCACGACTCAGAGGAACTGGGACAAACATGACTTTACAGCAGATACAAATGGTTAGGGGTTGTTGTTTTTTTAGAATGAGAGTACATAAAAAACAGTTTTTTATTAGATACAGGATTTTCAAATATTTTTCTTTTTGTAATTGTAATATTAATTTTCCATATATTATGTTTTTACTACAGATTTGAGTTTCAGAATATGATATGACTCTTACATGCAGCAGAAGTCTGAAGTTCTGTCTAAAGCAGAAGCTCCGTGACTTCCTTCTTCACTTCTCAGTCTGTGACTGAAGAGCAATGAGGCCTCAGCCTTTTTACTGCAAACAAAGAGCTCACTGTATTTAGCCTCATGTTACTGTCACTCATGGTGTCTGACCTAAAGTCTCACTCTGTAGAAAGTCAACTCACATTTACACTGAGAAGGTTGGAAGAGCGCCCCCTTGTGTCACCTTGCATCCAAATGCCCGGAACATGACAGCAGGTCAAAAAGATCCAGTCTTATCCCAAAGAGAGTCGTTTTGTACATTCTACATTCAACAACTAAGTCTCAGAAGTCAAAAGTTTCCAGGCCAGAGAGTGTGGCTTCCAAACTGCATTTCCCTGTGGGCGTCTGACATGAAAAATACATGGGTTTTATGTCAGAACGCTGCCAAAAACATGTGGACTCGCAATATCTCTGAATAATCCGGCTAATCTCCGCACATTGTGAAATCCACTGGTCGCCGAGCGCTTGGAAAGGGGAGGACCGTGATTTATTCAACAAAACGGGGGGGAAGTACCTTAAAAGCAGGCTCATGTCTCACACCTGCACGTGGGGAGTCTGTGATGTTATTCTTTGCACGTGATTGACTCTGGTTGGAGTAAAGTGGGTCATTGAGAGCGGCTCGTGTGGGGGAGAGGGAGCTGCCAAAAAACTGCATCCCGGTGTGGAATGGGGGTAGTTCTAAGGCCCCGGGAGGGTCCAAGTGAAATAAATGACAAAAGGGGTCGAGGATTTGAGCGAAAAGAAAGTGGTCCTTTGTCTACTGGAGGCAACAGATGGAGCGCTGACTTCTGTTCAGGCCAGTGGAAATACTCTCGGATCAGGAGCAGGAAACGGAACGTGCAGGCGCTGGTGTGTGAGGTTCACAGGCTGACGACAAACTCACACAACTGGAGCTTTTGAGAATTAAAGGGATGTTTCAGGATTTTTGACATAGGGCCTCATTTCCTCGTTATCCAGAGTGTTGCTGATTTCTGGAGATATTTTTTTTGTATTTCATGCAGTTCTTGTTTTGGAAGAGTTTCGAGTCCAGTGGTTCTCAACCTGGGGGGTCGGGACACAAATTTTGGGGGGTCGCCAGATCATTTAGATAAAATAGCCATATTTTCATTAGCAAATAATCTGATATTTTGTTGTAGCATGTGTTTGCTGTTTTACCAGAGTGACATTATTTGTTTGTAGTTTGATGAATTTCATTTTAGCCATTTTTTTTTTCTTTTCTTTTAACCCCTTAACTCCCACCTGAACCGAGCACATTTTCTCCAGTTTGGCTTTACCCCAATCCAAAAGCTTCTGGAAAAAAGCAACAAAACTGAGTCAAAAATAATGATGGAAATGTGACAAAAATGTGACGAAAAATTGACAAAAAATGTGATAAAAATGTGACAAAAAATGACAGAAATTTGACCCAAAAAATTGACAAAAAATGTGACAAAAAAAGACAAAAAATTGACAAAAATGTGATAAAAATTGGACAAAAAAATTACCAAAAAAATGACAAAAAGATACAAATATGAGTTGAAAACCCAACAAAAAAAACAATGTAAAAAAAATGTGATGACGTGAGGAAAAAGATCCTCTCGGTTCAGGCGGGAGTTAAAGCAGTACTAAGTAACGTGTTTACCTTAATAAACCCTCCCCGTAGTCCCTGTGGGGGTAATACAAGTGTTTATGGGATGATTGGAGGGTCTTTCATCGCCCCCTGGTGTCTCTGGACAGAAAACCATGTTTGCAACTTGACTGCCACCGGTGCGGAGAAAGCAATACACACTAATGTAATCAGGAAGAAGAAGCTAACAGGCTAACGGGCAAAGCTAACTGCGGCTAACGTCACTTTAAACAGTATTTACAGCAAAGTTTGAGTGAAAAAAAATATTTCCATTGTATAATCTGTTGCACTGTAACCCTCTGTCCCTTCGCCTTTCCTGTCAGCGTAGGATTTACTCTTCAAGACAATTAATAAATTAAAAAATCGTAACTTGCTACGACACCTGCAGTTGCACTTATGGCCTCTAGGGGGAAGAGTTACTTAGTACTGCTTTAAGAGGTGAAGAATTATGTCGGCGAATATTTCTATTTCTCACGGTGTGACCCGGGCGGGGGGTCACGAACCCCTTTTACTGTTAAAATGGGGGTCGTGGCTCCAAAAGGTTGGGAATCACTGCGGTTTAATGCAAGGCTAGTGCATGTCTATGGTATCAGCTAGCCTGCATTAAAAACAGTGTGACCCGCTCCACAGAGGCGAATCACTTATAACACCAGACTAACCATATAAATGTCGTAAACACAATGGGGAGCTTTTGATATATTTAGATATAAACAGGGGCGGACTGGGACTGAAAAACAGCCCTGGACTCTGACCAGCCTGGCCTAAACCAAATGCATTCTGTCCTTTTTTGAAAGCTAAGACCCACAAAACTGACCTTTTTCCTCGAGCTGTTGCTGTGTTGTGTCACCTTTTGTATGTTTTTTTTTCTTTCTTTTTTTTTCATTTTTGTCACATTTTTGTCACATTTTTGTCACATTTTTGTCACATTTTTTGTCACATTTTTGTCACATTTTTGTTGATTTTTTGTCACATTTTTGTTGAATTTTTGTCACATTTTTGTTGAATTCTTGTCACATTTTTGTTGCTTTTTTGTCACATTTTTGTTGCTTTTTTGTTGAATTTTTGTCACATTTTTGTCACATTTTTGTTGAATTTTTGTCACATTTTTGTTGCTTTTTTGTTGAATTCTTGTCACATTTTTGTTGCTTTTTTGTCACATTTTTGTTGCTTTTTTGTTGAATTTTTGTCACATTTTTGTCACATTTTTGTTGAATTTTTGTCACATTTTTGTCACATTTTTGTCACGTTTTTGTTGATTTTTTATTCATTTTTTCTATCATTTTTTGTTGTGTTTTTTTGTCCGTGTTTTTCTCTTTTTCTCGCTATTTTGATGCTTTTCTTTTTAGCTTTTAGATTTGGGTAAAGCTCGGTTGAGGCGGGACCGGTGGCCCCTCTGTGCTCTTCCAGAACAGACACATGGCCAGTCCGCCCCTGGATATAAATAAAATCCCTCTGAAAAAACCTTCAAAAATATCGTTCAGTCCAAGCCTGTCGGTGCTGCTAACACTGACGTGGAGATACTGTATAAAACATTGAATCACTGCAATAATTAAACCTGTTATTGTGTAAGATTAAGATTATTTTTTGCCTGGTGCGTCTCCTTTAAAAGCACTTCTTTTTCAAATGTAATAAATGACTTCCTTTTGATTTGATAAGGATTGCAAAATGCACAAAGATGAGTTGGATCATTTCGGGATAAGTCCACATGACGTTTGGCAGCGCTCACAATAATAAATGTTTCCATGTCGGACCCCCGCAGCTTTGGAGAAATGCAGATTTAAATCCTCCATGTGTAGCTGAACGTTCCAAACCTCCAGGAGGGTTTTCTTCGGGACGGCCTTCCTGCTGGGCCTTTTTTATGAATTCTGAGCCTTTTTTCCCCCCCACATCTCAGGTTACGAGCTTTGGAGGCCACAGGAAAAGGCTTTAAAGGGAAGTCACTTGTCGAGGTGAGGTGGACTTTGACAGACGTGAGTTGGTATAAATGACTCATGTGGAAGTAAAAAGTGTAGTTAGTGGAAATGCACCTGAAGGAGGAACGTTTTAAGCTTAAAAGTCTGATGTTATTGAGCCTCATCTTGTGTTTCTAAATGTGCTGTTGTAGAAGAAGATCGGACCCTTAGTGTTTATGAAGGTTCTTGAGTCATGTTCTGTACTCTGCAGTTCTACTCTTCAACTGCAGAGTACAGAACATGACTCAAGAAGATGGACAACTCCTGTTAACTGAGAGCCTACACAGAGACTTAAAGGAACAGGCCAAGTTTTTCCACACTGAGATAAGTTCTTACCTGAGCTTAGACGAGTTCATGTGTACCGGTCTGGTCTTTGTGGCCGTGGAAGAGCTTGGCAGCTTCTAACTCCCCCCCTGTTTGGAGCGATACATGCCTTTCAGCCATGTGACCTTTGTTGTTATGGCGGCCATTTTGAATACTGAAGTAGCATTATGTAGCACTACCACATGTAACAATGGCTGTATCCGAATGTCCACACTAGTCCCTAACCCCTCATTCACTACACAGGCCCGCACTATATAGTCACTATATAGTCACTGATTCTGTCGGCGATTCGGACACAAGACACTACTGCGGCTGCAGATATAAGCCACTTAATATTCTGTTTAACACCCTGTGCAGATTTATTTTGAAATGTCCACACAGAACCCATCATGGCATTTTGTTTGAAAAATTCAACTGGTTGCAGCCAAACAATAGACGCCATTATCACTGGATTATGTTTATTTTTTAAATGTATTTACTTTAGCTGTCCGCAGTATCTGGAGCATTTTCTTTTTCCATTTACATCCACATATTCACTCAGAAGTGCTCACTCTCTTACTTTTACTGTCCCGTGTATTAATAAAGAAATAGGACGCAGAGCTTTTTCCCTGATTGGAAGAGTTTACCTTTATCCATTCGTTCTTTAACATTGTTTTTTTTTTTTTAGAGCCTTCTTATTTTCTCACCTAAAAACACCTTGTTTATGTCTTTAAGTGTATTTGTAATTTTGTACTTTTACCTCATCTCTTGGAATTGTTTCCTTTTGACTATATTTCTGTTGCTGTTGTTTTTTATTTATTTCTTTTTATTTATTTATTTTTGTTTTTTTGTAAATGTTGTCTAAGTATCTTGGAGGGGTTTGGGAGGACTATGGAGCAAGTTTGTTTTATCTGTGCGACTGTCCTTATGTGTGTGTTTTGTCCTGTCTGTGTTTTGTCTTTTACTGTGTTTTGTTAACCGTAGCTAGTGTTTTGTGTTAATGGACCCCCTCGCAAACGAGAGGGCACATCTCAAGGGGCATTCCATCAATAAACTTATCAAACTTATCAAACATAAAAAATATCTCCAGAAATAAGCAACAGAATCCTGAACTATCCCTTTAAGGCTTTTATTGCACAGATAAATAAATACCTCCTGATAACATTGCCTCTATATTATACGTGAGAATAAATAAAGAATGAAAGAACCCGCTGAGGTGAAACGCTGACGAAGGAAAGGGATTTATTTGCAGCAGACACTAACGACAGCAGCAGCAGCGTCCTCCCGCCTCCTGCCTGGGGTTCAGTGATCAGCGCCGACATTAGCAGAACGAGTAAATCTGATATGAAACTACATGAGCAGCTGCGAGCGCATCCTTCCTCCGGTCTGTTCCTGTCATCACCGTGTCCGCGAGGTCCACACACAAATACCTGCAGATGCTTTAGAGGCGCTTTGGGGGCGTCCGCGAGTGGCCAGAACGCTTTTCACCAGCAAAATATGATGTTTGATGCTAAAATGAGTCAAAATCAGGGGCGGACTGGGACTGAAAAACAGCCCTGGACTCTGACCAGCCTGGCCCAAATGAGCGTAAATGTGACACTTCCACAAATACTAAACCAAATGCATTCTGTCCTCCTTTGGCTGTGTAACACCTCATTTGAAAGCAGTTTTTTTTTTAAATTGACCTTTTTCCTTGCGCTGTTGCAGTGTTGTGTCACTTTTTGTATGTTTTTTTTTTTCATTTTTGTCACATTTTTGTTGAATTTTTGTCACATTTTCGTTGAGTTTTTGTCACATTTTTGTTGATTTTTTGTCACATTTTTGTTGATTTTTTGTCACTTTTTTGTTGAATTTTTGTCACATTTTCGTTGAGTTTTTGTTGAATTTTTGTCACATTTTTGTTGAATTTGTGTCACATTTTTGTTGAATTTTTGTTGAATTTGTGTCACATTTTTGTTGATTTTTTGTTGATTTTTTGATTATTTTTTCTATCATTTTCTGTTGTGTTTTTCTGTCCGTGTTTTTCTCTTTTTCTCGCTATTTTAATGCTTTTCTTTTTAGCTTTTAGATTTGGGTAAAGCTCGGTTGAGGCGGGACCGGTGGCCCTCGAGCCAGTGGCCCTTCTGTGCTCTTGCCCAGTCCGCCTCTGGTCAAAATGTATCTGTTTTGTGCTGGATAAGTTCAGATAAGGGAGGAATAATAAACCAGCAAAATAAATAACCCCAATTACTGAGCACATAAAACATCTACACTGTCCAATAAAGGTGTCTGGACTGAGTTTATGAGCAGAGCACCAGGCATTTCAAAGCACTTCAGCAGCAAACACACAAGAAGGCAAATAAAATTAGTTAAAGGAACAGGCCAGCGTTTTTCCACACTGAGATATGTTCTTACCTGAGCTTTGACGAGTTCTTTAGGACCTGTCTGATCTTCAGTCACGTAAACACAGCGCAGACGGCGTTAGCATTTAGCCTCTCCCTCTCTCCTCTATAGCTCCAAAACAGGTCAAGATAGAAGCTACCAAGCTCTTCCACGTTTTCCCTATTTAAATATGGTTACGTGAAGTGTTCCACTACAAAGTATAATACCAGGAGTAGTTTGAAATCCGCGCAGTAATCTTCACTTTACTGTGCGGATGCCAAACTACTCCTGGTATTATTACGCCTTACAATATAGTTCCCCTTTTATCCGCTTAGAAAATCCACATTGTTTAACCAGGACCAGGAAAATGAAGAAAAACGAGATTTGTGTCCATTTGCCCCTAAAATATTAGGTTCATTTATTATTGAACATTTCAAACCCTCTCCCAGCGGCTGGAACATTGACGCCTTTTATTTTGTCGGGACAACAGGAAGTGTTTCGTTGCTGTTAGCGGAGCTTTGACATCAGTGTCACTGCAGGTTTCTGTTTCGTTTTTACCGGACCGGATTATTTGTTGTTATCTGTTGTAAAGGCGAGTTTAGACGGAGCGTTTGTGTTTGTGATCGATCATGAGACTGACCCGAGAGAAGACGAGACGCTCGCGCTGATGGGAGGAGTTATTTTGAGGCGTGGGACTGACCTGCACACGGAGCAGCTGGACGTGCTTTGAAGACGCGATGGAGACTTTATTAAAACCCTGGAGGGTCACACAACATTTGTTTCCCTGTTTCCAAATATGGTCACAGGAGGTTTGAAAAGTGGCTAAATCTGTGTCAAAGTTACGCTGGGATCAGCTCCTCCGCAGCGTCGCCCTCGGCCCGGGTTCAGTTTGTTACTTCCTGCACCTGAGTTTTCATTTACACCAGTATGAGACAAATTCCTAACATGGGGAATATTTCTACTGTTATAGTTTCTAATAAAAGCCCCGACTGTTTTAGAGACCGGCTTTAATTTGCCTCCGAACCCGGCCCCTGTCAGAGACCCGGCCTCTGTCGGAGACCCGGCCCCTGACCAACCTCAACACCAGTAGCACCTAAACCTTTTTTCTGTCGAACAGTACCCAGCCCTACTTTTAAGTCATTTTCTTTTCTAAAACAGTTACTCTTTTCAGTGTCATTTAACTCTTTGTTCCATGAATATCACTGTCCACTTTAAAGGTCTGATCTCACCTGCTGATGTCACGAGGTGGAGCTTCACTGCAGTTACTTTAGGTCAGTTTTGCAGATCTCTGTTCAGTGTTTGAAGCTCTCACAGTTTATTTATTGACAGACATAATCACACGGCTCACGAAGGCGGTTTATTGTTTGAACATGTTTTGATCACGGACAGAAAATGTTTTGTCGGATTGAAATATTGACATTTTTGTGGGAGTTGTGCTTGGACAGATGTCGGTACAGTTTGTCCTCGAAACTTAGTGAACTCGTTGGTTGTTTATTGAGTCTAAGAGAGAACGTAAGTACAAGCAACTCTCTGTCGTCCCTCGTAGTGTTTCAGATTTAGACCAAAGAACGGTCACAGGTTCGTTGGAGCGCCTTTAAGCTTTGATGACAGCACACGTTCAACAAACTCCAGCGCCGTCACCATGAGCTTGTGTTGCTGATTGGAGAGTGTGACCTCGTTGGAGACGCGAGTCATCACTGGTCACGGAGATGTCTCTGAAAGTCTCCTGAAGATAAGGGGAGTCTCCGGTATAGTCTCGGTGAAAGCGAACAGGTTTGGTTTCATCGGAGTCTCCGCCTGGTCTCTCCGAGGCGTCCACGGTCTCAGGGAGTTGTGGTAATGCTGCGAACACGGTTTGTTTTTCTGTGACGTCCCCATAATGTCTCCGAAACCTGTCGGATACGGGTGACAACACCAGTTTGAGAATCGCTGCATTGTGTTTCAGGATCGATTTTAAAGTTCTTTTAATGGTTTTTAAATGTCTTAATGGTCTTGGTCCTTCTTATCTTTCAGAACTGCTTTTACCTTATGAACCTTCATGGCCCCTTTGCTCCTCCTCAGGGGTCTCCTAGTTATTCCTAAAGTCAACAAAAAGACTCAATATTACGGCCCTCGGCTCTGGAACCACCTGAGGAGGAGCTCAGGCCTGAGGAGGAGCTCAAGGCTGAGGAGGAGCTCAGACCTGAGGAGGAGCTCAGACCTGAGGAGGAGCTCAGACCTGAGGAGGAGCTCAGACCTGAGGAGGAGCTCAGACCTGAGGAGGAGCTCAGACCTGAGGAGGAGCTCAGACCTGAGGAGGAGCTCAGACCTGAGGAGGAGCTCAGACCTGAGGAGGAGCTCAGACCTGAGGAGGAGCTCAGGGCTGAGGAGGAGCTCAGACCTGAGGAGGAGCTCAGACCTGAGGAGCTCAGGGCTGAGGAGGAGCTCAGACCTGAGGAGGAGCTCAGACCTGAGGAGGAGCTCAGGGCTGAGGAGGAGCTCAGGGCTGAGGAGGAGCTCAGACCTGAGGAGGAGCTCAGACCTGAGGAGGAGCTCAGACCTGAGGAGGAGCTCAGACCTGAGGAGCTCAGACCTGAGGAGCTCAGGGCTGAGGAGGAGCTCAGGGCTGAGGAGGAGCTCAGGGCTGAGGAGGAGCTCAGACCTGAGGAGGAGCTCAGACCTGAGGAGGAGCTCAGGGCTGAGGAGGAGCTCAGACCTGAGGAGGAGCTCAGACCTGAGGAGTAGCTCAGACCTGAGGAGGAGCTCAGACCTGAGGAGAAGCTCAGACCTGAGGAGGAGCTCAGACCTGAGGAGGAGCTCAGACCTGAGGAGGAGCTCAGACCTGAGGAGAAGCTCAGACCTGAGGAGGAGCTCAGACCTGAGGAGAAGCTCAGACCTGAGGAGAAGCTCAGACCTGAGGAGGAGCTCAGACCTGAGGAGGAGCTCAGACCTGAGGAGAAGCTCAGACCTGAGGAGGAGCTCAGACCTGAGGAGGAGCTCAGACCTGAGGAGGAGCTCAGGGCTGAGGAGGAGCTCAGACCTGAGGAGGAGCTCAGACCTGAGGAGGAGCTCAGACCTGAGGAGGAGCTCAGGCCTGAGGAGGAGCTCAGGGCTGAGGAGGAGCTCAGACCTGAGGAGGAGCTCAGACCTGAGGAGGAGCTCAGACCTGAGGAGGAGCTCAGGGCTGAGGAGGAGCTCAGGCCTGAGGAGGAGCTCAGACCTGAGGAGGAGCTCAGGGCTGAGGAGGAGCTCAGACCTGAGGAGGAGCTCAGACCTGAGGAGGAGCTCAGACCTGAGGAGGAGCTCAGACCTGAGGAGGAGCTCAGGCCTGAGGAGGAGCTCAGGGCTGAGGAG
Organism: Gobius niger; assembly: GCF_951799975.1. Taxonomy (NCBI): domain Eukaryota; kingdom Metazoa; phylum Chordata; class Actinopteri; order Gobiiformes; family Gobiidae; genus Gobius; species Gobius niger. Next base: position 2,020,172 of record NC_136871.1, on the reverse strand, counting down.
GAGCTCAGACCTGAGGAGGAGCTCAGGGCTGAGGAGGAGCTCAAGAGCAGCTCAAGACCCACCTTTTTAGCTTAGCTTTTAACTGACTAATCTATTTATTTAATCCTAATATATAAAATATATATATGGGAGGTTGTCCCAGGCGCATTGCTTTAAATGTTGTAATCTGTAAAGCACTTTGTGAGACCTTTCGGTATGAAAAGCGCTTTATAAATAAAGTTTGATTGATTGTATATGGAGTTTATTTGAGATCTCCTTAGTGTCCGACAGGTCTTGGAGTGGATGCAGCCTCCACTGAAATCAAACCTGTTTGTTTTCACCGAGACTACTGGACACTTGCCTTGTCTCTTGTTTGTTTGTTTGTTTGTTTGTTTGTTTGTTTGTTTGTTTGTTTGTTTGTTTGTTTGTTGTTTGTTTGTTTGTTTGTTTGTATACTTCATTACTTTATTATAGGGAAATGTGTCCTCTGCATTTAACCCATCCTTCGATGCCGCTGAGGCAGCCCGTCAGGAGCAGTGGTCGACGGCAGTGCCGCGCCCGGGGACCCGCCTCCATGCTGTGGAGCCAGGCTGATGGTCAGAATCACCTGGCTGGAAGATTCACCTATTGCACATGTTTTTAGTGGAAGGGGAAACTGGAGAACCCGGAGGAAACCTACGCAGTCTTGGAGACATATCCGTGAGCAGTGGTTAGGGGAGCTTCTGAACACGTATGAGCGCCTGGGTGGGAGCTTCAAGTATCTGGGTGTTTTTCCTCACGTCATCACATTTTTTTTTCCATCATGTTTTTGTAGCATTTTTGTCATTTTTTCATACATTTTTGTCAATTTCTTGTGACATTTTTGTGACATTTTTGCCACTTTTTCATCAATGTTTTCTCAGGTTTTTGTCACATTTCCATCATTGTTTTCGTCTCAGTTCTGTCGCTATTTTCACAGAAGCTTTTGGATTGGGGTAAAGCCAAACTGGAGAAAATGTGCTCGGTTCAGGTGGGAGTTAAGGGGTTAAGAAACAAAAAAAAAAAAAAAAATGGCTAAAGTGAAATTCATCAAACTACAAACAAATAATGGCACTCTGGTAAAACAGCAAACACATGCTACAACAAAATACTAGATAATATGCTAATGAAAATGACCTCCCAAATTTGTCTCGCGACCCCCAGGTTGAGAACCACTGGTATATAAGACATCATTATTTACTATTTAATTGTTTTTTTCCCTCACATTTCCTGCCTCTTTGCACACCCTGTTTCAAATAAAGCTTATCTTATCTTATCTTTTTAGTGCCTTATACTTTTTTGTTTTATTACAAAATCGTTACGACACACTCTTTCCAATAGTAATATTTCTTTCAGCAAATATCTTTTCATTGTGCAATGTTTAATGGTGTCCCGTTCACCCGTCACTGATCACTGATAATGTGGTGATCTCCCTCCCACTCCTTCCTCATCCGTCTCCTCTTCACATTATTATCATTAACCTTTTAACTGGTCTGAATCATCCTCTGGGAGTCGAACCAATGACAACATCCTCCTTGTAGGTGAACAAATCCCTCGTGTTAAAACGATTTGCTCATTAAAACGGCACTTGATCCACCGACATCGCTCGAGTTTCTGAGTCCTGATGTTGTTTTGAGTTCTTGCCAAAGTTTCATCCCTCACATTTGGCCCAGCGCCCGGAGCGACGAGCGATGTGATTGGTTCATTCGGGAGGGGTCGGGGGTCATGGGTGACTCACGCCCCCGGGGGAGATGAAATATGCTGCTTTGGACAGAGAAGTGCTTAGAAAGTGAGTCTGTGAGCTCCAAAAATAGAAGCTTCACAGTCAGTCGTCGAACATCAGCGCCGCCATTTTCTAAAGCAGGGGTTCTCAACGTGGGGGTCGGGGCCCACTAGGGGTTCACGAGACACATTTGGGGGGTCGCCAGTGCATATAGATAAAATATATAGTTTAATATTATTATTATGGTGTTATAGCATACATGCTGTTTTACCAGGGTGCCATTATTTGTTCTAAATTTAATTCATTTTTGTTTTAGCCATTGTTTTTTCTTTGTTTTTTAAGAGTTATATAGTTTAACCTCTTAACTCCCGCCTGAACCGAGAGGATCTTTTTCCTCACGTCAGCACATTTTTTTCCCATCATTATTTTGTTGGTATTCAACTCATTTTTGTAGCTTTTTCATCATTTTTTTCATCATTTTTTTCATCATTTTTTTCATCATTTTTGTCATTTTTTCGTTAATTTTTATCACATTTTTGTCACATTTTTTAAATTTTTGTGTCAAATTTTTGTCACATTTTTGTATTTTTTTCGTCAATTTTTTCGTCAAGTTTTTGTCATTTTTTGTCATATTTTTGTAATTTTTTTGTCGAATTTTTATCACATTTTTGTCATTTTTTTGTTACATTTTGTTAATTTTTTTGTAATTTTTTTGTCACATTTTTGTCATTTTTTCGGCAATTTGTCGTCACTTTTTTGTCAATGTTTTCTCACTTTTTTCACATTTTCATCATTGTTTTTGTCTCAGTTTTGTCGCTATTTTCACACCTTTTTCCCAGAAGCTTTTGGATTGGGGTAAAGCCAAACTGGAGAAAATGTGCTCGGTTCAGGCGGGAGTTAAGGGGTTAATGTCCCGATCCTAATTATCTGTTATAATGGGGGTCACGGCTCTAAAAGGTTGAGAACCACTGGTCTAAAGCATTTTCAGCCGTGTTGCCGATGCACATTTTTTCATTTGCAATGTCCACAAAACACAACTTAAGCTCTAGAAACAAAGCAGGAGTCGCTTTACTATATATCTATAAACAGTGGTGTTTCAATTGAAAAAATACATATACTTACAGTGGGAAGAAAAAGTCAGTACATCGTCTGGAAATTCTCGCATTTCTGCCTAAATTGGTCAGTAAATGTGTCTGCTTAAACTAATACCACCCAAACATTTACAGTTTATCATATTTGTATTGGCCACAGGAGAGCGTGGAATAAGTAAGTGCACCATCTGAATCTCGCTGAACTGCAGCAGTTTTGTAAAGACTAACTGTCCGAGACTCATCCTGATCACTGTGAACGTCTGATCTGCAACTTTTTGCCGCAAGAGGAATCAGCTTTTTAAAGGAATAGGCCAGCGTTTGTCCATACTGAGATATGTTCTTACCTTACAAAGTATAATTACACACAATTAAACAATGTGGATTTTCTAAGCGGATAAAAGGGGGAACTATATTGTAAGGCGTAATAATACCAGGAGTAGTTCGAAATCCGCACAGTAATCTTCACTTTACTGTGCGGATGCCAAATTACTCCTGGTATTAATACATTTTACAATATACTCCCCCTTTTTCCACATTGTTTAATTGTGTGTAATTATACTTTGTAGTGGAACACTTCACGTAACCATATTTAAACAGGGAAAACGTGGAAGAGCTTGGTAGAGCTCGGAGGCGTCTCCAGGAGGTGGGGGCGTTCCTAGGAGGACTCAGGCAAACCTATCCCTAAAATGGCCGCCATCAGAGTTTTTACAGATTACTCAGAAATACGTGAATGTGGAAACACTTCAGGCATGTTTTTAATGAGGGAGTGACATAATAACATGATGGAAAGCTGGAAAAAGTCCATTTTGCATAACACCCCCCATCTGGAGTTGCAGATTAGACGTTCAGGATGAGTCTTGAACCATTCTTTTTTACAAAACTGCTGCAGTTCAGTGAGATTCAGATGGTGTACTTACTTATTCCACGCTCTGCTGTGAATGTTCACATGTTGTGACCAATAGAAATATGATAAACTGTAAATGTTTGGGTGGTATTAGTTTGATCAGACACTGTTTAATCATTTCTGTGATTTCAGAGCACATTTAGTGACCAATTTAGGCAGAAATGTGAGAAATTCCAGACGGTGTACTTACTTTTTCTTCCCACTGTAAATGTACAAGTGAATTTACCTGATTTTGAGAGGGGTCCGATCTGTCAACTCAAACTCAACATAAAGCACCATTGTTCCTGCCATTTTTTAGTCATTTATCTAATTTAAGATGGTCCTTTTTCTGGTGTAAAACTATTTTTGGTCCCGATAGTGTGACGTGAAATGAGAAGTGAGAAAGTCTGGCACGAGGGTTTTGAGCGCTGACGTGATAAATGTGGTAAACGTAGAAGTGGTCGTCAGAATCAGCCCGTTTAGTTTATACAGAAACATCTGCCATCTTCTCGGTGAAGCACAGGCGCTTCAAATCACTTTAATGTCATGTTTACACAGTGATCACTCTCCTCCGGTTGGTGCGAGTTTCAGCAGTCGTTAAACTCATTTGCAGAGGACTTGTAAAAACACATTCCTGTAGGTTTTACCGTTTAAAAAGACTTGTGTGTGAAGTATGCAGAGTTAGCAGAAGGTTTCGTGACTGTCCTTACTCACGGTTTGACAATTAAAAGCCGTTTTTTGCAGACTGTGGTCGAATGCTGGAGATTTGTAGTTCATATTTTCGACTGCGATGAGTCACAGTGGGGTGAGCGAGGGCCCGATGGAAGGGGCTGGATGGGAGGTTTGTGTCTAAACCAGGGGCGGACAGAAGGGCCACCGGCTCGAGGGCCACCGGTCCCGCCTTAACCGAGCTTTACCCAAATCTAAAAGCTAAAGAGAAAAGCATCAAAATAGCGAGAAAAAGAGAAAAACACGGACAAAAAAACACAACAAAAAATGATAGAAAAAATGATTAAAAATTCAACAAAAAAGTGATAAAAACTCAACAAAAAAGTGACAAAAACTCAACAAAAATGTGACAAAAATGGAACAAAAAAGTGATAAAAACTCAACAAAAATGCAACAAAAATTCAACAAAAAAGTGACAAAAATGTGACAAAAATGTGACAAAAATGTGACAAAAACTCAACAAAAAAGTGACAAAAACTCAACAAAAAAGTGACAAAAACTCAACAAAAATTCAACAAAAACTCAACAAAAATTCAACAAAAATTCAACAAAAATGTAACAAAAAAGTGACAAAAACTCAACAAAAAAGTGACAAAAACTCAACAAAAATTCAACAAAAACTCAACAAAAATTCAACAAAAATTCAACAAAAATGTAACAAAAAAGTGATAAAAACTCAACAAAAATGTGACAAAAATGTGACAAAAATGTGACAAAAATGTGACAAAAATGTGACAAAAATTCAACAAAAATTCAACAAAAATGTGACAAAAACTCAACAAAAAAGTGACAAAAATTCAACAAAAAAGTGACAAAACTCAACAAAAATTCAACAAAAAATGTGACAAAAATTCAACAAAAATGCAACAAAAATGTAACAAAAAAGTGATAAAAATTCAACAAAAATTCAACAAAAATTCAACAAAAAAGTGATAAAAATTCAACAAAAATTCAACAAAAATGCAACAAAAACTCAACAAAAATGTGACAAAAATTCAACAAAAATTCAACAAAAATTCAACAAAAAAGTGACAAAAATGCAACAAAAATGTGACAAAAATTCAACAAAAATTCAACAAAAATTCAACAAAAAAGTGATAAAAATTCAACAAAAATTCAACAAAAATTCAACAAAAATGCAACAAAAACTCAACAAAAATGTGACAAAAATTCAACAAAAATTCAACAAAAAAGTGACAAAAATGCAACAAAAATGCAACAAAAATGTGACAAAAATTCAACAAAAATTCAACAAAAATTCAACAAAAATTCAACAAAAATTCAACAAAAATTCAACAAAAATTCAACAAAAAAGTGATAAAAATGTGACAAAAATGAGAAGAAAAAAAAACATACAAAAGGTGACACAGCAACAGCGCGTGGAAAAAGATCAGTTTTGTGGGTCTTTCAAAAGAGGACAGAATGCCTTTGGTTTAGGCGGGGGGTAAGAGGTTAAAATATGTATTTGTGGAAGTGTCGCCTTTCACGCTGGGCACGCAGGCTGGTCAGAGGCCAGGGCTGTTTCTCAGTCCCAGTCCGGCCCCTGGTCTACACTTCTGCTGTCGAGGCCGCTCTGTGCAACGAGCTTTTTGTCGTACTTTCGAGATTCATGTTCCTGAACGCAGATCGATTGTATAGTGGGTGGAGGCCCTCAGGGAAACGGGGAATCTGTCCAAGAGAAAGAAAGAAAGGGCCGACGAGACGCCTCAAAATGAGTTCACTGTCCAGTCCTTCACGATGAACTCCATCTTCACCAGGACAAAGTGATTCCAGTGATTTTTTTGAGAGTAGCCTTCGGACGTAAACTGGCCTATGCCCTCGCCTCATTTAGCCCCTTGTGATCACTTCCTGTGGGTTTTCTCAAATCCCTGGTTTATAATAATCGTCCACAGGCTCTGTAGGTTTTAAAGAAGAACTTCCTAACCCCAAATTGCTGATTTACCGGTCCAAAACTTGAAACAGTGCATTGACGGTACATTTAAAGTGGACATATCACGCAAAATCGACTTTCTTGAGGTTTGTTCCCTCCTCAAAGACAGACCTGGAGTAGTATTTCTCAACGTTCTGCATGGGTGGTGTGAAATAATACGCTCAAAACAAGGAAACTGGTGGGCAACAGCGACCAAAACTCAGAAAAATGTCACACCATCAACCAGGGCCTACAGTATATCATGCAAAATCGACTCTTTGGAGCTTTTAACCATGTTGTAATGCTATTTCCTTATCAAAAACTTCTTGCTCTTATAGTTAAATTACAGACTATAAACGCACAGGCTGTAACTCTGGTGTTTGTGGAATTGTCTCACATTCTGACAACAAGAGCAAGAAGAAGCTTTTGAACTCAATCTACTTGAACAAAGTCCACTTGGCAATATTTGAAAAAAAGATAGGAAAAATGTATAACCACCAGAACCACCAGAAAAGATCCTAAAATACCCAACTCTAGGTATGTTTTTGATCACAGAAAAACATTGTAACATGAGGATTATGCTGATTTTGCATAATATCCTCTCTTTAGGGGGACTAACTATGTTTCAAAATGTAAAAGATGTCAAATACTTCATACACAGCACAGTATGGCTTCAGTACGGTGCAATGTTTACCTCGACTCATGTAAAATCTGTCCTTGTAGATGTTTGAGTACAATAGAAAACAGGTTAATATGGTTTTGGATGCTCTTGGTTCATGAGTGCTGTGAAATACTCCCGGTCTGAAATTAATTTATCAGAATGAATCATGTTGTTATCTTTCTCTAACACTACAATCCAAAAGATATATATTATAATTATTGAACTGTTCGTCATCTTTTTATCTCAGTTGTTAAATAATGTGTTCTGTTCATGGAGACGTCTCGTTCTCTTCATCCTTTATGTGTCACTAATGTCACATCCTTTCCGGGACAACAAACCCACCTATGGATTTATCTTTTGACCATTTTTAGAATAAACATGAGGCCGCTTTACATCATCTTCATCTTCATTTGAGTTCTTGTAAAGTCCAGTCCTGTCCCTACAGTGACACACAGGATGTTTCATGTCAGACCAACAGAGACAGACGGACAAGGTCAAATGCAGAAAACCGTCTGAAACATGAAAGAAGCGGCTGTCGTTGTCAAATTGAAGATGTGCTGCAGTTTCTCTCGGTTGTCGAGACACAAAAGATGGAGAATGTGCAGAGACATCAGCTTTTGGAGCTATTTGCAAACAAAGATATAATAATGTTTCTGCATGTCGTGGATGTTTCAGTCCTTCACTAAAACCAGCTTGTGCTCTCTGTGCTGCAGGATGTCTGTGAAGCTGAGGTTCGACTCTCCCTCTGACGGAGGCCTGGTCTCCAGGACACGCTCCTTCACCGGACTGGGCTCTCTGACCGGCCGCCAGCGGTAAATACACAATAAACATGTGTTGTGCAGGACTTGACGGGTCAGACAAAGAGCGGTTCAGAAGCTCCTTATGGATGGATAGAGGATGGATGGATGGACAGGACTTATGAGGAGTTTTTTGACTGCTATCTTCATCGTCCTGGGCATCACCAAAATGCCGAGCAATGTTACAGATTTTATTTTGTCTGGCGTTCCACATTTGTTGCTAACAGCCCTCAGTCTGGCCCACGCGAGACGGTGATGGTTGAAGCCGAGGCCTCAGTGTCCTGGAGTCCAGAGTTTTACAGCAGTGTTCAGTTTGACAACATATTTTCATTTAGTCTTTTGACGAAAATGCAAATTTTAGTTGAGATTTAGTAAAAAATAATCTCACATTTTAGTCTAGTTTTAGTCGACTTTGCATTTATAATATTCATTATTGTAAATAATAATAGAAGGGGGCGTGGCTTCGCCGAAGGGAAAATAGAATCTTTAGAGAAACTTCCACTCTTTTTAGTCATTTTCTGGTGGAATATGAACTCATTTAACACATATGAATAAAGTCAAGTGTAAATCGGGCCCATGTGGATGTTTACTCTCAGTAAATTGTTCAGTAGAAGTGAAAAACGGCAGTTGTAGCTAACCGTTAGAATTAGCCTGATGCTATCATGTTAGCATTCTCCGTTATTCATGTAATTATGGGCTGTTGAACCACTTTGCTCCTCCCCATGTCTTTGTATCTTTATTTAGTAGAAACTATTTTCATAATTCAGCATTTGTTAAAGTAGTTTTTGAATAATTAGACAAAGTTTCGATTTGAACTGTTTTCAAACATGACCATATGTGGGCGACTCCAGAGATGCCGTCTGTATCTATAGTTAAAGATGTCGATTCAGAGAATGTAGAGATAATTGTGAACTGAAATGGGGCTCATACCTCCCTCCAAAGTTAATTTTAAAATGTGGTTTAAAAGCCCAAATAATAAGTTAATTCATGAAAACCTGTTTTATTAAATGCCATAATGTTATTCTACACATCTGCAGCTCAAAGGCACGCTCGCCTCGCTCTCGCCTCGCTCTCGCCTCGCTCTCGCCTCGCTCTCGCCTCGCTCTCGCCTCGCTCTCGCCTCGCTCTCGCCTCGCTCTCGCCTCGCTCTCGCCTCGCTCTCGCCTCGCTCTCGCCTCGCTCTCGCCTCGCTGCATCAAAGTCTTGGGTTATAATCTGCTTCCTCCAGTTTCCCCCATCAACCCAAAACATGCATAATGGGCTCAAGATCAGCGTCTCCGTCAAATACAGAAACACTCGAATCTACCGTTTGCTGATGAGTCTGGTTTTCCTTGACAGACGCTCAACTAAATCATGAAGATGTTGTGCTCAGGCGGCTGGAGTCCCGGCCCCTGGAGACGCCTCCGAGGAGAGGGATGTTCAAAACACAGCTGGAATGTACTTCCTGTTGGACGCAGCACATTCACACACACAGACCCCCCCCCCGTCCACGTCCACGTCAGTCCTGAAGGCTGTGGGACCTTCTCATGGAAACTGGAGTTCACATCACACCACCATGTCTCTGTTATGGGGATTTGAGGTTGAAAATGACATAAACTGGATTTAAACTTAACGAGAGGACGACCAAAAGTACAAAAAATGTCACACCATCAACCAGCTGTGAAGTAATTAGAGAGGAGCTGCTACAGATGAGAGCACAGTGCATTTTGTCCATAGGAATCCATGTTTCTTTCACAAAAGGTTCCATCGTTGTTTGCTGGACCGGGTTGAGTTGAGTCGAGGACACTTCGCTTTAATCTTCAGGAGCTTCTTCTTGCTCTTGTCAAATTACTGACGACAAACGCACAAGCTAGAACTGCGGTGTTGGACCTTTTTACTGCATCGACCATTTGTGTCGACCACAGGGGCGAACTGGGACTGAAAAACAAAGCTAAGACCCACAAAACTGACCTTTTTCCTCGCGTTGTTGCTGTGTTGTGTCACCTTTTGTATGTTTTCTTTTCTTTTTCTTTTTGTGACATTTTTGTTGAATTTTTGTGACATTTTTGTTGAATTTTTGTGACATTTTTGTTGAATTTTGTCACATTTTTGTTGAATTTTTGTTGAATTTTTGTCACATTTTTGTTGATTTTTTGTTGAATTTTTGTTGAATTTTTGTCACATTTTTGTTGAATTTTGTCACATTTTTGTTGAATTTTTGTTGAATTTTTGTTGAATTTTTGTCAAATTTTTGTTGAATTTTTGTTGAATTTTTGTCACTTTTTGTTGAATTTTTTTAACTTTTTGTTGAATTTTTGTAACTTTTTGTTGAATATTTGTCACATTTTGGTTGAATTTTGTGACATTTTTGTCACATATTTGGTGTTTTTTTCCCAAGAATCTTTTTGATTAGGGTAAACTGGAGAAAATGTGCTCGTTCAGGTGGAACTTAAGGGGTTAAACCTCTTACCTCCCACCTTAACACTAACGAGTGCATTTTCCCCAGTTCGGCTTTTTATTATTATTTTTTTGATCGGCATCATCAGCAAAAAGAGCGGGAAAGGTGGTCACAGAAACAGAAGCAAAATCATTATGTTCATCATGTTTTTTTACACTGGGCTTTACCCAAATCTAAAAGCTTCTCGACTGGAGATCAACAATGTAACGCCTCATTTGAAAGCTAAGACCTACAAAAGTGACGGAAACTTTTCGTCACGTCGCCACATTTTTGTCACATTTTTGTTATTTTTTTAAATCATTTTTTCTATCATTTTTTGTTGTGTTTTTCTCATGTTTTTGTTGACTTTTCATCCTCTTTTTCTCGCTATTTTGATGCTTTTCTTTTTAGCTTTTAGATTTGGGTAAAGCTCGGTTGAGGCGGGACCGGTGGCCCTTCTGTGCTCTTCCAGACGGGACATATGGCCGGTCCGCCCCTGGTTGACCATAGACAACATCGACAGATCATAATAACATGCTGCAGATACAGACCTCAGGCTGATTCTATGAGGCAAAAAGGATTTGTCAGGATGTGTATTTCCTTTCTTTTTTTAAATAATTTGGCCGCCCCCTAGTGGTGTTTCCTCAGTGTTTTTATCGTGTTGAAGTCATTGACAGTTGATTGATGACAGTTGCTAACCGGTAGCATGCTAACGTCTTGAGCAGCTTAAACACTGACTCTGGCTGTGTCCGAATGTCCAGACTATTCCCTGTATAGTGACTATATAGTGGTCACATGTTGTAGGGGTAAGTAGTGCACTCGAATTTTCCCACAATGCATCTGGAAAAGTAGTGAGCATCGATGGTCACTAAACGGGTCAATATAGACCAGAATGCATTGCGAGAGTGGGAGAAGAGCCTGACAGAGACAGGTCTGTGAACTAAACACGACTGAAGTAAATCAGCTGTTTCAGTCGAGTGTTTGTGTTTCTCAGGAATAAACGACCTAAATATAAACGGTTACGGTGAAAAGATGCTAACGTTAGCTGCTAACCTTTAGCTGGAGCTGTTAAATGACCGACAGCTTCATGCTAACGTTAGCCGCTAACCTTTAGCTGGAGCTGTTAAATGACCGACAGCTTCCTCTCGAATAATCCAAGACATTCATGTAAAATCCATGTGAAATAAAAGCGTTTCTGACTCGTATTAATCATAAATATTCCACTGTCTCTGAGTTTGGTTTTGTCCGAATCGCCAACAGAATCAGTGACTATATAGTCACTATATAGTCACTATATAGTCACTATATAGTCACTATATAGTGCGGGCCTATGTAGTGAATGAGGGGTTAGGGACGAGGGTGGACATTCGGATACAGCCTTAGACTCAGCCTCGGTTGCCATGAGAAACTGTAAAAATCATAGATTTAGGTTTCCTGTTCCCTCTTTGATGTGTTCATTTAGTCTTCAGAGTGAAGCAGATCTTTAGTAAATCCTGCTGTAGCTCGACAGACAGAGCTGCTACGTCTGTGACACATTTGCTGATTATATCACTTAAACGTCTCCGTGCTTTTACTGTTTTTTCTTGAGTAATTATTACGAGTTCATAAAAATGCCACTGTCACAGTTGTCTTTCATTTTCATCCTGAGTAAAAATATTGTTACATGTTGTAGTAATGCATAATTCTACTTTGGTATTCAAAATGGCCGCCGGAACTATGCGCGATGTCATTGGAAATGCATGTATATATAAGAATATAAGAAGGATGCTCTTGGTGCATTGTCTAGTTCTGTGGCAGGACATAGACATGCAAACGAGCCCAACATTTTACGAGACTTTGGGGCTAAAACTCATATTTGTTGAGTTATAGGACGTGATCCATCATCTCTGGCTGCTTTTATGATGCGTGAGCTGCTTTCTGCCAAAAACAGTCCTCGACCCGAGACATAAATCACAGTTATTTGAGTCGGTCGCAAACCTCCCTCTCAGCAAGAGGTCTCAATATAAACACGACCACAGACGCAAACGACAGTAACTCAGCCGGGAGGAACCGAACAGACACCAGGAATCAGAGACGAGGAATCAGAGACGAGGAATCAGACACGAGGAATCAGAGACGAGGAATCAGACACGAGGAATCAGACACGAGGAATCAGAGACGAGGAATCAGACACGAGGAATCAGATCGTCCAGTGAAGAGTGAAGTCAGAGGTACCAGGGGCGGACTGGCCACATGTCCATTCTGGAAGAGCACAGAAGGTCCACTGGCTCTAGGGCCTAGGGTCTAGGGTCTGGCCCCTCACTTTACCTCACCCTTACCCCCAGGCGTGACCGAGCTTTACCCAAATCTAAAAGCTTAAAAGAAAAGCATCCAAAAACAAAAATGTGCTGGAAAAACAACAAAATGTGACGAAAAGGTGACGACAAAGCAATGAAAAAAGCGGTTGAAAAAACAACAAAAACATGACAAAAAACCCCTGAAAAACAAGAGACGAAAACACAACGAAAAAGTGACAAAAAAGTGACAAAAAAGTGACAAAAAACACGCCAAAAAGCCACAAAAAGTAATAAAAACAGACAACAACAAACAAAAATGGAGGGACGTCGTGACAAAAAGTTACCATCACTTTTCTAGATTTTAACTTTCAGATGAGGCATTACAGTGTTGCTCTCCAGTCAAGAAGCTTTTAGATTTGGGTAAAGCCGAACTGGAGAAAATGCTCTCGGTTTAGGCGGGGGGTCAGAGGTTAAAATATGTATTTGTGGAAGTGTCACATTTACGCTAATTTGGGCCAGACTGACCAGAGTCCAGGGCTGGTTTTCAGTCCCAGTCCGGCCCCTGAGAGGTGTGAAAGGTTTGGTCACGGTATGTGGGCGGTGGTGATTTTGTCAGGATGCCAGATATTTTCTTATGTGGCACTTTTTGCTGTGACAAGTTTAGGAACCGCTGTTTAAACATTGCCATTGTGTCCCCACCTCGGCTTCACCTTAAAGGAACAGGCCAGCGTTTTTCCATACTGAGATATGTTCTTACCTGAGCTGTGACGAGTTCTTTAGGACCTGTCTGATCTTCAGTCACGTAAACACAGCGCAGACGGCGTTAGCATTTAGCCTCTCCCTCTCTCCTCTATAGCAATGGTTCTCAACCTGGGGTTCGGGACCCACTAGGGGTTGCGAGACAAATTTGGGGGGTCACCAGAGCATATACATATATAAAATATATATTTTAATATTATAATTATGGTGTCGTAGCAAACATGCTGTTTTACCAGGGTGCCATTATTTGTTCTAAATTTAATTCATTTTTGTTTTAGCCATTGTTTTTCTTTGTTTTTTAAGAGTTAGGTTATTAACCTCTTAACTCCCGCCTGAACCGAGAGGATCTTTTTCCTCACGTCAGCAGATTTGTTTCTTTCATTTTTTTGTTGGGTATTCAACTCATTTTTGTAGCTTTTTCGTCATTTTGTTGTCATTTTTTGTCACATTTTGGTCAATTTTTTTTATCATTTTTTTTTATTTTTTTGTCAATTTTTTATCAAATTTTTATCAATTTTTTGTCAATTTTTTTGCCAATTATTATTATTTTTTCTTCAATTTTTTGTCAATTTTTTGTCTTTTTTTGGTCAATTTTTTATCAATTTTTTGTCATTTTTTGTCATTTTTTTTGTTACAATTTTGTCATTTTTTTGTCACATTTTCTCACATTTTGGTCATTTTTGGGTCACTTTCTAGTCAAGGTTTTCTCACTTTTTTGTCACATTTCCATCACTGTTTTCGTCTCAGTTCTGTCACTCATTTTCACACCTTTTTCCCAGAAGCTTTTGGATTGGGGAAAAGCCAAACTGGAGAAAATGTGCTCGGTTCAGGGGTTAATGTCCCTGTTTTTCCCACGGTCTGACCCGGGTGGGGGTCACGATCCTAATTAAGTGTTATAATGGGGGTCGCGGCTCTAGAAGGTTGAGAACCACTGGTCTATAGCCTCAAAACAGGTCAAGATAGAAGCTACCAAGCTCTTCCACGTTTTCCCTATTTAAATATGGTTACGTGAAGTGTTCCACTACAAAGTATAATTACACACAATTAAACAATGTGGATTTTCTAAGCGGATAAAAGGGGGGACTATATTGTAAGGCGTAATAATACTAGGAGTAGTTTGGCATCCGCGCAGTAAAGTGAAGATTACTGCGCGGATTTCGAACTACGATATCTGAACGAGACTGTGAGACTGTGTAACTGTTACTGCAAAACTGGAGTGTGTGATAAAAATGCCTCCAAACACAAGTATTGAAAGTATTGCGATACTCGATAAAGCATCGATCCAAGTCCGATCCGATATTTGTCTCAGCCCTGACAGTTCAATGACTCCTCTTCTATTGTCATCTCTGCAGGAGCTCCTCTGTGCGAAACTCCCTTCGCTCCAAAGCCGGATCCGTGAGTAAATCTCCCAGAATGCACCTGTCTCCGACTCGAGAGGGCGGAGTCGTGTGGTCCGCTCAGCCGGGGAGGTGGACAGGGTTTTCCAGGCTCTTCGCACGGGACTCAAGTACGTCAAGTAACCTCAACTTTCCCCTCTTTTATCTAAGTTCTGAGGCGTGTTCGGCATCGCTGCTGAACCGGCTTTTTCACTCACATTTTCTAAAGACTTTCTGAGCTTGTTTGGCTCAAAACAAACCTCAGATGTGAGTTTTTATTGACGAGTTGAGATGTTAGAAAGTGCTACAGTCACCCTCATATTTCACTATTGTCTATACCAGTGGTTCTCAACCTTTTAGAGCCGCGACCCCCATTATAACAGTTCATTAGGATCGTGACCCCCACCCGGGTCAGACCATGGGAAACACAGGGACATTAAACCCCTTAACTCCCACCTGAACAGAGCACATTTTCTCCAGTTTGGCTTTACCCCAATCCAAAAGGTTCTGGAAAAAAGGTGTTAAAATAGTGACAAAAGAGGGGAGGCAAAAACAATGATGGAAATGTGAGAAAAAAGTGAGAAAACATTGACAAAAAAGTGACAAGAAATTTATGAAAAAATGGCAAAAATGTGATAAAAATGACCAAAAATATGACAAAAAAATGACAAAAATGTGATAAAAATTGACGAAAAAATGAAAAAAAAAAAGAAAAAAAAATGACAAAAAATTGACACAGAATTGAAGAAAAAATGACCAAAATGTGATAAAATGTGACAAAAAAGTGACGAAAAATGTATGAAAAAATGGCAAAAATGTCACAAGAAATTGACAAAAAAATGACAAAAAAATGACAAAAATGTGATAAAAATTGACGAAAAAATATTTTAAAAAGTGACAAAACTGTGACAAGAAATTGACAAAAAATTGACAAAAAAATGACGAAAAAATGACAAAAATGTGATAAAATGTGACAAAAAATGACAAAAATTTGACAAAAAAATTACAAAAAATTGACAAAAAAAATGATGAAAAAGTTACAAAAATGAGTTGAATGACGTGAGGAAAAAGATCCTCTCGGTTCAGGCGGGAGTTAAGAGGTTAACCTATATAACTCTTAAAAAACAAAGAAAAAACAATGGCTAAAACAAAAATGAATTAAATTTAGAACAAATAATGGCACCCTGGTAAAATAGCATGTTTGCTGCGACACCATAATAATAATATTAAAACACATATTTTATCTACATGCTCTGGCGACACCCCAAATTTGTCTCGCGACCCCCAGGTTGAGAACCCCTGGTCTATACAAATACAAACTAAAAACCACGATGCCCTTTATGTGAATGTGCATAGGGAGTATCTGGAAGGGCATCAGGCTGAAATGGACTTCCTGGTGGCTCAACAGAGAGAGACAAAGAGAAACTCCAGGCTGGTGAGGACTGGGCGTGATGAATCCATGGTTACTTTATTATTCTTGTGTTAAAGTCTTGTTGTTTGTCCACAGGCCTTTCTGTACGACCTGGAAAAGGTGAGCGACGCGCTTTCATCGATCACGTTTCTTCCTCTGTTTAACTTTGTGTTTCATCCCCAGGAGATCAGAGCGCTGGAAAGATACATCCGGAGACTAGAGTTTCAAATCAGCAAGGTACTGCGCTCTCTCTTCCTCTCAGTGGTTTACAGGGGCGGACCGGCCATGTGTGCATTCTGGAAGAGCACAGAGGGGCCACCGGTCCCGCCTCAACCCAGCTTTACCCAAATCTAAAAGATAAAAAGAAAAGCATCAAAATAGCGAGAAAAAGAGAAAAACACGTACAAAAAAACACAACAAAAAATGATAGAAAAAATAATTAAAAATTCAACAAAAATGTGACAAAAATGTGACAAAAATGTGACAAAAATGGGACAAAAATGGGACAAAAACTCAACAAAAATGGGACAAAAATTCAACAAAAATGCAACAAAAACGTAACAAATATGTGACAAATATGTGACAAAAATGTGACAAAAATGTGACAAAAATGTGACAAAAATGTGACAAAGATTCAAGAAAAATGTGACAAAAACTCGACAAAAATGTGACAAAAATGTGACAAAAATGTGACAAAAATGTGACAAAAATTCAACAAAAATGTGACAAAAATGTGACAAAAATGTGACAAAAATGTGACAAAAATGTGACAAAGATTCAAGAAAAATGTGACAAAGATTCAAGAAAAATGTGACAAAAATGTGACAAAAATGTGACAAAAATGTGACAAAAATGTGACAAAAATGTGACAAAAATGTGACAAAAATGTGACAAAAATTCAACAAAAATGTGACAAAAATGTGACAAAAATATGACAAAAATTCAACAAAAATGTGACAAAAATTCAACAAAAACTCAACAAAAATGTGACAAAAACTCGACAAAAATGTGACAAAAATGTGACAAAAATGTGACAAAAACTCGACAAAAATGTGACAAAAATGTGACAAAAATTCAACAAAAATGTGACAAAAATTCAACAAAAATGTGACAAAAACTCGACAAAAATGTGACAAAAATTCAACAAAAATGTGACAAAAATTCAACAAAAATGTGACAAAAACTCGACAAAAATGTGACAAAAATGTGACAAAAATGTGACAAAAATGTGACAAAGATTCAAGAAAAATGTGACAAAAATGTGACAAAAATGTGACAAAAATTCAACAAAAATGTGACAAAAATATGACAAAAATTCAACAAAAATGTGACAAAAATTCAACAAAAATGTGACAAAAATTCAACAAAAACTCAACAAAAATGTGACAAAAATGTGACAAAAACTCGACAAAAATTCAACAAAAATTCAACAAAAATGTGACAAAAATGTGACAAAAACTCGACAAAAATGTGACAAAAATGTGACAAAAATTCAACAAAAATGTGACAAAAATTCAACAAAAATGTGACAAAAAATCAACAAAAAATCAACAAAAATGTGACAAAAATGTGACAAAGATTCAACAAAAATGTGACAAAAATGTGACAAAATTTGACAAAAATTTGACAAAAATTTGACAAAAATTTGACAAAAATTTGACAAAAATTTGACAAAAATTCAACAAAAATGTGACAAAAATTCGACAAAAATGTGACAAAAACTCGACAAAAATTCAACAAAAATGTGACAAAGATTCAACAAAAATGTGACAAAAATGAGAAAAAACAAAAGGTGACACAACACAGCAACAGCGCGAGGAAAAAGGTCAGTTTTGTGGGTCTTTCAAAAGAGGACAGAAAGCATTTGGTTGAGGCGGGGGGTAAGAGGTTAAAATATGTATTAGTGGAAGTGTCGCCTTTACGCTCATTTGGGCCAGGCTGGTCCGAGTCCAGGGCTGTTTCTCAGAGTCCAGGGCTGGTTTTCAGTCCCAGTCCGCCCCTGGTAGTTTGTGTGCTCATGTTATTGTCTCTTTTGGGGTGCAGGTGGAGGAGCTGTATGAGACGTACTGCATCCAGTGGCGTTTGTGTCAGGGCGCGGTGAACATGCGAAGGGCCTTCTCTCTCTCCCCCTCGACCCGGGCGTCCCGCGAGAGTCTGCTGGAGCTGAGCCGGAACCACAGGCACAGTCTGCAGGTAACACGGTTAAACTGGTACAATCACGACAAGACGAGTTTTAACACAAGATGCAGCACTTCTGTTTGAAAAGCCCTGGACGTGCCTTCAAAAAGCAACGCAGTGTCTTGTTAGTCCCACGGCCATTGAAATCTGTTGGATCCCAGTACAGCCACAGGACACCAGACCTGCTCCTTAGTCTAGAAAATAGAATGGAGTTTGTTCATGGGTTGTTCTTCTGCCTGATCCCGATATTGGAAGCTAAGCAGGTGGTTAAGTTAGAGCAATGTAGCCAGTTGGATTAAATCAAATTACTAAAATTACTTAAATGTCAGCCTGTTGAACATTAAGAGGATAAGTTCAGTACACAGCAAATTGTCCTACTCCGGAATAAACCCTTTTGGTGTTAATTTTAACAATTTTGTGGTGTATATTTAGGTCCAGCATTTCTACTCAAAAGCTGGAGTAGAAGAACTCCTTTTTTTGGTGTAGAACATGAACCCCATTTTGGGAGTCAGAATAAACACCCCTGGGGGTAAAACTTCAAAGCATTTTTCTGCATATTCTACACCCTTTTTGGAGTCAAATTTAACACTATAAAAGGGTTTTTTTTCCGTAAATGAGGTTTTCCATACAAAAATGCACAAAAATGCACAAAAATCTTTTTATATTTTATTTAGCTTCTGCATAAAACTTTACATGCAAAATGTCACTTTTTAAAAGTTTACATCACATGCTGTATGAAAAGATATTTACCTAGCACAATATGTTAAGCAACGTAATCATATCAACATCAATATCAAAACCATTTGGCGATATTTGTTCTTATAACAATTGGCTAATTAGGATCAACATATTCTATGGTTTTCAGTTGTTTACTTTCACATTGCACAGTTTCATAATATCAATATTGTAAAAAATATTGCCTTCTATACTGCTCTGCTCATGTTCCACTGATGACAAAGATCTTGCGTAATACGTTATCTAAACTACAGCACATTACCATTACCTTTTCCTGTCACAGCCCTTACTCATAAAACAAACAAAAAGTATTTGAATTTAAAAATACTGACATATAGTTTTACAACTGTTTAAGTGCAAAGTAAGAAGTCTTGATGAGAATGCACAGCGAATACTCCGGCCTGTGCACTGACAGGGTGTGAGGTAAAACCTGCTTTGGTGAAAGAGTTGGCCAAAGTCTCTGGTGGAGTGACTGAACTGAGCTGGCCAGGCCTACGGACTGGATTTGTTTGGTGTCATTAACAATTTCAAAGGGAATTTGTGTAATTATGTTCTGCAAGGAAAATGACATGCTGAACGTTTCATTACCTTGGTGAATTTGACCTAAGTTAACAAAGTATGGCCTGAATATACATGCGTTCCCAATGACATCACGCAGAGTTCCGGTGTCCATTTTGAATACCATGCAACAATATCTCTACTCAGGATGAAAATGAAAGAAAACTGATTGACAGTGGCATTTTTATGTACTCATAAAACACAACGTAAGTAGAAGCTCCGTTGATTTGAATGGGATTTCCCAACGTTCTACCGGTCATTATTTTCTGATAAAGGACGTCTGAAAAAAATAATGACGCTGCCCATGGCAACGGAGTTCGTGCTTTCATATCACTCCACACGTACGTAGCAGCGACACTATCTGTCCCGTCACTGAGAGAGAAGTCGGAGAATCGCTCGTGAAGTTAGTCTGAGTCAGACTTTCAACTTACCCAGAGATTCACCACCATTCCTCCAACTGCACCTTCAGCTAAGTAGCTAGGCTAGCTGCTAGCCGTGCTGCTTCTAGCCTATTTGTCGCGGAAGTCATTAAATAAACCTTTGGGCCTTCATAAAAGTGTACGAAGTTTATCTTGTGTGTGTTCAGTTGCAAATGGCCAAATAATAAGCGGATAATGTATAGAACGCTGGTCATTATTGGGAAAATAAGAACCTTCAGGGCAAAACATTACTTAATTATTGCTCAAGAAGATAACAATTAAAACACGGCCCCAGAGACGCATGTTTATGTGATATAACTAGTAAATGTGGCTCAGACGTAGCAGCGCTGTCTGTCGAGCTACAGCAGGATTTACTAAAGATCTGCCTCACTCTGAAGACTAAATCAACACATCAAAGAGGAAACAGAAAACCTTTTGCAATTTTTACAGTTTGTCGTGTCAACTGAGTCTCAGTCTGTGTCACTGTTTAAGCTGCTCAAGACGTTAGCATGCTACCGGTTAGCAACTGTCAATTAACTGTCTTCAACACAATAAACACATGTGTGGCTCACATGTATGAACACTGAGGAAACACTACAGTAACAGCTCAGCTCTGACCTCACATGTTGTTTCTCTTGGAGAGGTCAGAGCTGAGCTGTTGAAGCTAAATGCTAACCGGTAGCATGCTAACATGTTAAACACTGACTCGCTGGTTTCTCCACATAAACGTTAGCTCTCTGGGACCGTGTTTTTACTGTTTTCTTGAGCAATGATAACGAGTGCATAGAAATGTCAAACACTTGTCTTTCATTTTCATCCTGAGTAGAGATATCGTTACATGTTGTTGTACTGCATAATTCTACTTCAGTATTCAAAACGACATAACAACAAAAGTCATATATACAGTATGGCAGTTTTTCATGATTTTACCGTCCCCAGTTTTGAACTTGAGTCGTCTTCTATTCTTTATTTCTCTACTTATCGTCTTGTCACCTCAGTTTTGCACTTTGAAAACACAAACTGCAAAACCACCAGATGTAGAAATGTACAATGACATTAATTAAAACTTCTACAAAACGGTTCTATTTCATTTTTTATCTCCTGTCAGGACTTTAAAGAACATCTTGATCTCGTTCAAATGAAAGACACTGTTGGTAGAGTTGGTTGAAACATGGCGGCGGGGCATGTGTCAAACAGACAGAGGTCAGGCTGAACTGAAACGACCCAAACACAAAGCCACAGTAAAGTAACATGTGGTGTGGAGTGAACACGGCTCCCCCGGGTCCATCTGTTCTGCAGCCGACTCCGAACACGAGGACGGTCCACATGTGAGCGCCGGCATCTGGGTCTGAGCCGAACAGGAAGACACGGCGCTCGATGGAGACCGGGCTGCAAGTGTGTGGAGCCTGTTGTTAAAGAAAATTATGCAAAATGGACTTTTTCAAGCTTTCCATCCTGTTATTCTGTCACTCCCTCATTAAAAACATGGCTGAAGTGTTGCCTTGGCACATTCACGTATTTCTGAGTCATCTGTAAAAACTCTGATGGCGGCCATTTTAGGGATAGGTTTGCCTGAGTCCTCCTAGGAACGCCCCCACCTCCTGGAGACGCCTCCGAGCTTTGGTCACCAGCCGAGTAACCAACCACTGCTCCTCAGCAGAACCCCCTCCCCACTGATGCCACAGACAGAGTGTGGAGGGGGCGTGTCTAAAGGCTCAGAGGTTCTTAACCCCTTAACTCCCACCTGAACCGAGAGGATCTTTTTCCTCACGTCAGCACTTTTTTTTTTCTCCATCATTTTTTTGTTGGGTATTCAACTCATTTTTTTTTTTTTACTTTTTGGTAATTTTTGGGTCATTTTTTGGTCAATTTTTTATCACATTTTTGTCACATTTTGTGTTATTTTTTCGTAATTTTTTGTCATATTTTTGTCATTTCATCTAAATTTTTTGGTCAAATTTTTATCAAATTGTTGTCAAATGTTTTGTTATTTTTTCGTAATTTTTTAGTCATTTTTTGGTCAATTTTTTGTCATTTGTTTGTCAATTTTTTATCACATTTTTGTCACATTTTTATCATTTATTTGTCACATTTTTTGTCATTTTTTCGTCATTTTTTGTCATTTTTTTGTCATTTTTTCGTCTATTTTTTTTCATTTTTTGGTCAATTTTTTATCAAATTTTTGTCACATTTTTATCATTTTTTTGTCACATTTCCATCATTGTTTTGTTGCTATTTTCACAGCTTTTTTCCAGAGGCTTTTGGATTGGGGTAAAGCCAAACTGGAGAAAATGTGCTCGGTTCAGGCGGGAGTTAAGGGGTTAATGTCCCTGTTTTTCCCATGGTCTGACCCGGGTGGGAGCACGATCCTAATGAACTGTTATAACGGGGGTCGCGGCTCTAAAAGGTTACTACAGCAGCAATTCATATGTAGTAAATGTGGTACTTCTACAAACAGACGTCATTTCTAGGATTGTGTGACTATAAATCAACATAAAACAGCATTAGAGGAAACAAGAAGTACAACCTTCATTACTAAGAGTTACCACTGTATCTAGAAGTACATACCTGGTAATTCTCACTATAGTATCCTACCACAATAAGTACAGAGAATTACCTGTGTAAATACCACTATAAGTACCACTGAAAGTACCACAATAAATACTGAGAATTACCACTGTATCACTGTAAGTACCACCGTAAGTTGTGGCGCAAGATTTGATTAATGTTTTTCAAAGCGTAAAGTGTAATTGTGTGGATGATTATTGACTGAAAAAGTCCAGTTTTGACCCTGATCTTTCTCATTTTGCTGAGCTTTGGTCTTAATTATGTCTTCAAGTTGTGAACCTGACAGTTTGACAGGAAAACAAATCACTCACTTGTTGTTTTAAGTCAGTATTCCTCATTACATCACTCGCTCAGTTGGACATTAGGGCCGTCAAGAGTCAAACCTAAACTGAAACTGGATGGACGATTAGCCTCTCCGTCGTCACCCTCATGTAGCGGCTAACACGGCTCACCGCTAACTCCAAACTCAGCGCCAAGAGAAACAGCATCGTGAGTGAGGGATTAGAGCAGAGGTTCTCAAGCTTTTAGAGCCGCGACCCCCATTATAACAGTTCATTAGGATCGGGACCCCCACCCGGGTCAGACCATGGGAAAAACAGGGACATTAACCCCTTAACTCCCACCTGAACCGAGCACATTTTCTCCAGTTTGGCTTTACCCCAATCCAAAAGCTTCTGGAAAAAAGGTGTGAAAATAGCGACAGAACTGAGACGAAAACAATGATGGAAATGTGAGAAAAAAGTGACGAAAAATTGACGAAAAAATGACAAAAATGTGACAAAATGTGACAAAAAAATGACAAAAATGTTATAAAAAAAGTAAGAACAAATTTATGAAAAATGTGCAAAATGTCACAAGAAATTGACAAAAAATTGACAAAAATGTGACAAACTGTGACCAAAAAAATGACAAAAATGAACAAAATGTGACAAAAAAAAGACAAAAATGTGATAAAAAATTGACAAAAAAATGACAAAAATGTGACAAAAAAATGACAAAAAAATGACAAAAAAATTTATAAAAAATTGACGAAAACATTGACAAAAAAGTGACGAAAAATTTACGAAAAAATGACAAAAAAATTGACAAAAAATGACAAAAAATGACTAAAAAAAATGACTAAAATGTGACAAAAAATGACAAAAAAATTACAAAAAAATTACAAAAAAATTACAAAAAATGACAAAAATTTGACAAAAAATGACAAAAATGTGAGAAAAAAGTGAGAAAAAAGTGACAAAAAAGTGACAAAAAAGTGACAAAAAAGTGACAAAAAAATGACAAAAAAATGACAAATATGTGACAAAAAAATGACAAAAAAAGGACAAAAAAATGACCAAAAAAATGACAAAAAAATGACAAAAATGTGACAAAAAATGTCAAAAAATGATGAAAAAGCTACAAAAATGAGTTGAATTCCCAACAAAAACATGATGGAAAAAAAATCTGCTGACGTGAGGAAAAAGATCCTCTCGGTTCAGGCGGGAGTTAAGAGGTTAACCTATATAACTCTTAAAAAACAAAGAAAAAACAATGGCTAAAACAAAAATGAATTAAATTTAGAACAAATAATGGCACCCTGGTAAAATAGCATGTATGCTAGGACACCATAATAATAATATTAAAACATATATTTTATCTATATGCTCTGGCGACCCCCCAAATGTCTGTTAGCATGCTCCAGTTAGCCTAGCATGCGTGTAAGGCCCGTTAACACACTACACAGAGCTCGTTCTCCTCAGGCCCATCTGGTTTGTGATGGAGCAGAACATTTACACTTCAAATGCATTTTTCCTACAAACTCTACGCTCGGAGAAATCATAACAGAAACTGGGCTTGTGTTGAGCTCATGTGTTTTGGCAGTAGCAGGAATAGCAGTGGTTTTTCAGCAGAGACGTGGCCCGAGGAGGGAAGACTTGCCTCCCAGGATGTCCTTCTCACAGAAAGTGCATCCTGGATTTGATTCCTGGACGACATGGTTGATTCTCTGGTTCATAAAACATGCAAAACAGGCTAATGCTCGATTAAGATTCC
The DNA here is from genome assembly GCF_951799975.1 of Gobius niger. Taxonomy (NCBI): domain Eukaryota; kingdom Metazoa; phylum Chordata; class Actinopteri; order Gobiiformes; family Gobiidae; genus Gobius; species Gobius niger. Next base: position 1,995,652 of record NC_136871.1, on the reverse strand, counting down.
TGAACAAAACCAGCTCAAGATCAGTGGGTCACAAGTAATGTGACCAGAACTAATCAAGCTTTTATCCCATGGATTAAAAAGATGAATGGAGCTCGGCAGGGGCGGACTGGCCATGTGTCCGTTCTGGAAGAGCACAGAAGGGCCACCGGTCCCGCCTCAACCGAGCTTTACCCAAATCTAAAAGCTAAAAAGAAAAGCATCAAAATAGAGAGAAAAAGAGGATGAAAACATGAGAAAAACACAACAAAAAATGATAGAAAAAATAATTTAAAAATTCTACAAAAATGTGACCAAAACTCAACCAAAGAGTGACAAAAATGCAACAAAAATGTGACAAAAAATCAACAAAAATGTGACTAAAAATTCAATAAAAATTCAACAAAAATTCAACAAAAATTCAACAAAAATGCGACAAAAATGTGACAAAAATTCAACAAAAATTCAACAAAAATGCAACAAAAATGCGAAAAAAATGCGACAAAAATGTGACAAAAATTCAACAAAAATGTGACAAAAATTCAACAAAAATTCAACAAAAATGTGACAAAAATTCAACAAAAATGTGACAAAAATTCAACAAAAATGTGACAAAAAATCAACAAAAATGTGACAAAAAATTCAATAAAAATTCAACAAAAATTCAACAAAAATTCAACAAAAATGCGACAAAAATGTGACAAAAATTCAACAAAAATTCAACAAAAATGCAACAAAAATGCGAAAAAAATGCGACAAAAATGTGACAAAAATTCAACAAAAATGTGACAAAAATTCAACAAAAATTCAACAAAAATGTGACAAAAATTCAACAAAAATGTGACAAAAAATCAACAAAAATGTGACAAAATGTGACAAAAATTCAACAAAAATGTGACAAAAATTCAACAAAAATGTGACAAAAATGAAAAAAAAAAAACAAAACAAAACACAAAAGGTGACACAACACAGCAACAGCACGAGGAAAAAGGTCAGTTTTGTGGGTCTTAGCTTTCAAAAGAGGACAGAATGCATTTGGTTTAGGTGGGGGGTAAGAGGTTAAAATATGTATTTGTGGAAGTGTCGCATTTACGCTCATTTGGGCCGGGCTGGTCAGAGTCCAGGGCTGTTTTTCAGTCCCAGTCCGGCCCTGGTTGGAAGAAAATGTTTCCAAATATTCATATTTCGTCTCACTCTGATGCCTTTACGCTTCACATTTTGTCAAGGAGTTCTTGCGCTTCCATGACCCACATTCTCTGGTCTTGCAGGACATGTCTTCGATGGAGGGCGAGCTGGAGATCCTTCTGGGGGAGCTGCAGATCAAGATGAAAGGTGTGTCCGCTCTGCTCCCCGGCGTTAAATATCCCACAGTGCTTTGCGGGTTATCGCTGGGTTTATAATGTGACTCAGGCGCGACATGTGTTTTCACTCAGGGCTGATCGGCTTCGCTCGCCTCTGCCCCGGAGACCAGTACGAGGTGAGCCCCGCATCAACAACGAGGTGAAGACAGACGGGACGTTTGTAATGTTACTCAAGTAGAAGTAGAACGAACAGTGGATAAAGCTGGAGGTGTAGAAGATGCCACAGCTGCTCTACTCTCTCAGCGCCAATCACTCAATTACATTTACATAGTAGTTCTCAACTGCTTTGGTGGAGGAAATCACAGTTACCATGGGATTTACTTAAACTATTGTTGATGTAAGCATTAAATAAGCCTGAAATCATTAAATGAAGCCTAAAAAGCTGAAATCCTGTTGTTGGAAATGTCTCACAACCCACGCTTTTGGGTCCCAGCACACCGATGGAGAAGGGAAGGGAGGGAAGGTCTTTATTTGTATTTTTTTTGTGATCAAGTTTTTATTGAGTGGTGCGGGTTATCAGGTTTACAAAACAATTCCATATGCAGCACAGATTTTTCATATTTTTTTCCCCCCTCACCATTTGTGATAATGGGTCATTTTTAGTATGAGCAGTTATGCACAAAACATGTTCATGTATAATTTAAGGAAATAAAAATACAGTAAGACAACACCACACATAGATACTACACACTCACACACTCACACACACCCCCCATGTCCCACCCCCACTGTCCAGGCATGGTAAAAAAAAAAATAGAATAAAAATAAAAAAATAAAAAGAATTGATCAAACACCACTGGTAGACAAGAGTGATAGATATAACAGACATATTTGCTAATTTCCTCCGTCAGTGACATCTACAGAAATAGCTTTGGATACATATAGTTATGTAACATTTATACTGTATTTGGAATGTATATAATTATGTACTGTACATTCATAGTTATTACAAAGCATTTGCAATCAAGTTTCATACAGTAGCTGCATTTTATGTAAGAGGTTTGACCAACATGAGATATTTTCGCTTTTGGCGCCGTGGATCCGAGCTGCTGAGAGCTCCAACCGGACAATGTCTTTAAATGATGTGAGCCGTTGCTCCACACTCAGGGTTTGTCTAAGTTTCCATTGACATGCTGTCATCTATTTAGCAGCTGTGAGACCAGCTAGAATTTGGCGGTGTTCATTGATATTTAATTAGTGAGTTTAGTCAATGAAAAACACATTTATTGTAAATGTTAGGTTTGTGGGACCCTGGTATAAGCGGATTAAACAACGAGGAGCCGCGTTAGACGTTATAAAGCAGGAGGAACAACACTGTGTCGGGCGTTAGAACCGTCTAATGCGGCTCCTCGTTGTTTAATCCTTACTTATTGTCTTCAATGAGAATCACACAATGTGGACACTGTGTTGAAAATAAAGAAAAGTAAATAAAAAGTGTTTCCAAACTTTTGACCCTTTGACCACCACCATTCATTCACGAGCATCATTCATCCTGGCCTATTGTACACGTTTTTAGTGATACCTGGAGATAAGGAGAATGGCATTATGCTGCACAGACTGAATCCGTGCTCTCTCATCTAAAGCGTGAAGTCATGTGATGATGACAATTGCAATGTCTGAGGAGAGGTGTGGACAACTCACAACAGTCATGAGCTGAACTTCTTATTTCACCCGGAAACAGAAATAGATGACTCTCCTTCAACACCTTCACTGAGGAACCTTCTCTAAGTCTTGATTGGGTTGGTTGAGTTTCGCTTTGATTTTCCAATGGTTCTTCTTGCTCTTTGCATTTGTACCTAAACAGGTAGGGTTATTGTAGGTTCATGGGGGAAACCGGGGAATGGGGAGAACAGAAAAACTCAACACAGAAAGCTCTTTAGTTCACCAAAGTCATAAAAAGCAGTGGCCCTATCAATGATCCTTGGGGTACACCATTGGGGTACATTTGTTTACCTGGTTGAGTGAGTGGGATGGTGTGCGTGACCCAGATCTGTGGTGTCGTGAACAGGTGGTGGTGCGTTTGGGACGTCAGCGCTGGAGGATCAGAGGCAAGATCGAGTCCGACGACACCCAGACCTGGGACCTGGAGGAGATGGCTTTCCTGCCTCACATCAACCACAACTTCCACATCAAGGTTCAACATATTACAATGTGTATTCTTTTGTAGAACTGAATGCCAGAGTAAAAGATTAAGATGTTTCAACTTGTTAAAGGACAGAAGGGCCACGATTTAGAAGGTCCAAAATGTAGAAAACACAACAGTCAGGTGCTCTACCAGGAAAACAAAATGGCTGACTGTGCACTGACATTCAAACATTTGGGATCACTTAAAATGTCCTTATTTTATGAACAAAAATAACTTTTATTCTCCATGAAAATGAAAAACATTAAATGAATCAGCAATACAGTCTAGACCAGGGTTGTCCAAATGGGCTGCATGTTGAAGTTTATTCGAGGGCCACAAACCGGGGGTCAGTGCAATAAAACATTCAACTGGAAACATTTATGAGCGGTTTTAAATGTGTTCCACATCAACGCAGCTAAGTCTCAAAGTTAGTCTTTGCATGATGTTTATTTGATGATGTTTTGTCTGCGAGGTGGGGGCGACCCGGAAGTAGAAAGGCCGTCTTTCCCGCGGGTTTTCATTCATAAATATTGACAGATTTGACATCCACGTGTCCTGCTAAGGGGCCCCGTGATGACGCTTTCACCCAAATATGGTGTTTTTCCTCCTACGAGACGCTGGAGCGGAAAAGTGGAAGAACGGGCCGAGCATGCGCACTCGCTACAAAACTTCAGGGCTGGTTTTCTCTGAATGAGAGAAGCCGCACTCGGGCAGAGCCTGAGCCCTTATAGAAGCTCCCACAGACTCCACACTTTACAGGCTGAGACACAACAACATTCTGAAGGTTTTTTCAGAGGGATTTTTTAATATCTAATTCCTAGCCTGATTTATTCAGCTTTGAAACCAAATAAACAGGCGGAAATTGAGTTTTTACAGATTTTTTCACTGATGATTAGTTTATTGACAAACTAAACAAAATATCCCAAATCCCCTCTGAAAAAATCTTAGTTTCTAATATGTCAATGAAATAAAACCATTTAATCTGGCTCAATTCATTATTTTGATTTCGTTGCCCAAAATATAGGCAATGTTGGCCATTTTAATGCTCAAAATGCCTTATTTTTATGTGAAAACATAAAATGACAGAAAAAATGCAACACATTTTTTTCTCATATTTATATCTGTGATGTTCAGCAAAAGTTTCAAATTGACATCTCTACATTTTATTTTTTTTCCTATTCACCTGCAGTGTCTCGCCTTAAAACCTGTCTCCTGTGTAATTAAATTGATGTACAGCAGCGTGTTTTCTTTCACAGTGTCTTGTGGGGGTTGCCGAAGCTAATTTTCAATACATTCACAATCGAATTAGCGTTGCATTTACATCAGGTGCCCTTCCTGACATGACGTCTGTTTTCTCCTGCAGGTGACGGAGGCTAAGGGTCTGGGTTGGCAGCTGGTGGGCAGCGTGACCTGTGCCAGCGCAGACTTCTTCGTGTCCAAGCCTCGTCTGATGCTGGTGGACATCACCGAGCTGGGAACCATCAAACTGCAGCTCGAGGTCTCCTGGAAGTAAGACAAATGCCCGCAGTGTTGTAGTGCGTAAAACGGGTGAGAAGTTAATCCCAATGAAATCAAAATACCAAACGCTGCAGTTGAACAAGGATCGAATTATGAAAAAAACACTTAGATGCACGACTGAAGCATCAATGAAAGGAGCTGTGAATGAAAAGAGGCTAAAATTGCCCATAGATACAGACGGCATCTCTGGAATCGCCCATATATGGTCATGTTTGGAAACAGTTAAGGGGGAAAACAATTTTGAAAAAATGTAAACTTTCTCTAATTATTCAAAAACTACTTTAGTATAGTTTTCAACTAAATAAAGATACAAAGACATGGGGAGGAGCAAAGTGGTTCAACAGCCCATAAATACATGAATAACGGAGAATGCTAACATAATGCTACATGTTAGCATCGGGCTAATGCTAACGGCTAGCTAGCGCTTGCTACGACTGCCGTTTTTTCACTTCTACTGAACAATCTGCTGTGAGAAAATATCCATATGGACCTGATTTACACTTGACTTTATTTATGTGATAAATAATCCCGGGATGCGCAGTCCGATATTGGTATCAGATATTGTTTTTTTAAAATACAACTTTCACCAACTAAACATCAGTCTATAGATACAGACGCATCTCGTCACAGCAGATTGTTCAGTAGAAGTGAAAAAACCGCACGTAGCATTATGTTAGCATTCTCCGTTATTCGTGTATTTATGGGCTGTTGAACCACTTTGCTCCTCTCCATGTCTTTGTATCATTATTTAGTAGAAACTATATTCATAATTCAGCATTTGTTTAAGTAGTTTTTGAATAATTAGAGAAAGTTTAGATTTTTCTCAAAATTGTTTTCCCCCTTAACTGTTTTCAAACATGACCATATATGGGCGATTCCAGAGACGCCGTCTGTATTCATTGTCGCCGTTGTCTTAGTACGATAAACAAATGTCTAACTGTTGTTGGAAATATCAGATAAAGCTCATTTTAACGTCTCAAATGTCGTTCCTCTTGTTCTTTCACCTTAAGCCACAACAGGACCACATTTTTTAGTTGTAGTTTTACACTTATAATCGCTAGTTTTAGTTTAATCTTATTTCTCTTGATCACTTCCTGCCTCCAGATGATGTCACTGATGATGTCAGCAGTTAAAGGGTCTATATGGACATGCTGTACCTTGTTGTGAAGCTCAGAACCCAGAGAATTAAATTGCTTAGTTAGTTTTAACCTCTGCAAATGTGATTCTTATCGCCGTGCGAAACACCGCAGCTAGCAACAGCATGCTAACTCTAACGGCAACTGAAGCTATGATTGGATCACCCTGAAGTAGTTAAAGGAATAGGCCACCGTTTTTACATACTAAGATATGTTCTTACCTCACTTTAGACGTGTTAATATATCCCCGTCTGGTCTTTGTCCGTGCGCTCACACATACGCAGCCTCTCCCACATGTCATATAGCTCCGAAAAAGCTCACGATAGAAGCTACCAAGCTCTTCCACGTGTTCCCTATTTAAATAAAGTTACGTGAAGTGTTTTCATGCGAAGTATATTTACACAAAAATGTAGCATGTCGATTTTATAAGCAAATAAAAAGGGGGACTATATTGTGAGGCGTAATGATACGAGGAGCAAAACGTCCGCGCAGTAACTCCTAAAGGTTATTGACGGAAGTGAGCGGGGGAGTCTTTAGGAGTTACTGCGCGGACGCTGTGCTCCTCGTATCACTAAAGACATGTCCATGGTTACAAGGCAAAAATAACTGCATTTTGTTCTTGCAGCTCACAGTGTTCTTGCATCTGATGAAGGATGAATCAGTAATTATAATCATTATAAGAAGTAGCCAATATAGTTATTTAACAGTGTTTGTTTGCCGGTGCTGCAAAAGTCTGTTGATTGTATGTAGACAATTGTAGCAACAGTAGATAAAACTTAACTCACAAATACATATAGGTATATATTTGTGTTCTGAAACTAGTATAGAATACTCAGAAAGGATTGTATTTTTTGTTTATTTAATGTAAATGTAAAAGAAATGTTTAACTGTAGCATCATGAATTGCAAATGTAATGTACATGAACAAGGGGTCGGCACTTATAAGCTTTTGCTTCAGTCGACTCCCTTTGAGCTTCCATTAGCTGTATGATTGTGAAACTATGGAGAAAGAGAAAATGTTAATTGCTCAAATAAACTACACAAACAAACAAACAAACAAACAGTGTAAGTAATGAGTTACAAAAATGTATTACTTTTTTCAGTAACTAAGGAATATAATATATTACTTAGACCAAATACGGGAATATATTAGTCGTTACATTTCAAGTACAAGAGCATTTAAATGTATGAATGACAAAATTCCAAATTCCCTCCAAATAAATTGGCGCAGAACAAATCAAGGTGGATGCTGGTGTCTACGATGTGCAGTTTCGTGTAGTTAATGTCAAAACAAAACATGAGAGGGGATCACTTATGGTAACACTTAGGTTAGAAATACATATACGTATATACATTATGTACGACATAGGTACAAGTTATTACACTTTGTTACAAAGCACATTACATTTCGCAGGTACAATGTATCAAGGTAGTGTAAGATAAAAAAGCCAACCATCATAATAACTCAGTCATCCAGCCTAGTGGTTCACCAGTAATGATTAAGGAAATACTCCATGTCACCACACAGATAATTGGCTCCAGATTGATGCTCACTGATAACCTGTACAATACGTTCCATTATGTAATATACAATGTACGGTAAAATGTAAATGATGTCTGTGAATATGATCTTGTAATAACACTGAAAGAATGAACTAAATGTAATTCATAGGCAAGTGCACACGTGTTATTATGTGTCTACTTGCGTGTGGAAACAAAACAAAACACACACAAAAAAAACAATTATAAAAAAACAATTATAAAAGTCACTACTGAATATGTACAGCACGAGGGTGATTAATAATGGTGAATGAGGGCTGGGCGCTCATAAGCTCTGCTTCAGCCGACTCCTTTTGAGCCCAATTGTGATGAAATGTTTAAATAACTTTAAAAAAATATGAATGTAAACAGCTCAAATAAACAGCTCAATCAAGATAAAGTGTTACCCATGAAAGAAGTAAAAGGAAATCTCTGACTGCACTTTTGCTCAGTGGCGTTATTACCTTTTTCAATTTATATTTTTTCAAAAGTAACTCAAAGTTACTTTTGAAAAAAATGTTTTAATTTTCAAATCTGTAATCACTAATATAGAATATATTACAATTTTTAAATAACTTGCCCAACACTGTTACTCAAGAGTAAGAAAAAAGTATTTGATGAAAATGCTACTCGAGTACTGTGAAAAAGGCCAGTAGTGACATAAATCATGAGAAACAAAACGTGAAATAAGGAGAAAATACTAATATTTCCAAAGAACATGAAAAAAATAAGGAGAATAAGGTGCACAAAACACAAACTACACCTATTTTTTTACGTCAACATTAAACTTTTTAAAGATTTACTCACTGTGGAGTAACTTTTATTTTAGCGCAGATCCAGATACTTCATTTAAATCTTTCTCAAGTAAAAGGTTCTGTATGATGATCTATAGCAGTGGTAGTTTTTACAGTGTTAGTTTTAGTCAAGATTTACCGTATTTAGCACTAGCCATAAATTGCCTAATGAGAAAAAACAACAGGCTAACGTAGCACATTAGCTATATATATAATAAGTTTTAGTCTTGTTTTAGTGGTGACACAGCCTCTGCTCTCAGACTACACTTTCCCAGAGCCTCTTTTGGATGTTAGTGGATCCAGGTGTGGAGGGGCCTCTCCGGGACTCTGCTACAGTCTCACTAATCACGCAGCTCTGCCTCTGTCCCCATGTGTTTACGCTGCCCCGCCTTCTGTTTGGTCTGGTCCTGATTGAAGGGATTTCGGTCGATAGATGGACAGAAGGTTTTAGGCAATATAAAGACTAAAATCACCAAGTCCACATGTTGGTTCGTGTTGGGCTCAGTTGGTTCATGTAAAGCTGCAGGCAGACTTCCAACATTAAAACGCTCTCTCAGAAGCCTTTATTTCAAGTGAGGGGATCATTTCAAAGTCTTAAAGAGGGGGTATTCTGCTTTTTTCAGTCCCATAGCACCAGTCTATATCACACTACAACGATGACAAACCTTCTGTTGGTCTGTAAATGCAGTAAATTAGAATAACTGCCTTGTATAAAATGTCTCTCTCAAAATGGCTGTAGTGAATGTCTTGAAATAGGCCTCTGTCTCTTTAACCCCTTAACTCCCACCTGAACCGAGCACATTTTCTCCAGTTTGGCTTTACCCCAGTCCAAAAGCTTCTGGAAAAAAGGTGAGAAAAGAGCAACAAAACTGAGACGAAAAACAATGACGAAAAAGTGATGAAAAATTTATGAAAAAGTGACAAAAAGTGGCAAAAATGTCACAAAAAATTGACGAAAAAGTGACAAAAATGTGACTAAAATTTGATTAGAAAAATGACCAAAAAATTACCAAAAATTTATAAAAAAAAATGGGCCAAAAAAATGACAAAAAATTGATTAAAAAAATGGAAGAAAAAATGACAAAAATGTGACAAAAAAGTTACAAAAATGAGTTGAAAACCCAACAAAAAAAATGATGGAAAAAAAATCTGTTGACGTGAGGAAAAAGATCCTTTTGGTTCAGGCGGGAGTTAAGAGGTCACGAACCTGTGACCCTTTCCGACACGCCCCCTCCACACGCTGTCTGTGGCATCAGTGGGGAGGGGGTTCTGCTGAGGAGCAGTGGTCGGTTACTCGGCTGGTGACCAAAGCTCGGAGGCGTCTCCAGGAGGTGGGGGCGTTCCTAGAAGGACTCAGGCAAACCTATCCCTAAAATGGCCGCCATCAGAGTTTTTACAGATTACTCAGAAATACGTGAATGTGCCAAGGCAACACTTCAGGCGTGTTTTTAAAAAGAGGAAAGCTCGAGGAAAGCTCGAAAAAGTCCATTTTGCAGAATACCCCCCCTTTAATAAAAGCCATTGATTACCCAGCCACTTTGAAATGTGACTTTTTGGACCGGTGTGTCCTTGGGAAAGACACTTACCTTCACTTACATTGGCATTATTGATCTCAAATAATAATCTTAGAAACAAAAGATTGAAATATGATCATAAGATTGAGCAGCGAAGGTGAGATGAATTTGTATAAACAATTAGAATGGGATAATTTGAACACGGAAAGCATTAAAAGTATAGGCTACAGATGTTTACAAGGAAGCAAAAGGAAATACATAAAACATCAGAAATCAGCATGTGGTGAAATGTAAAGTCATAATGTGCAAATACAAAGTGTCGTCTGTACAGCTGTTGGAACTGTGGATTGGAACATTGTAAGACTGTTCAAAAGACGGTTCCAGACTGCGAGTGAATAGGGCGGCTTTTAAAATTTTGAGATATCAATTTGAAACATTTGCCGCAGATTACTGGCATAGATATGAGGAAAAAATGTATTGGAAGTTTTCTGTCGTTTTATATTTTCATTTAAAAATAAGACTTTTCATGCCTAGAATTGGTAAATGGACTCGACTAACATAACGCTTTTCTACCTTCATCAGGCCCCAAGCGCTTTACAGGAAAGTAGCCAGTCGCCCATTCACACTCTTATTTAGTCCTGACTCTGGGAACCAAAGGGAAACCAATCCCTGAGCCCAATGTGATAGAATGTGGAGACTGAAAGAATGATTCAATTACACTGCAGTTTTAACCTCTTAACTCCCGCCTGAACCGAGAGGATCTTTTTCCGCACGTCATCACATTTTTTTCCATCATTTTTTTGTCGGGGATTCAACTCATTTTTGTAGCTTTTTTGTCATTTTTTTTATCACATTTTTGTCATTTTTTTGTCAAATTTTTATCACATTTTTGTCTTTTTTTTTATCACATTTTCTTCACATTTTTGTCACTTTTTCGTCACATTTTTGTCTTTTTTTATCACTTTTTCGTCACATTTTTGTCATTTTTTTGTCACATTTTTGTCATTTTTTTGTCACATTTTTGTCATTTTTTTGTCACATTTTTGTCATTTTTTTGTCACATTTTTGTCACATTTTTGTCATTTTTTTTGTCACATTTTTGTCTTTTTTTGTCACATTTTTGTCACATTTTTGTCATTTTTTTGTCACATTTTTGTCATTTTTTTGTCACATTTTTATAACATTTTTGTCATACTTTTGTCATTTTTTTCATCACATTTTTGTCATTTTTGTCATCACATTTTTGTAATTTTTTCATCAAATTTTCATCACATTTTTGTCATTTTTTTGTCACATTTCCATCATTGTTTTCGTCCCAGTTTGTTGCTATTTTCACAGCTTTGTTCCAGAAGCTTTTGGACTGAGGTAAAGCCAAACTGGAGGAAATGTGCTCGGTTCAGGCGGGAGTTAAGGGGTTAAGCAGCTGTAAACATGCTACTATACACGACTAATACTTTAAGTTCCAATCTTTGCTTCCACATCCCTCTAAAAGTTCACATTTCGTATTGTCCGTTTGCAGTCCGTTTGACAGCAGTGAGAAGATGAGGCCTCTGTCCATCAGTCGTCAGTCCGTGTCCAGCAGAAAGAGCTCCGTCTACAGCTGGACCGCGCCCAACACTCCCTCCTTCACCGAGAAGTACTTCATGGTGAGAACGTCTCCAACAACAGAGTATCTGAAAGGTTTTGTTCATGAGGATTTAATGGTCTCTCGTCCTGTCCATGTCTGCAGTCTATGGTGCGCGAGCTGAAGGACGGAGAGGGGTCCTTGACCTCTCTGATCCCCAAGTCCCGCCCCCCTCGAGGAGGCGTGTCCCTGCTCAGCTACCTGTCCCACCAGTCACACCTCTCGATACCGTCCAGCCACAGCCCGCAGAGCAGAAGCACCCCCACGTGAGTCCGCACATGAACTCCAACCCTTTTCTGCTGATAAACTGTATAAATGACGTTTTACAGGTTTGTCTGATGTTCTTTGTCCAAATTGTGGCATCTTGGTGTAAACTGGTGTAACTTTGTGGTTCCTCGTGGCACTGCCCCCCCCCCCCCCCCCCTAAGGACTGTGTTGTTTAGTTCCACTTTAAAGGGAGGGGGTGGGTTGGAGCCAGAGCCGGTGCTTGCCTTTCTGTGGCCCTCTAGTCCAGTGTTTCTCAACCTTTTGGAGCCGCGACCCCCTTTATAACAGGTAAAGGGGTTCGGGACCCCCCGGCCTGGTCACACCGTGAGGAATAGGAACATTAGCCATTTTCATTTCATTTCATTTTAAGTTTATTTGAATAGGGACAAGTATGTCACATAAACTCATGTCGACATAATTCTTAAAAAACAAAGAAAAAAACAAATGGCTAAAATAAAAATTAATCAAATTACGAACATATAATGGACTCTGGTAAAATAGCACACACTTGCGACAATAAAATATTATAATATACGCTAATAAAAATATGTATATGTTATCTACATGATCTCCCGACCCCCAGGTTGAGAACCACTGCTCTAGTCCACTAGGGGCCCAACAGTGTGGGTGCCAAGGCTAATGGTCGAAGAACTAACCCATTTACAATCAAAAACAGTTTTACGCAGTCTAGTGCCGGGCAGAGGCGAAACATAATGACCTCCATTTGGGCCCCGCCCTCTGTGTGAGAACCACTAACCATTTGCCTCTAATAATAATAATAATAATAATAATAATAATAATAATAATACATTTTATTTATAATGCACTTCACATTTGACACCAAATCTCAAAGTGCTACAGTGAACAGCATAGTTAAAAACAAAACATTATAAAATACAACACAACATATATTAAAAGACAGGACTAAAAAGCTGTTAGCTGTTAAAATAAGCTTTTGTAAAAAGGTGGGTTTTAAGTCCTTTTTTAAATGTGTCCACCGTCTGTGTGTCCCTGAGGTGGTCTGGAGGGCGTTCCACAGGCAGGGAGCAGCGGCTTCAAAGGCCCTGTCGCCCATGGTTTTGAGCCGTGTCCTGGGCGGCTCCTTTCTTTAAATGGTAAATGGTCACATTCTCTCACCTCTGGTCACTGACCCACAGTTTGGGAACCGCTGATTTAAAACTAAAAACCTGCACCTGGCTGTTATTTCTCTCTGACCATTGAGAATTAGCCTGATGGTTTTTAGAGCAGGCACATTCAGAGAACTACAGTCACTGACAGTAACTTGCAGACAACAGTTTTTCTCATGTCTATTCGCCAAACTACTGTCCTGATGTGTGTGCGTGTGTGTGTGTGTGTGTGTGTGTGTGTCGCCCTGTCGCCGCAACAACATCTTGATTAACCTCTTAACTCCCGCCTAAACTGAACGCATTTTCTCCAGTTCAGGTTTCCCCAAATCTAGAAGCTTCTCAGCTGGAGCTTAAAGCCAATAGACCATGTATTTGAAAGCTAAGCCTCACCAAACTAACCTAAGCTTCTTGCCCGTCGTGTCTCCAGGCTGACCAGGACCGACAGTTTCCCGTTCAGCCCCAGCCCAGGCACCAGTCTGGGGTACAGCCGGTCGCAGCTCTCCCTGGATGGAGGTTCTGTGAGGGAGTCCCCGGAGGAGGTCAGGAGGAGCGAGGGCGAGGGATGGGACAGGTCCATGTCACCTGACCAGAGCACCGCCGGGTCACTGCTGCTGCTGGACAGGTACAACACAGAACAGGAAGGAAATCAGGGCCGGACTGGGACTGAAACACAGCCTGGACTCTGACCAGCCCGGCCCACATGAGCGTAAATGTGACACTTCCACAAATACATGTTTTAACCTCTTACCCCCCGCCTGAACCAAATGCTTCTGTCCTCATTTGGCTGTAACACCTCATTTGAAAGCTAAGACCCACAAAACTGACCTTTTTCCTCGCGCTGTTGTTGTGTTGTGTCACCTTTTTTTTGTATGTTTTTCTTTTCTTCTCATTTTTGTCACATTTTTGCTGAATTTTCGTTGAAATTTTGTTGAATTTTTGTCGCATTTTTGTAATTTTTTTGTTGAATTTTTGTCGCATTTTTGTAATTTTTTTGTTGAAATTTTGTTTAATTTTTGTCACTTTTTTGTCGATTTTTTGTCACATTTTTGTCGCATTTTTGTAATTTTTTTGTTGAATTTTTTCACTCTTTGGTTGAGTTTTTGACACATTTTTGGTGCTTTTTTCCCAAGAATCTTTCTGATTTGGGTAAAGCCAAACTGGAGAAAATGTGCTCGTTCAGGTGGGAGTTAAGAGGTTAAACCTCTGACCTCCCGCCTTAACACTAACCAGTGCATTTTCCCCAGTTCGGCTTTTTATTATTATTTTTTTGATTAGTATCGTCAGTTGTTTTTTTAATTACTTTTTCTATCATTTTGTGTTGTGTTTTTTTGTCCGTGTTTTTCTCTTTTTCTCGCTCTTTTGATGCTTTTCTTTTTCGCTTTTAGATTTGGGTAAAGCTCGGTTGAGGCGGGACCGGTGGCCAGTCCCGCCCCTGCATGTAAATGATAATATGATGTAAACTGCTCCTATTGTACATGTTTTTCAGATGCAGCACTCCGGACATCTTGAGGAAGAGCACAGTGGGTGAAACAAACCCTGCCGGCCTCGTCACTTCTCAGGTTTGTTCAGATTCATGAAGGTTTGAATGTAACGACTGAGAACTGTGGCTGTTTCCCAGAAGATCAAACAAAGTCCTCAAAGTAATAAGTCCATTTCTCACTCAGTTCTTCATATCTCGGCCCTTTGATGCTGTCGATACTAATGTAATAAAGATAAAGAAAAAGCTCCCGAAGAGAAATGTTAATAGTTTCAATTTCAAGGACAGGAAACTTTTTTCACTTTCCAACAGCAGCACAATCGATATCGAAGGCGCTGTTCCAGATGTTACTTCCAGTTGTGGAATAAAATTAGTTTTGTCCTTCAGTATAAAGTAAACACAGACATTTGTGATAAAAGACCTTTGTGCGTCTGCGTATGAAGCTGTTGTTTTATTGTTGCTGATTAACATCGTAACACTTTTGCTTTCTTAACGTTGTGCACTGTAAAAAGTGCCCGACTGAAAACAAGGGAAAAAATCTTAAAATAAGACAATTTCTGAAAAAATTCTGCCAATGGGGTCAGCATTTTTTTCTTGCTAAGAATTCTTATTTCTAGAATATTGTTCTGATCATAAAACAAGAAAGAAACACTAAATTTAAGCAAATAAATAACTAGAATTAAGCAAAATGTCCTCAGAAAATGGAATCATTTAAGGAAAACATTCTTATTTAGTGAAACATTGTGGATATTTTACTTAAATGTTGCTGATTTAAGTAAAATGTTCTAAATTACTCACATTTTTGAGCAAAATGTTGTTAATAAATACTAATATTTAAGGAAAGTATTGCCGCGCCCGGAGACCCGCCTCCATGATGTGGAGCCAGGCTGATGGTCAGAATCACCTGCTGGAGGATTCACCTATTGTACATGTTTTTAGTGGCAGACACAGGGAGAACATGCTCCACACAGAAAGGCCTTTAAAGAATGGAATGTTTTATCTCTCTGTGAGAATCAGTTCTTACATTAAGAGTTTTGATCTGAGTTTTTCTTAAAATAAGAAAAAATATTCTTTGTCTAAAACTGAAGAAGATTCAAAAAGTTTTTCTTTCTTGTTACAAGAAAAATTATCATGTTTTTAACAAATTTATCTGAACAAGAAATGGCCAGATTTTATTTCCTAAAACAAGATTTTTTTCCTCAAGAAAACTTTTCTCGGCAAAACATTATTACTTTTTAGGGAAAAAATAAGAACTTATTACTTAAAGTCAGACATTTTTTACTTGCTTAGAATCCACTTTTTGCAGTGTGAAACGAGTGCATAAACTCATCCCTGTGAAGAAGGAAAGTAGATATGAACTTAAAGGAACTACACCTGATTTTATTTCCAGAAATGGAATAGAAATTTAGTTTTGTAAAGTTTCATCTCTATTTTTCTCGCATGTGCTTCAGTAACTTTTTGACGTGATTGCACCATAGACTGTTATACAACGGACAGTTCCTCCTCGTTTACCACAGTGACCACGTTCGAGGTGGATTTACAGACTCCGCCTCCCCAGCTCTGACGAAGCATGTTCCTAAAAAGGGCATAAGGGCGGGATCTTCACTGTAGACTCCGCCCTTGTGTGACGTGTAGCTCGCGCTGCTCCAATGCTAACAGTCCGACACTCATTAGTGCAAGATTTCTAAAATGGTTCTTCCGAAAACTAACCCAGTGTTATCACAGGAGGAACATCTATCTGTATCAAGCTCCCAAAAACTAGACACCAGGCTCTGAAGTTGTGTTTAACGCGTCTAAAGTGCAATGCATTCCAATGGGAGACTAGCGGCGATATGGAGGTACTGCAGCAGTGGCGGCCTGTACTCTTCTGTACTCTTCTGTACTCTTACTTGAGTAAAAAAAAAGGAACTCATGCCATTGTGAGTGACAAAACTTTATTTTGAATCTTAAAATTTCCTCTTAATGTTTTTTTAAAATATGTTTTTATGGTATTTTCTAATAAGTTTGGGCAACAACGAACATGTTCTCCCACAAAATCATGTATCAGGCCTTTCACTGTTGGGATTTTCACAGATTGTTTGGGTTTAAACTCTTGGGATGAGAAATCTACACGACTACAATAAAAAACAACAACATGTCTTTGACCAAGAGCGAAATATGAACTGTTTGATCACTTTAATGTTTCCGTTTGTTTCAGGACTCACCAGACTCCCAGCCCCGCCCTCCCCCTCAGCCTCCTGCAGATCCCTCTCCCACGAGTCCAAACCCGGGCAGACCTGTGACTGTGGCCCAGCGCAGGGCCCTGTCCCGCAGGCTGGGGGCGCTCATCGCAGATCTGGAGAAGTCTCTACGAAACAGCGGCTCCGCAGACAAAGAGCTGAGGGCCCTGGACCATCACACGCTGCACTTAGCCACGATACTCAAGGTCTGACTCTGAAGCAGCTCCCACCAGTGTGACTCAGAGATTATCTACACTGTTTATGCTTCACTAATGAACTAACTTCATTCTCTTTCATTTCATCTAGAATTTAAAAGTTTGGGCTTTTTTTAATTATTATTAATTTTTATATTGAATTCCTGAGATACAGATCAGAGGAAAATGACTTTGCTTCTTTCAGAAAATGGGATAATGTTGATGTTATTTCTCTGTAAATTATTTTATAATCATAAAAGTAAAAGTATAACAATAAAAGACTGTATAGGCTGAACGTACAATAGACACTGGCAGTCTCTGAAACTCGTACTGAGAACACGCAGAGGGCACATCTCACCAGCCGAGAGACAAGAGACCAGAGACTAGAGACTACTGTTAGACTTAAGCTGCCGCTGGTCCAGGCGATGTCTCCGAGATGTCCCCAGGAGATAAGGTCTCCAGGTAGTCCCGGTGAAAACGAACAGGTTCCATTTCAGCGGCGGTCTCCACATGGTCTCCTCATGGTCTCTGAGAGGTCTCCACATGGTCTCCACATGGTCTCCACGTGGTCTCCACATGGTCTCCACATGGTCTCCACATGGTCTCCACATGGTCTCAGTCAGTTGTGGCAACATTGCAAACACTATTTGTTGTCCTCAACCTGTGAGACGTTTCTGACGTTTCCCTGCAATGTCTCCGAGACCAGATGGAGACTTTTTCAAGACTGTGCTGAAATCGAACCTGTTTGTTTTCACCAAGACTGTCTGCAGACTCGCCTTATCTCCAGGGGACGTCTCAGAGACGTCTCAGAGACGTCTCGGCAACTCGAGTCTCCAATACTCTCCAGGCCGGTGCGCTGGGCCCTTAGACAGAACTGTAAAGGTCTAGAGAAAGTCTCCTGGTTTCTAACAGAGTGTGGCCGTCTCCCTCAGAACGACCTGTCCCTGATGAAAGGCTCGAGCTCGGAGGACGCTCTGGCGGTGGAGGAGGTTCTGGGCAGTTTTGACTTTTTATCCAACGACCTGAACGGAGACGACGATAACTCGTCCTGTGTGGGAAGCATCCGGCTCAAAGACAGCGGGTCAGTCGTTTTCTATCAGTCACAAAACCTTTATCATGATCTGGCAGTGACTGATCCTCAGACATGACAGACGGTTCACACGTTTAAACCAATGTGTGTGTTTGTAGCATCAGTTCCTTCAAAGAGAGCGCCCTGAGGAGCCTCGCGTCGCAGCGCAGTCAGTCGGCGTCAGTGGAGGAGCTGGAGGTCGCCCCACTGACTTCTGGGAACTGGAGTCTGGACCAGGCCCTGGAGACTCACCTGGACATCTGCTGCAGCCTGTTACAGGTTACAACTCGCTAAAAACATATGCCAGACTCGAGTTACTGTCGAGATGTCTCTGAGACGTCCCCTGGAGATAAGGCGAGTCTCCAGGAGATGAGGCGAGTCTCCAGGAGACTCGCCTCATCTCCTGGAGATGAGGCGAGTCTCCTGGAGATGAGGCGAGTCTCCTGGAGATGAGGCGAGTCTCCTGGAGATGAGGCGAGTCTCCAGGAGATGAGGCGAGTCTCCTGGAGATGAGGCGAGTCTCCTGGAGATAAGGCGAGTCTCCAGGAGATGAGGCGAGTCCCCTGGAGATGAGGCGAGTCTCCTGGAGATGAGGCGAGTCTCCTGGAGATAAGGCGAGTCTCCAGGAGATGAGGCGAGTCCCCTGGAGATGAGGCGAGTCTCCTGGAGATGAGGCGAGTCTCCAGGAGATGAGGCGAGTCTCCTGGAGATGAGGCGAGTCTCCAGGAGATGAGGCGAGTCTCCTGGAGATGAGGCGAGTCTCCTGGAGATGAGGCGAGTCTCCTGGAGATGAGGCGAGTCTCCTGGAGATGAGGCGAGTCTCCAGGAGATGAGGCGAGTCTCCTGGAGATGAGGCGAGTCTCCAGGAGATGAGGCGAGTCTCCTGGAGATGAGGCGAGTCTCCTGGAGATGAGGCGAGTCTCCTGGAGATGAGGCGAGTCTCCTGGAGATGAGGCGAGTCTCCTGGAGATAAGGCGAGTCTCCTGGAGATGAGGCGAGTCTCCAGGAGATGAGGCGAGTCTCCAGGAGATGAGGCGAGTCTCCTGGAGATGAGGCCAGTCTCCTGGAGATGAAGCGAGTCTCCTGGAGATGAAGCGAGTCTCCAGGAGATGAGGCGAGTCTCCAGGAGATGAGGCGAGTCTCCTGGAGATGAGGCGAGTCTCCAGGAGATGAGGCGAGTCTCCAGGTCGTCTCGGTGATTTCAGGAGAGACTGCATAGAGACTTGAACAAGTCTCCATGTGGGGCAGTCTCAAGCAGCAGTGACAGCCCTGCAAACACTTTTTGTTGTCCTCAACCTGTGAGTGGCGACTCGAGTCTCGGTATAGACTCCAGTCCAGTGAGAAGCACCTTCAGTATCAGTAAGAGTTGCAGAGACGTTGTGGAGACTTCCACTGACACTGTCACGGCCACTGCAGCTCCGGTGAGCTCGGCCTTTAGAGCAGCCTCTGAAAGGCTTTGTTCTGCCAAGGGAAACAGATAAGTATCAGGGGCAAACAGCAACACAAAGATGACGCCGGCATAGATGGAGTTATTAATAAAGAAGGCCAACCATGGGCAGCACGAGGTGTCCTTGGTCAACTGTGCGGGGGCTGGAACATTCTCCAACACCCAGGGCCACATTTTTGTTATAAAATACTCAAAGATGATAAACACTGCCTAATTATGAACCTTTAGGCTTATTTCAAAAGCAACTTATGAATTTCACACATGAGCTCATGCAGAAACATGTGCATATTAACTGTTATTACTGTTATTATTAACTGTTAACTTTGCCATAATCACATCTCGAACTGCGTTAGTTAAAGGACCAGGCTGTAAATGTCCACATGTTTCCAGACTCCTGCGTCTGAAGCTCTTCATGTCAAAGGTCTTCCCTCTGTTGTGGATCAGGTTTTGCGGGTGACAGACTTCGCCCCCTCCAGACGGGACCTTTTGGAGGAGGTGTCGCTCCAGACCGAGGCCCTGGACAGAATCAGCTCTCTGCTGCTGGAGAAGAACGAGCACATCTCGGCCAAAGACGGTGAGTTTACTTCACTAAGATCGACCACATACAGCACAGATTAGATTATACAGACATTCAATACTGTACATAAGGGCCATGAACAAGTCCTGTGAAAATGAACTCCTCTCTCTTCCTACGTCACTTGTTTTGAGAAAGAAAAGAAAAAACAAGCCACTCTTCCTGCATAGAAAACTCTCAATTTAAATTTTCTCCAAGAAGCCTTTATTTTAACAGGGCTGAGTGTAAATTTATAAACCAAGTAGAAACAAGTCCCTTTGAAACACTGGAAAAATGACCATCTTAAGTGAGATAAATGACTTAAAGTGGACATGTGATGTATATGGAGCATAAAAATAGACTTATTTTTATAACCTAACCTTATTTTGGAGCCTCAGCTTAATATTTTATCATTTGAATTTATATAGCAGAGGTGGGAGACTCGAGTCACATGACTTGACTCGAGTCAGACTCGAGTCGCGATTTTTTGTCCATTTTTGTTCAAATTTTTTTCACTTTTTCGTCCATTTTTCCGCAATTTGTCGTCAAATTTTTGTTCATTTTTGTCATTTTTTTTGTCACTTTTCCGTCAATGTTTTCTCACTTTTGTCACATTTTCATCCTTGTTTTCGTCTCAGTTTTGTTGCTATTTTCACGCCTTTTTCCCAGAAGCTTTTGGATTGGGGTAAAGCTGGAGAAAATGTGCTCGGTTCAGGTGGGAGTTAAGGGGTTAATATTGCCTGCAGTTCCCAAAATATCCACCAG
The DNA here is from genome assembly GCF_951799975.1 of Gobius niger. Taxonomy (NCBI): domain Eukaryota; kingdom Metazoa; phylum Chordata; class Actinopteri; order Gobiiformes; family Gobiidae; genus Gobius; species Gobius niger. The sequence goes on along the minus strand of NC_136871.1, from coordinate 1,974,948 downwards.
GGGTGCTGCAGCGCCCTCAGCACCCTGGGCTCCCACGGCCTTGATTGAGCAACAGATCTTTTTTCTTGCCAGCTCAAATCAAGGGCTTATATGCTCGTACGGACTTATTTTGCAGATTGCTTTTGTTAAAGGGACGAGATGCAAATTGGCTATTTTATACTCACTACTGCCACCTCAGGTCATACGTGGAACTGCAGCTTCTATTTCAGACCCGAAGTAACACGTTTCTGAGTGACAGGGCAGGATTTTAGAGGCAGTTGTGGTGAACAGGTCTGGGCTGGAACATGAAGGGGGAGGAAAGTACTTAGTTTTAACATTTTTAAACTCTGTATAGTCCCTTTAACCATCTGAACCGAGCACTTTTCTTCAGTTTGGCTTTACCCAAATCTATAAGCTTCTTGAATACAGCGTCTAAAGAGCCACAAAAACGAGAGGAAATCAAGGATGAAAACGCAATGGAAAAGTGACCAAACCAGCCTCAAAAGAGCAAAAAAAAACAAGCCAAAAAATGTGACAAAAAAGTAAGTAAAATGCAGCAAGAAAAAAGACAAAAACTCAACAAGAAAACACAATAATAAAGCCACAAAAATCAACAAAAAAGTAACAAAAAAAAGCGACCACAATGTGACATCAGGCCTTTGAAATGAGGCGTTACACGGGCCTGTAGGCAAAAGCTTTTAGATTTAGGTAAAGCCGAGCTGGAGAAATTGCGCTCGGTTAAGGCGGGAGTTGTAGTTGCATATACTCTCACATACTTCCCTTTTAATTTAGACACTTTCAGAGTCGTGGGAGGATGTTTTAGTTAGGGGGCGCTGAGGGACCAAATGTACCCCCAAAATACTTTTTCTGTGCATAAATCCTATTTATTAACCTCCCGCCTGAACCGAGAGCATTTTCTCCAGTTCAGCTTTACCCAAATCCTGTAGGCCAGTGTAACGCCTCATTTGAAAGACCTACAAAACTAAATGGATCTTTTTCCTCACGTCACATTTTTTTCATCACTTTTTTTGTCGGGCAGTCGTCTCATTTTTGTCAAATTTTCGTGACTTTTTTGTCATTTTTTTAGCAAATTATTCATATTTTTTTGTCAAATTCTTATCACTTTTTCGTCCTTTTTTTCTCCATTTTTCGTCAATTTTTTCTAAATTTTTCGTCTAATTTTTTGTCACTTTTTCGTCAAATTATTCGCATTTTTTTGTCAAATTTTTGTCAATTTTTGTCAATTTTTTGTCACTTTGTCGTCTTTTTTTTCACCATTTTTCGTCCAATTTTTCTAACTTTTTTGTCAAATTTTTGTCAATTTTTGTTATTTTTTGTCCATTTTTTGTCCATTTTTTGTCACTTTTCCGTCAATGTTTTCTCACTTTTTCCACATTTTCATCCTTGTTTTCGTCTCAGTTTTGTTGCCATTTTCACAGCTTTTTTCCAGAAGCTTTTGGATTGGGGCAAAGCTGGAGAAAATGTGCTCGGTTCAGGTGGGAGTTAAGGGGTTAATATTGCCTGCAGTTCACAAACTATCCACCACGGGGGGTGCTGCAGCGCCCTCAGCACCCTGGGATCCCACGGCCTTGGACACTCTTGTATGTTTTTCTCCAACTTTTCTTCATAAAATGGCCCCTTCGCTGGTAATTAACGAAACCTTTGAAATGAAGTTGCCTCAGCGCCGGTCTCTCCTGAATCTGACTTGCTCGGTTAAGGCGGGAGTTGTAGTTGCATATACTCTCACATACTTCCCTTTTAATTTAGTCACTTTCAGAACCGTGGGAAGATGTTTTAGTTAGGGGGCGCTGAGGGATAAATTTACCCCTAAAATACTTTTTCTGTGCATAAATCCTATTTATTAACCTCTTAACTCCAGTTCAGCTTTACCCAAATCCTGTAGGCCAGTGTAACGCCTCATTTGAAAGCTAAGACCTACAAAACTAAATGGATCTTTTTCCTCACGTCAGATTTTTTTTCATCACTTTTTTGTCGGGCAGTCGTCTCATTTTTGTCAAGTTTTCGTGACTTTTTTGTCACTTTTTCGTCAAATTATTCGCATTTTTTGTCAAATTTTTGTAAATTTTTTGTCATTTTTAGTAATTTTTTTGTCATTTTCTTGTCAAATTATTCACATTTTTTTGTCAAATTCTTATCACTTTTTTGTCCATTTTTTCTAAATTTTTCGTCAAATTTTTGTCAATTTTTGTAAATTTTTCGTCTATTTTTTCTCAATTTTTCGTCAAATTTTTCTCACTTTTTCATACATTTTTTGTCCATTTTTGTCACTTTCTTGTCAAAATTATCGCATTTTTTTTGTCAAATTCTTATTGCTTTTTCATCTATTTTTTCTACATTTTTCGTCATTTTTTTGTCAATTTTGGTAAAAATTTTGTCACTTTTTCGTCAAAATTATCGCATTTTTTTGTCAAACTCTTATCACTTTTTTGTCCATTTTTTGTAAATTTTTCGTCAAATTTTTGTCATTTTTTGTAAAATTTTTGTCACTTTTCCGTCAATGTTTTCTCACTTTTTTCACATTTTCATCCTTGTTTTCGTCTCAGTTTTGTCGCGATTTTCACACCTTTTTTCCAGAAGCTTGTGGATTGGGGTAAAGCTGGAGAAAATGTGCTCGGTTCAGGTGGGAGTTAAGAGTTTAATATTGCCTGCGGTTCACAAACTATCCACCACGGGGGGTGCTGCAGCGCCCTCAGCACCCTGGGTTCCTTGGACACTCTTGTATGTTTTTCTCCAACGTTTCTTCATAAAATGGCCCCTTCGCTGGTAATTAACGAAACCTTTGAAATGAAGTTGCCTCGGTGCCGGTCTCTCCTGAATCTGATTTCGTACAGTACGTGTGGTTCAGATCACTGTCAGGCCCCGGTACGGCGTGCTCGGTGTGAATAACACGTCTTCCTCCCGCTCCAGTCCTCCCCACAGCCCAGAGGAGCCGTGACGTGCTGCAGCTGTGGGAGGATTGTGCCGATGACGTCGCCGCCGCTCCCTTCTGTTGCCACGCCGACAGCTTCTCCCGCTGCCTCCGCCAACGCTACACGCACAAAGTCAAGGCCAAGCAGCCCGGCCAATCAGAGAGAGGTAAAAACAACGCCTGCAATTCAGGATCCATGAATCATTCACAATATGGACTTTTACAGCAGCTCAGACCGGTGTTCATTTGGAAAACATCTTTTATTTTAGTTTTAGTCAAGATTTAGTCAAAAAAAACTTCTCAATTTTAGTCTAGTTTCAGTCGACTAAAATTGCATGTCAATTTAGTCGACTTATATTTATAATATTCATTATAACCAGGGGCGGACTGGCCGTATGTCCTTCCTGGAAAAGCACAGAAGGGCCACTGGCTCTAGGGCCACCAGCCTGGCCTCTCACTTTACCTCACCCTTACCCCCGGGCGAAACCGAGCTTTACCCAAATCTAAAAGCTAAAAGAAAAGCATCAAAATAGCGGGAAAAACACGGACAAAAAAACACAACAAAAAATGATAGAAAAAATAATTAAAAATTCAACAAAAATGTGACAAAAATTCAACAAAAATGTGACAAAAATTCAACAAAAATTCAACAAAAATTCAACAAAAAAGTGACACAAATTCAACAAAAATGTGACAAAAATTAAAAAAAAAATGTGACAAAAACTCAACAAAAATTCAACAAAAATGTGACAAAAACTCAACAAAAATGTGACAAAAACTCAACAAAAATGTGACAAAAACTCAACAAAAATGTGACAAAAATTCAACAAAAATTCAACAAAAATTCAACAAAAATTCAACAAAAATTCAACAAAAATGTGACAAAAATTCAACAAAAATTCAACAAAAACTCAACAAAAACTCAACAACAACAAACAAAAATGCAGCGACAACGTGACAAAAAGTTACCGTCACTTTTCTAGATTTTAGCTTTCAAATGAGGCGTTACAGTGTTGCTCTCCAGTCAAGAAGCTTTTAGATTTGGGTAAAGCCGAACTGGAGAAAATGCTCTCGGTTAAGGCGGGGGGTCAGAGGTTAACATATGTATTTGTGGAAGTGTCGCATTTACGCTAATTTGGACCAGACTGACCAGAGTCCGGGGCTGTTTTTCAGTCCCAGTCCGGCCCTGATGATAATCATATTTAATGTTGTTCCTCTGCTTCATGTTTCTGCTCCACATGAACAAAGCTCAGAGCTGATCCTTTACATGATCTGAGGCTCTTTCAGACGCTCAATACAAGTTTGGATGATTTTAGTCTCTCCTTTTCATTTTTATTTAGTCTTATTTTAGTCGACTCAAATATCTGGACATTTTAGTCACAGTTTTAGTCTCATGAGAAACTTTTAATTTAGTTTTAGTCCAATTTTAGGCGTCAAAAATATCACTTTGACTAAAATTAAGACTAAATATTTTAGTCGACAAAATTAACATTGGTTCAGACGGGTGTAATCCTAAAGTTTAACAAGGAAAACTGACGTCATCACTTGTAATCTCTTGTGCGTGTGTTATGGAGGTTTTTAATTACTTATTTGAAAAGGGGACAGGACTCATTCGTTGTTTTGGACAGTTACTCTCACTATCCGGGAGAACTGTAGCTTTGAAGTGTCCGGACTGTATAGGTGGAAACAGTTTAGGTGGTTTTAATAAAGCTCAGGCAACACCAGCAGCAGGTTCTTTATTTGGTTTATTTGGGCTGCGAGGTCACAGACAGAGTCATTATTCAACAATATTCCCAAAGGGAGTGGGCAGAAGATAACTTATAAATGCCGATCCCCTCATATTAACAAAACTTATCCCATGGTCTGGGTGAATACTGGATTCTGATTGGCTGGTGCATTTTTTTGGTGTAACCGCACACGTAGTCCGGTAGTTAAATCACTGGGATGTCACTCCGCTGTGGCGTCGCCATAGCAACGCGTGACACAGCTGAATCAGATAAAGGCGTAATTAGTGACTGACAGGAACGTATGAGATGGATTTAGTGTTTGCTAAATGTTTGTAGAGGAGAGTGAGCAGCTAGGTTAGCTACTGTTAATATAATGTGGTCGTGATCATGAATCTGTTATTGACACGCCCCCCCCCCCTCTCTCCTCAGTCTTCGCTCGGCTGGTGCAGCAGGTCCAGTCAGTTTGCAGCGCCGTCCCCAGCCCTCGCCCCCCCCTGAGCCCGGAGCGGGTCACCCTGTTCCAGCTGTCCCTCTACATGAAGCGCTGGGACATCTCCGACCTGGGGGGGCACGTCTCACGGCTCTCCACAGAAGGTGAGCAGACAAAGTTAAATGTTTTCACAGCACTTCACTGAAGCCCCGCCCCGTGACCTTCCCAACATGGCCCGTGACCTTCCCAACATGGCCGACATAACGAGCGTGTGAAGTGTTGAGTTACGACTTTGAGCGTGTGAAGGAGTTAAAATGCCCTTGAACTTTGACCCAAGAAATAACAAAGAAACAAGACCCTGTGCATTTTCAAGACATGGTATTTTGGAACACGTTTTTCTGTAGTATTTGAGGAAACAACCAAAAAAAAATAGCACATTTATCCAAATTGCTGTGTGTAGACTATAGGGGAACTGCGTTGTTCAAGGATGGCAGTACAAAAGTGTATAAGGGAGGACACACTGGAGGTCAGGGCCGGACTGGGACTGAAAAACAGCCCTGGACTCTGACCAGCCTGGCCCACATGAGCGTAAATGCGACACTTCCACATGTTTTAACCTCTTACCCCGCGCCTGAACCAAATGCATTCTGTCCTCTTTTGAAAGCTAAGACCCACAAAACTGACCTTTTTCCTCACGCTGCTGCTGTGTTGTGTCACCTTTTGTATGTTTTTTTTTCTTCTCATTTTTGTCGCATTTTTGTTGATTTTTTGTTGAATTTTTGTCACATTTTTGTTGAATTTTTGTTGAATTTTTGTTGAATTTTTGTTGAATTTTTGTCGCATTTTTGTTGAATTTTTGTCACATTTTTGTTGATTTTTTGTTGAATTTTTGTTGAATTTTTGTTGAATTTTTGTCGCATTTTTGTCACATTTTTGTCGCATTTTTGTTGATTTTTTGTTGAATTTTTGTCACATTTTTGTCGCATTTTTTGTTGAATTTTTGTTGAATTTTTGTTGAATTTTTGTTGAATTTTTGTTGCATTTTTGTTGCATTTTTGTTGCATTTTTGTTGCATTTTTGTTGCATTTTTGTTAAATTTTTGTTAAATTTTTGTTAAATTTTTGTTGAATTTTTGTTGAATTTTTGTTGAATTTTTGTTGAATTTTTGTTGAATTTTTGTTGAATTTTTGTTGCATTTTTGTTGCATTTTTGTTGCATTTTTGTTGCATTTTTGTTGCATTTTTGTTGCATTTTTGTCGCATTTTTGTTGAATTTTTGTTGAATTTTTGTTGAATTTTTGTTGAATTTTTGTTGCATTTTTGTTGCATTTTTGTTGCATTTTTGTTGCATTTTTGTTGAATTTTTGTTGAATTTTTGTCACATTTTTGTAGAATTTTTGTAGAATTTTTGTTAAATTTTTGTTAAATTTTTGTTGAATTTTTGTTGAATTTTTGTTGCATTTTTGTTGCATTTTTGTTGCATTTTTGTCACATTTTTGTTGCATTTTTGTTGAATTTTTGTTGATTTTTTGTTGAATTTTTGTTGAATTTTTGTCCCATTTTTGTTGAATTTTTGTCACATTTTTGTTACATTTTTGTTACATTTTTGTTACATTTTTAATTATTTTTTCTATCATTTTTTGTTGTGTTTTTTTTGTCCGTGATTTTCTCTTTTTTCCCGCTATTTTGATGCTTTTCTTTTTAGCTTTTAGATTTGGGTAAAGCTCGGTTGAGGCGGGACTGGTGGCCCTTCTGTGCTCTTCCAGAACGGACACATGGCCAGTCCGCCCCTGCTGGAGGTCTATGTCTCTGTGGCCTGGTGGACTGCTGCCTCCGAGACCCGGCCCTGGACATAGCAGAAGAAAATGGATGGATGGAAAACTGTATTAACCTCTTAAAGGGATGTTTCAGGATGTTTGACACAGGGCCTCATTTCCTCGTTATCCAGAGTGTTGCTGATTTCTGGAGATATTTTTTTCTTAAATTCATGCAGTTCTTATATTTGAAAAGCTTAGTGACGCTAGGCTAGTGCATGTCTATGGTATCAGCTAGCCTGCATTAAAAACAGTGTGACCCGCTCCACAGAGCACCTGAGGCAAATCACTGATAACACCAGACTAACCATATAAACGTCTGTGAATAGAATATTCGATAGAATAATTTTTGGGAATATAACTGACCTGCATCACATGAATGATCGCATTTTTAGGGACTATTTTAAGCAGATCACTCCGCCGCTGCGTAGCTTATACAACCACGAAGCTGATGCTGCTCAAATATAAGGACTTTTAAGGCAAGACACTGCAGGTGAATAGGGAAAAAATGTATATTCACAGATATCAATTTGAAACTTTTGCTGTAGATCACTGTCATAAATGTGAGAAAAAAGTACATGGCAAGTTTTTACGGCAACCACCTTTTCCAGCTACATTTCAACGAGTTTAGCGGCTCTTACTGAGTTTGGAGACGAACTGTTTAGCTTCACCTCACCGCTAACAGCGGCTAACGGTGGCTAGCCTCCCCGCTAACGGTGGCTAGCCTCCCCGCTTTCTCCTCCGTCTCCTCCATCCTGAGGCCCGTCTCCTTTTCTTATTAAATCCACTGAAATACGTCCCGCTTCTTCCTGTCGCCGACTTTTATCTCCATGTGACAGAACTATAGCCCAGTTGAAGCTCCGTAGTAGCAGTAAGCTAGCGCTGCGGTGTTGTGACATTGTTGACACCGTTGACCAATCGGGACACACACGTTATCCCGCGCTCACAAACACAGGCCTGTCTTTGTGGATTTGGGCTCAGTTTTGAAGCCGTAGAGACGACAGACGCGCTGTGTTATAAAACATCAGCTGTTTGTCAGAATCGTGAGTCGCTCTGACGATTCTCAGGCGTTAAGTGTGAACCCCCAGACGTTCTAATCGCACTGAATCCAGTCGTGTAGTGTGGACCCCCCATTCTATATAAAATCCTTTACGCCTAGAAAAGTCCTGTAGTGTGAGCTGACCTTTACACATTTTTTGTTGCTTTTTTCCCCAGGATTTTGTCGTTTTTTGTAGCTGCTCTGTTCTGTTTTTGTTGCTTTTTCATCCTCATTCATGTCTCATTTTCATCGCTTTTTTTGGTGCTTATTTTCAAGAAGCCAAACTGGAGAGAATGTGCTCAGTGCAGGTTCAGGTTAATCTTGTTTCTCACCTGAATCCACCTGAGGGTTAGGTGCTGGAGCTCCTCTGACCCCCCCTGACATGTGTGTGTGTTGTGTTGCAGAGCACGTGCTGTGGAGTCTGCAGGGGCCGAAGCGCAGGAAAGCCCTGAACAAACTGAAGCAGAGGCGCTTGTGTGAGCTGCTGCCTCTGAGACAGACCATGCACACTCTGGCCTCTCTGCAGACGGACTCCCAGCAGAAAGTGTGCAAGGCTGCGGCCAGCTGTCTGAGCCGGGCGGCCAGCAGCAAGCGCTTCAGGGGCAAGGTGAGCGGCGAGAAGGAGGACGTTCTGGAACGCAACTTTGCAGAATGATATATCTCACTCCACCGTCTTAAAGGAACAGGCCAGCGTTTTTACACACTGAGATATGTTCTTACCTGAGCTGTGACGAGTTCTTTAGGACCTGTCTGATCTTCAGTCACGTAAACACAGCGCAGACGGAAAAAAAATGACAAAAAAATGACAGAAAAAAGACAAAAAAATGACAAAAAAATGACAAAAAACGACAAAAAAAAGACAAAAAAATGACAAAAAAATGACAAAAAACGACAAAAAAAAGACAAAAAAAAGACAAAAAAACGACCAAAAAATGACTAAAAAATGACCAAAAAATGACCAAAAAATGACCAAAAAAATGACAAAAAAATGACAAAAAAACGACAAAAAAATGACAAAAAAATGACAAAAAACGACAAAAAAATGACAAAAAAACGACCAAAAAACGACCAAAAAATGACTAAAAAATGACAAAAAAATGACAAAAAAATGACAAAAAAATGACAAAAAAATGACAAAAAACGACAAAAAAACGACAAAAAAACGACAAAAAAATGACCAAAAAAATGACCAAAAAATGACCAAAAAATGGCAAAAAATGTACAAAAAAACGACAAAAAAACGACAAAAAATGACAAAAAATGACTAAAACAAACAAAAAAAGACCAAAAAATGACAAAAAAACGACCAAAAAAAGACAAAAAAACGACAAAAAAATGACAAAAAACGACAAAAAAACGACAAAAAAAACAACAAAAAAACGACAAAAAAAACGACAAAAAAATGACCCAAAAATGACAAAAAATGACAAAAAAAGACAAAAAAATGACAAAAATGTACAAAAAAACCGACAAAAAACCGACAAAAAATGACCAAAAAAAAGACCAAAAAATGACAAAAAAAATGACAAAAAAACAACAAAAAAAACGACAAAAAAATGACAAAAAAATGACAAAAAAATGTACAAAAAATGACCAAAAAAAGGACAAAACTTTAACTAAAAAATGACAAAAAAATGACAAAAAAACCCACAAAAAATGACAAAAAAATGACAAAAAATGACAAAAAATGAAACGTGAAGTGTTCCACTACAAAGTATAATTACACAAAATTAAACAATGTGGATTTTCTAAGGGGATAAAAGGAACTATATTGTAAGGCGTAATAAGACCAGGAGTAGTTTGGCATCTGCACAGTAAAGTGAAGATTACTGCACGGATTTCAAACTACTCCTGGTGTTACCTGGGCTGCAGCTGTGGGGGCTCTTGGTGCCTCTTCAGTGTCTCAGAAGAAGAAATGTGTAGGTCTCGAATGCCTTTAGCTCATAAGCTGCTCCTTCAGGATCATTAAGAACTCTCTGAAGTAAAATAATCCACTGAACCCCAGAAAAAGCATCCAGCAAATTTGATGAATTGCCAGCTGCATCAGTAAAGCTGTTCTAATAAGTATTGTTTTGCTTTTCAGGCCGTGGTTTACTTCACCGAGAGTTTGAGAAGCTCTGACGCTCAGGTCCAGCAGTGCTCCTGCCTGGCTCTCAAACGTCTCAGGGTAAGAGCTCTGCACATCACACACCAGGGGCGGACTCTCCATATGTCCACCCTTAACCCCGGGCGAAACCGAGCTTTACCCAAATCTAAAAGCTTCACCTCTTACCACCCGCCTAAACCGAAGCATTCTCTCTTTGCCCATAGGCCTGAGTAACGCCTCGTTTGAAAGCTAAGACCCACGATCTTTTTCCTCACGTTGTTGTCACTTTTTGTTGACGTTTTCTCTTTTTATCACTGTTTCTCTATTTATCACATTATTGCCACATTTTTGTCTCTTATTTGTCACTATTTTGCTGCTGTTATGTTGCACTTTTGTCCCTTTTTTTGTTGGGTATTTGTCACTATTTTGCAGCACTTTCATCACTATTTTGTCACATTTTAAAACATTTTACTTTTTTTTTCTCACGCTTTTTTTCCCAAGAAGCTTTTAGATTTGGGTAAAGCCAAGCTGGAGAAAATGTGCTCGGTTCAGGTGGGAGTTAAGGGGTTAAAAGAAAAGCATCCAAAAACAAAACTGTGCTGGAAAAGCAACAAAAAAAGTGACAAAAACACAACAAAACGTGACGACAAAGCGATGAAAAAAGCGTTGAAAAAACTACAATAACATGAAAAAAACCCCTGAAAAACCAGAGACGAAAACACAACGAAAAAGTGACAAAAAAGGGTAAAAACAGTGAGAAAAAAGTAATGAAAAAACAACAATAACATGAAAAAAAACCCCGAAAAACAAGAGACGAAAACACAACAAAAAAGTGACGAAAACAGGCCAAAAAGCCACAAAAAAGTCATGAAAAAGCAACAAAAACATGGCTGGGGCTGGTTTTCGGTCCCAGTCCGGCCCTGGTAGGGTTTCCCATTCCCCCCACAGGCCCATAGTCCAGACTCGTGATGGGATTCACGGCTCTCAACTGGGAGCCGAGTCTTTGGGATCCGTTCATTTCAAAGAGCCGTTCAAAAGACTGGCTCTTTTTAATATAACATTTGCCGGTCAGATAACAAAATCTAATCTAGAATCCCACTGGGGCTGAGATCTAGGCTTTGGAAAATGTGTTCTTAGATGTAAAAAGAAATCATTTTTAGTGTCTAATCAAGAATTGGATGTAAAAAGCCGCTCTATCAACCTAAAAATAACTTCTCTACAGGGGCGGACTGGCCATGTGTCCATTCTGGAGGAGCACAGAAGGGCCACCGGCTCTAGGGCCACCGGTCCGGCCTCAACCGAGCTTTACCCAAATCTAAAAGCTAAAAGAAGAGCATTAAAATAGCGAGAAAAAGAGAAAAACACGGACAAAAAAACACAACAAAAAATGATAGAAAAAATAATTAAAAATTCAACAAAAATGTGACAAAAATTCAACAAAAATGTGACAAAAATTCAACAAAAATTCAACAAAAATTCAACAAAAATTCAACAAAAATTCAACAAAAATGTGACAAAAATTCAACAAAAATGTGACAAAAATGTGACAAAAATTCAACAAAAATGTGACAAAAATGTGACAAAAATTCAACAAAAATTCAACAAAAATGTGACAAAAATTCAACAAAAATTCAACAAAAATTCAACAAAAATGTGACAAAAATTCAACAAAAATTCTACAAAAATGTGACAAAAATGTGACAAAAATGTGACAAAAATGTGACAAAAATTCAACAAAAATTCAACAAAAATTCAACAAAAAAAAAAAAAAAAAAAGAAAAAAAAAAAAAAAAAGGCGACACAACACAGCAACAGCGCGATGAAAAAGGTCAGTTTTGTGGGTCTTAGCTTTCAAAAGAGGACAGAATGCATTTGGTTTAGGCGGGGGGTCAGAGGTTAAAACATGTATTTGTGGAAGTGTCTCATTTACGCTCATTTGGGCCGGGCTGGTCAGAGTCCAGGGCTGTTTTTCCGGCCCTGCTTCTCTACCATGATCCCAGCTTGTGTCCGTTTTCCGTCTTGTAGGCGACGGAGAGCGTGGACCACATCGCCGAGCTGTGGAGGTCGGCGAACGACGACGTCCGCGGCGCCGCCAAAGAGACGGCTCTTTCTTTCGGTAACGATTTAATGTAATTTCCATCAAACCTGAAGTCGAGGCGCTCATCTGCTTTTCCGTCGCAGGTAAGAAAGGGCACGCGGCCTTTCAGAAGATGGACCAGATCGACAGTGAGCTGCAGGAGGAGGCCTACAGGAACCTGGAGACCCAAATCACCATTTTATAAAAGTCCAGGAAGTGATGGGAGGGACGAGGGACTGAATACGAAGGTCAGGGTTTAGTTGTATTGAAGAAGAAATCCCGTCAGACGAAGCGCTAAGAAACACTCTGTATCCTGAGAATGGGATCTCCCCGAAAGAGCAGAAGAGGAAGTGTCTGGGATGAGGGAAGTCTGGAAAGCTCTGCTGAGGCTGTTTCCTCCACGATCTGGCCACGGATGAAGTGAAGGAAGATGGATGTAACGCCGAGTATCCCCTAAACCAGTGGTTCTCAACCTTTTGGAGCCACGACCCCCATTTTAACAGTAAAAGGGAGTCGTGACCCCCCGCCCGGGTCACGCCGTGAGAAATGGAAAGAGTCGCCGACATAATTCTTAACCTCTTAACTCCCGCCTGAACCGAGAGGATCTTTTTCCTCACGTCGTCACTTTTTTTTGTTGGGTATTCGACTCATTTTTGTAACTTTTTGTCATTTTTTTGTCATTTTTTGTCACAATTTTGTACTTTTTTTCATATTTTTTTATTATTTTTTTGTAATTTTTTGTCAATTTTTTGTCAAATATTTGTCATTTTTTCGTCAATTTTTCATCAATTTTGTGTCACTTTTTTGTCAATTTTTTGTAATTTTTAAGTCAAATTTTTGTCAATTTTTTGTCAATTTTTCATAATTTTTTGTCATTTTTTGTCACATTTTTGTATTTTTTTTTCCGTCAATTTTTGTCAATTTTTTGTATTTTTTTTGTCAAATTTTATCAATTTTTCGTCAATTTTTCATCCATTTTTTGTCACTTTTTTGTAATTTTTTCGTCAATTTTTTGTCACATTTTTGTCAATTCTTTGTCGTTTTTTTCGTCCATTTTTCATCCATTTTTTCGTCACTTTTTTGTCCCATTTCCATCATTGTTTTCGTCTCACCTTTTTTTCCAGAAGCGTTTGGATTGGGGTAAAGCTGGAGAAAATGTGCTCGGTTCAGGTGGGAGCTAAGGGGTTAAAAAACTAAAACAAAAACAAAAAATGGATAAAAGGAAATTCATCAAACTACAAACAAATAATGGCTGGTAAAATAGCACACACACGCTACAATAAAATATTAGATTATTTGCTAATGAAAATATGGCTATTTTATCTAAATGCTCTGGCGACCTCCCAGTTTGAGAACCACTGCCCTAAACATACCTGAGCTACACCGTAATGTTCGCACCTCCATCTGAGCCGAACCAAATAATTGTAAAAGACAAATATACTTGTACATATTCAGGCCGCACTGGTCCATAAGCTGCAAGTGTCCAGTTGATACAAGACTTTTCTCTGCAAAGGTACATCGACTTTCATAAAATTGTGTTATGAACTTAAAAGTTTATACATCTCCACAATATGGAGCTAAAACGTAATGTTTCCCTTGATATTTGGAAAGTAACTGTAGCCTATTTTAAATACAGTTACAGTTACTAAACACTCGCAAAGTGTAGGTTTACCAGAATACAGCTACTCGAAATACATGTTCTAAAAACATGTTCTAGTTCTGTTGTTTCTCCAACGCTGCTTCCGCCAACTCCTCCCCTCTGTGTTGAGCGTATCTGGCAGCCAATCAGTGAGCTCCAAGGCCGTGGGAACCCAGGGTGCTGAGGGCGCTGCAGCCCCCCTGGTGGATAGTTTGTGAACTGCAGGCAATATTAACCCCTTAACTCCCACCTGAACCGAGCACATTTTCTCCAGCTTTACCCCCGTCCAAAAGCTTCTGGAAAAAAGGTGTGAAAATAGCGACAAAACTGAGACGAAAACAATGATGAAAATGTGAAAAAAGTGAGAAAACATTGACGAAAAAGTGACAAAAATGACAAAAATTGACAAAAAAGTGAGAAAAATTTGACGAAAAATGGCGAAAAAAAAGGAAGAAAAAGTTATAAGAATTTGACAAAAAAAATGCAAATAATTTGACGAAAAAGTGACAGAAAAGTCACGAAAATTTGACAAAACTGAGACGAAAACAAGGATGAAAATGTGAAAAAAGTGAGAAAACATTGACGAGAAAGTGACAAAAAATTTACAAAAAAGTGAGAAAAAATTGACGAACAACTGCGAAAAAAAAGAATGAAAAAGTGATAAGAATTTGACAAAAAAAAATGTGAATAATTTGACGAAAAAGTGACAAAAAATTTACAAAAACATGAGAAAAAATTGACGAAAAATTGTGAAAAAAAAGGAAGAAAAAGTGATTTGAAATTGACAAAAAATGGCGAATAATTTGACAAAAAATTGAGGAAAAAATGGACAAAAAAGTGACAAGAATTTGACAAAAAAAATGTGAATAATTTGACGAAAAAGTGACCAAAAAAATTACAAAAAAATGACAAAAACATGAGAAAAATTTGACGGAAAATGGCGAAAAAAAAGGAAGAAAAAGTGATACGAATTTGACAAAAATGGACAAAAATTTGACGAAAAATTGGGGAAAAAATGGACGAAAAAGTTATTTGAATTTGACAAAAAAAATGTGAATAATTTGACGAAAAAGTGTCGGAAAAGTCACGAAAATTTGATAAAACTGAGACGAAAACAAGGATGAAAATGTGAAAAAAGTGAGAAAACATTGACGAAAAAGTGACAAAAAATTTACAAAAAAATGACAAAAAATTGACGAAAAATTGTGAAAAAAAGGAAGAAAAAGTGATGAAAATTTGACATAAAAATGCGAATAATTTGACGAAAAAATGACAAAAAATGGACAAAAATTTGACAAAAAAGTGATTTGAATTTGACAAACAAATGTGAATAATTTGACAAAAAAATGACAAAAAAAGTCACAAAAACTTGACAAAAATGAGACGACGTGAGGAAAAAGATCAACTTAGTTCTGTAGGTCTTTCAGATGAGGCGTTACACTGGCCTACAGGATTTGGGTAAAGCTGAACTGGAGAAAATGCTCTCGGTTCAGGCGGGAGTTAAGAGGTTAATAAATGCACAGAAAAAGTATTTTGGGGGTAAATGTTGTCCCTCAGCGCCCCCTAACTAAAACATCTTCCCACGGCTCTGGTGAGCTCCGCCTCCTTACCTGCAGTCGAGCTCACTGATTGGCTGCCGGGTGCGTTGAAGAAGCTGCAGACGACCTTAGGCCTGATGGGGTTTTCCACCTGCAGACGATGGAACGTGTGAGAGAACCCGCTGTTCTCCATCGTCTCCTCCTCACAGCTTCCTGTTTGGATCTGGAGCTGTTTTTGCATCTTCCTCCTTTAAGAGTCGGTGGATCCAGCTGAGGTCGAGTCTGTGCAATGTGAAGAATAAGAGTCTTTTCTTGTAAACCAATATGTGATTGTTTCCACCGTCATTTTCCTTATTTATGAGGGAAACAAATGAAGGTCTGAAAAGTATAAGTGTTTACATGGCAGCATTAATGACAGCAGTGTATCAGCTTCAGGCCACGTGATTACATTTATTTATTAATTAAAACATTTTGTACATTTGTATTTTCTATTACTATTCTGACTTTTCTGTTTTTGTAAATTGTTTATTCCTTCAGAATAAAAAAAAGTCAATAAATACTTCACCTTTATATCCTACTCTCTTTAGTTATACTTTTGGAGACGTTCAGGTGCTGATGAAAGTTACCATGAAGTTATTCTGCCAAACTCCATTAATGAAGTTATTCTGCCTTTACTAGTGTGTCAACTAGCTTCACAGATAGCGAACAGTCTCCAATAAAACACCAGGAAGCGTCTTGCTGTTTTGATGCTTATTTACTGAAGCACTGTAAAACTGTAACATACAGAAACACAAAAGGTCCATATTACAATCTCATTTGGTGTAAAAATATAAAATAAGTAGCTCAGAGATAACCAAACCAACAAAAACGATCTCATTTGCGAGCGATTAGCACGATGCTAACATACATGGAAAAACCCATAGGGATGCTAACGAAATTAGCGCCTAATATATTCTTGTAAATAACGAATTGGAAACTTACTAAAATGACTAAATTTGGAGTCTAATGGAAGCTAACATCAATATAATCTCGATACTTACAGACAGATATTTGAGTAGAGCCAAATTGACTAATACAGGCTGGAACACTGTGAAGTTTTAGAGACTGCTTTCAATGCTTGGAACGTTACTGCACTACGGAAGCACCAAAAGGACAAAAGACACAAAACTCAAAACATAAACAAGAGTTCCCACAAGGGGGCAGTGCACTCCCTGCCTGGTATACCGCTATACCACTATTAACCTTTAACTAATAACACCATTTCCGAAATAGGTCTTGAGTACACTTTAGCAGTACCTTCTTTAATTACTCTTACATCTACTTTACGTACTCTTTTATCTCTACCAGGATAAGTATTCACAATCAGTCCAGTAGGCCATTCATTTCTTTTGACCTGAGTGTCCTTTAGGAGAACAACGTCACCAATGGCTATGTTTGGCTGATCTGCTTGCCATTTTCTTCTTGGTTGAAGGGTTGCAAGATACTCTTCTCGCCATCGTTTCCAGAATGAGTTTGCAAGACTTTGCACCTGTTTCCACTGCTTCCGGTACAAGTCCTTTGGATCAAAGTCTCCAGGTGGAATAGAGACGGGACAGATTTTCTGAGTGAGAAGGGCACTTGGTGTCAGCAAGTCAGGTTGATGAGGGTCGGATGACACAGGTACTAATGGACGACCATTCATTATGGCTGCTACCTCTGCCATGAGAGTTACAAGTACTTCATGGGTCAGGTTTGGAGAGTGGACTTTCAGCAGCATAGCGTCCAAAATGCGTCGTGCCACTCCGATCATTCTTTCCCACACCCCTCCCATGTGAGAGGAGTGGGGTGGGTTGAATATCCATGTGCATGTCTCGTTTTTGAGGTAGGACTGGAGCTCTGGATCTTCGGAACTTATCTGAAGCTCTTTGCACGCTCCAACGAAGTTCGTTCCACAATCTGAACGGAAGAGCTTGGTTGGGCCTCTTATGGCCAGGAACCTTCTGAGAGCATTTATGAAACTCGAAGTTGAGAGGGATTCAACTACCTCAATGTGAACTGCTCGTGTGACTAAACAGGTAAACATTACTGCCCAGCGTTTGTTCTCTAACGCCCCACCTCTTGTCCGTCGGATGCTGATGTTCCAAGGTCCAAACACGTCCACTCCAACATGTGTGAAAGGAGGAGCTTGGGTAAGACGATCGGCTGGAATGTCTGCCATCTTTTGTTGTTGTACATTGCCTCTTAGCCTGCGGCAGGTTGTGCATTTGTTGAGGAGGTTTGACACCAACCTTTTTCCTCCGAGGATCCACAGTCCGGCAGACCTGATGGCTCCTTCGGTGATGTGTCTGCCTTGGTGCGCAACCTGTTCGTGGTAGAACTGAACCAGTAAAGTGGAAATGTGATGTTTCTTTGGAATAACGATGGGCTGGCTTTGTTCTTGAGTTATTTCAGCAGAAGACACACGTCCTCCCACTCGTACCAGTCCTTCTTTGTCCAAAAACACATTGAGATTCTTCAGTGGACTGTGTTTTAATATGTCCTGTCCTTTGTTCAAAGTTGCTATTTCCTTTTCAAATGTCTCGCCCTGAACAGTTCGTACAATAACAAATTTTGCTTGTGTTAGAGCGTCCATCTTTGGTTCATTTAAATCAGGAGCTTTTGAGATGGATCTGACCTTCAGAATGAGTTTGGCGATAGCTTGTGTCAGACGTTTCCAACTGGAGAAGCGCTCAAACCTGTGTGAGCAGAGCGATTTTGTCACAGTTGTGGTTGCGAATGTTGAAACTTGTGGGCGGACTTCAGTGTCTGTGGTAGGTTCAACAAGTTCAAAGCTGTCTGGTTGCACAGGACACTCTCCATCACTTTTCCTTAAAAAGTCGGGTCCGGTGAACCAGTTGGTAGAGCTTAGTAGTGAAGCTGGCACATGTCGTGTTCCATGATCGGCTGGATTGCTTTCCGTGCTCACAAAGTGCCATTGACTTGGATCAGATGACTTTCTGATGCGAGCGACACGGTTGGCGACGTAGACGTAGAATCTTCGGCTGGTGTTGTTGATGTAGCCTAAGACTACTCGGCTGTCAGTGTAGTATTTCACTCCGTGAATTTCAATGTCAAATTCATCTAGTAGCATGTCTGCCAGCTCTACCGCCAGAACTGAAGCGCACAGCTCCAAGCGAGGTATTGTGTGGACTTGTCTGGGAGCTAATTTGGACTTGCCCATACAGAAGCCTATGTGGACGTGACCTTCAGTGTCTACAGCTCGAAGGTACGCGACTGCTGATATGGCTGATGTAGAAGCGTCCGCAAAGACACACAGCTCTCTTCGACCGGTAGATTGCAGTGACGTGTTTACATACTGTCTAGGGATCTGTAGTTTCTCAAGGTCAACGAGTGAGTCTTTCCAAGATTTCCATTGTGCCTCTTTTTCTGGGGGCAGTGGAGTGTCCCATTCGCAATTCTCTGAGCACAGTTCTCTGATGAGAGCCTTGCCTTGCATGATGATAGGGGCTGCAAACCCAAGGGGATCATACAAGCTGTTTACAGTAGAGAGGATGCCCCTTCTTGTGAATGGCTTGTCTTCTCGTGACACGAGGAAGGTGAAACAGTCATTTTGCAAATCCCAGTTAAGCCCTAAACTTCTTTGTAAGGGCAGGGGCTCTGCTCCGAGGTCAAGGTCTTTCAGTTCTTTTGCACGTTCTTCAGATGGGAACGCTTCCATCACAGCTGGACTGTTGGAGGCTATTTTGTGCAAGCGGATGTTAGAGTCTGCAAGCACTTCTTTGGTGCTTTTCAGAGTTTGGATGGCATTGGCGTCTGAGGGAAAGGAAGCCAGTCCGTCGTCAACATAGAAGTTTTTAAGAACAAACTGTTTGGCCTCGTCACTGTCCTCCTCTTGTGCAGCCAAAGCCGCCCTCCGGAGGCCATATATCGCTATGGCAGGAGAGGGGCTATTCCCAAACACGTGTACAGTCATCCTGTACTCTCTGATGGACTTGGTGGGATCGTTACCTTCATACCACAGGAAACGGACAAAGTCGCGGTGGTCCTCCCGAATGACGAAACAATAGAACATTTGTTCTATGTCCGCAGTGATTGCCACAGGTTCATTGCGGAACCGCACGAGGACCCCAATGAGTGTGTTGTTCATGTCTGGGCCGCTCAACAAAACATTGTTCAGGGACGTGTCTTCATGAGTGGCACTAGAGTCAAATACTACACGTATCTGGGTAGGTTTGCGAGGATGATAGACACCAAAAAACGGTAGGTACCAACACTCTTGGTCTTTGTCGAGTGGCGGGACGGGTTCTGCATGTCCTGACTCAAACATTCTCTGCATGAAGTTGAAGAACTGTTCTTTCATGTGGGGCTTTTTATCGAGCATGCGACACAGGGAATTGAGACGTTTGACAGCCTGGTCTCGGTTGTTGGGAAGTCTGCGCCTGTTTGTTTTGAAGGGTAGGGGCGCCACCCAGCTGTTGGACTCGTCCATAAACACTTGTTCATCCATGATCTTCAGGAAGAGTTCATCATCCACAGACATGGCGGGTTTGTCATCATGTGGGGTTCTCATGAACAATGTCTTGCTGAGACAGTCATTTTCATCTATGTCAATCAAGCTGGTCATGTTGGGGAAGTCAGAGCCCGGGACCTTTTCTTTGACGTGGAATGAGTTGGGGCAAGCGTCCAAGAGAGATGTGCGGCCGTTGTTCAACACTGTTGTGCGGTAAACACTGACTTTGCTTGGCACGTGGGCACCCCCAAGGCAGACCTCACCTATTATGACCCAGCCAAGGTCGAGGCGCTGGGCGTATGGAGCGTCGTGGGGTCCGTTGTAGTGTTCCCTGACCTTGTGCACTCTTGGTATGTCCCGACCGAGGAGGACCAGAATTTGTGCATTAGTGTCCAAATCTGGAATCTTGTCTGCTACGTGTTTGAGGTGAGTGTGGTGCTTTGCGACCTCAGGTGTCGGGATCTCCGATCGATCATCTGGGAGCATGTCACACTCGATTAAGGTGGGAAGCCGTACACTAGTCTTGCTGTCCAGAGACTCTACTATGAAACCGTCAGCTTGGCGTGCCCTTGTCTCACCTACACCTGAGCAGGTTTTCAAAGTGTAAACTTTAGTGCTTGTGTTAACGTTAAAGATCTCAAAGAATTCCGTCTTTGCTAAAGATCTATTACTTTGCTCGTCTAACACAGCATAGGCTTTCACTGCCTTTTCTTTGTGTCCAGCAGGATAGATTTTTACTAGACAGATTTTGGAGCATGAGCGTGAGCCTTTACCTTTGCCACAGACCTCTGTACACTTGGACACGATGGCTTGGGTGGGACTTTCGGGTTGCTCCCCGCCATGCTCATCTGGGGCTGCTGAGTCTGGAGCTTGAGATTTCCACGGTGCTGGTCCAGGGTGCAGCGCGGTGACATGGCGGTCGCTTTTACACTCATTGCAATGCACACTTGTGTCACAGTCTTTTGCCATGTGGTTGACGGAGGAACAACACTTGAAACAAATGTTCTTTTCCTTCAGAATGGCTTTTCTTTCATCCAAGGTCTTCGCTCTGAAACCACGACACTTGCGGAGGGAGTGTGGTTTGTTGTGGAGTGGGCACTGTTTATCTGGATCAACCACCTTTTGGTCAGCTATTTCAGTTTTGCGGACTGATACTGCGGTTTTGAAGTTGGGCTTGTTCAGTCTTTCAGGCTTATAAACACTTGGGCCACCAGTAGAGAGCAAGGGGGCAAAGCTTGGATCATTGAGAGTTTTAGCTTTGTCGCACACAAACTTCACGAACACTGGGAATGGTGGGTAGGAAGCGTGGTGTTGCTCTTTGTAGTAGGATGCTGAAGTGATCCATTTCTCTTGGAGGTGGAATGGGAGTTTTTGAACAATAGGAGTTATGCCACGGGATGTATCTAAGTAACTGAGGCCAGGCAGGAAACCATCTACTCGGGCAGCATCCAGCTCTGTGAGGAGATCACCTAGCTCCCTCAACTTGTGATTTTCTCTGTTTGCAATTTTGGGAAAATCTTCCAATTTTTTCAGGAGAGAATTCTCTATTGCTTCAGGAGACCCATAGCTGTCCTCCAGTCTTTTCCATACCATCCTTACACCAGCTGTGGCGTCATAGATGTGGACAGCCCTTAATCGTTTTGCTTGTTCTGATGATTTGGGGCCTAACCACTTGCAGAGGAGATCTAACTCCTCTCTTGGGGATAGAAAGAGTCCTTCTATGGCATTCAAAAACGATGCCTTCCAGGCCCAGTAATTTTCGGGCTTATCATCAAACGTCAGGAGCCCTGAGCTAACCAACTCTCTGCGAACCAAATACTTGGCTAAGTCTGATGTGGCTGGGGAATTGAACTCGTTAGCACTGACAACAGGGCGTGATGGAGGAAATAATCTGGGCTGGAAATTGGCTGACTGACTCATAGAGCGTGGCTGGTATCTTTGGTCAGTAGTAACTGGGGTTGGATATTGTGGGTGAGATGTGAAATTGGCGTTTTTGAATGAGCTTTGGGCAAAGGAACGATCTGCTCCTCTGATGGTGTTATACTTTGGTGATTGCGCCACTGGTAGCTCTTGGAACTCATATTCACTTCTCTCACTGTTTTCCATGCTGTGCTTTCTGACTTTATTTTGCACAAACTCGCCACTGTCCATTATTTGCTGAGCTGCTGGAGGCACTAGTGTGGTAGCTTGTACAGGGTCAAGGTGGGTATTAGCTGGCGGAGGTGGAACTGGCTTGTTCTGAACAATGTCGCTGTTCGTTGGAAACCAGGAATCTCCACCTTCATCCTCAACGGCTGCCTCTAGGACCTCTGCTTCGGCGTTGGCGGCTGCAGCTGCACTCTGTAGACGCAGTTTGAGGAGGTCAGCGCTGAGCTCTGCTTTCTTTTTTGCAGCTTCAGCTTCGATGTGGGCTTGTTCCTTCATCACCTCTGCTTCTCTTTCAGCGTATAATGCCTGCGATTGAGCGGCTGCTGCTTTAGCACGTGCTTTTGCTGCCAAAACACTCGCATTGGACCGCTGACTGGCACGGGACCGCTGGCTGTCACGTGAGATGTTGGAACAGTGTGATCTTGTCTCCCACGGGTCACCGACGTTGTTGTCTGCACCATCGTGGTAAGGGGCAGCAGTGTTGTCTTCTGTATCGACTTTTGGCTGGCCTTCCATCTTGTCTTTTTACTATTCTGCCTTTACTAGTGTGTCAACTAGCTTCACAGATAGCGAACAGTCTCCAATAAAACACCAGGAAGCGTCTTGCTGTTTTGATGCTTATTTACTGAAGCACTGTAAAACTGTAACATACAGAAACACAAAAGGTCCATATTACAATCTCATTTGGTGTAAAAATATAAAATAAGTAGCTCAGAGATAACCAAACCAACAAAAACGATCTCATTTGCGAGCGATTAGCACGATGCTAACATACATGGAAAAACCCATAGGGATGCTAACGAAATTAGCGCCTAATATATTCTTGTAAATAACGAATTGGAAACTTACTAAAATGACTAAATTTGGAGTCTAATGGAAGCTAACATCAATATAATCTCGATACTTACAGACAGATATTTGAGTAGAGCCAAATTGACTAATACAGGCTGGAACACTGTGAAGTTTTAGAGACTGCTTTCAATGCTTGGAACGTTACTGCACTACGGAAGCACCAAAAGGACAAAAGACACAAAACTCAAAACATAAACAAGAGTTCCCACAAGGGGGCAGTGCAGAAGTGTTGTTTTTAATATTTGTGTCTCTTCTCTTCTGGTATTGAATTAGAATGAGCTTGTGTCGCCCTCCAGTGGTCACAGGTGTGAGTGCGGTTTGGTGAATCGAGTCACACTGAGATATAAAAATGCTCTTTTAAAATGAAAACACTGGGAAAACATCATCTTATCTCAGACAAAAATGACTTAAATGTGCCTGAATTACCAGAGTTTGTGCTGATCTGGAAAAGGTTTGGACGAGATTATCGCCAATGGAACAAGATATTTGTTTTGTCTCATTTCAAGTGTTTTTTATTTTTTTTAACTGCACAAGTGAATTTACAAACCGGTTAATACTTGTTCCATCGACCATTTTATTCCAAGACCATCCAACCCAATAGGTTTTGTTCATGTCACAACAAAGTCAAATAAGAGCCGTTTATCTGAGATTCACCAAGAACCTAAGAGCCGTTTTTAAAATGATTCCTGACATTTATGTGAGACGTCACGGCGATGGTCAGAATCACCTGCTGGAGGATTCACCTATTGTACATGTTTTTGGTGGTAGACACGGGGAGAACATGCTCCACACAGAAAGGCCCCGTCCTGGTGGGAATCGAACCCGGGACCTTCGAGCTGTGAAGCTGAGGCTCTAACCGCTGTGCCACCGAGCCGCCCACTTTAAAGAATGGAATGTAGATTTTATTTCCTAAAACAAGATTTTTTTTCTCAAGAAAACTTTGCTCAGTGAGACATTATTACTTTTTAGGGAAAAAATAAGAACTCATTTCTTAAAGTAAGACATTTTTTACTTAGAATCCACTTTTTGGTGACAATGAGCTCCATCTTCAGCTGCAGCTCAAACATGAGTCTGTTCAGACGCTCAGGGAGGTGTTTGTTTTGGCACCTCGGGCACGTCCATTTTTTTTCTCTTCTCTTTCATCAATAGTTTTCTTTCTTCCCCCGTGGCACAGGCATGTTCCAACATGACAGTGCAGCACGGGGCATGGGATTCACACAGGCCATTGAGAATCTTTGGGATGTGCTGGAAAAGCCTGTGCGCAGTGGCCCGACTCTCCCATCATCATCAACGCAAGATCTTAACCTCTTAACTCCCGCCTGAACCGAGAGGATCTTTTTCCTCACGTCATCACATTGTTTTTCCATCATTTTTTTGTTGGGTATTCAACTCAATTTTTTCTTTTTACTTTTTTGGTCATTTTTTTTGTCACATTTTTGTCATTTTTTTTGTCATTTTTTTGTTATTTTTTTGTCACATTTTTGTCAAATTTTTGTCATATTTTTGTCACATTTTTGTCATAATTTTGTCATTTTTTTGTCATAATTTTGTCATTTTTTTGTTATTTTTCTGTCACATTTTTGTTATTTTTTTGTCACATTTTTGTCAATTTTTGTTATTTTTTGTCACATTTTTGTATTTTTTTTGTTAAATTTTTTGTCATTTTTTCGTCATTTTTGGTCAATTTCTTGTGACATTTTTGCCACTTTTTTGTCAATGTTTTCTCACTTTTTTGTCACATTTCCATCATTGTTTTCGTCTCAGTTTTGTTGCTATTTTCACAGCTTTTTTCCAGAAGCTTTTGGATTGGGGTAAAGCCAAACTGGAGAAAACGTGCTCGGCTCAGGTGGGAGTTAAGGGGTGATTGAAAATAAACCTTGTGACTTTACAGATGCTTAACCACACATTGCCAGAGCAGATTTGTGCCGTAACCCGAGCTGTCTGGCATTAACCAAAGAATTAACCAGGAACAAGCCTCGGTTTTACGTCAACTTTCCTGATCTTACATCACCTGAACCCACAGGAAAACGAAGCCGTGTCTAAAGTCAGGACAAATGTAGAGCCAGGGTTTACACAAGGGCTGAGCGAGAACCAGAAACTAAAAGATTCATGTCAACCCGTTAAATTCAAGACAGTGTTTCTACAAGGCTGTCATGTTCCACTGAAACACGGAGAGCCGGGAGCAGGCGGTTACTGCTGTGTTGCATCATTGTCCCAGAAACACAGGCCGCCGCTCCTGCCGCTGGCATGTTTAAAACGGGAAAGAGAAAACCTGAGGGCTCCTGATGCAGCTCAGGGGCGGGACTGGCCATGTGTCCGTTCTGGAAGAGCACAGAGGGGCCACCAATCTAAAAGCTAAAAAGACAAGCATCAAGATAACGAGAAAAAGAGAAAAACACGGACAAAAAAGCACAACGAAAAATTATAGAAAAAAAAAATGAAAAATTCAAGAAAAATGTGACAAAAATGTGACAAAAATTCAACAAAAATGTGACAAAAATTCAACAAAAATGTGACAAAAATGTGACAAAAATTCAACAAAAATGTGACAAAAATTCAACAAAAATGTGACAAAAATTCAACAAAAATTCAACAAAAATGTGACAAAAATGTGACAAATATTCAACAAAAATGTGACAAAAATGTGACAAAAATGTGACAAAAATGTGACAAAAATGTGACAAAAATTCAACAAAAATTCTACAAAAATTCAACAAAAATTCCGGAGATGCCGTCTGTATCTATCTTTAGGGAAACACAATTTTTCACACTTTAGCCATTTGTCACATATAAATAACTTCAAGTGTAAATCGGGCCCATATGGATATTTTCTCACAGATTGTTCAGTAGAAGTGAAAAAACGGCATGTAGCATCAGGTTAGCATTCTCCGTTATTCATGTATTTATGGGCTGTTGAACCCATAGACTGTAGAAAAAATGGACGTCTTCTGCTCACTCCTCCCCGTTTACCAGATTGACCTCGGCCGTGGGGCAATTCATGGCGGATTTACAGACTCCTCCTCCCCTGCTCTGACGAAGCATGTTCCTATAAAGGACATAAGGGCGGGATTTTCACCGTAGACTCCGCCCTTGCGTGACGTGTAGCTCGCGCTGCTCCAATGCTAACAGTCCGAGCCTCATTAAGTACGAGATTTCAAAAATTCATATTACGAAAACCAGCCTGGTTTCATATATTGTTATTAACCCAGCGTTATCTCAGGAGGAAGATCAGCCTAGTCTAGTGTTGAAACAATTGAAACCAGGCTTTAAAGTAGTTTTTAACGTGTCTAAAGTCCAATGCTTTTCAATGGGGGCCTAGCGGCGATATGGAGGTACTGCAGCAACGGCGGAGCAATGGCGGCCCCCACGTTTGTGGTCAAAAAGCAGGGCAGCCAGCGGCCATTGGTTGAACCACTTTGCTCCTCCCCATGTCTTTGTATCTTTATTTAGTAGAAACTATATTCATAATGATTAATTAGAGAAAGTTCTCCAAATTGTTTTTCCCCTTAACTGTTTTCAAACATGACCATATATGGGCGATTCCAGAGATGCCGTCTGTATCTATGCACTTATTTATCACATATAAATAAATTCCAGTCTAAACGGGCCCATATGGATATTTCCTCACAGCAGATTGCTCAGTTCACCACGCGAGCCTCCGGAATGAGGTGAATACAAATCCAAACCGACCTGGCTCTAAACAACAGCAACAACACACAAAACAACGAACACTTTGAAGAAAAGAAAACTTTATTTAAATTAAAACCAAAGCAAATGTGCAGCAGTTTATTTTCTTGTAATCGCTGCTACAGGAGACGCACACGTCCAACTCCTCCTCCAAGTGTAAAGCACAGGAACACCTCAAGAACAGAATACTCAGTTATGGTACAAACCAAACAGCATCGAATACACAGCGCCTTAATCCACAGCATCTCGTATTGCTTCGTTTGTGGCAAAAAATACTGACCACGTTTTAGATCCAGACCTTCTCGGACAGAGGGAGGACGTGAGCGAGAGACTGTGGTGCTAATCGACCGGAAATGACTGTACAGTGTGTGGGGAAATGATGAAAGATCGGTTTAAAACTTACTCTAGAGGATCGCGGAGATACAGACGGCATCGCGTCACAGGAGGGGGCGTGGCTTTTCTTTTGGGAAACACAATTTTCCACTCGCTTTAGCCATTTTCTGGTGGAATATGAACTTACTTATCACATATACATAAAGTTAAGTGTAAATCGGGCCCATGTGAGTGTTTTCTCACAGCAGATTGTTCAGTAGAAGTGGAAAAACGGCAGTTGTAGCAAGCGCTAGCTAGCCGTTAGCATTAGCACGATGCTAACATGAAGCATTGTGTTAGCATTCTCCGTTATTCATGTATTTATGGGCTGTTGAACCACTTTGCTCCTCCCCATGTCTTTGTATCTTTGTTTAGTAGAAACTATATTCATGATTCAGCGTTTGTTAAAGGGGCTAGATGCAAGTTGGTCATTTTATACTCACTACTGCCACCTCAGGTCTTATGCGTAACTGCAGCTTCTGAGCGACAGTGCAGGATTTTAGAGGCAGTTGTGGTGAACAGGTCTGGGCTCATTAGGACATGGCTGGAACATGTAGGTGGGAGGAAAATACTTTGTTTTAACATTTTTCAAACACTGTATAGTCCCTTTAAAGTACTTTTTTCCACCTCAACTGTTTTCAAAAATGACCATATAGACAGGGCTGCAACTAACGATTATTTTGTAATCGATTAATCGTTTGGCTGTGAATGGTGTAGGAAAATTTTATTTTTTATCACATTATAGCTTAAAGCAGTACTAAGTAACTCTTCCCCCTAGAGGCCATAACCGCAACTGCAGGTGTCGTAGCAAGTTACGATTTTATAACTTATTAATTGTCTTGGAGAGTAAATACTACGCTGACAGGAAAGGCGAAGGGAGAGAGGGTCACTGTGCATCCAATTATACAACGGAAATAATTTTTTTCACTCAAACTTGGCTGTAAATACTGTTCAAAGTGACGTTAGCCCACAGTTAGCTTTCCCCGTTAGCATGTTAGCTTCTTCTTCGTGATTACATTAGTGTGTATTGCTTTCTCCGGTCCGGTGGCAGTGAAGTTGCAAACATGGTTTTCTGGCCAGAGACACCAGGGGGCGATGAAAGACCCTCCAATCATCCCATAAACACTTGTATCACCCCCACAGGGACTACGGGAGGGTTTATTAAGGTAAACACGTTACTTAGTACTGCTTTGAGTGGCGCTGTTTGAGGATGTGTTGATGGAGTAACTAAAGGGAAATGTTTTTTGAAGGCTCTATTAATGAAATTTACAATGTACCAAACACTACAGACCCTAAATATAAAATCAAAGTAGGTTTTCATCAAAAATACTACATTTTTTATGTCATTTTTGCTCCATTTTACTCTGTGTGAACCAGAAAAAGATTAATCGATTACTAAAATAGTTGTCGACTCTTTCAATAATCGATCAGTCGCTTCAGCCCTACATATAGACCATTCAGAGATGCCGTCTGTATCTCTGACCGGAGCCCGTTATCGCAGCTTTGGGCCTTCGGTGTGGAAACAGAAGGAACAAATGAATTACACTATATCGAGTAGGCTGGAAAAACTGTTGAAAAATGTTGATAGACTCTGCCAGTTCTTTCTCCCGTCTTTCGCCTCTTCCCAGGTTCAAGCTCTACTTTTCCAATCTGCAAAAAGCAAATACAGCATTTAATTAGGGAGGCACCGATACCACTTCTTCTAAAACCGATACGAGTGCTTTGATTTAAGTACTCGCCGATACCGAATACCGATACGAGTACAAGGCATTTTCTTCATTCTTACTTTTTTCACAGCAGATTGGTTTGTAATTAGTTAATTTACTCATGTACATTTCCTTAAGTAAAGTCGGCGACACATTTAAGAGCAGTTATATTAGAATTGTGCTGAAGCCATTTATTTATTTATGTCTCTGTCCATCATAGACAGAAAATCCCATGTCCTAAAGCTCCCAATGCCTGAGCTTTATTCATTTATGTGTTTTTATTTAACAATAGTATTGAGATGTTTCTTAAATGGTCTCTTTTCGTCTTTACTTCAGCTCCTGTAGATTTTCTCGTGTGTTTGTAGTAACTTAGCGAGAAGCTACAGCGTTTTCATTGTTCTGCTTAGGGCTGTGCAATTAATCGAAATTCGATTACGATTTCGATTACAACAGTAGACGATTACAAAAATAGCATAATCGCAAAAAATCGATTATAATTTCTTTTTTCAATTTTTTTTTTATTTTTTCTTCAAATGTTTTTTTCTAATTTTTAATTTTGGGATTTTTGTCACTTTTTCTGATGGATTTTTGTCTTTTTTTGCTGGATTTTTGTCTTTTTTCTGCTGGATTTTTGTCACTTTTTTGATGGATTTTGTAATTTTTTTAATGGATTTTTGTCACTTTTTTGCTGGATTTTAGTCTTTTTTTGATGGATTTTTTTAAAGGCAACAAATAATCGTTTGAATAATCGTGATTTCAATTATGACAAAAATAATCGTGATTATTATTTTTTCAATAATTGAGCAGCCCTAGTTCTGCTGCAGCTCATTTTCCCTCAATATAAACATGCTGTATGTCTTTAAGTTGGATTTTCTGAGGACTTTTTAGTCGCTGGGTTAGTTTTTCAGATGAATAAACCCCTGGGCTTAAAACGGCGTCAGAATGGCCCAAACTGTTAGCCGCGAGTTAGCAACATTAGCCTGTATGTTGTAAACACTGCAGACGTTTAGCTCTGGTTAAATCCAGCTCAGACTCTGGTTTAGAGAGCGCAGTCTGTAATAAAGTCAGCTCTTTATTGTGTTTACGCTAAACTATTCTCCAGTTTGTTGCTTCTTCTCTCCTCAGCTGAGCATCGGGACCTCATGAACGAGTACGAGCATGTGGTATCGGCGCATCCCTACATTTAATCATGTCAAAAAGAACCACAGTATTAAAGCAAACGCCCTGGATTTGTCATAAACAGGCCTCTTTGTGTATCACTGCCAGCATGTCATGAGCACTAAAAACTATTGCACGTCTACACTCCCACATTCACGCCAGTCGCCCGTCGTTTCTTTTTTTTTTTTTGGAACAGCAAAAAAAATCTCAGCATCAACTTTTAAAATGTCTTGCATGAGGGCGGGAGGAGGAGGGGGTAAAAAAGAACCCTAAAGGGCAACCCATGCACTAGCAGACCACGAAAAACAGCGATGAAACGAGCGGCGAAGAGTCCGGGGTTAGAAAAACGGCAAAGGAGGAGGTTTTTCGAAGCATCCGGGGGGAGTTTTTTACGGTGTATTCACAGCATTGAAATTCGATTGTCCGGTGTCCGGTCCTCGGGGACTCGCTTTGGGTCCGGTGAAGTTTCCCCCCAAACGTTACACGGCAAAACATGGAGATCTCTTTAAAAACAGTCAACGGATTAGTCGTCTCGTGTGGCTTTTTTTTTACACCGAGGAATCCCTTTCGAACCGGGGAAAACGTAGTCAACATTCTCGACGACTAATCGATCAACTGTTTCAATGCTGGACGACAAACGCTACAATTCTTTCCATCGCACTTCCTGGTGTGTCCGTGTGAAACCCCCAGACTTTTCTGCTTACATTTTTGGCAGTTTTTCCTTGAAATGTCCCTTTAAAAAAAAGCTGTGGGGCGGAGTTAAGGGTCGGCGACTGAGCAATACTGAAAACACAGTGGTCATCTTTTTTTGAAAACTGTCGTCGGTTTTTAAATCGTAAAGAATAAAGATTGAAAAGTGTAACGCTTCGTCGAGTCCGCGCGTGCATCCATCACTCCCTCCTCGTGTGAAAGAAGTCTCTACAGCTTTTTCAAAAACACGCTTTAATCGAGTCTCTCCTTACAGCATGGCAGTACGAGTACAGTACAAGTCTCCACCCTCCCCCCCTCTCCCTTGAACCTTTAAGGGTCCGCCATCTTGCCTTCCTCTAGGTGCCCACGATGGCGGGGTCGTGGGCGGAGTCGGGGAGGGCGGAGTCCGGGCAGTGGTACAGGAAGCAGTTGCCCCAGCAGCTGTAGCAGATGAGGAAGAGCGCGGCCAGGAACACCAGGGCGCAGATGGTGCAGGGCTTGCGCTCCAGCAGGAAGCTCAGCAGGTAGAAGCCCATGAACATGCTGTGGTTGAACCAGAGCGCCGGGTTGAGCGGCTTGGGGATGAGCAGCACCGGGAGCAGCCACTGGAGGCAGTACATGGTGAGGCTGCGCAGGGGGCGGTGGAGCTGGAGAAGAGGAAGTGGTTTCTCCTGTGGATGAGGAGAGATGTGGGTGTTGTTGCCCGGACAGCGGTGACGAGAAGGACTCGGTCAGGTTATCATACCTGCGGGAAAAGACACGGTCAATATGGGAGGAATAAGTTAAGAAACGCCCTGGCCAGTGGTTCTCAATCTGTGGTATAGATACAGACGGCCTCTCGTCATAGAAGGGGGCGTGGCCTCGCCGAGGGGGAAAATATAATCTTTAGAGAAACACAATTTTTTCTCTTTTTAGTCATTTTCTGGTGGAATATCAACTTATTTATCACATAAATAAAGTCAGGTGTAACTCAGGTCCATATGGATATTTTCTCACAGCAGATTGTTCAGTAGAAGTGAAAAAACAGCGTTAGCATTAGCCCGATGCTAACATGTAGCATTAAGTTAGCATTCTCTGTTATTTATGTATTTATGGGGTTTTGAACCACTTTGCTCCTCTCCATGTCTCTATCATTATTTAGTAGAAACTAGATTCATAATTCAGCATTTGTTAAAGTAGTTTTTGAATAATTAGAGAAAGTTTACATTTTTCTCCAACTTGTTTTCCCCCTTAACTGTTTTTTTTTTAAACATGACCATATATGGGCGATTCCAGAGATGCCGTCTGTATCTATTCTTATTAAGTAAGGACTAAACACCTGGGAGCCGCATTAGCCGGTTCTAACGCCCGACACAGTGTTGTTCCTCCTGCTTTATAACGTCTAACGCGGCTCCTCGTTGTTTAATCCGCTTATACCAGGGTCCCACAAACCTAACATTTATAATAAATGTGTTTTTCATTGACTAAAGTCACTAAATCTGCCAGACTACGGGACTATTTTGTGTGGGTTATTAGCCGGTCACTGAAGGCTGGTCTCAGAGCGAGTCATTCTCCGCAGCTATTACGAGGATCTCAGTCAGGCTCAACGACACAACATCAGCACAGAATCACAACACAACAGGACTAACCCGGAAACACTTTTCCCTGGAAGGAAACACCGATATGCGGCACTCGTGGGCACCAGTTATTTACCTTTTTCATTTTGTTTTTGTTTTGTTGACGTTTTGTTGTTCATTTTTTTTTCATTGTTTTCATTTTTTGTCATTTTTTTTGCCGTTTTTTGTCGATTTTTTGTCATTTTTTTGTCTATTTTTGTGTCTTTTTTTTTTTGTTTTTTAGTCGTTTTTTGTAAAAAAAAAATGTAATTTTTTGGTTTTTTTTTTTGTTTTTTGTCATTTTTTTGGTCATTTTTTCCCGTTTTTTTTTCTTCGTTTTTTTTCATTTTTGTCATTTTTTTTCCATTTTTTTTCCATTTTTTTCATTAAATTTTTTTTTTTTAAATCCATCTCATACGTTCCTCAGTCACTAATTACGCCTTTATCTGATTCAGCTGTGTCATGCGTTGCTATGGCGACGCCACAGCGGAGTGACATCCCAGTGATTTAACTACCGGACTACGTGTGCGGTTACACCAAAATAATGCACCAGCCAATCAGAATCCAGTATTCACCCAGACCATGGTGTAAATATCAAAAAGACTTTGCGACACAAATCCAGGTTTGTGCAGGTCCTGGAACGTGATGCCTCATAATAACCGGGCTAAAGGCGTGTCTGAGCCTCACTCTGTCCCGTAATGAACAGCAAACATTCAAAACACTTCCTTGTATGAGTCTACACTTGCTTATCCTTGTTTAAACTTTGAGCTGGGCTGCACAACACAGCACTTTCCTTTACTGTACTTACAAATCTACTTTTTACAGGACTAAAGAAAGATTTAGAGACGGTTTTTCTGTTCAAAACATGTAAACAGGGCCTTTGTGGGTTCAGGACGGCCCTGAACAGAGGATTAAAGCTCAGGGGCTTATAAAGGTTTAAAAAAAGCTGTTTCTCTCATAAACACTTTACTCACAATTGTGCACAACTTAAAATCATAACGGCGCCCAAGAAGTGACTTCCTGTTTCGATCCAGCACGCCAATAGAAAAGCACCATCTTATTCATTAGTTCAACTTTCTTTCTGCCAAACTATTATCAGACAAAACACTTCAAATGTGTGTATTTAAAGGAACAGGCCACCGTTTTTTCCATACTGAGATATGTTCTTACCTGAGCTGTGACGAGTTCTTTAGGACCTGTCTGATCTTCAGTCACGTAAACACAGCACAGACGGCGTTAGCATTTAGCCTCTCCCTCTCTCCTCTATAGCTCCAAAACAGGTCAAGATAGAAGCTACCAAGCTCTTCCACGTTTTCCCTATTTAAATATGGTTACGTGAAGTGTTCCACTACAAAGTATAATCACACACAATTAAACAATGTGGATTTTCTAAGCGGATAAAAGGGGGAACTATATTGTAAGGCGTAATAATACCAGGAGTAGTTCGAAATCCGCGCAGTAATCTTCACGGTATCGCTTTAGATCAGTTGTGCTCATTAGTTATTAATAAGCATTAGTAATTGTTTTAGGGTTAGGTTAAGGCCTGGCTATGAATGAAGTGTGTTATTCATGATCTATTAGTATGTTCACAGATAAAAGTATAATAAGCAGTGTGTTGAAACTTTACAAGCATATTATTAATGCTTGTTAATACCTTATTAATACATAACGAGAACACCTTAATATAAAGCGCTACCATCGTCACTTTACTGTGCAGATGCCAAACTACTCCTGGTATTATTACGCCTTACAATATAGTTCCCCCTTTTATCCGCTTAGAAAATCCACATAGTTTAATTGTGTGTAATTATACTTTGTAGTGGAACACTTCACGTAACCATATTTAAATAGGGAAAACGTGGAAGAGCTTGGTAGCTTCTATCTTGACCTGTTTTGGAGCTATAGAGGAGAGAGGGAGAGGCTAAATGCTAACGCCGTCTGCGCTGTGTTTACGTGACTGAAGATCAGACAGGTCCTAAAGAACTCGTCAAAGCTCAGGTAAGAACATATCTCAGTGTGTAAAAACGCTGGCCTGTTCCTTTAATTATATTCTTGAAATGTTGCAAGGACGAGCTGGCGTGCTGGATCGAAAAGCGTTGTTATGATTTGAAGTTATGCAGAGTCAATTATGGGATGGGATGAAAAGGAAATTCAGAGTCATGATTATCTTTATTATCACGATATTTGCCTATGGTTTAAAAAATTCACAGAAACTGATTTGACAGAAATTATAGGAATTGGCAAACAATATATTCCTCTTCATCGTCTCCTCTAAGTGTCATATTAAGTGAGACCTAATCAAGCATATTTAAACAAATTCAACTCAAAACTCTCTACATTGCTGTAAATTACAAACATAGAACGAAAACCAGCTCAGCTTTAGCCGTAATCGGGAGAAAGTCATTGTTGCCGGTCATATAAACGTAGCACTTCTATTATTAAAAAATGTGGCGATCGATTAATTGCCAAATCTTTCATCGCGATTAACGATATTATTGTTTATTGTTCCATCCTTACTCACAAGTTCCATTGAAAAAGTCCAACATGGGCAACAGGATATGAGAGAAACAACATGTGTCCAGTACAGTGAGCAGCAGACTGGATCTGACACAGCTGTAAGAGTTGTTTTCAGACTGACGACACCGCGATCCCCCTAACAGCGATTGAACTTGAGGAAACTATTGAAAGCAGCAAACCCAGGCATTCTAAACAAATATGCAGAGCACGAGGAAGTACTTAAAAGGCTACCGGGTCTAAAGGGATATTTCAGGATGTTTGACATAGGGCCTCATTTCCTCGTTATCCAGAGTGTTGTTGATTTCTGGAGATATTTTTTATTTTTTAATTCATGCAGTCCTTATATTTGAAGAGTTTAGTGGTGCTCGGCTAGTGCTAGGCTAGTGCATGTCTATGGTAACTAGTAGCCTGCTTTAAAAACCTCTTCAAAATCATGGGGTAGTGCTGCCATATCTGATTTGTAGAAGCTCCTTAGTGAATTCCATGTGTAGTAAAGCGGCCGCAGGTAAACAAACTGTAGATCCGGTAACCGAGCAGATCACTCCGCCGCTGTGTAGCTACAACCAGGAAGCTGATGCTGCTCAAATATAAGTTCTTTTAAATCCAACATGGTTATATTTCAGAAATTATTCAGTCAACACAGACACTTGGGTAATATGGTGTTATAAGTGATTTGCCTCAGGTGCTCTGGGTCAGACTGTTTTTAATGCAGGCTACAAGTTACCATAGACCTGCGCTAGCCTAGCATTAGCCTAGCACCACCAAACTCTTCAAACATAAGAACTGCATTAATTAAAAAAGTAAAAGAAAATCCAGAAATAAACAACACTCTGGATAACTAGGAAATGAGGCCCTGTGTCAAAAATCCTGAAATATCCCTTTAATATAAATTAATCACTGTTTCCGGCCTGCTTTATTTCCTACAGCTACAGTTATTACATTTAGCTTTAATTACATGTTTTACTTGATTTCTAAGTACATTCCTGAGCTCCCGTGACAAACCATTCCCTTTGTGCATGAGTGATGTTTGTCTACGTGAGAAAGATAAGGAACTTGGCCTAGACCAGGGGTTCTCAACCTGAGGGTCGGGACCCACTAGGGGGTCGCGAGACACATTTGGGGGGTCGCCAGAGCATATAGATAAATATAGATTTAAATATTATTATTATGGTGTGGTAGCAAACATGCTGTTTTACCAGGGTGCCATTATTTGTTCTAAATTTAATTCCTTTTTGTTTTAGCCATTGTTTTTTCTTTGTTTTTTAAGAGTTATGTAGTTTAACCTCTTAACTCCCGCCTGAACCCAGAGGATCTTTTTCCTCACGGCAGCAGATTTTTTTTCCATCATTTTTTTGTTGGGAATTCAACTCATTTTTGCAACTTTTTCATCATTTTTTTGTCACTTTTTTTGTAATTTTTGTGTCACATTTTTTTCTCCGTCATTTTTTGTCAAATTTTTATCACATTTTTGTCACATTTTTTGGTCTTTTTTGTCACATTTTTGCCATTTTTTCGTCACTTTTTTCTCACATTTCCATCATTGTTTTCGTCTCAGTTTTGTCGCTTTTTTCCCAGAAGCTTTTGGATTGGGGTGAAGCCAAACTGGAGAAACTGTGCTCGGTTCAGGCGGGAGTTAAGGGGTTAATGTCTCTTGTTTTTCCCCTGGTCTGACCCGGGTGGGGGTCACGATCCTAATGAACTGTTATAATGGGGGTCGCGGCTCTAAAAGGTTGAGAACCACTGGCCTAGAAGAATTGGACTCTGCTACTAAATACCCAACACAACCTATTTTAGGAGAACTAATCAATCACAAATAGAGAAGACCCTGGGAAACCAAGACAGTACCGGCTTATTCATTAGAAACAGCAGTATCAACAGGGGCGGACTGGCCATATGTCCGTTCTGGAAGAGCACAGAGGGGCCACCGGTCCCGCCTCAACCGAGCTTTACCCAAATCTAAAAGCTAAAAGAAAAGCATCAAAATAGCGAAAAAAAGAGAAAAACACGGACAAAAAAACACAACAAAAAAGGATAATAATTAAAAATTCAACAAAAATGTGACAAAAATTCAACAAAAATGTGACAAAAATGCGACAAAAGTGACAAAAATGTGACAAAAATGCGACAAAAAAGTGACAAAAATTCAACAAAAATGCAGGGCTCAAGACTAACTTTTATTTTAGTAGCGCTGGCGCTACCAACTTTTTCATTTGGTCGCACAGACAATATTTTGGTCGCACAGACTCCAGACACAATATCAAAATTCACCATTTTAATAAAATAAAACAAGGACAGTTATAAACATGTTTGAAATAACTTATAATTGATCCTAACAATGATTAAAATAGTGTTAACACTTTTTAAAATAATAGTGATTTTATATAGTTTTATTATATATTTTTTTGCATTGTTCTGCTTTAATTTTGTGTTTTCAATCCATTATTACTCATCTTCCTTGACAATTGTTTGTCTCTTTCTTTCCAAATCTGCAATATCACTTGCAGGATATTCACTTATAAAATTATGTATTACTGCCAATTAAGACCGTATTAATCACAGGCAAAAAGTACCTGTTTTAGCCTAAAGCCTAAATAAAATACAGGAGCTGAATCTGCTGCGGCTGAGGGAGGGCGGGTCATAACAGCAGCTGTTAGCTCTCTGTTAGCTTTACGTTAGCTCTCTGTTAGCTTTACGTTAGCTCTCTGTTAGCTCTCTGTTAGCTTTACATTTGCGCTCTAAAACAAGCTTTTTCTGACCGCGAGGAGACCAGAGCGAGCTCAGGTAGGAACATAAACCGCTAAACTCTTTCTGCTCCTGTCTCCTCCTCTCGTGCGCGCGCTTCTGTCTGACCTGCGCTCGTGAGCTCGCCGCTGGGCTGCAGCGCTACCGCCCCTAAAGGCGAACATAAAAGTGAAAATAGATACTTTTTTGGGGAATAAACTGTGGGAAAGTGCGTATTGGCAGAAAGTAATAGAAGGTTAACTCATGTCGGGACACGTGGCTTCTGTTGCTGTCTGTATTTCATGTCCCTGGGCCAAACAGGGAGAGCGGGGCACTTGCCTGGACAAAACGTTTAGCGTAAACTACCAGCTGACTTCTTCAATAATAGTGGAAGCTTGGGCGTGTGCGTGCGTGTTTGTGCAGTGTGTGTGTGTTCTCAGAGGAGTGCTCTGGAGACGCTGTTTATAACGTTATTTGCAGCACTCCTCATAAAGCCTATTAGACTTTCTTTATTTTTTTTTGCTCGCACAGGTGCTACCACTTATCTTTTTTACTCGCACATTGTCTAAAAATAGTCGCATATGCGAGCATTTTGGTCGCAGTCTAGAACCCTGAAATGTGATAAAAATTCAACAAAAATGTGACAAAAATTCAACAAAAATGTGACGAAAATGTGACGAAAATGTGACAAAAATGTGACAAAAATTCAACAAAAATGTGACACAAATGTGACAAAAATTCAACAAAAATGTGACACAAATGTGACAAAAATTCAACAAAAATGTGACAAAAATGTGACAAAAATTCACCAAAATTTGACAAAAATTCAACAAAAATTCAACAAAAAAGTGACAAAAAAGTGTCAAAAATGTGACAAAAAATTGACAAAAATTCAACAAAAATGTGACAAAAAAGTGACAAAAATGTGACAAAAAATCAACAAAAATGTGACAAAAATGTGACAAAAATTCAACAAAAATGTGACACAAATGTGACAAAAATTCAACAAAAATGTGACAAAAATTCAACAAAAATGTGACAAAAATGTGACAAAAATTCACCAAAATTTGACAAAAATTCAACAAAAATTCAACAAAAAAGTGACAAAAAAGTGTCAAAAATGTGACAAAAAATTGACAAAAATTCAACAAAAATGTGACAAAAAAGTGACAAAAATGTGACAAAAAATCAACAAAAATGTGACAAAAATGTGACAAAAATTCAACAAAAATGTGACACAAATGTGACAAAAATTCAACAAAAATGTGACAAAAATGTGACAAAAATTCAACAAAAATGTGACAAAAATGTGACAAAAATTCACCAAAATTTGACAAAAATTCAACAAAAATTCAACAAAAATTCAACAAAAAAGTGACAAAAAAGTGTCAAAAATGTGACAAAAAATTGACAAAAATTCAACAAAAATGTGACAAAAATGTGACAAAAATTCACCAAAATTTGACAAAAATTCAACAAAAAAGTGACAAAAAAGTGTCAAAAATGTGACAAAAAATTGACAAAAATTCAACAAAAATGTGACAAAAAAGTGACAAAAATGTGACAAAAAATCAACAAAAATGTGACAAAAATGCAACAAAAATGTGACAAAAATTCATAAAAAAAAAAGAAAAAAAAAACATACAAAAGGTGACACAACACAGCAACAGCGCGAGGAAAAAGGTCAGTTTTGTGGGTCTTAGCTTTCAAAAGAGGACAGAATGCATTTGGTTTAGGCGGGGGGTAAGAGGTTATAATATGTATTCGTGGAAGTGTCGCATTTACGCTCATTTGGGCCGGGCTGGTCAGAGTCCAGGGCTGTTTTTCAGTCCCAGTCCGGCCCTGAGCATCAATCACCTTATAGAAACCAACACACTTGGGGAAACAAACATAATACTGAAATCATTCCAGGCCTGACTCTATTAAAGCAGCACATTTCGTAAGTTTTCTGTGAACGACTCTCTCTCAAACAGCTTGAATGTACAACTTAAGCTAACGTGGCATGAACAAACAACGCTTGGCAAACCGGCTTCAGGCTGGAAGTATCTGCTATAAATGTATTATTGAACAGGGCTAATCATAAATGCCGGACTAAAAACTTTATTTAGATATTATACAACAAGGATAGATCGTAAACGGAAGCTTTTCATTTCCCCCTCTACCTGTACAGTTTCGAGAAGTTCATTATGTTCCCATTCTCAGACCGCACACCGTAAAAAGTGCTATTTTTGTGAAGACAGTGACGTAGATTTAAATCGAGAGGACGTAACGGAAACAACAAACATATACATATAAAACATTTTCAAAAAGTAACACCGTTTAATGAGACGCGACTACGAACGGTCCAAATCGACAGTGATCCAAATCGGGGTAACGACAGAGCTAACTAGCCTAGCATGCCTGCATTAGCGTGGCACAAAACAAAAGATTTGACACATTGTACAACACTTGTGACGTTATCAAGTGACGTTAGGGATAAACCCGTGCCCTGAAGACAATAAAACTGTGAAAAATAATAATAAAATGACAGACCTGGCGAGATTTAGGGCTTGTTCTCCGAAAAACGCCACACAAACATAAACAGTCTCGGCGGCGGGTAGCGTTAGCATTAGCCGTTAGGACCCCGGCGGCGGTGACGTGCGATGCGTGAAGGCGCCGAGGATTTGCCTGAATAATTATTTGCAAAAAAAAAACAGCGGTAGCTTTGACAACGTGTTTTATTTTGATTTAGTAGCAGGGTTTTGATGACAATTTATTTTAGTTTTAGTCGATATTTAGTCAAACAACTCGCTTAAGTTTTAGTCTAGTCGATTAGTTCTACAATTTACTTAGTCCAATTTACATTAAACCCCACCTGAACCGAGCACATTTCCTCCAGTTTGGCTTTACCCAAATCTAAAAGCCTCATGAAAAAAAGGTTTGAAATAGCACCAATTGTGCTATTTCAAATAACAGAGCAAATGAAAAGTGAAAGAAAAAGAGATGAAAACAAGGATGAAAGTGCAACTAAAGAGCGACAAAAAACATGACAAAAAAGAGACACAAAAGAGACAAAGAGCAATGAAAATGGATGCAAAAATGTGATGAAAACCCCCCAAAAAGTGATGGAGAATAAAAAGTACAAAAAGTGACGACGACACGAGGAAAAAGTTCCATTTAGTTAAGAGGTTAATAGTATTTATAATAATCACATGTAATCAAGGTCCTCTGCTTCATGTTTGTTCTTCCACATGAACAAAACTCAGAGCTGCGCTTTTGGCAGTGAATATAAATGATACGAGGCTTTTTCAAACTGTCATTGGAAGTTTGGATGATTTTAGTTTCTTCTTTTAATTTGTCAGATTTTACCATACCATACCAACTTTATTTATTTTAGTTGACGGAAAATAGACATGGACGTTTTAGTCACAGTGTTCAGTCTCATGAACAACTTTTAATTTAGTTTTAGTCTAATTTTACTCATAAAGATGCCAACTGTCTCCCATTCATTCTCAATGGTAAACATGGATGCAGTACACTGTTTGGCCACCAGCGTCAAATTGGGGGCGCTGTTTCACTCCTATCGCAAAGTTAAGGAAACACTTGGGCTGCGTCCGAAACGAGCAGATTGGTAAGAGCTCTTACGCCAAACCGGATGTGAGTCAGCGTCCGCCATGACAAGATGCTTCCGAATTGTGCTGTCAGTTAGGAAAAGGAGCCTCGATGCTAACTATCATAGCCACCTTAGCATAGGGACCTCTGATGCTAACTATCATAGCCACTTTAGCATA
The DNA here is from genome assembly GCF_951799975.1 of Gobius niger. Lineage (NCBI taxonomy): Eukaryota > Metazoa > Chordata > Actinopteri > Gobiiformes > Gobiidae > Gobius > Gobius niger. The sequence goes on along the minus strand of NC_136871.1, from coordinate 1,933,986 downwards.
GGGACCTCTGATGCTAACTATCATAGCCACTTTAGCATAGGGACCTCTGATGCTAACTGTCATAGCCACTTTAGCATAGGGACCTCTGGTGCTAACTATCATAAGCACTTTAGCATAAGGACCTCTGGTGCTAACTATCATAGCCACTTTAGCATAGGGACCTCTGGTGCTAACTATCATAGCCACTTTAGCATAGGGACCTCTGATGCTAACTATCATAGCCATAGGGACCTGATGCTAACTAACCGGTGATTAGGAGCTATGTGCCATCCCATAAGCCTAATACCCCCCCACCCCCCTTGTATGTTTTTTTTTTTTTCTCATTTTTGTCACATTTTTGTTGAATTTTTGTCACATTTTTGTCGCATTTTTGTTGAATTTTTGTCACATTTTTGTTGAATTTTTGTTGAATTTTTGTCACATCTCTGTTGAATTTTTGTCACATTTTTGTTGAGTTTTTGTGAGTTTTTGTCACATTTTTGTTGAATTTTTTATTATTTTTTCAATCATTTTTTGTTGTGTTTTTTTGTCCGTGTTTTTCTCTTTTTCTCACTATTTTGATGCTTTTCTTTTTCGCTTTTAGATTTGGGTAAAGCTCGGTTAAGGCCCTTCTGTGCTCTTCCAGAATGGACACATGGCCGGTCCGCCCCTGTTGATGCTGCACATGAAGTACAGCCTATGGTCGACAGCTGAGGTGGTGCAGTAAAGATATGTAACTATGGCAACAGTCAAAATGCAGAAGCAGTTTTTATATCTCCAAAGTTTATTCGCACATATTTTACACAAAGAGACAAAACATGAAGTAAAAAAAAAGAAGTCATTTTCAAACTTCAAATAAATAAATAAATACAATAAATGATAATAAATGAAGAAAAACAAAAACACTGATTACTTGAACATCTTTGACCTAAACGTAGAAACAGCACAAATGTTTAACACAAAGAGGCCTTTAACTCTGGTTTCTGAAATTGCAAAGCTTGTTTATGTTTTGGACTGAAAGCAACTAAAAATCTCAACATCCCAAGTAAAACACATTTCAGTTTTAGGGCATTCATTGGTTCAGGGTTTTTAAAATGAAACAAGCTGAAATCATCAAAGAGAATTACAAGTGTTTTTCCCACTCGAAGCCTGCGTAGATCATAAAATGCAGCTGATTTAGAAGAAAAGTGCAAACGAATACATCTGCAGACTTCCAATAAACATGTATTTGACACAGACTTGGTGAACGACTGTGTATTAAACACATGGCAACACAAAATCAGCAATGTTTCTGTTTGAAAGCCTGTGAGATTAAACGTACAGTTTTAGTCCACCGGGGGTCACTAGAGATACTGATCTGAAGCCTCAACTCCTCAAAGAGTCAACATGGAATCACTTACTGTGTATTTTTATAGGTGAAAAACACCTCAAATCAAAAAGACAAAACATTCTCCAGCTCATCTCCATGGAGACGCTGCTGTTTTTTCCTTTGACAGACAAAAAAATGTTAAATTACATTGGTTAGAGCTAGATCGTCTGCTCTGGAGGGACAGTCTGCTGTGAAAACGTGAGATATCATGACACAAATTAAGGTTAGGGCCAGGGATATGGTTAACCTCTTAACTCCCGCCTGAACCGAGAGGATCCTTTTCCTCACGTCATCAGAATTTTTTTCCAACATTTTTTTGTTGGGTATTCAACTCATTTGTGTAACTTTTTTGTCACTTTTTTTTTTAATTTGTATCATTTTTTTGTCATTTTTTTAATCAATTTTTTGTCATTTTTTTGTCACATTTTTGGCATTTTTTCGTCCATTTTTTGTTACATTTTTGTGACATTTTTATCACATTTTTGTCATTTTTTCGTCAATTTAATGTCAATTTCTTGTGACATTTTTGTGACATTTTTGCCACTTTTTCATAAATTTTTCGTCACTTTTTTGTCACATTTCCATCATTGTTTTCGTCTCAGTTTTGTTGCTATGTTCACAGCTTTTTTCCAGAGGCTTTTGGATTGGGGTAAAGCCAAACTGGAGAAAATGTGCTCGGTTCAGGTGGGAGTTAAGGGGTTAACTTTAAGGATTAGGATTATTTGTATTTTTAGACAAACCAACTCATAGATCTATACAAAATCACAGCAGACCGTCCCTCCGGAGCAGACGATCCAGCACTGACCAATTACAATGGGTTTGTTAAGTGATGATGTCATCGCTCCACTTCCGGGTCCAACGGAGCTTCAGCCCTGTTCACTATAAAAGGATTTAACTGATTTGAACCTGCTGTAGAGGCGACTGCAAGGCTCTTTTTAAACATATATATATATTTTTCCATACACAATGAAGGCTTATTTTTGCCTGGAGAAATGGTGACATATATTATTCTAATTAGGCGTAAAACAACCAGATAAAGTTGCATATTTGGCTGTGTTTAGCTGTGAAACTCTATACCAGGGCTTCTCAACCTGGGGGTCGGGACCCACTAGGGGGTCGCGAGACAAATTTGGGGGGTCGTTAGAGCATATAGATAAAATATATATTTTAATATTATTATTATGGTGTCGTAGCAAACATGCTGTTTTACCAGGGTGCCATTATTTGTTCTAAATTTAATTCATTTTTGTTTAAGCCATTGTTTTTTCTTTGTTTTTTAAGAGTTATATAGTTTAACCTCTTAACTCCCGCCTGAACCCAGAGGATCTTTTTCCTCACGTCAGTAGATTTTTTTTCCATCATTTTTTTGTTGGGAATTCAACTCATTTTTGTAACTTTTTCATCATTTTTTTGTCACATTTTTGTCAATTTTTTGTAATTTTTTCATCATTTTTTTGTCACATTTTTGTCATTTTTTCTGCAATTTATTGTCAATTTCTTGAGACATTTTTGTCATTTTTTCATAAATTTTTCGTCACCTTTTTGTCACATTTCCATCATTGTTTTCGTCTCAGTTTTGTCGCTTTTTCCCAGAAGCTTTTGGATTGGGGTAAAGCCAAACTGGAGAAAATGTGCTTGGTTCAGGCGGGAGTTAAGGGGTTAATGTCCCTGTTTTTCCCATGGTCTGACCCGGGTGGGGGTCACGATCCTAATTAACTGTTATAATGGGGGTCGCGGCTCCAAAAGGTTGAGAACCACCGCTCTATACAGTCTGGACCCGGAAACAGCTTATTACTTATCAGACGTATACTCAGTGTTGGGCAGTAACAGAATACATGGAGTCTTTCATTTGAAAGTATTTAGAATTTACAGTTACTTTCTTCAAATCAAGGGGATGCATTATGGTGCTCAGCTAATACATGTTAGCTTCATATTCGCATGATATCGAAGGGAAAAGTTTATTGAGTTCCTGATGTGCTTTTGCAAAGTGCTTTTTTTCTTCCTAATTAATGACAAATAAATTCATAACAGGCGGGACAACTACACTGTATTTACACATAAATATAATGCAAACTAATTCATGTTTTTCATCACATATACGCTACATTTGTGCATAGATATCAAGCAAATAAATGTGAAAGTATCAGAATACAGTACTCTGATTGGACAAAGTACATCACAGAATACATTTTTAGGCAAGTATTCTCCCCAACACTGCCTGTACTGTACGTTATTTCCCAAACGCTATATTTTAGGCCACAGCAAAAAAACAAAAAAACATTTATCGTGGTGTAGCTGACACTTAGGAGATAGTTCATGTTTTGAGTTTTCTTTTAAAACTCTCCTTTGAAAAGATAAAAGATAAGATAATCCTTTATTGATCTCACGATGAAGAAATCCACTAAAATAATCATGACTAAATGTTACTGAGTTAAAAACCCTTAAAATACCTGATCCCGTATTGGACCCACTGTCATGTTCCGGGCGTTTGGACACAAGGTGACACAAGGGGGCGCCTTTCAACCTCAGTGTAAATGTGAGTTGACTTTCTTCAGAGTGAGACTTTAGGTCAGACACCATGAGTGACAGTAACATGAGGCTAATATATTGTGGCCTTTACTTTATGTAAAAAGGCTGAGGCCTCATTGCTCTTCAGTCACAGACCCACAGGTGAAGAAGGAAGTCATGGAGCTTCTGCTTTGGACACAACTTTATACATCGCTGTAAAGTCTAAAAGTAAAGTATGTAGTAAATCAAATAAAAAGGAAATGGAAATTATAATTACACTTATCAAAGAAATTCACAACATTGATGCAAATAATGGTTAAAAAAAATATCCATAAATATTATCTGATGTAGAATCATGTTTGTCCTGGTTAGGGCTGAAACTAACGATTATTTTGTAATCGATTAATCTATCGACTATTTTTACGATTAATCGATTAGCCGCTTGGCTATGAATGGTGTATGAAAATGTTATTTTTTCCATTTTTTTTATCACATGAAGCTAAAGTGGATCCGCTTGAGGACGTGTTGATGGAGGAAACGTAAAGTAAATGTTTGTTGGAGGCTCTTGTTGCTAATTCTGCTCCTGATTGGATGAGACACAAACAGATATTCATGAAATTTACAATGTACAAAGTGAACTACATACACTTTCCATAAAAACAAAGTTTTCATCAAAAATACAACATTTTCACGTAATTTTTGCTCTATTTGAGTCTGTGTGAACCAGAAAACGATTAATCGATTACTAAAATAGTTGTCGACTATTTCAATAATCGATCAGTCGTCGATTAATCGATTAGTTGTTTCAGCCCTAGTCCTGGTGGACCATGACAGATGTGGACAGGACTGTGGTGGATCTACTTTTACTTTGGAGACAATAGTTACTATAGTAACTGTTAAAGAAATGAACCTCATGAGCTTCTTCTGTAACATGAGACAAACATGACTTTACAGCAGATACAGTTGAGAGATTTTTGGTCTTCATTTATATTATAAACGATGGGTTTTCACACTTGAACTCTTTTATTCTTAAATCCAGCAGAAATATGAAAGATCTAATGCAGATTCTCCACGACTTCCTTCTTCACCTGTCGGTCTGTGACTGAAGTGTCGCCTGAGACTTTCTGTTCAAAATAAAGATCACACTTGTAGCGTCATGTTTCTGTCGCTCACAGTGTCTGACCTAAAGTCTAACTCTGAAGCCAATCAGATCACAGAGACTCAGAGTGGGCGGGGCTCAAATGTGACCAAACGCCAAGATCCAAGAACTGAGACAAAAACAAATATTTCAGTGCTTTAACAGGTTCATTGCAAATGAAAAGCGGCATATTGTCTTTCTCTGCTGGAATTATTCATCATCATCGCACCCTTTTCCAGAACCTCTGCTATACAGGCAGGGCAGCACAAGAAACCAGTGTCAAACAAACAAAGTTAAACATGAAATATGAATAAAGACGGGACTAAAACACAATCACAGGCGAGCCCTACGCCGGCGTCTGAGTGTTCGTCTCAGCGAAGCTCCCGTTTCCACACATTACCGACATCTCGAGACTCGACGTGGACCCCGGAGAAGCTAATGTTATCATGCTAGCTAGCTTTACGTCTCTAAAAGTTGCCCGTGTGTCACAGCCTCCAGAGTTAGCCGTTAGCACACTAGCATAGCAGCCATTCCGACATCGAAAAACAGCGGTAGCGGGCTAGCACATAAACAGGCGAGATTATAGAGCGATATCACTAATCGATGACCATTCCTATAAGCAAAATAGAGATATTCTTCGTCACTGGATGGCGTACAGTTAACATGATGCAGCATATTTCTCAATGATAGTCCTTTTTTTTTGTGTTTTTCCTCTCCAAGAAGAGCCTATCTATCGTAATAAATAAAGTGCCTTAACTTTTTTTTCCCCCCCGTTTCAAGTCACTACAGGCTGTTTTTCATTCACGGTGCAGGAGAAGTCACGGTTATCAGGAGGGGGTCAAAGTGGAAGATTAAAAACGTGGCGCGGTCCAGCTTTAATGCGCTTGGCTCTCGTCCGATCTGTGGGGATGCGATTTCTCCGTTCACCTTGAAGTAATCGTTCCATCTCTTTGTTCGGGGTTCCTCGCAGTCTGCTAAATAGAACGTACAACAACGCAGGGGCCGGACTGGGACTGAAAAACAGCCCTGGACTCTGACCAGCCGGGCCCAAATGAGCGTGAATGAGACACTTCCACAAATACATGTTTTAACCTCTTACCCCCCGCCTAAACCAAATGCATTCTGTCCTTTTTTGGCTGTGAAACACCTCATTTGAAAGCTAAGACCCACAAAACTGATCTTTTTCCTCGCGCTGTTGCTGTGTTGTGTCACCTTTTGTATGTTTTTTTTTCTTTTCTTTTTGTCACTTTTTGTTGAATTTTTGTTGAATTTTTGTTGAATTTTTGTTGAATTTTTGTTGAATTTTTGTTGAATTTTTGTTGAATTTTTGTTGATTTTTTGTTGAATTTTTGTCACATTTTTGTCACATTTTTGTTGATTTTTTGTTGATTTTTTGTTGATTTTTTGTTGATTTTTTGTTGAATTTTTGTCAAATTTTTGTTGATTTTTTGTTGAATTTTTGTTGAGTTTTTGTCACATTTTTGTCACATTTTTGTCACATTTTTGTTGAATTTTTGTCACATTTTTGTCGAATTTTTGTCGAATTTTTGTCACATTTTTGTTGAATTTTTGTCACATTTTTGTTGAATTTTTGTCACATTTTTGTTGAATTTTTGTTGAATTTTTGTTGAATTTTTGTTGAATTTTTGTTGAATTTTTGTTGAATTTTTGTCACATTTTTGTCACATTTTTGTCACATTTTTGTTGAATTTTTGTTGAATTTTTGTCACATTTTTGTCACATTTTTGTCACATTTTTGTTAAATTTTTGTCACATTTTTGTCACATTTTTGTCACATTTTTGTCACATTTTTGTTGAATTTTTGTCACATTTTTGTCACATTTTTGTTGAATTTTTGTCACATTTTTGTTGAATTTTTGTCACATTTTTGTTGAATTTTTGTCACATTTTTGTTGAATTTTTGTCACATTTTTGTTGAATTTTTGTCACATTTTTGTTGAATTTTTGTTGCATTTTTGTCACATTTTTCTTTGTTGAATTTTTAATTATTTTTTCTATCATTTTTTGTTGTGTTTTTTTGTCCGTGTTTTTCTCTTTTTCTCGCTATTTTGATGCTTTTCTTTTTAGCTTTTAGATTTGGGTAAAGCTCGGTTGAGGCGGGACCGGTGGCCCTCGAGCCAGGGTTCCTTCTGTGCTCTTCCAGAACGGACATATGGCCAGTCCGACCCTGCAACAACGTCCCGCCGTGAGTTGGAAAATACTTTACACAGGATAGACTTTTGTAACAGCCCGGGAGCCTCGGGGTAAAAATGATTGTGATTCTAAGGCACGTTAAACTATAAGATCGATCGTTCATGCAGATAAGTTATGATTTTTTTTAGTTTGTAGAATTTTTAGAATTTAGAACACAGCCCGCGAGATCCAGGTGTGAGTACGGGTAACACATGTAAGTACAGGTACTCTTACAACGTGTAACAGGGGGTAACAATGTGTAACAAGGTCAGAGCTGTGGGAAGATGTTTTAGTTAGGGGGCGCTGAGGGACAAGATTTCCCCCCAAAATACTTTTTCTGTGCGTAAATCCTATTTATTAACCTCTTAACTCCCGCCTGAACCGAGAGCATTTTCTCCAGTTCAGCTTTACCCAAATCCTGTAGGCCAGTGTAACGCCTCATTTGAAAGACCCACAAAACTAAACTGATCTTTTACCTCACATCAGATTATTTTTCAGCACTTTTTTAGTTGGGCATTTTTGTCACATTTTCGTGACTTTTTTGTTACTTTTTCGTCCATTTTTTCTCAAATTTTCATCAAATTTTTGTCCATTTTTGTCATTTTTTGTAAATTTTTTGTCACTTTTTCGTCAAATTATTCGCATTTTTTTTGTCAAACTCTTATCACTTTTTTGTCCATTTTTTGTAAATTTTTCGTCAAATTTTTCTCACTTTTTTGTCAAATTTTTGTCATTTTTGTTTAAATTTTTTGTCACTTTTTCGTCAGTGTTTTCTCACTTTTTTCACATTTTCATCCTTGTTTTCGTCTCAGTTTTGTTGCTTTTCCCAGAAGCTTTTGGATTGGGGTAAAGCTGGAGAAAATGTGCTCGGTTCAGGTGGGAGTTAAGGGTTTAATATTGCCTGCAGTTCACAAACTATCCACCAGGGGGGGGGTGCTGCAGCGCCCTCAGCACCCTGGGTTCCCACGGCCTTGAACAAGGTAGTACAACGTGTTATAAGGGGGAACAATGTATAACAAGGAAGTACAAAGTTAGACATTGTTCCCCCTTGTTCCCCTTTGTACTTCCTTGTTACACATTGTACTTCCTTGTTACACATTGTTCCCCCTGTAACACGTTGTAAAGTACCTGTACTTACTTGTGTACTTACTGTCTTGTTCCCCGCACTCACACCTGGAGCTCGCGGGCTTTATCCTAAAGCGTTTCCCACACTTGTAATTGCCGTGACTTCTCCGTCAAAATCTGATTGTTTTTTACACAAATGCCGCCCTGGCGTTTGAAACATTCAAGTGCTCCCAGCTTTTTCTCGCTTTTCTATTTCACTATAAAACTAACAGTTTTCACGTTGGCACCTCTACGAGCATCTTCTCTCCGTCCGACTCGGATACATTTCTCGGTCTTGAGTGATGCCATTTTCTTTGTTGTTGTTTTCAGAGATGCGTGTCCTGCTCCTCCTCTTCCTCCTCGGTCGCCGCCTGATTCACGAACACCTGGGAACGAGAGACGACGGCCACGTTATGAGCGTATCATAGTTTTGTGAGGGATGACCTTTTTTTACATTATATACTGTGTGTGATTTGTATCGGATTTGTGTACAGCACTGTGGTCGACTGCGTTGTTTTTTGAAGTGCTTTACAAACACATTTGGACTAGATACTTTTGCTTTTTGCTTCCAATACCAAAACTGGGGGTTTGAGTATCTGCCGATATCCGATATTAACTATTAACCGATACCAAGAGACTTTTGTAGCCTCTTAAACAAACTAATGGAACAAACATTACACAAGGTTCACTGGACTTTTTGACTAAATCCTTGGGTATAGAACAGGCTGTAGGTTAGTCTTTGTAGAAGGTTCATACTGTCTTCTTAGGTGAAGTCTGTTACAGTTTTGTTTCTTATAGTAAGACAGAAGGTTTAGTTTACCTGCTTGACTAGTTTCGATCACTTACTACCTAGTGATCGAAACTAGTCAAGCAGGTAAACTAAACCTTCTGTCTTACTATAACAAACAAAACTGTAATAGGCTGTAGGTTACATTAATATAAACAACTCACATAATGTGATACTGATCATTCAAAGATTCAAAGATTTTTTATTTGTCAAAACATTTGTGAATGATTTGACATGATATTTCTCTCATCCTTGATTGTGGAGTGGGAGTGGGAGCACAGGGAGGGCAGGGAGTTCAGCTTCCTGATGGCCTGGTGCATAAAAAAAAATCAGCTGAACTCCACAAAAACGTGGCAAAGACGTACAAAAACATCTTGTAAAACAATGTGGATCACAAAATCTGCAAATGCAGTTAGCAGAAAAGTGTGGAAAAGTCGCCGTGTCAAGAGAGAGAAGCTGCAGCTTGTTTACGCGCCGCCAATAGAGTTCGGGAATGTGACGTCACATCGCTAAGCATTATGGGATTAGCAGCAATTGTAAACTAATGGAGATTTAAAAAGTTAAAATACTGGAGTTATTGTTCACATTAAAACACTCGGACGCCACAGTGAGTTAGATTTATTTACCAGCAGTAACTCAGCAGCTAACGGAGCTGTTCCACGGCTATTTTCTCCACTTTTTATACAGTTTTTAGCTAATGTTAGTCTATGGAAATGTATGCTAACAGCTGCAAAGATGGCGGATCTCCATGGTAACTGTGGAATTTCCCGAACTCTATTATAAGTTGTGTATATCAGTTGTAGGAGCCAGTAGTCTCCTAGTAAACGTCCGCTAGGGGTCACTGCAGGACAAGGGCACACAGGATATAGGCGGTGACCTTTGCTACCTGTATAGAGTTGCTAGGCGGACGGGTCACACGTTTGTTGACCGCTTTGCGGTACTGAAATATGAGGTAAAGATGTTTTATTTTTGAGCATGAATCGAATTGCACTGCATGAACTGATTTTAGACTATTATGGTAATAAAGGAATGCTTTTAACGACAATCAAGCCTCCGAGACTGATTGAGACCAAGAATTCAGTGAGCTAGCGCGTCAGCTAACATGTCCGTCGGCAACAGAAGCAGCTCAGGTTAGTACTGGCTGCTACATCAGTTATTCTTTAACAGCATTTCATAAACTAAAATAAAACACGTGGCCGCTCCAGCAGTGGTTATTTTATTGAATGAGGTTTTCCAAACATACTTTCTGTCCCAGCTTTGATTAGTTGACATTAGCATTAGCACGCTGCCGCTAGCATTAGCACGCTGCCGCTAGCATTAGCATACTGTTGCTAGCCGTGGCATTATACGCTGTGATGAAAAATACGTTTGCGGAGGTTAAAACTAACTCAGCCATTGAATTCTCCAGCGTCAAACTTCAATATGAGGCACAGCATCCCCATAATCACTGAGATTTAGTCGGTGAAAGTTGTGTTTTCAAAACGCGAGAGCCAAAACTGGTATCGGTTCAGTATCATATTTGTGGACAATCCCTAGTTTTGACTCCTTCACTTGAGGCAGAGACGCCCATTTATAGATTTACTCAAAACATTTTGATTCACACTTGCGTCTGTGTGTGAGTCTCTTCAAGTTGGACTCGGACTGTAGTCTGGACCGGCCAGACCTGCGGCTGATGCTAAATTATGCACATGTTTAATCTTATGAAGTCCATGCCCGAGCCAGACACTGCACTGGCAACTTTCAAGCATAACTTAGAGTGGAGAGTAATAGAGACTCCAAAAGCAGAAGTTAAACCTTGTATAGGTACTGTTAATAACATATGAGCTTTACATTTCTATTGGAAACGGTTAAGGCTATTCATCATTTTCAGGCGTACATAAAATGATCCTGCATTGAAGCATCTTTGTCTGGATTAGTAAAGTCAAACATAAAAGTTTGAGTTGGGGGGGCCCAGGTGTGAGCGACTCCACCGCAGCTGTTTCCATAAACAGTTGAGCTGGTTGAGCTAGCTAGCTAGCTTCAGGTTAAACCTTGTAAAAGGTAAATAAGTGGTGCCCACGAGTGCCGCATATCGGTGTTTCCTTCCAGGGAAAAGTGTTTCCGGGTTAGTCCTGTTGTGTTGTGATTCTGTGCTGATGTTGTGTCGTTGAGCCTGACTGAGATCCTCGTAATAGCTGCGGAGAATGACTCGCTCTGAGACCAGCCTTCAGTGACCGGCTAATAACCCACACAAAATAGTCCCGTAGTCTGGCAGATTTAGTGACTTTAGTCAATGAAAAACACATTTATTATAAATGTTAGGTTTGTGGGACCCTGGTATAAGCGGATTAAACAACGAGGAGCCGCGTTAGACGTTATAATGCAGGAGGAACAACACTGTGTCGTGTTCTTGACTCCTCTGTGTTTAATCCTTACTTAAATTTAATTTGTCGTGCACAAAGGAGACACTGACATGTGACCAGGATGGCCGAGTGGTTAAGGCGTTGGACTTAAGATCCAATGAGCAGTTGCTCTCGTGGGTTCGAACCCCACTCCTGGTAGAAACTGATGTGAACTTTACCTTTCTGCCATAATGTGCAAGCAAAGACATGAGGCTCAATGTATTGTAAAAATGGACGGGACGGCAATGAAACATCAGATAAAACATGTGCGGGATTACAGATGGTTTGGACGAGCACAGAGGCAGACATCTGGACGGAGATCACTGCGATATCTCACCTGCCAGCGCCGGCCCTCCTCCAGCCCCTCCCCCCTCTCCGCCCCCCCTCCGGCCGCAGACCCCCCCCCTGGGCCCTGCGGCAGGCCGTTAGCGCTGGGCTTTTTCTCCTGCATCTCCCCCTGGTGGTCGTTGGTCACGTCCAGAGTCGGGTTGTCGTGACAGGCGTTTTCCACAAAGTGAAGCTCCTCGGCTCGAAACTGCACACAGAATTCACACACAGATTAAAGAAAGATAGATTCTTATATTCAAGTTTTGATGCTTTTGGTCATAAAAACTTGTAAACATGGAGGTAAAGACGCTAAAAGCCTGTTGCAGTTGAGCCTACAGTGGTTGTAAACTGCTATGCTGCTCCCTGAAAAGCAGACAAGTGTATTAGCAGTTAGTAATTGTGGAAAACCTTCACCACAATCTCTGCTAAACCGGACTTAAACATTGATCTGAGTTCCGTGTTCTCACCGTGGTCTTGGCGGGCAGGCGTCTCTGCCAGCAGATGTATATGAACCCGGAGGTGATGATGATGGTGCACACAGAGCCGATGATGACCAGGACGATGAAGAGTTTGCCGTAGTCGCTGCGCGTCTGGCTGGGGCGGGACTGACAGCTGGAGGCGGCGCTGTAGTTCTGGATGCCCACCTGGAGAAGACACAACACACAGACACAATTAGACTTTGATTTACCGTAAATGCTCTAATACTGTATTCCATTAGAGGCCGGGTTCAGAGGCAAATTAAAGCCGGTCTCTAAAACAGGCCGGGGCTTTTATTAGAAACTATAACAGTAGAAATATTCCCCATGTTAGGAATTTGTCTCATACTGGTGTAAATGAAAACTCAGGTGCAGGAAGGAACAAACTGAACCCGGGCCGAGGGGGACGCTGCGGAGGAGCTGATCCGAGCGTAACTTTGACACAGATTTAGCCACTTTTCAAACCTCCTGTGACCATATTTGGAAACAGGGGGAGAGTTGTGTGACCCTCCAGGGTTTTAATAAAGTCTCCATCGCGTCTTCAAAGCACGTCCAGCTGCTCCGTGTGCAGGTCAGTCCCACGCCTCAAAATAACTCCTCCCATCAGCGCGAGCGTCTCGTCTTCTCTCGGGTCAGTCTCATGATCGATCACAAACACAAACGCTCCGTCTAAACTCGCCTTTTACACAAGATAACAACAAATAATCCGGTCCGCGGTAAAAACGAAACAGAAACCTGCAGCGACACTGATGTCAAAGCTCCGCTAACAGCAACGAAACACTTCCTGTTGTCCCGACAAAATAAAAGGCGTCAATGTTCCAGCCGCTGGGAGAGGGTTTGAAATGTTCATTAATAAATGAACCTAATATTTTAGGTGCAAATCGAAACAAATCTCGTTTTTCTTCGTTTTCCTGGTTGCCGTTTTGCTCAAATAGAAATAAAGGCCTGTCTCTAATTGTGGCCTGGTTCTAATAAAAGCCTGGTCCTGATGCCCTTGAGTAAATAAAGGCCTGGGCCTATATTAGAGCATTTACGGTATGTTGTCTTTATTTCTGTTCTTCTCGCTGCACATGGAGAACACTCTACCTTGTCCAGGCTTTTCCTGATCTCTCCCAGCATGTCCAGCACATCTTTGGTGGGAATCACTCCTGCAACATAAAGGTGTGAGTAAAGTACATTAGTCAGGCTGATGCTGAAGAACTGAACTTCAGCTCAGTTTCTGTACCGTGCTCTGATGCCACGTTCATGAGCAGCTGGCGTTGCTGGTGCACTGGTTTGCTGAGGTACAGGATCCACGATCCTTCAGGGCTGTTCATTCTCCGAGCGAAAACTCTCTCCAGCACCGTCAGCAGACGCACCCCTTTGTCGGCCCGAAACTCCTCCTGCGCCAAACAGAAAACGACATCTTTATCAGCGTCTGGCACTTTGGAGAAAATGCAATGTTGATCTAAAACAGGTGACACAAAATATCCAGTGGTTTCACTTCCTGGTCCTCGGCGTGAGCTCCCCTTTGCTGCGCAGCTGTTTCAATAAAGAGTCGTGAGTTTGCTTGTGCAGTCCCATCTACAGGCTTAATGATAAACACATTGACACGCATTCTTCCGACCAAAAAAAATAACAAAAAACACTGGGAGTCCTGAAGTATAACCAGGATGGCCGAGTGGTTAAGGCGTTGGACTTAAGATCCAATGGGCATCAGCCCTCGTGGGTTCGAACCCCACTCCTGGTACAGGAAACATGTAAAGGAATTGGCCACTGTTTATGCTGAGATATATGTTTGGCCCCGTAGAAGAGATGCTAAATGCTAATAACATGGCGTAAAGCTCAGGAACATATAAGTATGGACAAACAGTGGCCTGTTGCTTTAAGGAAGGAATACCTGACGATGGCAGAGACTTCGATCATAATGAGGCTCGTTCGAGATGAGCCAGATGGAAGCAGAGCTGACATCTGCCGGTTAGATTTCTGTCCGACTTGCAGTGGAGCAATGTAGCCAGTTTTACATGCTTTTCAGTCATGTGACTTTTGTTGTTATGGCGGCCATTTTGAATACTGAAGTAGAATTATGCAGTACTACAACATGTAACAATATCTCTACTCAGGATGAAAATGAAAGATGACTGATTGACAGTGGTCTTTCTATGCACTCGTTATCATCGCACAAGAAGAAAACAGTAAAAACTCGGCCCCAGAGACGCACGTTTAGTGAAGAAACCAGAGAGTCAGAGTTTAAGATGTTAGCATGTTACCGGTTAGCATTTAACGTCAAGAGCTCAGCGCTGACCTCTCCAAGAGAAAGCCCTGAACCACAAACATCTATAGCCTTGGCTACAACATGTGACAGAGGTCAGAGCTGAGCCACACATGTGTTTATCGTGTTGACAGTTGCTAACCGGTAGCATGCTAGCGCCTTGAGCAGCTTAATTTAGCTTAATCTTTAGTAAATCCTGCTGTAGCTCGACAGACAGCGCTGCTACGTCTGTGCCACATTTGCTGCTTATTTCACATAAACGTGCGTCTCTGGAGCCGTGTTTTAACTGTTTTCTTCTTGAGCAATGATCACGAGAACATAAAAACACAGCAAGATGATGACGAGCTATTCGATATACGGAAGCTTGTAGTTTGTTTTTATTTACAGATCCAACATGACAGCAGCCATGGTCTGAAGCCAAGCTTTAGGCCGTGTTCTAAATAGTTTAGCTCGAAAGTTTACGAAGTCATACGTCGAGTTTACGAAGCTCGAAGTCATACGTCGTCTGATACGATCGGCTGTGGCTAGTGCTCAATAAACAGCTATGGACGATCGTAAACCACACCTCTCCTTAAGAAAATGAACTGGCGCTCCCCAGACTAAATATCACTTGTGATGTTTGTCTGGGGAGCCCAAAAAAAAGTGAATAATAATTCTGTGGCATTGAGAACCATTGGTTGTGACACTGTGACCTGGACGCAGTAACCAGGATGGCCGAGTGGTTAAGGCGTTGGACTTAAGATCCAATGGGCATCAGCCCTCGTGGGTTCGAACCCCACTCCTGGTAGATCAGCAGAACTAAGAGGGTTCCTGGCTGTTTGTTATGAAATCTGACATGATGTTGGTGCTCAACCTCACCTGGAACATGTGGGGTTTGAAATGAAGCTGAAGTGCCCGAGTACTGTAAACTCTAACTCTTTAGATGAGTTTAGAACCTGCTATGCTCTCAATGTTTTCAAAACTGATGAAACTTACACAGTTCAGATTCTTGGTCATGTTCAGGACCACGTAGCCTCGTCCCGCCAGCTCCTTCCAGTCGATGCAAACGACCTACGCGGAAAAACAGTTTGACTTGAACAAGGACAGTCCATCTTTGTCCAGATACAAAACAGAAGCGCTCAGGAAGTGAGGAAACACAAACTGAGGGCACAATATATGGCCAAAAACAACATATCTGTAACATAAGAAGCTGCAATAATTCACTGGTCTGATTTAGATAAACACCAGTGTTCATTTTGACAACATAACAAAAATATCTTCAATTTTAGTCTAGTTTTAGTCGACTAAAATTGCTAGTTGACTAAATTTAAGACTAATTGAGTGGACTTTGCATTGATAATATTGATTATAATCATGTTTAATGTTGTTCCTCTGCTTCATGTTTCTGCTCCACATGAACAAAGCTCAGAGCTGATCCTTTGGCAGAGAATTTACATGATCTGAGGCTCTTTCAGACGCTCAATACAAGTTTGGATGATTTTAGTCTCTCCTTTTCATTTTTATTTAGTCTGATTTTAGTCGACTCAAATATCTGGACATTTTAGTCACAGTTTTAGTCTCATGAGAAACTTTTAATTTAGTTTTAGTCCAATTTTAGTCACAAAAATATCACTTTGACTAAAATTAAGACTAAATACACAGCAAAAAGTAATTAACTAGATCAGTATAAACATCTCAATTTGAGCACAATAATCCAAATTTTAGTTGTTTTGACTGGTTAAGAAGTTGTTGGGCATTTGTCCTGGATTATTTCACTTGTTCTGAGATGTTTCTGACTCGTTTCGATACATTTCGTCCTTATTTCAGGTCATTTTCTTTGCCAATGGGGTAAGAAAGTTGTTCTTATCTCATTGGCAGTTTTACTTTCTTATTCCAAGCGAGATTTACCCTAGAACTGGTCTGAAATGTCCTCAAACAAGCAAAGTAAACTTGGTCCGATCAGGAAAAGTGTCTAAATGAGTGAAAACCGCTCAAAACAAGAAACATTTCCTCAGTTCAAGTCATTTAAGCCAATGCTTGATTTTCACTTTTTGCAGTGTATTTTAGTCGATGAAATTAACACTGATAAACACTGTTTGGCAAAGTCAGCTACGTTTTATAAAACAAACATACATGGATCTTACAGATGTGCAAAAGCTCAGTTTTAGTTATAATTTAGTTCAATTTTTGACTCGTTTTGGGGCAGATTGAGTGTTTATTTGAAGTCTTGTTTGATCACAATTTTTTGAAAATAAACACGTTACTTTCAATTTGGGGTTAAATAGGATTATAAAAAACATATATTCAGTATCACAGTATCGCATGTTATATTGTGCAGGCCTCACTGAAACTAAATTGAAGTATTTTATTCAAATCAACATTGTTACAAACAATAAAAGAGATAGTACATATACTGTAAATAGTTGTTGTCCAAACTCATTTTCCCTTTGCATTTTCTAACATCTCAAATCTTCATACGTCCAACACATTTTGTTATTGGAGGACTTTTGCTTTTACTGTAACAGAACGGACTTCTTCTTCTGCCACTGCTTCACTTCCTTCACAAGGTTATTGGCGATATTAGTTAGATTGTCGGCTTTCTTACGTTCCCCCTCGGTAATGCTCATGGTTGTCAGATTCTGAGTCCAGTTTCACCTGCTGCTCTGGCCCCACGTCTCCAAAGTCTCCCTCAGGACCCGGCACCTCCGTCACGCCGCCCACGACCTCCGCGCTCCGGCCGGGCGGGGGGCTGGTGACCTCGGGCCAGTCCCAGGACGCCTCGGTGACGCCTGTGGTCACGGTGGGCTCGATGGTCAGCGGGACGATCGGCCTGATGTTCTCCTCACTGCCGCCGTCTTCTGAACACAAACAGCAGCTTTATTAGGCCCAATCTCAATTCTCTGTTCTACCCCTTCCCCTACCCCTAGCCCTTTCCCTACACCCTGAAACCAAGGGCTAAGGGCGAGGGTTGAAAAGACCGCCCTAAGAAATGGGACAGCCCTCCTATTGACTGCATTTACTAGGTTAAGGTTATGTAAAAAAAAATATTTAAAAAAACAAGCCTACTTGTCTCTATAGCACGTTTCTACTGAACCAGTTCATCACTTGACTGACACTGTTCTGTAACACCTAAACAACAGGACTCGTCTCATCCTAAACCCAACAGATTTTCATCTGTTTCTGCTTCATCCGGCGCTACATGTTCCTTCCCCGTCCGTGTGTTGCTGCTTCTACCGCGGGGCCGCTGTGGCTGCAGCCAGAGCTGCGAGAGATCAGTCGATCCGCTCATGTAGCGCACTCAGCGGGGATGATCAGAGGTAGACCCGCTCACAGTGCGCACAGGGCGGGGACTGGCACCTGCTGCCTCCGCTCTGAGCCCCGGGCCTGAGCGGAGGCTGCCGAGGTGCACTCAGACCGGGGACAGACAGGCTCGGACCCTCAGACCGGGGACAGACAGGCTCGGACCCTCAGACCGGGGACAGACAGCTTCGGACCCTCAGACCGGGGACAGACAGGCTCGGACCCTCAGACCGGGGACAGACAGGCTCGGACCCTCAGACCGGGGACAGACAGGCTCGGACCCTCAGACCGGGGACAGACAGGCTCGGACCCTCAGACCGGGGACAGACAGGCTCGGACCCTCAGACCGGGGACAGACAGCCTCGGACCCTCAGACCGGGGACAGACAGCCTCGGACCCTCAGACCGGGGACAGACAGCCTCGGACCCTCAGACCGGGGACAGACAGCCTCGGACCCTCAGACCGGGGACAGACAGCCTCGGACCCTCAGACCGGGGACAGACAGCCTCGGACCCTCAGACCGGGGACAGACAGCCTCGGACCCTCAGACCGGGGACAGACAGCTTCGGACCCTCAGACCGGGGACAGACAGCCTCGGACCCTCAGACCGGGGACAGACAGCTTCGGACCCGGGCTCAGAGCACAGCGGCGCGGGGAGACAGACAGCGGGGAGACAGCGGGGAGACAGCGGGCGCAGCAGCGATGAACCCCATGTGTCATGGCAATAGCGACGTATCGAAAGTTTGGAAAGAAATTGCAAAAGTCGCCAATGCAGCGCAAATAGCATTTGCAGCAACAAAGCGAAAACGTAGAACTGACACTTTTAACGCAATGGACTGTTTTAATTGTTACACAAACGAACCGTTCTGTAACTTTATAAATGTTGTAAGAGTGCTTAGTGATGATGTTCGTGAATTCATTTCGCAGCTTTTTCCGTGTTTTGTCAAACTCCTCCTACCCCTTCGTCTGAAGTGTGCATCAGCAAAACCCTCGCTTGAAGGGCTATGTGGCCTCTCGCTCACCCCTACTCCTCACCACAAAATAGCATTGGGACACCCCTTCGTCTCTCGTGCACGTGCAAAACGAAGGGAAAGGGCTAAGCGGAGGGCAGAGGGGGAGAATTGAGATTGGGCCTTAGTGTTTCATATAGAACAGAGTCAAGAATGTGCAACTTCAACAAACAAACAACACATCATCATGGTCTGTAATGGCTGCCGCTCGCCTCAGCGGTCGTCTCACCCTCGGTCATGTCCTGCCTGACGCTGGGGGGCAGGGGCTCTCTGCTCGGGGCGGGGGCCAGTCCCGGGGCGGTGGGGGTTTGGTGGGACTCTGTGATGTGAGGCAGTCCTGTGTCCTCCTGCAGCTCGCGCTCACGCTCCGTCTCTGCGGAGTCTGCGGAGTCTGCAACGATGAAAACAAGGACAGAGAAACAAAAGAGCATTCAGTGTGTACAGTTATGAAGTTTATAAGCTTTATATAAAGTATTAAGTTTGCTTGTGTCGTCCCAGATACAAGCTTAATGATAAACACATCGACGCACATTCTCCCGACCAAATAATATGGCAATGGCAACTTTATTTATAATGCACTTTAAAACAACTGAGTCGACCAAAGTGCTACAAAGGTCAAACATAACATAAAATACAATACAAAAGGTGAATCAAATACAAGTGAATAAAATCTGGTAAAAAGTCAAAAACTCAAGCTGTGTTAAAAGCCAAAGTGAACAAGTGCGTTTTAAGAACAGATTTAAAAACAGGCACAGAAGAAGCCTGTCTTATGTAAAAGGGCAACTCGTTCCATAATTTTGGTGCAGCCACAGCTGCAACAAAAAAACATCGGGAGTTTTTAAAGGAACAGGCCACCGTTTTTACATACTGAGATATGTTCTTACCTGAGCTGTGACGAGTTCTTTAGGACCTGTCTGATCTTCCCCCGTGCCTTCAGTCACGTAAACACAGCGCAGACGGCGTTAGCATTTAGCCTCTCCGCAGTAATCTTCACTTTACTGTGCGGATTTCGAACTACTCCTGGTATTATTACGCCTTACAATATAGTCCCCCCTTTTATCCGCTTAGAAAATCCACATTGTTTAATTGTGTGTAATTATACTTTGTAGTGGAACACTTCACGTAACCATATTTAAATAGGGAAAACGTGGAAGAGCTTGGTAGCTTCTATCTTGACCTGTTTTGGAGCTATAGAGGAGAGAGGGAGAGGCTAAATGCTAACGCCGTCTGCGCTGTGTTTACGTGACTGAAGATCAGACAGGTCCTAAAGAACTCGTCACAGCTCAGGTAAGAACATATCTCAGTATGGAAAAACGGTGGCCTGTTCCTTTAACAAATTCTGCAAATATAACCAGGATGGCCGAGTGGTTAAGGCGTTGGACTTAAGATCCAATGGGCATCAGCCCTCGTGGGTTCGAACCCCACTCCTGGTAGAAAGAACATTTAAAGGAATAGGCCACTGTTTGTCCACACTGAGATATGTGTTTAGCCCTGAGGAGGAGAGGCTACATTTATCTCTGGTGTTTTTAACTGACTGAGCGCACGCGTAAAGACCAGCCACTCAATGCATCAACTCGTCTAAGCTCAGGAAAGAACACGTCTAAGTATGGAAAAAGGAATACCTGACAATGGCAAAGACTTCGATCACAATGAAAATGCAACACACTGTCTGGAACAGTTACCTCCTGGTTCAAATCATTCCTGGCGGGTAGAGTTGAGTATGTGGCTTTGGGGCCCCACACTGTCACCTGCGGGGTCCCTCAAGGGAGGCATGGATGACAGATAACTTCCTACAGTTACACGACTCCAAAACTGAAGCCAGAACACTTCTCTCCACAGGGCCGGACTGGAACTGAAAAACAGCCCTGGACTCTGACCAGCCTGGCCCGAATGAGCGTAAATGTGACACTTCCACAAATACATGTTTTAACCTCTGACCCCCCGCCTAAACCAAATGCATTCTGTCCTCTTTCGGCTGTGGAACACCTCATTTGAAAGTTTTTGTCACATTTTTGTTGAATTTTTAATTATTTTTTCTATCATTTTTTGTTGTGTTTTAAGTCCGTGTTTTTCTCTTTTTCTCACTATTTTGATGCTTTTCTTTTTAGCTTTTAGATTTGGGTAAAGCTCGGACCCACAAAACTGACCTTTTTCCTCGCGCTGTTGCTGTGTTGTGTCACCTTTTGTATGTTTTTTTTTTGTCACATTTTTGTTGAATTTTTGTCACACTTTTGTTGAGTTTTTGTTGAATTTTTGTTGAGTTTTTGTCACATTTTTGTTGAGTTTTTGTCACATTTTTGTTGAATTTTTGTCACACTTTTGTCACTTTTTTGTAATTTTTTGGGGTTTTTTTTGTCACATTTTTGTTGAATTTTTGTTGAGTTTTTGTTGAGTTTTTGTCACATTTTTGTTGAATTTTTGTCACATTTTTGTCACATTTTTGTTGAATTTTTGTCACATTTTTGTCACATTTTTGTCACATTTTTGTTGTTTTTTTAATTATTTTTTCTATCATTTTTTGTTGTGTTTTTTTCATGTTTTCTTCCTCTTTTTCTCGCTATTTTGATGCTTTTCTTTTTAGCTTTTAGATTCAGGTAAAGCTCGGTTGAGGCGGGACCAGTGGCCCTTCTGTGCTCTTCCAGAATGAACTTATGGCCAGTCCTTCCCTGTCTCTCCATCCCCAGAACAGAACTCTGGACAGTGGGCGACAGAGCGTTCCAGGCGGCGGCTCCTAAACTCCTAAAGGACTGAAGACTTTTCTGTTCCCTTTTTAAATCTTTGTGCGCTTTTTATTGTTGTTAGTTTTCACTGTGTGTGTGAGCACTTTGAGAGTCATTTTAGTCATAGTTTTATTCTCATAAACAACTTTTAATTTAGTCTTAGTCTAATGTTTAGACTAAAATTATGACGAAATATTCTAGTCGACGAAATTAACACTGACCCGCACTCTCCCGACCAAAATACAAAGAGAGAAAGCACCAGGATGGCCGAGTGGTTAAGGCGTTGGACTTAAGATCCAATGGGCATCAGCCCTCGTGGGTTCGAACCCCACTCCTGGTAGAGGAAACATTTAAGGAAACTGAAATAACACCTGACGATGGCAGAGTCTCTGATCATAATGAAACACGTCCAAATCATATTATCTCCAATATGAAACTGGTCCTTCTGCATTTGCTTCTCAAAGCCACAATTTTCAACAACAAATCCCACCTTTAGAGGCGATTGTTTCCTGCAGTGTTGATTTTAACAGCAGCCATTAAGAATTGAAACGTTGAAGCTAATTTCACACATACATTTCGATGTGTTTGCACTGTACCTTTCCCGTTGGTGACCAGCAGGCCGAAGTCCGTCCCGGTGTCGGTCTCTGGACTGGCCGTGCCGGTGCTTTGCTCCACAGATGGAGGAGAGGATGAGTTTGAAAGGACATTAGCTGCTGTCGTGGGGGAGTGCAGGATGCCAAACCCACTCGACTGGTTTTCTTCAGTCTCCCACACCTCTTTGTCCAGATGAGACGCCTGAAATGCGGCACAGTAGATCCAGATATCGTCACAGATATATGTGCAAAACCATTTAGTACAATGTATTACCACTTATACATTCTAAATAGCTAGGGGCTTATGAGAATGCCTTATTAATATTGATAAATCACTATGAAACTAGAGAGCTTTGTTTCTGCTTTTAATTACATTTAAGGGAATATTCTGCAGTAAAAAAAAGCATTTACAGACTAAAAGAATCGGAATAAATGATACTCAAGTGCAGCATTGCTCTGATGATTCAGCACAAAGTCACGAGCTATAAAGACATTGATTTAATTACATTTCTGTATATGCTGCATGACCAGGATGGCCGAGTGGTTAAGGCGTTGGACTTAAGATCCAATGGGCATCAGCCCTCGTGGGTTCGAACCCCACTCCTGGTAGGAAAATGCTTTAGTACAAAAAACACATCTCTTGAATATCACACATGTCATGAACTATTAGAGCTCGTGCCTCACTGCTAGAAGGAACCTTTCTGTGTGAAGTTTGCATGTTTCTCCTACCACTAAAAATATGTACAATTATATACTAGTGATCTGTGCAAACAAAGCTCTTCCTCTGACTCGTTTTCTCCCCGGCTCCTCCAGCAGTATCACAATCAGTATTTATTTGTCCCTCTGAGCTTCCAGGTCTCCATGTTCTACCCTGGTCAATGTGCAAAAGGTTTCTGCTCCAAGGAAGCTTGTCAAATACCAAGAACCAATTCTCCACAGAAGCAACGACTAAGTCCACCTAAACCTGAAGAACAGAAATGCGGAACTCGTCCAATAGCAGTTGCATGATGTCACTTTGACCCAACCTGGCCCACATGTTTTGGAGGTAGATGAACGCAAACACCTGTAGCTCACTGCCTTGTATAAAATGTCTCTCTCAAAATGGCTGTAGTGAATGTCTTGAAATAGGCCTCTGTCTCTTTAAGAACCTCTGAGTCTTTAGACACGCCCCCTCCACACGCTGTCTGTGGCATCAGTGGGGAGGGGGTTCTGCTGAGGAGCAGTGGTTGGTTACTCGGCTGGTGACCAAAGCTCGGAGGCGTCTCCAGGAGGTGGGGGCGTTCCTAGGAGGACTCGGGCAAACCTATCCCTAAAATGGCCGCCATCAGAGTTTTTACAGATTACTCAGAAATACGTGAATGTGCCAAGGCAACACTTCAGCCATGTTTTTAATGAGGGAGTGACAGAAGGTGTGAAACAGAGACCTCTCCTTAATCGAGGCAAACTTGAAATCATTTGTACTTTCATGACTTTCAGAAAATATTCAGCATCGTTTTTTTTATTAATAAATATATAAATAAAATAAAGACTTTTTAAAAGGCAACAAATAATCGTGATTTCAATTATGACAAAAATAATCGTGATTATTATTTTTTCAATAATCGAGCAGCCCTAGTTGGAAGTATGCATGTTTTGCCTCTTCTCTGCCCTCCCTGAAGCTACAATCATAATATCACCCTCCACGTTTGGCCTAAAGGACAAACATCCAGCCACTTCTAACCAGAGGTGGGAGTAAGTCACTAAATGCAAGTCCCAAGTCAATCGGTCACGGGCTCAAGTCAAGTCAAGTCAAGTCAAGTCTTGCTTTAGCCGGCGAGTCACCTCAAGTCACAAACGCCAGCGTGTCGACTTTTCATGTGTTTAATCTTGAAAATAATAAGTGCTTTTTCTCAAGATACCGTAATTTTGAAAATTTAGGCTAAAATCAAACTTTTAGAAACTCATGGATTTGGATTTAAAGTTTAACGCCACAACATTCAAAATATATGTATTACATAAACAGTCTATGTACAAAATTGCTGGGACAGCATTTTAAGGAAGGGGGCCCGGGGGGGGCAACTTAAAAAATATGAAACATGAGCTGCTTTTCCCTGCAGTCTGAAACATAAATATAAAACAATATTTTTATTTTTGTTAGTTTCTGGCGTTTTTTCTGTCAGTGGTTCCCCTGTACTGCCCCAGCCCCTGTATACTCGGATTCGCCCCTGAAATATTTCCTCCTGCCTTTTCGCGCTGTATTGATCAGAAGCTCCGTCGGGAAACCGAACACGCATGTGGATAATCACCATAATGTAAACAAAGATGCGCCGCTTTTAGGGAATGAATTATGATCTTTCGACAGTTTCACTCAAATAAATAATAACTATAAAGTCACAGCGAGTCATTGAGAGTCATTGGCCTCAAGTCCAAGTTCAGTCTCGAGTCACAAACAGCAAGTCCCAAGTCAAGTCTTTTTGGAGCTTTGGTCAAGTAAGTCTCAAATCCCAAAAATTGTGACTCGAGTCTCCCACCTCTGCTTCTAACAGAATTAAACTGGGGCTAATGAAATCCTCTGTCTCCAGGTTAGTGGGTGAGCTCTGGATTACACTAAACCTCATCCAATCAAGTCCATCTGCAGCGGCGCCTGTCACGCCTCAAACACCACCGGGTTGTGACCAGAGAATATAAGAAACTTCCTGTGGCAGAACTGGGCAAGATTGACGAACCTCACTGCTGTTGCCCAAACTTAAATTAGAAGGCCTATTGTACATCACCAAGCTCTGATCTGAATGTCTCAGTAACACTGTGTTCCCGTCTCTCACCTCGTGGACGGGGGAGGCGCGGTGCTCCTGAAGCCCAGAGTCGTGCACCGGGTCCAGGCTGGAGATGCTGGCGTCGTGCCCGGCGTCGTGCCCGGCGTCGTGGAGGGAGGAGCTGTAGCCTGGGACACAAAGGCAAACGTCACAAACACATGGCTCTGGGACACATGAGGTTTTGACACGAGGCTTTGAGCAGAAACTGAAGAGATGATCATGGAAATACTAAACAAACTGAACACCCGCGCAGAATAACATGTTTTTAGTTTTGTGACACGAAAGGGCTGCACAATAGTTTTAACATCGACAATCTCCAAAAACAACATTTATACAGGCAAAATAATATCCTCTAATATCCTCTTTTACCAGAGCCGTGGGAAGATGTTTTAGTTAGGGGGCGCTGAGGGACAAAATCTACCCCCAAAATACTTTTTCTGTGCATAAATCCTATTTATTAACCTCTTAACTCCCGCCTGAACCGAGAGCTTTTTCTCCAGTTCAGCTTTACCCAAATCCTGTAGGCCAGTGTAACGCCTCATTTGAAAGACCTACAAAACTAAATGGATCTTTTTCCTCACATCATCATCATTTTTGGAGGGGGATTCAACTCGTTTTTGTAACTTTTTTGTAATTTTTTTGGTCAAATAGTACATTTTTTGTCACTTTTTGTCACATGTTCATCATTTTTTCATCATTTTTTTGTCAATTGTTCTGTAATTTTTTTTTGTCATTTTTATGTCATTTTTTTGCGACATTTTTGCCACTTTTTCATCATTTTTTCGTAAATTTTTTGTCAATTTTTTTTGTCAAATTTTTGTCAATTTTTTGTAATAATATAATAATAATAATAATGTAATAATTTAGACTTTAACCTCTTAACTCCCGCCTGAACCGAGAGCATTTTCTCCAGTTCAGCTTTACCCAAATCCTGTAGGCCAGTGTGACGCCTCATTTGAAAGACCTACAAAACTAAACTGATCTTTTTCCTCACGTCAGATTTTTTTTCATAATTTTTTTTGTCGGGCAGTCGTCTCATTTTTGTCAAATTTTCGTGACTTTTTTGTCACTTTTTCGTCAAATTATTCGCATTTTTTGGTCAAATTCTTATCACTTTTTTGTCAATTATTTCGCAATTTTTCTTACATTTTTTCTCACTTTTTGGTCAATTTTTTGTCACCTTTTCGTCCATTTTTTCTTTCTTTTTCATCAAATTTTTGTCCATTTTTTCTCAATTTTTCGACAATTTTTTCTCAGTTTTTCATCAAAATTTTGTCAATTTTTGTAATTTTTTGTAATTTTTTTTGTCACTTTTTCGTCAAATTATTCGCATTTTTTTGTCGAACTCTTATCACTTTTTTGTCATTTTTTGTAAAAAATTTTGTCACTTTTTCGTCAATGTTTTCTCAATTTTTTCTCACATTTCCACCATTGTTTTCGTCTCCGTTTTGTTGCTATTTTCACGCCTTTTTTCCAGGAGCTTTTGGATTGGGGTAAAGCTGGAGAAACTGTGCTCGGTTCAGGTGGGAGTTAAGGGGTGAATATTGCCCGCAGTTCACAAACTATCCACCAGGGGGTGCTGCAGCGCCCTCAGCACCCCGGGTTCCCACGGCCTTGTCTTTTACTATGACTAAAACCAGCTAACTTTATATTTCAGACTCTACAAATGTATCATTCTTGACTCAGTTCCATCTTTCTCTCGAATGGCGGATTCTCCAGGATGTGATATCAAGACGATCCTCATGATTTCACTGTCAGGTTTGAACCTTGTGCTAGAACCTCAGGACACGAAGGACTGAGGGCCTTCTAAGCACAAGCACTAGTCGCCTCCATGCCAACGGGACATTTTCAGAATAAGTGTGAGCAAGTTTGTTCTCTGATTTGTGCAAAGTTACTTCTCAAAATCCTCTTGAGGTCCAGAGGTTCTATGCTGGAGGACCGGCTTTGGCCCCTGGGCCGGACATAGATACAGACGCATCTCGTCATAGAAGGGGGCGTGGCCTCAACACAATTTTCACTCTTTTTAGACATTTTCTGGTGGAATATCAACTTATTATCACATATAAATAAAGTCAAGTGTAAATCAGGTCCATATTGATATTTTCTCACAGCAGATTGTTCAGTAGAAGTGAAAAAACGACAGTTGTAGCTAGCGCTAGCTAACCGTTAGCATTAGCCTGACGCTAACATGTAGCATGAAGTTAGCATTCTCCGTTATTCATGTATTTATGGGCTGTTTAACCACTTTGCTCCTCCCCATGTCTTTGTATCTTTATTTAGTAGAAACTATTTTCATAATTCAGCGTTTGTTACAGTAGTTTTTGAATAATTAGAGAAAGTTTAGATTTTTTCAAAGTTGTTTTCCCCCTTAACTGTTTTCAAACATGACCATATATGGGTGATTCCAGAGATGCCGTCTGTATCTATAGCCTCTCCCTGCTCTAGAACCTGTATCTATTTGGTTGTGTGTGACGTTGGTGTGTGTAGATTAATTGAAAGATAAAACAAATTCTAATCAACGTGTAACCAGGATGGCCGAGTGGTTAAGGCGTTGGACTTAAGATCCAATGGGCATCAGCCCTCGTGGGTTCGAACCCCACTCCTGGTAGTGCAGAGGTGAAGTAAGGCCTGGGAATCATGATCAATCCCAGTAAGCAGTGGGAAAACCAATGCTTTTCACATTCCACATTACTGGCATGATTGGTTTGGCCCTCGTGGGAAATTCAAAACTCCAATGTGGCCCCTGGTTTGCCCAGACCTGTGGTGGAGGATGTGAGAGCATCAACCTCCTCTGGACAGACTGTGCTCTCTGTGAGGTTCCACACAGGAGAACCTCCTCTGGACAGACTGTGCTCTCTGTGAGGTTCCACACAGGAGAACCTCCTCTGGACAGACTGTGAGGTTCCACACAGGAGAACCTCCTCTGGACAGACTCTCTGTGAGGTTCCACACAGGAGAACCTCCTCTGGACAGACTGTGCTCTCTGTAAAAGGCACCAGGTACTGGAATAGTCTCCCTTCATCATCAGAGAGACTTTTAAAGCCCGTTTTAAACTGTGGCTAAAGGAAAACCAGGCCTGTGACACTTTTAGTTGTTGCTGCATTTATTGTTGTCACATTATGTTAATTGTAAATTGTGTATGTGCTGCCTGCCGAGGGACGACAGATGGAAACTAGCATCCCCGCTATAATCTGGCATATTTACAGAGCTCATGTGCAACTGTTCATCAATATGCATTGTCCCTATCAAATAAAAAAAAATAAAAAATCTCTCTCCAAACTGAGGACGATATAGTTCCTTTTCTGAGGTTTAGTCGTTCGCGCTCTCGCCTCACAACACCACAGTTTGAATCTAAGGACTATTCCCTTTACGACTAAACATATGTACCGTGTTGTCCTTCCTGGGGCCGGGACTTTCATGGCTATTTGAAAACAAACGTTTTGACAAGGGCACTGCTAAACAATATCTGCCTGGCTCTGCCATACTCGGGAATGAGTTTGGTCACAGAGCAGAGCAGTTAGAACGGGAGGGCCTAACGCAGATTGTCAGTGAAATGAACCAAGTAGCCATTAGCAGACGTGACGACAGCTGTGTCCAATTACAAAATATGAAGTGAATATAAACTCACGCAGAGACCGACTACTTCATCCATCATTAGTTTTGGCGAATGTTAATGTTAATTGAAGTAACGACACAGTGGTGCAGCGAGTGACGTGACCTAAGCCGTTTCTCTGTGACGGTCGTGATTGGTTCGGCCTCGGCCCCAGCCTCCACACAGAAAGAAGTGGGTGTGGTTTATCAGGCTAAAACAATATGATATCGGAACAAAAAGGTTTAGCTGCTACGGGGGTCAAAATGTAAGTATTTAGCTGTTTTGATGCCTGTTCGTCCAGGACAGTATAAAAAACATTTATTTTATGGAATAAATGTTATTCAGATCAGGGGGGCCCAAACTTTTTGTCTCCGAGGCCAAAATGAAAAAGTTCCTGTGGGTCGCGGGCCAAACACGGCGATATCAAGCGTGAAACACATATAACTGCAAATAATAATGTTATTATTATTATATTATTTCACTTTCGGTATACTTGTGCATTTGATTCTATCTATGCAAATAACATGTTACATTAATACAAATGTTAACTATGGCAAAATCCTAGTTTTAGTTGAACAAAATCAACAACTGTAGAAATATAGTGCAAAATGTAAACAACAACAACACCTGTATCTGCAGCACCTACAGTGACTTTACCTGGTTCATTTAGTAACTCAGAGAAAATGCCACATCAGATCATTTTGAGAGTGTCAGGTCAGCATAAATTATTTTATAAGTCATTTTTTAACATGTACCTTTGTTGACGTCAACAACCTTTGAAATAAAAGTTGGAAAACTGGGAAAGTTGATGCTACAAGGCTCTGATAAAAACCTAGACATCACTACAGTGTTTCCTTAACTTTTCGAAAGGAGTGAAACAGCGCCCCCAATTTGACGCTAGTGGTCAAAAAGTGTACTACATCCATATTTACCACTGAGAATGAATGGGAAGAGAGTTAGTGTTAACCACATTACACTGTGCAAAAGTAGGTCACTCTCTGGCGGGCCAATAGAATTGTTCGCGGGCCCCACTTTGGGCACCCCTGATTTAGATGAATAGATGAAAGATGCTGTATTGTATAGGCATCAGAAAAGGTATTGTTCAGGTATCGGTATCGTAAATATTATTATAGCACCGACATCAGGAACAAATGTATTGATCCCCAGCCCTAGTATTGACACATGTATTTATTATTTATCTAATTAAATAGTCAGAAATCTATACAAACCAATGAGCGCGTCCAGGTCTGGCGTTGTGTGGTTGGAGTCCAGATCATCCAGGAAGTGGACCCCGTGTGCCCTCTCCTCTCCTCCGTCCTGCCCCGCTGTGGTCTGTCCCTCCCACTCGTCTCCCCCTCTCCTCTCTCTGTCCTCTCCCCCCTCGTCGCCCCTCTCTCGATCCTCTGTGTCCGTCCCGTAGAAGCCTGAAGCCTCCAGGGAGGTGTCGCCGGCTCCGGGCCCCGCCGTGAGCTCCGTCTCTGGGTCAGCGGGGTCAGTCTGGCCCTGGTAGTCGTCTGGGTCTTGGGGCACAGCGATGTGGACCATTCGCTGGAGGAGGAAGAGAACGTCATGAGGTTTTGAAAAGTTTTGAAAAGAGTGATAATACTGTCACTGGCATTATCTTAAAGGGGGGTATTATGTAAAATGGACTTTTTCCAGCTTTCCATCCTGTTATTCTGTCACTCCCTCATTAAAAACATGGCTGAAGTGTTGCCTTGGCACATTCACGTATTTCTGAGTCATCTGTAAAAACTCTGATGGCGGCCATTTTAGGGATAGGTTTGCCTGAGTCCTCCTAGGAACGCCCCCACCTCCTGGAGACGCCTCCGAGCTTTGGTCACCAGCCGAGTAACCAACCACTGCTCCTCAGCAGAACCCCCTCCCCACTGATGCCACAGACAGCGTGTGGAGGGGGCGTGTCTAAAGGCTCAGAGGTTCTTAAAGAGACAGAGGCCTATTTCAAGACATTCACTACAGCCATTTTGAGAGAGACATTTTATACAAGGCAGTTATTCTAATTTACTGCATTTACAGACCAACAGAAGGTTTGTCATCATTGTAGTGTGATATAGACTGGTGCTGTGGGACTGACAAAAGCAGAACACCCCCTCTTTAATAAACTCAATGTAAAACAAAAGTAATGATTGTAAAAGCTGGTAAATCCAGCATTGGCACTTCAGCTGCTTAATGAGACTAAGCCTCATCAGTTTGCACTCCAGAAAACACACACCAGGACGACACGGTGGTGCTTCACAGCTAGTCCTGGGTTCGATCCCTGGGACCTTTCTGTGTGGAGTTTGCACGTTCTCCTACTAAAAACATGTACATGAGGCCAGAATGAATGAATGAATGAATGAATGAGAGAGTGAGTGGTTGGTGGAGGGGCTGATGGCGCAGACAGTCGACCCCAGTGGCTGAGGCCGTCTCTCGGGTAAAAGCTCAGCACCACCGAGCGTTGAATGAACTATGACTATGGAGCTTTTAGAAAACTTGAGAACCCAGGCTTGAAAAGTGCAATTTAAGTGTAAAACATTGTTACTATTATTATTATTATTAAGCATTGATCAGAGCTGGGACTAAACCACCAACATTTCAATTTTTATTTATTTGATCAAGGACAATGCACATAAACATAAAGCCCACAGAGTGTGAAAAACATGGAGGAGGCGCCGCTAACGCTGATGAAGCCTGATCGCGGTCATGGACTTTACGTTTTTGACTCTTTAAGTCATAATTGAACACAGGTTTGTGAGTCTGACGTCCACGTGTTTGTCTTAACACATTCTCAATGTTTTCCTTTTTACTCTTCTTTTGTTTGTTTCCACCCTATTCTTAGAGCTGGCTCCAAAAACCTCGTCTAAACTGCTAGCATGAGCGTGGCCACACTGACAGGTTTATTGCTCATGTCAGTGTGGCCAGGCCTGGAAGAACAACATCCCAATAAGAGACGCATCAGGCACGACAGGAGACGCCTCTGACCAAGACGGAAGGAGTTCCTTGTCCGTCGAAACGCGAAAGGTATTTGAACAGCTTTGTTTGTTTTTACCGAGTGTCTTTCAAAAAGAAACCAAAAAACTAAAGTCGACTTTCAATATCACAACCATAGACTGTGGAATTACAGTGGACTAATGGACTCTCTCATCGAATGCAATTTCTCCATCTGTGAGATCAATAAAGTATCATCTTATCTTATCTAAGTGAGGGTGCGACCGTGCTAGCGTTCAAGCTCATGCTAGCAGTTTAGACGAGGTTTTTGGAGCCAGCTCTAAGAATAGGGTGGAAACAAACTAAAGAAGAGTAAAAGGGAAAAACACTGACAATGTTTTAAGACAAACACGTGGAGGTCAGACTGACAAACCTGTGTTCAATTATGACTTAAAGTGCAACTAAACGGGCGTGGCAGAGCCTTTCCCCACCCACAAACAGAAGTCAAAAATTGCTGAGAAAGGGGTGGTCTCGGAGGCTTTGGGGGAGACGAGGGGCGTGAGTGTGTGGGCGGGGTCTGCTCTGTTGACAGTCTCAGACCACGCCCCTAGATCTGACAGGACTGACAGACTGCTGTTACCGGTGTCACCACTGTGCGCAAGGTTGATTTTTTCGTAGGAGAGTTGGTGCATCTCATGACTTGTGATTGCTTGATGTAGCAACTAGTGATGCGGGTCAGGGTTTTTTTCAACCCGCGGGTCCCGCATTTGGAGCAGGTTCTAACCCGACCCAGCCCGCCCGCAACGTTGTTCTATTTTTACAATATGATCCGTATGAACAGCACCGGCGTGTCATCGCTCTCGCGCTGGGCAAGAGGGAGAGAGGAAGAGCAGAGGTCGGCCTAACGCAAAGTCACACACAGTCGCACATACGGTGGAAAACAGGAGACATGAGCTGCACAAAAGCGTTCTCTGGATCACAAGCTGCAAAACGCTGCTTGTTTTATGAAAATCCGACGTATATTTACGCCAAAAACCTGCTGTAAAGACGACGGTGGAACCCGCAACCCGCGCATCACTAGTAGCAACTATCTTACAAACACACAAATAAAGATGGCCGCTGGTAGAGACTCGCTCGCTGTCAGTGACTGCGAACAGAGAGAGAGCATCGCACAGTCGCTTTTCTAAGGGATTTATTCCTCTACACCACCTCAGCCGAAGTGTGAGCATCGCAGGGGCGCCATCTACTGGTTTGACTGCGCGACGCGTGTCCTGGTTGCTACGTGACGGAGGCGGAGGTGTGTGTGGGCGGGGCCACAGAGGCGTGTGTGGGCGGGGCCACAGAGGCGTGTGTGGGCGGGGCCACAGAGGCACAGAGGCAGAACCACGGGCAGAACTGATGACGTTTTGTGGACGCCGTGGACACACTCTCCTCCAACCACAAAATATCAAATGCAGTTGCTGCGTGAAACCAGTAGAGGCGCTAACCCTGCGGTTTTAGACACAAAAGTGAGATTTTGAACAAGTTTGCCCCAAATGTCAACATATTGACTGGGACATGTAGCTAACTCTATTCAACAACCATTTAGACCGTTTATCAGCAAAGAAAAGTGGATTTGGTGTTTAGTTACTCTTTAAAAAGTCAAAAAACGTAAAGTCCATGACCGTTATCAGGCTTCATCAGCGTTAGCGGTGCCACGTCCATGTTTCATACTCTGTGCATCGTCCTTGATCAAATAAATGAAAATTATAATGTTGGTGGTTTAGTCCCAGCTCTGATCAATGCTTAATAATAATAATAATAGTAACAATGTTTTACACTTAAATTGCGCTTTTCAAGCCTGGGTTCTCAAGTTTTCTAAAAGCGCCATAGTCGTAGTTCATTCAACGCTCGGTGGTGCTGAGCTTTTACCCGAGAGACGGCCTCAGCCA
The DNA here is from genome assembly GCF_951799975.1 of Gobius niger. Taxonomy (NCBI): domain Eukaryota; kingdom Metazoa; phylum Chordata; class Actinopteri; order Gobiiformes; family Gobiidae; genus Gobius; species Gobius niger. Next base: position 1,900,631 of record NC_136871.1, on the reverse strand, counting down.
CTGGGGTCGACTGTCACCATTGCTCTATATCATGTACACAGACAGCTGCAGGTCTGTCCATGAGAGCAGTTACATTGTTAAATTCTCCGATGATACGGCACTACTGACCCTTTTGCAGGAGGAGCAGACTCTGATCACGGTCCGGCTCTGCCTGCCTTCATCCAGGGGTGCGATGACGACTTTCTGGACTTAAATGTGACAAAAACTAAAGAGCTTGTTGTTGACTTTAGGAGGAATCCAGAGAGCCCCAAACCGAGCTTTATCCACGGGGAGGAGGTGGAAAATGTCGACTCTTTTAACCTCTTAACTCCCGCCTGAACCGAGAGGATCTTTTTCCTCACGTCATCACTTTCTATTTTTCCATCAATCTTTTGTTGGGAATTCAACTCATTTTTGTAACTTTTTTCTTTCACATTTTTGTAACTTTTTTGGGTCATTTTTTGTCAAATTTTTGTAATTTTTTTGTCCTTTGTTTCGTCGATTTTTTATCACATTTTGTCACATTTTTGTCCCTTTTTGTCATTTTTTTGTCAATTTTTCGTCAATTTTTCCTCACTTTTTTGTCAAATTTTTATCACATTTTTGTCATTTTCTTTCTATACAATTTTTATTACTTTTTGTCATTTTTTTTGTCAATTTCTTGTGACATTTTTGCCACTTTTTCATCAATTTTTCCTCACTTTTTTTTAAATTTTTATCACATTTTTGTCATTTTTTTGTCATTTTTTTGTCATATTTTTGTCATTTTTTCGTCAATTTCTTGTTAATTTCTTGTCACATTTTGTCACATTTTTGTCATTTTTTTTCTATCAAATTTTTATTACTTTTTGTCTTTTTTTTGGGTCATTTTTTGTCACATTTTTGTCATTTTTTCGTCAATTTTTTGTCACTTTTTTGTCAATGTTTTCTCACTTTTTTGTTACATTTCGATCCTTGTTTTCATCTCAGTTCTGTTGCTATTTTCACCCCTTTTTTCCAGAAGCTTTTGGATTGGGGTAAAGCCAAACTGGAGAAAATGTGCTCGGTTCAGGTGGGAGTTAAGGGGTTAAGCACTCGGGGACTGTTTTTGATTCCTCTCTACGATTTGATAAAGACACAGAGCAAAGTGTCAAACGTGGACATCAGCGAGTTCACCTGACGAGGAAACTGAACTCTTTTAATGCAGCAGCAAATATTTTAAGTAACTTTTATCATTGTTTTATTGAAAGTGTCTGAACCTTTTCTTTTATTTGCTGGTTTGACGCCGGTCTGTGGAAAACAAGAACAGTCTGAACCACATTGTCAAAGTGTGGAGTCAGATTCCTGGTGTGCGTTTTGAAGACCTCGCCTCACTCTGGAAGAAAAGAGTCGTCCAAAAGACTCCCATGTCTTGCGGTCGCACTTTACTCTGATGCCTCGATATGTCGTCCCCCAACAGAAAAGAAACTGCTTCTCAAAATCCTTCATTCCGACTGCTGTCAGAAACTTAAATGACAACATCTAGGAAGGCAGAGTTTATCTTGCTCTTTTTTCCCCTCATTTTTCCTGATCCCCTTGTGTCTTGATGCTCTTTCAGTTCATGACGTCTGTATATGGTCGTATGTGTCTCCATTTACTGTTTTTTATGACCAGAGAGCAGCGAACAGAACTGCCCATTGGGATGAATAAAGTTGTTTTGATTTGATTTGATTTATCTGCGCCATCAGCCCCTCCACCAACCACTCACTCTCTCATTCATTCATTCTGGCCTCATGTACATGTTTTATTTGTTTGTTTTTACCGAGTGTCTTCCAAAAAGAAACCAAAAACCTAAAGTTTATTACTCAAGAAGACATAATGAATGTGATAAAAGAATTGAAAGTCGAGTTCAGTCGTGTCTCGGACTCCTCACCTCCATCTCGTCCTGGACCCCGAGGTTGTCGTCTAAGACCCTGTGAGGCGGCGGGTTCCGGTGGGTCTCTTTAGGACTCGTGGCGTTGCTCTCGGCTTTAGCTTCGGTCCTCGCGCTCTCGTATATTTGGGGCCATCCCATGTCGTGCACCAGGTGAGGCTGGACCCGGACCAGCTCCTGGGCCACCTGCCGCCGGACTCGGACCAGCTCCTGGACGAACTGGGGATAGACCTGCACCTGGTCCTGGTCCAGACCCGACCCGCCGAAGCTGAGGGGGACGAGCCGCTGAGAGTGGGCCAGTCGGAAGGCGTCGCTGCTGCACACGAGAGCTGTGGGCGACAGAACAGAACAGGAGAGTTATACATTTCAGAACGAGCAAGACACTGATGCAGGTCCTTGGTTCGAGTCCCAGACTGCGTGCGGCTTTTCTGTGCGGAGTTTGCATGTTAGGGCACGGTGGCACAGAGGGGCTGGACTGGGACTGAAAAACAGCCCTGGACTCTGGACCAGCCTGGCCCAAACTAGCGTAAATGCGACACTTCCACAAATACATATTTAACCCTTAACCGAGTGCATTTTCTCAGGTTCGGCTTTACCCAAATCTAAAAGCTTCTTGACTGAAGAGCAACAGTGTAATGCCTGATTGGAAAGCTAAGACTTACAAAAGTGATTGAAACTTTTTGTCATGTTGTCACCACATTTTGGTCATGTTTTTGTTCACTTTTGTGTTGTGTTTTTGTGGGTTTTTTGTAGCTTTTTTCCATTGCTTTGTTGTGTTTTCGTCTCTTTTTTGTGGGTTTTTTGTTGCTTTCCCGGCACATTTTTGTTCCGTTTTCATCCTCATTTTCGTCTCTATTTTGATTCTTTTCTTTTAAGCTTTTAGATTTGGGTAAAGCTCGGTTAAGGCGGGGGATGAGAGGAGAAAATGGAAAGGCCAGACCGGTGGCCCTAGAGCCAGTGGCCCTTCTGTGCTCTTCCAGAACGGACATATGGCCAGTCCGCCCCTGGGAGCACAGCAGTTAGGACTCTTGCTTCACAGCTAGGTGGTCCCAAATAAACCAATTAATAAAAAATAAAAATAAATAAATAAATAAATGTTCATCCAGTGTCTGGTTTCCCCAGTATTAATCTGGAAAGCCTCCAGGGATTTTTTGTGTGAGTCCAGAGTGCTAACCACGGGATGCTAACTGGCAGTAGCCGCATGTACGAGACAGTCTTTAAAGGGGCTAAATGCAAGTTGGTCATTTTATACTCACTACTGCCACCTCAGGTCATACGTGTAACTGCAGCTTCTATATTAAGCTCGTGCATGACGGCACTTCAGACCCGAAGTAGCACCTTTATGAGTGACAGTAGAGCTGAACGATTTTGCAAAAAATCAATATTGCGATTTCGATTTTATTGCGATTTTCCGCTAATAACTTTTTGTTGCAATACAATTAAATATTTACAACTGATTTAATAAAGTATTACTCACTCTTAAGTCCTTTATAATCACATGAATATAATTCAAAATAGTCACATAGTCATTTAGCCACATCATTTCCAATAAGCTTAAAATTAATTATTTTATTGCAAACAGCCTTAATAATTTCTTTTTATTTGCTCTTGTGTTTTAGTCAGTGGTTGTGAGAAAAGTTCTTATCTTTATCCAAAACATTCCCAAACATAAGCCTCGAAAAGTGAGCTGCAAAAGATTCTCAACAAGCAGCTCAGGCTCAGCTTCATCTGTGGAGCAGTGTTAATTTCGTCGACTAAAATATTTAGTCTTAATTTTAGTCAAAGTGATATTCTTGACGACTAAAATTGGACTAAAACTAAATTAAAAGTTTCTCATGAGACTAAAACTGTGACTAAAATGTCCAGATATTTGAGTCGACTAAAATCAGACTAAATAAAAATGAAAAGGAGAGACTAAAATCATCCAAACTTGTATTGAGCGTCTGAAAGAGCCTCAGATCATGTTTAAAGGATCAGCTCTGAGCTTTGTTCATGTGGAGCAGAAACATGAAGCAGAGGAACAACATTAAATATGATTATAATCAATATTATCAATGCAAAGTCGACTACATTAGTCATGAATTTAGTCAATTATAGTCCTGAGCGGTGGCTGATATTTTCCCAGTACATCCACGATCTACCGCACCTTAAGTAGACGGAGAAGTAAACAAAAGCAGGCGGTGGAGCCGGGCGGCAGTGGCGTCTCTCGCCGCTACACTCACTTCTATGGGCAGCGGCGTCAGCTGCATGGGCTGAAATTGCGTGTCTCTGTGATTTAGAAATTGCGGTGTGTAATATCACGATAAAATCGCAAATGCGATTAATCGTTCAGCTGAGAGACAGAGCAGGATTTTAGAGGCAGTTGTGGTGAACAGGTCTGGGCTCTTTCTACACATTAGGACATGGCTGGAACATATAGGGGGAGGAAAATACATAATTTAATAAACTCCGTATAGTCCCTTTAAGCTCTACAAACCTTTTATTTGCAGCCAGGGCCGGTTCAAGCCTGAATTTCACTAAAAGCAACATCCCTGTTTTTTCTGATAAATGATCCATATTGACAAGAAAATATACAGTAACTTTGAAAGAGCAAGAGCCATTCTTAAAGTAGCTGCACAGTTTACTTATGAACTGCCCTATAAGCAGCTGAGATTGTTCTGTTTAGTTTCTCCATCACGGCTCGTTGGAGTTTATTTATCAAACATTAGCCGTCAAGACTTACTGACTCTTTAAGTGGAAGTAGTAATTTATTCAAGCAATCTGCACCACTCCAGTTGGCTTGAGGAAGATAGTTAAAAATCCCTGTTCATTCTGGTCCTGAATCATCGAGACAGCTGAAAGTGTCCAGTCATGCTGAACACCTGTTGCCATGCGGACCCGGAGCTCCCAGCATGCCGCAGTGCTGTCTGGGACCACAGATGGGCCGTGTTGACCCGAGAGCTGACTGAGCAGATTACTGCACGAGGCCCACATGTCAGCGTGTTACAGGCCATGACATCAGCAGACTGAGAGGTGGGACATGTTCACCAGGAGGATTCAGCTCACAAAGACCAAAGGAGACACTTAAATTTGCTCCTTAAGGGGAGACACTCAGGCAAAACTCAATTCTTTCAGTTTTCAGGTTTTGGGCCAAATCTGTCTCTGAACATACAAGCTTTCACCCGGAAACAGAAAATATGCCTAATCTTCACAATAACATGTTTAAATATGGCGCTGATTCAATGTTCCCCCATAGACTTATATGGGAGAACACAATTTCAAGGGCCTTTTTCTCCAAACACATGTTTCTGTCATTGTGGCGACACTATGTCCACGTCAGTCGGACCTAAAGACTTCACATTTTCCAGCCTTGGACTGAACAATATTTGGAAGATTTTTTCAGAGGGATTTTTTATTATTTAATCCCTTAAGCCCCATTTATTGAGTTTTGAATGTCAAAAAATAAGGTGAAAATTAAATTTTTCCACATTTTTCCACTAAAAAACAGCTTATTTTAAAACTAAACAAGAAATCCTAAATCCGCTCTGAGAAAGTCTTGGCAACTCATTCATCAATAAAATGAAACCATACATTTGAATGTAGCTCTGTCCATTATTCAGATTTCGTCGCCAAAAAGGGGCATTTTTAGGCATAAAACACCTTGTTCTTATATGAAAAGATAAAATGACAGAAAACTTGCATTGTGTTATTTTTCTCACATTTATGCCAGTGATCGACAGAAAAAGTTTCAAATTGATATCTGTAAATATACATTTTTCCCTATTCACCTGCAGCGTCTCGCCTTATTTAACAGACATTCACTTGGACACAGATCGAGGCTGTAACGTAAGATTATTGCACTCAGACAGTTTCCCCCATGGGAGGTTTAAATGGGAAACTGTAAATTCCAAGGCCTTTTTCTCACAATGTGGCAATGACATAGACACAAAACTTCCAAGTCAAGTCAAGTAGTTACTAAAAAAAGTAATCCGATAACAGTAATCCATTTCTAATTAGACAGAGCAAGTTAAAACAAGACTTAAAAATGCATATGACTGAAAGTATTTTATCTACACTCTTGCCTCTTACTGTAATTGATTAATTCTATGTTGATGTTTTAATTGATTGTATTTGTTTTCTTGTATTTATGCAACTGAAGAACTTTGAATTGCCTTGTGTATGAATTGTGCTCTACAAATAAACTTGCCTAATTAGTTACTGTTCTCACTGATCGGACACCATGTACAGCAACACTTTTGATACTCATCTCAGCCCGCAGTTAGCTTTGCCCGTTAGCCTGTTAGCTTCTTCTTCATGATTCCATTATAGTGTATTGGGGCCTACAACCCGGAGGCTGCAAAGTTGCAAGTGTGGTTTTCTGGTCAGAGACACCAGGGGGAGATGAAAGACCCTCCAATCCTCCCATAAACACTTGTATCACCCCCACAGGGATAAGGATTTATTAAGGTAAACACGTTACTTAGTGCTGCTTTAAAATGTGTCGGCAGTTTTTAATAACTTTTACTCAATGTCTGATTTATATTAAAAATAACTTTTGAAAACTCAGTGCATTCAGGGCATCGCAGTTCATTATAATGACATGTATCGCAATATAGATACAGACGCATCTCGTCATAGAAGGGGGCGTGGCCTCACCAAGGGGGAAACAGAATATCTTGGGAAACACAATTTTTCACTTTTTAGCCATTTTCTTCAACTGGCTAACGCCAGACTAAAATCACAAGTGATATTCAGTCTAGGGACCACCAATTCATTTTCTCGTAGGAGAGGTGTGGTTTACGGGGCGCTACGAACGTCTAGACGTCTATGCGTCTGCACGTAGCCATGGCCAATCGTATCATCGTATGAGATGACGTATGACGTACCCGCTGTAAACCTTCGAGCTAAACTATTTAGAACAAAGTCTAAAGCTCGATCGAAAAATAGCGTCGCGTCTGCTGCTGTCATGTTTGATCCGTAAATAAACTTTTTTTTTTTTTTATCTGTAAATAAACATCTTGCCGTCCCTCCTCGCTCTGTGATTGTTGGTCCCAAATCCACGCGAAATTTCAGCCATGGTCTCCAGGCTGTTGTGCAGTTCGAAATGATTCGAGCGCTCACAGCAGCACGGCGTTAGCCAGGTTACCATTTTCTGGTGGAATATGAACTTATTTATCACATACAAATAAAGTCAAGAGTAAATCGGGCCCATATGGATATTTTCTCACAGCAGATTGTTCTGCAGAAGGGAAAAAACGACAGTCGTAGCTATCGCTAGCTATCGTTAGCACGATATTAACATGTAGCATTCTCCGTTTTTTTTAAATGTATTTATGGGCTGTTGAACCACTTTGCTCCTCTCCATGTCTTTGTATCTTTATTTAGTAGAAACTATATTCATAATTCAGCATTTATTAAAAAAAAATTGGAATAATTACAGAAAGTTTAGATTTTTCTCAAAATTGTTTTCCCCCTTAACTGTTTTCAAACATGACCATATATGGGCGATTAAACCTGGCTCTATCCATTATACTCCATTATTGCCAATTTCTTTTACATGCAGAAGCTTATTTACTGTTCCGTTTAATTTACCATTCAGCTAACGTTCTCAACTCACTCATTTTAATAAGATTTTTATGCAGCTTTATTAACTGAAAGTGACTAAAACATTTCACTGCATTTAGAGTTCAGCCTTGTCTGTCTTTAACAATAACTGTGCTGTTTAGTCACCGCACACACCAATGAGCCAAGAGATATTTGTGCAGAAATAAAGTAATAAAACAACTATAACAGAACCCTGATTGGCAGAGTGGTCAGTGCTTTAGGTCCACAGCGACGAGCCTGACTTTCAAACTGAGTCCGGGCACCTTTAAATGTGTCCGTGGTTCTTGTGGAGGAAGCAGACACTCGGCAGCAGCAGACAGACATCGAAGAGAAACCACAGTGTTTTCATTTCAAGAGCAAACAAACGGGACAAAAGGCAGCCTTGGAAGACCAGACACATTGAAGGAAAGGTTATGAAGACTTTCCGACTCTGAACTAGTGTTTACTGAACAGCCTTTTATCACATCCTTTCATATTTTCACTTCCATCTGTAGCTCTTTTGAATAAACTGCAACATCTTTGACTTCTTTCACAGTCTCTCTCTCGTCATTGTGCTGCCGGCCTTCAGGGAGGAGACGTCACGGCGGAGCGTCCGGGCCAGGTCCATCCGACTGAAGTGCAACGACCAGGCTGACAGGACGCTGAACTCTCTCCCTTCCCTGTCCTCCCTCTGTTTCCGTTAAAACAACTCGGATATAAAGGCCTGTCACGACAACACAATCTGAAGTGTTGAAGCAGGAAACGATCGCAATAAACGATATTATTGAAGACCTTATAAAGTTTTGTTTGAAAAGCACTTAATCCTAGAAAAAATCCCATAATTAGCATGAAATACAATAAGACACAATGTACTTTGGGTAAAAACTAAAGTACTACATTAGAAAAATGGGGGGAAAATGCAGATAAAAGTACGGACGATAAATAATCAGCCTAATTGAACTATAAGTCGATATAGTAATTATTGTGACAGCCCTGTCCCCTACGCCTATAGATACAGACGCATCTCTGGAATCGCCCATATATGGTCATTTTTGAAAACAGTTAAGGGGGAAAACAATTTTGAAAAAATAAAAAAAAATTCATTTTCAACAAGAATGCGACAAAAACTCAACAAAAAAAGTGACAAAAATTCAACAAAAATGCGACAAAAATTCCACAAAAAAGTGACAAAAATTCAACAAAAATGCGACAAAAATTCCACAAAAAAGTGACAAAAACTCAACAAAAAAGTGACAAAAATGTGACAAAAATGTGACAAAAATGTGACAAAAATGTGACAAAAACTCAACAAAAAAGTGACAAAAATTCAACAAAAAAGTGACAAAAATTCAACAAAAAAGTGACAAAAAAGTGACAAAAATGTGACAAAAATGTGACAAAAATTCAACAAAAATGTGACAAAAACTCAACAAAAAAGTGACAAAAATTCAACAAAAATGTGACAAAAATGTGACAAAAACTCAACAAAAATGTGACAAAAACTCAACAAAAATGTGACAAAAATGTGACAAAAACTCAACAAAAATGTGACAAAAACTCAACAAAAATGTGACAAAAATGTGACAAAAACTCAACAAAAATGTGACAAAAATGTGACAAAAACTCAACAAAAATGTGACAAAAACTCAACAAAAATGTGACAAAAAAGTGACAAAAACTCAACAAAAAAGTGACAAAAACTCAACAAAAAATGTGACAAAAATGTGACAAAAACTCAACAAAAACTCAACAAAAATGTGACAAAAAAGTGACAAAAACTCAACAAAAACTCAACAAAAATGTGACAAAAAAGTGACAAAAACTCAACAAAAAAGTGACAAAAACTCAACAAAAATGTGACAAAAATGTGACAAAAACTCAACAAAAACTCAACAAAAATGTGACAAAAACTCAACAAAAATGTGACAAAAACTCAACAAAAATGTGACAAAAATGTGACAAAAACGAAAAAAACAGAAAAAGAAAAAAAAACATACAAAAGGTGACACAACACAGCAGCAGTGAGAGGAAAAAGGTCAGTTTTGTGGGTCTTAGCTTTCAAAAGAGGACAGAATGCATTTGGTTTAGGCGGGGGGTAAGAGGTTAAAATATATATTTGTGTAAGTGTCACATTTACGCTCATTTGGACCAGGCTGGTCAGAGTCCAGGGCTGTTTTCAGTCCCAGTCCGGCCCTGGATGAGCGGATCAGCGAGCAGCGTCCAGGAGCGACACAGGAGAGGATGTTTGTAGGATTCAGCCTAAGTTCAGACCTGGGTTGGAGCCGTTTAGTCGTAAATTAGACAAATAACCCGTGGGTCAGCACTTCGTAGACTTCTTTTTGGCCTTCCTGGTGTCATAAATATCTATGGAGGAAAAACGGCCAAAACCCGCGGACTTAGGGTGCGGCTAGAATATCTACTTCTCTCTGAGAAAGTGCAGCTCTGACGGCTCTGAGGTTTTGTCATTCGAAATAGTGAGTCCAAGGTTTGCAGGTTTTATACATGACACAACCAAAAACCTGCAGAAAGCTTAATGCCAGATGCTCTGCCAGAAAACTCACATTGTCGTGCACTTACAGGGAGATTCTTTTGAAGTCTTGAAAAGCCTATCATGTAAATAAACCTTTGTGCCACAGTCGAACACATCCTTCACTCGTGGTATCTTTTCAAGGAGCCGTTCAGAAAGAGCCGATTCAGTCACGAACGTCACACTCTCTCTGTCCTCTGGTTTCCCTTGAACGACGCCAGAGAAGTCCTGCTGGCTCGACTGAAAACGCTCCGCTGGATTTCACGCCTTGTTGTTCGCAGATGGATTACAGACGGTGCAGTTCGGTGCCCACTGTCTGAGGCTAGATGTCCTGAAGCCAAACTGGGCCAAGAGACAATGAGTATGGACTACTTCCTCTCCCTATGTCAGGCATTATCCCACCAAATTAAAGGAATAGGCCACTGTTTTTCCGTACTGAGATATGTTCTTACCTGAGCTTTGACGAGTTCTTTAGGACCCGTCTGAAATCCGCGCAGTAATCTTCACTTTACTGCGCGGATTTCGAACTACTCCTCCTGGTATTATTACACCTTACAATATAGTCCCGCCTTTTATCCGCTTAGAAAATCCACATTGTTTAATTGTGTGTAATTATACTTTGTAGTGGAACACTTCACGTAACCATATTTAAATAGGGAAAACGTGGAAGAGCTTGGTAGCTTCTATCTTGACCTGTTTTGGAGCTATAGAGGAGAGAGGGAGAGGCTAAATGCTAACGCCGTCTGCGCTGTGTTTACGTGACTGACGATCAGACAGGTCCTAAAGAACTCGTCACAGCTCAGGTACACAGCAAATTCAATAGTGTTAAATTTACAGAGTTGTCATTTTCAGATTAAATTCTGACACTGTGGAGTAGAACAGATGTGCTGAACACTCTCTGTACTTCATCAGTCTCACTTTACAGTGTTTGCAATTGGTGCAGTGTTGGTGTCAAGTGATTTGAGAGTTGACTGTACTCCTGAAGTGTATATATGAGGTTGAGTCGCCATGGTCCGCATCCTGACGTCAACACGTTTATCACGCCGTCTTGTTCAAACCAAGCCACACCTACTGGGACGTTACGCTTTTGGCGAAACTGGCGGACTTTCGTACAGATCTCCAACACAAAAAAAACCTCGATGAACTTCGCCTTCAAGGAGGACTCGGTAAGTTCATTTTTTTTAACAACGTTTTGACTCTTATATTCTTTTTTCAATCTATCTCAATCTATTTCATCTTTGCATTCTCTAACTTTTTAACGTTTCAACGTTTGAATGCAATAAATTCCGAAAGGTGCCATTCTTTGTCTGACAAACGTTTGCGAAAATTACAACAGAATCTACTGTGACGGTAGATTTTGCTAATATTTATTGCAAACTACTGCGGGGACTGCTTTTAGCGACTGGAAGCTGTACTCGATGGGTTTAATGTTATAACATCGTGAATTTGAACGTCCTCACTGGGACTACCGACGCCTACAGCGAGTGACGCCGCCTTCCATGCTTCTTGTTCGGATTCAACATTTAAGCTAGCGTGAGTGCGAATGTGTCTGACTCTGAAAATGTCGAAGATGCAACCACACGGCGATTTGGGCGGGTGGCTCTGGTGTAATTAGTTACCGGGGAGTAGGGAAATCTTAATTTTGTCACTTCTGGGCTGGGACACAGTCTGCAAATATCTGTTGTCAGCAAACTACCGCGACTGAAAACATACGTGCTTGCTCTGCTAGCATAGCCGCGCTAGTGTAGAAGACAATGAGCCCGCGGAAAATGTTTGCAAACTGTCTGGATGTTTCGTGTGTTTTAGGCACCGTCTTCGACTGGCACTGCCCTCATTCAGGAGGAGCAGGGTGAGCAGAAACAACCGTGAGAAGAGCTGACGTTGAATATCAGGTGAATGTTTATATTAACGCAGGATATAAAGAGGTACATACATACATACAACACACTCGTAGCCACATGTACAGTGCAATTGATTGTTGTGTTTTTGCTTTCGAGGAAGACGTCCACAATGATGTTCAAAGTAGAATACCAGGGGAAGAAGAAGTACATTAAAATGAATGGAGTGTCATTTTCTTCATTTATCAAAGAAGGTAAAAAAAAAAAAAAAAACATTAGCAGAGCGCCTTTCATTATTATGCATGTTACTTCTTTATATACACATTACATGTAATTCCAGCAATGCGAAACTATAGGGAGCATAGCTGTTGTGTATTTGTATGGTGGGCAAACGGCTATTTTTTCCATGCATGAAGAGCTGTTTGAATAGATCCCAGATCTTTTATAGCGCAGATCTTTTTTACAGAAGCAATGCTCTATTTGTGAACATTGTTTTGACCCACTAACTATTATTATCTGCTTAATACATTTGCGTTGCCCACCAAAGCCTCAAGCGTGACAACACAGCGATCCCCCTCCATAGATTTTACTTGAAGTGAGTTGGGAAGTGATCCTATTACAATTATTGCTATGTTAATTTTTTTTAAACGACAGGCTTACAGTCAATCCTCTGGCAGTAACAGCTCAGTAAGGCCACAATAATTTATTTCCTATTGAATACAATCGGATTACATATATTTCCACATTATCCAGCCATATATAAAAAAAATGACTAAGCTATAATTTGCACCGTAGTTGTATATACCTAAATAAAAAATCATTTCCGTTTTTTGATAAAATAGAAATGTATGTTTTGTCCTAGGTCCCTACGTTGGTATTTTTATTAGTCAAAGTTGTATATTTGTGATTTGTATTTTCTCAGCAAAAGAGAAGTTTGGCATTCTCAGTAACAGCGTGTATCTCATGGATGATAGTGGGACAGAGGTTGATGACGATGTGTTTGCTGATATTGTAGAAGCAAACCCGAATATGACTTGGACAATTGTTGATTCCCTCTCAGTCCCAGGTAAGAAAAAAAAATATATATTTTAGTACACTACACACCAACTTTATGTAAGAGCATTGTCCATGTTTTTCTTTCTCCATTTCAGATTCACCTGCTTCATCTTCCTGTACAGACACCCTGTCTCTCTCATCACACTCATCTGAGTCTGATCATTACTTCACATCACCAAAGCGGCTGAGGGTTGATGACAATTCCATAGAGGCGAAAGAGGTGAGATTGTATTCTGCATTTTGTGTACTTTGTGTGTTTAGTTGGATGATAATTTGACTTTTTTGAATACTTGTCTTTTGCACTTTTTGTTTAAAGCTTGTCAAAACGCTTTTGGAATCAAAGACTGGAGGAGAAAGAATACTCCAGGAATACAGCCAGTCCAAAAAGATAACGGATCAAGTACGTCGGAAGCTTGTCAATATGGTCGTCGCTGATATGATGGAGAAGTACGGGTATGCATTATGCTTTTTATGTACAGTATTTCTAGAAAACATGCGATTTGCGTGCATTTGTATCATAATGGCATGGGTCATGCAAATACAGTGTAATTGTATCGCTTTTTAGCTGGGACATGGCAGGAATAAAATGTTTAACATTTTGAGAGATTTGAAATATTAATGGTGAAGTAAATTAAATTAAGATTGTTTATTATCAATTCAGGAGCGCTCCACCTATGGATGTTCGAACCAGATACGCTGTTGGCATTGTTGCACTTTTCCCTTCACTTAAAGATCCCTACTCCCAAAAAGGATATGTGAGTAGACATTTTCAGACAGTACATTTTATGAAAAATTGAAACAACGTTGAAAAAAAGGAGATTTAAATATGTCATAAATAACTTCCCTGTTCTGTTTGTTTTTTTAGGAACATTTCTTTGACGCAAGCAGTAATGAGGGGTACATCGCTTGGAAGTTAAAAAACATGCAGAGGGAGCAAAGCCTTGGCAGGAGGAGCAGCAGCTCTACCAACACTAAAGAAAAGGGACCAGAGGTTGAAAGAGTGGTGGCTACAGCTGAGCAGTTAGAAGGGGACCAGTGTTTGGAGGCCATCTCTCTCCTGAAGCACAGCACAGACACCGAACAGATCTTCATGAAAATGAAACAAACATTCCAGTACAGGCAGACACTGATTCATAATCCTGAGAAGTCTAGCACCGTGTTCACAGTCTTCCCTAGATTCCTTGACACAGTGGGATTGGTGAGTTTTATATTTTAGTTATGTTTAGTTGGAACAAATGGTCACTGTGTCTAAAATCTATCCTGATCTGCCATGTGATTTCTTTTCCTCCCATAGGTCCAACAAGACTTCCAGCTGCTGTTTGGAGATGAGACCGCGTCAAAATTGTTGGAAAAGTGGGGGACGTCACTGAAAACTAAAATTATCCAAGAAGCAAACAACATCACCAAAACTCCCATGCTTGAGTCTCTGATCCATGCTGCTGAGGGGAACCCAGATGAAGATGTTTCGAGTAAGTTAACAATCAATCACATTTTGTTCATGTTCAACTGTTCAGTCATGAGTGATTAAGTAAAAATGTTTATTATTAAGGCTGGGACAGTGACATGGCCTCCCTGCTGCTGATGGTTTTTCTTCTGCCTCCTGCGCCTGGTGGGAAAAAGAGACCTGTGAAGATCAGTGTACGGGAAGCTGTAGATCGTGTTGTGAAGTTTCACAAGGTCAGTGGCTTAAGTTTGTACCAATGTTGGTCTCACAGCATTTCAGGTTGACTGCATCTTTAATAACCCTGCTGTTTTCTCAGTCAATTCTTAAAGTGCCCAATGCGTGTACATTCATCACAAATGACGCTCAGTTTCTTAAGTTTTGATGTAGGCACACACTCCTAAGTTGTAGGACTAGGAAATGGTAAACAGTCACAATTGGTAAATGACACCACTGTCGTCCCATTAAATGTATATATTATACATTTGAATTTAGAATTTTTCTTTATCATACATTTACTACATATTTATCATAATTTTCAGTTGCCAATTACATAAAAAAGAATGTATATGTATATATATATATATATATATATATATATGTATATATATATATATATATATATATATATATATATATTTTTTTTTTTTATTAAAAAAAGAATTATATTAATATTTGTTATTTTTTTTATAGTCTGGCCGCAGCCTGGAGGAGGTGACTGGTGCAGACAAGGGGAGACAGCCATTTATCCTGGCAGTTGGATTATCAAGAGATGGCATCCATGACTACTACATCGCGGTGGATGGACAACTCCTTCCTTGCAAGGCTAAGTCATCCCTGTCAGCCTTTGATGAACTTTTCAAAACACATTATGTGTTTGGCATCTCTTATGACCAGGCTCTGAACAACATGTACACATTTGTACAAACCACAATCTACAACATTGATGTTGGGCTTTGTCACGAAAGCCCAAGGGTGAAGGACATGAGATCAAAGGTCTTGTGCTAAGAGCATTCAAACATGGGTCTTCGGTGTTTTGTATGCAAGCAAACATTAAGTAATGTAAAGGAATTGGTTCGACATCTCAAGTTTTTGCATGCGTTTTATCCTGGCAAAAAGTTTCTTCTGACCTGTGATCAAAGTGGTTGTCATCAAAAATTTCAGACATATTCAGGCTTTAGGAAACATCTTAACACAAAGCATTGCAATGGCAATCTAAATGATAGTGATAGCAATGATGATGAAGAACCAATCCCTCCTTCAGCTGCTGTTTGTGATCAACATAATTTGTCATCTAGTTGTCTAACAGAACACGCAGAATGTTCAACTAGTGCTGCAAGTCACAGAAAAAAATACCCAAGACATGTGTGCATCCCTTATTGCAAAACTTAAAAGCAGTGGTGTGCCAACTACAGTTGTTTCATCAGTTGTTGAGAATATGGAGGAGCTTGTACATGAAGTACACTCAAATATAAAACATGATGTTGCAAACTTATTCCCCAATGATACAAATACACAGGCAACATTAAGCAATTTTTTTGAAACCCTTGAAAATCCATTCACACATGTAAATACAGAGACAAAATGGAAAAGGTACTTTAATGACAAGTGTGGCATGGTGGAGCCAGTTGAGATCCCACTTGGTGTGAGGTATGACATTAGAAGGAATAGGGCTTCAGGCAGATATGACCAAGTTCCTGTGACAGATAAATTTGTGTATGTCCCCTTACTAGAAACTTTAAAGTTTATATTTTCAAACAAAGAAATTAGAAACTACCTTGTTCAATCTTGTGAACAGAGTGATGTTTATTAAGATTTTTGTGATGGCACATACTTCAAAGAGCACCCCCTTTTCTCTCAGAAAATTAATTCTCTTCAAATACAGTTATTTTTTGATGAATTTGAAACGGCAAATCCACTTGGGTCAAAGCATGGCATCCATAAGATTGGTATTATATATTTTATTTTAAGAAATTTTTCCCCAAAGATAAATTCTGCCCTGATGAACATTCATCTTGTTTCACTTTTTCATAGTGACGATGTAAAAAAGTATGGATTCAATGCAATACTAGAGCCGCTGATGCATGACCTAAAAATTCTTGAGAACAATGGAATTGAGGTTCCTTTCTCTGATGAACCTCTGAATGGGACAGTTGCTCAAGTAACTGGGGACAATTTGGGATTGCACACACTTCTTGGATATGTTCAGTCATTTAGCGCAAATTCTTTTTGCCGTTTTTGTTTAGCTGATAAGGATACTTGTCAAACTGTTTTCTGTGATGATGATGCAAGCATAACATTACGCAGTAGAGAACTACATGCTCAGCATTGCAAGGACATTGAAGAAGATTTCAATAACATGTTACAGGTTCAATAAAAAAAAGTTTTAATGGAAAGAAATTTAAACTGACTGGTGCTTTTTGTATTGGTAGCATGTGCTTTAATTGATTGTAAATTGTATATAATTTTTTTTTAACTCCTATCAGTTGCTATACAACACCGAGTAAGATTCAGTTTTAGCAATTTGTAGTGTCCAATAAACACTAATTTGGAGTAAATATTAACACTCAGCAGTTGTAATACGACACCGAGCAAGATTAATTTTTAGTGTCAAATAAACACTAATTTGGAGTAAATTTGAACACTGCAGTTGCAATGCTACACCGAGCAAGATTACATTTTAGCTCTTTTCGGTGGCCAATAAACACTTTGTTGGAATATATTTTAACTCTTTAAAGTGGGCACATAACACTGGGTTATAGTCATTGAAGTGCCAATGAGGGTACATTTTTACTCTTCACAGTGTTTAAATCTCAGTGTTTAAAAAAAACTCTATGGACAGTGTTAAATGTACTCCAACTATTTGGACCCAAATAAACCCCGAAATTGGTGTTAAATGTACTCCTATAGAGTTGAATATACACTGTCATTTTTGCTGTGTAAGAACATATCTCAGTGTGGAAAAACGGTGGCCTGTTCCTTTCAGCCTCATGTGAAGTATTTTTTGTTTTTTACTTTCCTATTTCAAGCGAGATTTACCCTAGAACTGGTCTGAAATGTCCTCAAACAAGCAAAGCAAACTCGGTCCGATCGGGAAAAGTGTCTAAATGAGTGAAAACCGCTCAAAACAAGAAACATTTCCTCAATTCAAGTCATTTAAGACAATGCTTGATATTGACTTTTTGCAGTGCTGGTTTTGTCTAGTTCATGCAAACGCAGTTTCCTGGATAAGCCGATATCCAGGTTATTAGAAATCTGGATATTCCCACAGTTTCCAGGATACTGCACCATGTAAACACAGCATCCTGTTTTTTGACCATGGCTGATGAACTGAGCATGTGCAAACCTTTGAAACAGACATGGCAGGAGCAAAAACTTTCATACAGCCACTTTATCTTAGGGCTGTGCAATTAATCGAAATTCGATTACGATTTCGATTACAACAGTAAACGATTACAAAATTAGCATAATCGCAAAAAATCGATAATTTTTTTTTGTAATTTAAAAAATATATATATATATATATATATATATATATATATATATATATTTTTTTCTAATTTAAAATTTTTGGATTTTTGTCTTTTTTTCTGCTGGATTTTGTATTTTTTTTTTTGATGGATTTTTGTCTTTTTTTGCTGGATTTTTGTCTTTTTTTGCTGGATTTTTGTCTTTTTTTTGCTGGATTTTTGTAATTTTTTTGATGGATTTTTGTCACTTTTTTATGGATTTTTGTCTTTTTTTGATGGATTTTTGTCACTTTTTTGATGGATTTTTGTCTTTTTTTGATGGATTTTTGTCTTTTTTTTGCTGGATTTTTGTAATTTTTTTGATGGATTTTTGTCACTTTTTTATGGATTTTTGTATTTTTTTTTGCTGGATTTTTGTCACTTTTTTGATGGATTTTTGTCTTTTTTTGCTGGATTTTTGTCTTTTTTTGCTGGATTTTTGTCTTTTTTTCTGCTGGATTTTTGTCACTTTTTTGATGGATTATTTTAAAGGCAACAAATAATCGTTTGAATAATCGTTATTTCAATTATGACAAAAATAATCGTGATTATTATTTTTTCAATAATCGAGCAGCCTTACTTTATCTGGTACCTTTTTAAACCAGACACTGAAGCAACCTTAATATTTAAGACTTAATATTTAAGACTAGGCTCAAAACGTACCTCTTCGAATGAGCTTATAATCAGGTCAGTTAAAGCTCTGACCCACAGCCTGAAGTGAAGCTGCCTCAGGAGGAACACTGCTGTGGGAAGTACGGTCCACTGAGCGCTGTCCTCTTCTTACTGCAGACTTTGTCTTATCATGATACAATATTTAATTTATCTGTAGTCTGTTCATCACTATTCACATGGTGTCTCCCCCCCCCCCCCTCGGGAGTGCCGGTCTAGATCGAACAGAGTAACCTGGGTGAACGGAGGAACGCAGTAATCTTCACTTTACTGTGCGGATGCCAAACTACTCCTGGTATTATTACGCCTTACAATATAGTTCCCCCTTTTATCCGCTTAGAAAATCCACATTGTTTAATTGTGTGTAATTATACTTTGTAGTGGAACACTTCACGTAACCATATTTAAATCGGGAAAACGTGGAAGAGCTTGGTAGCTTCTATCTTGACCTGTTTTGGAGCTAGTATCGCTTTTTTTGTTCGTTTTGTCAGACACTGAGGTTAGAGATGTTAAAGATCTTTTACCTTTACATGTTTCAGCGCCATCTGCAGGCCGTCATCAGAAGTATCACCGGCGTTCGGTGACGTGTCACTTATCAGCTGTTCTTACTTCCGAGGCGTGACCAGTCGGACGGTCCCAACAGGTCCGACAGACTGGCCACGCCCCCTGCCACCAGGAGGCGGGACCAGTCTGACGGTCCCAACAGGTCCGACAGACTGGCCACGCCCCCTGCCACCAGGAGGCGGGACCAGTCTGACGGTCCCAACAGGTCCGACTGACTGGTCACGCCCCCTGCCGCCCGGTGTATTCAGGGCGACAGGGGGCGTAATCATTGGGGGAGGGTGTCCCAGGTGTAGGACAGGAGAAACGCTCCTTCGTCCCGGTTGATGGTGTCGGTGCTCCGTTTCCTGATTTCTATGGCTTCTTTTATCCAGCGTTTGAATTTATTGGTTTCCGAACCAATGACCAACCAATTGTTGGGACCGTCAGACTGGTCACGCCTCTTTAGTAAGAACAGCTGATAAGTGACACGTCACCGCACGCCGGTGATACTTCTGATGACGGCCTGCAGATGGCGCTGAAACATGTAAAGGTAAAAGATCTTTAACATCTCTAACCTTAGTGTCTGACAAAACCAACCTAAAAAGCGATACTAGAACACAAGTAGACACAATGAACGTTACGAAGTTTATACTGTTTTGGAGCTATAGAGGAGAGAGGGAGAGGCTAAATGCTAACGCCGTCTGCGCTGTGTTTACGTGACTGAAGATCAGACAGGTCCTAAAGAACTCGCCAAAGCTCAGGTAAGAACATATCTCAGTGTGGAAAAACGCTGGCCTGTTCCTTTAACCAGGAAAGTCCCACTGAGATGAAGAATCTCTGTCGGGGGAGTCCTGGCCTCAGATTGGAACTCAGGGACTAATAGCAGATAGAGCGGCCGCCCCACCTGCATTTAGGTAAATGTTTAATGGAAACTAATGTGCCGCCTTTATGTAAATATGACGTGTCTCGCTCCTGAAGTTTCCTCAAAGCATCTTCTGTTTGTAACTTAGGGAGAAAAGGTTGGCGTTTTTCTTGTAAAACATTATTGATATTCAGCTTTTTTTGTTAAACACCAAACTCCATAACGGGATGATCTAAAACATGTTAAAACCACCGGGCTGTGGATCGTCCCCAGAAGGAATCCTGTTAACCCTACATTAAGCACAACATGTCAGCACGTTTGATTCATCCGGCATATGCAACACAGTCTCTTTAAAACCTATAATGTGGAGCCGTAACACCTCCTAAATCAGCTTACACCGGCGGGACCCTCCCCCAAATCCCCCGGCGACACAGGCCCAGGCACAGGGGGGGGGGCGACGAGCACCGAACATGGAGGAGCTCTGATCTGCACGAGACCAGAAGTGTTTATTAATCTGCAACAAAAACGGGTGATTCAAACACTGGGGAATGATTATATTTTCAGTGACTGTGCTCACGTTAAACACATCCAGGAGTAAAAACACAAACTTCTAAACCAATAAAAAACAGCATTTCAAAACAGAGACCAAGTATTAAAGGAGTTTCTCGGTTGTTTCAGCTCAAATAAATGATACAAATGTCAAATAACTGGTCTCATATGGAAGAATATATTATCATTATTGTTCTGTTTGTAGTTCCACATGACAAATATTTTAGTGTAGGGATGTTCAGGCATCAGGATTGAAAACCGAGCATCGTTTACAGGTACACTGGAAAAAGAATTATCATCTTAAAGGGGGGGTATTCTGCAAAATGGACTTTTTCAAGCTTTCCATCCTGTTATTCTGTCACTCCCTCATTAAAAACATGCCTGAAGTGTTGCCTTGGCACATTCACGTATTTCTGAGTAATCTGTACAAACTCTGATGGCGGCCATTTTAGGGATAGGTTTGCCTGAGTCCTCCTAGGAACGCCCCCACCTCCTGGAGACGCCTCCGAGCTTTGGTCACCAGCCGAGTAACCAACCACTGCTCCTCAGCAGAACCCCCTCCCCACTGATGCCACAGACAGCGTGTGGAGGGGGCGTGTCTAAAGGCTCAGAGGTTCTTAAAGAGACAGAGGCCTATTTCAAGACATTCACTACAGCCATTTTGAGAGAGACATTTTATACAAGGCAGTTATTCTAATTTACTGCATTTACAGACCAACAGAAGGTTTGTCATCATTGTAGTGAGATATAGACTGGTGCTATGGGACTGACAAAAGCAGAACACCCCCTCTGTGAGAGACTAGATGCAAGTTGGCCATTAAGTCGTTTCTCTATTTTTACCAGTATATTGGAAAAATTAACTGTACCCAGCCCTACTCAGGTCTCATTTTACTGTACGCAGCAAACACGTTCTCTAGCCTATAGGTATGTTACGTTTATGGACAAATCTGATCTTATGAACGGATATTTAATGCAAGTACCGGATCCAAGCGAGAAGATATTTTTTATGAATCCCAAACATTCAGCTACAAGAAGTCGGTGTCGTTTCACCATTTTACTCAGGGTTTGTTCATTCTTTGGGCAAGTTTAATCATTGTTTCTTCACCATTTCAATCACTCATTTCAATCTTTTGTTATAGTAAACTATGATAAACTCTCTTAGGGATAATCTGACCAGCAACCATTTCAGATCGCACTAGCGGCAGCTTCTATAAACCTATTACAAGCCACTGAACAAAGTGCACAGCTTTTAGTGAACAAGACGAGCCTGTGGTTGAGCTCCATCTATCTTGTCCACAGCCCAGGGCCGGACTGGGACTGAAAACCAGCCCTGGACTCTGACCAGCCCGGCCCACATGAGCGTAAATGAGACACTTCCACAAATACATGTTTTAACCTCTTACCGCCGCCTAAACCAAATGCATTCTGTCCTCTTTTGAAAGCTAAGACCCCCATCTTTTTCCTCACGCTGTTGCTGTGTTGGGTCACCTTTTGTATGTTTTTTTTTTCTTTTTTTTTCATTTTTGTTGAATTTTTGTCACTTTTTTGTTGATTTTTTATTGAATTTTTGTCACTTTTTTGTCACATTTTTGTCACATTTTTGTCACTTTTTTGTCACTTTTTTGTTGAGTTTTTGTTGAATTTTTGTCACTTTTTTGTCACTTTTTTGTCACATTTTTGTTTAATTTTTGTCACATTTTTGTTGAATTTTTGTTGAATTTTTGTTGAATTTTTGTCACTTTTTTGTTGATTTTTTGTCACATTTTTGTCGAATTTTTGTTGAATTTTTGTCACTTTTTTGTCACATTTTTGTTGAATTTTTGTCACATTTTTGTTGAATTTTTGTTGAATTTTTTTTGAATTTTTGTCACTTTTTTGTTGATTTTTTGTCACATTTTTAATTATTTTTCAAACATTTTTGTCACATTTTTGTTGAATTTTTGTTGAATTTTTGTCACTTTTTTGTTGATTTTTTGTTGAATTTTTGTCACATTTTTGTTGAATTTTTGTCACATTTTTGTCACATTTTTATCACATTTTTAATTATTTTTTCTATCATTTTTTCTTGTGTTTTATTGCCCATGTTTTTCTCTTTTTCTCGCCATTTTGACGCTTTTCTTTTCAGCTTTTAGATTCGGGTAAAGCTCGGTTGCGGCGGGACCAGTGGCCCTTCTGTGCCCCTCCAGACTGGACATATGGCCGGTCCGCCCCTGTCACGCTGCGTTCACACACAATAAGGATGTTTCCCCCCATAAGACCCTCAGAATCTGCAGAATCTGCTGCAAACAGGCCGCGCGTCCTCACAGTCTCATCCATGACTCCGGTGCCAAAACCCCGCTCCGTTACTGCGCGGTAACGACACGGAGGGATTGCAGTGAAGGCAACACCGCAGTCCGTGCTGGTGTAAGAGCCTCCCACACAACAACCACATGCTTCTCTCTGAGTCATAACATTGCAACACACGAGCCACGCCAGCGACACGAATGACGCGCGTGCAGTTTTCTGTCTGCAGGTTAACGCGCGTTTACGCAGACGTGGATGAAATGAAGGAGTTCTTACCCAGGAGCAGAACGCAGAGCGGGCCCCTCATGTCTGCTGCAGTGCACGGCTCGGGTTCTGAACGGACGGACCACGGGGGTTGTTGTTGTGGGTGTTTTCTGCCGTTGTAGGAGCTCTCCGGGCGGGCGGTGGAGGCGCGGTGGAGTCAGGGCGCAGCGCGGCGCGTGGCGGAGGCGCGCGGAGGGTAAAGGACAGACGGAGGGACAGGTGGCGGCGGACACTGGGCAGAGGGAGCAGCGGTCACGGCGGCTCTGAGCTGCTGCTGCTGCTGCTGCTGCTGCACCGAGGAGGCAGGAGGAGAGAGAGGGGAGAGAGAGAGAGGCGCTGTCCGGCCGCGAGGGGTCGCTGTTTACACTGATCTGAATGACATGCATGAATTTATCAGAATGGGTTTTGACTGTGGAGGTGCATTCACAAACATCACTGAGCATCACCGGATTTGCAGAAATAATAAACAAAATTGAATAAGAAATAAATAAAATAATGGCGATTTAATTAGTGTGGTTTACTAGGGCTGCTCGATTATTGAAAAAATAATAATCCCGATTATTTTTGTCATAATTGAATTCACGATTATTCAAACGATTATTTGTTGCCTTTAAAAAAATCAGGCAAAAAAAGTGACGAAAATCCAGCAAAAAAATGACAAAAAAACATCAAAAAAGTGACAAAAATCCAGCAAAAAAAATGACAAAAAAACATCAAAAAAGTGACAAAAATCCAGCAAAAAAAGACAAAAATCAGGCAAAAAAAGTGACGAAAATCCAGCAAAAAAATGACTAAAAAATGACCAAAAAAATTACAAAAAACATCAACAAAATGACAAAAATCCATCAAAAAAAGACAAAAGTCCAGCAAAAAATGGACAAAAATCCAGCAAAAAAATGACTAAAAAATGACAAAACAACATCAACAAAATGTCAAAAATCCAGCAAAAAAAGACAAAAATCCAAAAATTAAAAATTAGAAAAAACAAATGTGGAAAAAAAAATTTTAAAATTTTTTTTTTGAAAAAAAAAAAAAAAAAATTGAAAAAAAAAATTATAATCGATTTTTTGCGATTATGCTAATTTTGTAATCGTTTATTGTTGTAATCGAAATCGTAATCGAATTTCGATTAATTGCACAGCCCTATGGTTTACATCAGAACACATGTGATATGGGTAAAGTGGGACACGTAACTTTAATCATAATTATTTTTTAAAGTGTCATATTTTATTACTAAAAATACAAACACACCCAATAATTAGAATGTGCAGGATAAGAAAATAATGGTTCTGTGGATACAAGTTCACTTCATGTGTGGTGGCAAACCATAATCTACCACCAAGTAGTGAAAAAGCGGAGGTGTGTTCAATGACAGAGCATTTGGGGATTTATTTAAGGTCATAACTTTTTAAAACTAACAGATGCAGATTTTTGTTGATACATTATATAAGGAAATGCATCTGCAAACAAAACATCTCAAAATCACATGTTTACTCTTTATACTTTTATTTTTATAAGAGATTTTATCGCTGTCCCACTTTACCAACGTGCTATTGGTAAAGTGGGACAGTGTATTTTTGTGGAAAATCCTGGGTATTCGGTGTTTCTTTTATTCACACATCTTCAAATTAGATCAATTTAACTCTATATTTCTTGTTTTGATCAAGTTTTCTGATGATCACATTTCTGACTGAAGTTTTAACTGTAGTTCTTGTTCACTATGAACTCTTGATCGCCGTTTAGCAACATTTCAACATGAAGTTGTTCTTTCTTAGGTTTCTAAGTTCTTTAACTGTAGATTAAAAAAAAAAATGAAGATATATTTCCTTGCAAATCTTTAAAACATGTTTGTTCCCATATACTTCACCAATCGAAGGCGGCCTGAGTTCACAGATTAACATGTGTTTTTTGGGCGTGTCCTTCATGTTATTCCTCACTCATTTATAAACAAAAGTAAATCTGATGAAGGCACTTTACAGTATTATTCTTCCATTGTCCTGCCACTCGTTTTCAGTTTATGCCAAAGCTCCCGGTTAGTTCTTCCACACTGGAACATGTCTGACGGCACAGGCTGCACATCAGACACAGGTGCATGATGGGCCGATGTCTCACACGACAGTTAGAACAACCACTACAACCATTCTCTGTTGTTATCATTCACAACCTCTTCACATATTCAAAAAAGTATTTGCTACAATAATATTAATGATTTTGAATACAAAAAATACCATGTCCCACTTTACCAATAGCACCTCGAAAAATGTATCATTGGACCAACCTGTGTTTGAGGCAAAATTATAACTTCTGTGTTAAACATTTGACTTTTTTTCCTCCACTGGTGTAAAATAGAATCTAAAGCTTTTTAAAAATATACAACATTAAAGACTTTGGTATTTAATTCCAAACCAAAAATGAGGTGGAAACTGAATTTTCAAAAAGTGTCCCACTTTACCCATATTCACCCTAATAAATAAACAAAATAATGGCGATTTAATTAGTATGGTTTAATCAAAACACATACACCGCAGTCTTTTTCCACCTCCACTTTTTATTCTTTTTATTTATTTATTTTTAGCTAAAGTTCGTCTGTGGGAAATCTCAACCAGCATTGACAAACATGGCGGGTCTGACGTCACGCAAAACAGGTCGTGGGCCCGTTTGACTGACTAAAATGGTCTGGCAGTGGAATTAAATGTGATAAACTTTTATAAACTTTAAGGTAGACATGTGAAAAATAGACCTATGTCATACATCAAATGATAAAAGCGTTTTATTGAACAAGAACTAGCAGTTCAGGAAAATCCACCGTTACCGTGGTCACCAAGCTAGCATACATTTTCCATAGATACAGACGGCATCTCTGGAATCGCCCATATATGGTCATGTTTAAAAACAGTTAAGGGGGAAACAAGTTGGGTAAAAATCTAAACTTTCTCTAATTATTGCTGGGTTGCAGGTTCTAGAATGTGATGATGTCATCGGGCCCAGCGGGGGGCAGGAGCCAGTTTTTCCTATTAACAGCATTACACTTTCGCAAGTCGTAGTTACAAAGAAAATGTATGGATTAGAAAAATGATCATTAACATCAGTCACTGTGTCCATGATCTATCTGTAAAAGACCAAAAATTTCCTCAAAAACAAAATCATTTTTCCTCTATATAATAGTATAGGCCTTTAGATTGTTGTGACGTCACCTGCAACCCAGCAATTCAAAAACTACTTTAACAAATGCTGAATTATGAATATAGTTTCTACTAAATAAAGATACAAAGACATGGAGAGGAGCAAAGTGGTTCAACAGCCCATAAATACATGAATAACGGAGAATGCTAACATGATGCTACATGCTAGCATCGGGCTAATGCTAACGGTTAGCTAGCGTGAGCTACAACTGCCGTTTTTTCACTTCTACTGAACAATCTGCTGTGAGAAAATATCCATATTTAGACTTGACTTTATTTATGTGATAAATAAGTTAATATTCCACCAGAAAACGCCAAAAAAGAGGGAAAATTGCGTTTCTCTAAAGATTCTATTTTCTCCCTCGGCGAAGCCACGCCCCCTACTATGACGAGATGCGTCTGTACCTATTGACAAACATGGGTCTCCATGGTAACCGGCGCGCAAAATAGGTCGTGCGCCCCTTTGATTGACTGGAATGGTAGTGGAATTAAATTTGATGAACTTTTATAAACGTTTAAGGCAGACATGTGAAACAGACCTATGTCGTACATCAAACGATAAAAGCATTTTATTGAACGAGAACTAGTAGTTCAGGAAAATCCGCCGTTACCGTGGTTACCAAGTTCGCATACATTCCCCATAGACCGACATTAGCTAAACACGGTTTAAAAAGTGAAGGAAAAAAGCAGTGGATCAGCTCCGTTAGCTGCTGAGTCACTACTGGTCAACACGTAACTCACTGTGGTGTCCAAGTGTTTTAATGTGAACTCCAGAGTTTTATCTTATAAAATCTCCATAGATACAGACGGCATCTCGTCGTAGAAGGGGGCGTGGCCTCGCCAAGGGGGAAAATCTTTTTTTTAATTATTTTTTTTATTATTATTTTTATTTACAATTACATGTACAAAACAAGTAAAGCACTATTGATGATCTGTTCAGATTACAATGTTCACAAGCAGTAAAAGAAAAAAACATACATAAATAAAACAACAAGGTGCAGTATAGTTAGAGGTTAATGTACTTCCAAGGGGTTACACAGGTCTGGGTATTACTCAGGAGTTCATAAACAGATTCATAAATATATTCGTTATTATTGGTGCTTCTATATTTGAGGGATTTTAAATAACTGTCAAAGTCCACAAGAAACCGTTTAAAGTTTGAGGATGATTTAAGTATTTTTTGTTTATGTATAAAGAATTTTCCGAGACAGAGAACTACATTATAACACATTTGATTGTTCTTGTTCTGAAGAAGAGTTCCAAAAGTGATGCTGTCTCTTGAGATGGGGATTGGGATTTCAATTTGCCGTTGTATCCAGTCCTGTAAGTTCTTCCAAAATATTTGAGTCTTGGTACATTCAAAAAAAATATGATCCGTTGTCTCCACATTGTTCTCACAGAAAGTACATGTATTATCATCAATATTAAAACGCTTTTTTAGCAATACTTTTGAGGGATAAACAGCATTCATAATTTTAAAGTGTGTCTCTTTGGCTTTTGGTTGAATAGGAAGTTTTAAGTACAGTGTCCTTAGTTTATTAATGGATTTTTTAGCCAAGGGGGAAAATCATAGACTGTAAAAAATAATAGACGTCTTCTGCTCACTCCTCCCCGTTTACCATAATGACCACGGTCAAGGGGGAATTCATGGAGGATTCACAGACTCCTCCCCCCCAGCTCTGACGAAGCATGTTCCTAAAAAGGACATAAGGGCGGGATCTTCACCGTAGACTCCGCCCTTGCGTGACTTGTAGCTCGCGCTGCTCCAATGCTAACAGTCCGAGCCTCATTAAGTACCAGATTACAAACATTCTTCTCACGCAAACAAGCCTGGTTTCTTGAATAGTGACTAACCCAGCGTTATCACAGGAGGAAGATCCAGCCTAGTCTAGTGTTGAAACAATTTAAACCAGGCGTTAAAGTTGTTTTTAAGGCGTCTAAACTCCAATGCTTTTCAATGGGGGCCTAGTGGCAAAATGGAGGTACTACAGCAATGGCGGCCCTCCTCAAATGTATTTATATAGCACATTTAAAACAACTGCTGTTGACCAAAGTGCAGGGGCGGACTGGCCACACGTCCATTCTGGAAGAGCACAGAAGGGCCAATTTTCTCCTTAACCTCTTACCCCCCGCCTTAAAGTGATAGTCTGTAAGTTTGCAAAGTGAGGAGAGTGACATTTGAAAGTAAACTCCTCCCTTCTTGGACCAGAAAGCCCTTCTCAGTTTGCAAAACGAGGAGAGCAGGAACAGAGTTTTCAAAAGTAAACCATCAAGCCCCTCCCCCTCCCTCCTGATTGGACCCGACAGGCTGGTTCACAGGAAAAGCTCGTCTCATTGGTCGACACGGGAGGATGCTTGAGTCTGATTAGCTGCAGAAATCTGGGAAGTGTAACCTGTGAACTCACTTTGACTGAGCTTTACCCAAATCTAAAAGCTTAAAAGAAAAGCATCAAAATAGCAACAAAAACTGTGATGAAAACGGAACAAAAATGTGCCGGAAGAGCAACAAAAAACACAAGAAAGTGACAAAAACACGTCGAAAAACCAGAAAAAAAGTAATGAAAAAGCCACAAAAAGAGTGACAAAAATGCGGCGACAACATGACAAAACGTGACAGTCTAGTCGAGAAGCTTTTAGTTTTGGGTAAAGCCGAACTGGAGAAAATGCACTCCGTTCATGCGGGTGGTTCGAGGTTAAAACATGTCTTTGGGAAAGTGTGCGTTTACTCTAATTTGGGCCAGAGTCCAGGGCCGTTTTTCAGTCCCAGTCCGCCCCTGCCAAAGTGCTTCACAAAAGGTCTACAGTACAGAACAAGAAATATATAAATACAAGAAACAAAACGCAATATACAAAACAGCAAAGCACTAACAGCTAAGATTTGACCAGGTATGAGCTAGACAGAGTTAAAAGCTTTTGCATAAAAGTGTGTCTTAAGCAACGATTTAAACTGGTCCAGTGTCTGAGCAGCTCTGATGTGGAGAGGCAGGTCGTTCCACAGAGAAAGCCCCGTCCCCTTTAGTCACATATTTGGAGCGAGGAACCTCTAAAAGCAGCAGATCAGCAGATCTCAGAGCCCGAGCACCAGAAGCTCAGACAGATACAGAGGAGCAGCGCCATGGAGACATTTAAAGACAACAACCTCATCCTATAACACACAGTGAGCCAGTGTAGAGCAGCTAACACAGGGGTGATGTGCTGTCGCCTTCTGGTCCCTGTAAGGAGACGAGCAGCTGCGTTTAGCGCCCCCTGGAGGCAACGGATTGAACGCTGACCAAGACCAGTGTACACAGAATTACAATAATCAAGTCACGTTATAAAAGCATGAATGGCTTTCTCAGTGTTTCACCTTGCTTAGGGGTTTAAGGTGGAAAAAGCTTGATTTGACAACATGATTTATATGTTTCTCAAATTTAAATTCATCGTCTACAAACACACTGAGATTCCTTGCAAAAGGGTGACAGAAGGAAGCCAGAGGGCCGACGGCGCTGTCACAAGTGTCGAGAACATTAGAAGAATTTACAAATATTACAATTTCAAAAGCTTAACCTCTCAACTCCCGCCTGAACCGAGAGCATCTTTTTCCTCACGATTTTTTTTCCATCATTTTTTTGTTGGGTATTCAACTCATTTTTGTAACTCATTTTTTTTGGCCCTTTTTATTATTTTTTTGTCTAATTTTTGTCCTTTTTTTTGGTCAAATTTTTGTCACATTTTTGTAATTTTTTGTCACTTTTTTGTTATTTTTGTCATTTTTGTGACATTTTTTACCACTTATTCAATTTTTCGTCACTTTTTTGTCAAACTTTTCTCACTTTTTTGTCACATTTCCATCATTGTTTTCGTCTGTTTTGTCACTATTTTCACACCTTTTTTCCAGAAGCTTTTGGATTGGGGTAAAGCCAAACTGGAGAAAATGTGCTCGGTTCAGGTGGGAGTTAAGGGGTTAAAAGAAAAGCATCAGAAAACAAAAATGTGCTGGAAAAGCAACAAAAAAAGTGACAAAAACACAACAAAATGTGAGGAAAACGTGACGACAAACCTATGAAAAAAGTGATGAAAAAACAGGGGGAAAAAAGGCGAAAAACAAGAGACGAAAAAGTGACAAAAAAGCAACGAAAACACGGCAAAAAGCCACAAAAAAAGTAATGGAAAAGCAGCAAAAAAGTGACAACATTTCTGTCTCATCTTTGTTGGATTGCATTCAAGAAGTAAAGATATGGATGGAGGCCAACGTTTTAAGTCTAAACAAAGGATTCCCTTCGAAGAGGCCAACGCTCAAAGGTAAAGCTAAAGTAGTTTCAATCTGTGTGTAAAAGAAAACAAAATGCACAAATAAAGCTCCAATAACAAAGTTCACAACATCTTTTAATATCAAAACCATACATTACATTACAATATAATGACTGCAGTTAAACAACTTCAAGAGCATTTTTTTTCCAGCTTCAATGAATCTTGAAGAATGTTGAACACAGTGAGAACATGTACATTTATTTACAGTAAAGGCCAACACAACATGTGAAGGACAATCGCTTTGACAAGTGCGTTCTGTGTTCAATTCAAATATTGTTTTTTTGACAATTCATTTTCTACTTAACGTATGTTTAGTAACACTTTCAGCCAAGCATTGAACACTTCAGAGCAGCAAAGGTCCAAACCTGATGAAACATGAGTCCACGACCGTGTTTGTCCTAAAATACGGTGAATGTGATGTTTAGTCCGACAGGAGCAGAGACGGTCGGCGTCTAAAACTGCTGCACGATGAGCTTCTTCTTCAGGTCGTGGCTGAACTTGTTGGATCTGAACATGTCGCTGTCGTAAAAGGCCGACAGGTTGTGGATGTTGATCTGACGAGCCTAAAGAGGAAAGAAGAGGGTTAGAAAAGTGAAGACAATTGTATGTTCTGTTCAGGCCCTTAAACACTTTACAACTTAAAGGGATATTTCAGGATATTTGCCTCGTTTCATAGTTATCCAGAGTGTTGCTGATTTCTGGATATATATATTTTTTTGTAATTCATGCAGTTCTTCTGTTTGAAGAGTTTCGTGGCGCTAGGCTAATACAAGGCTAGTGCGTTTCTATGGTATCAGCTAGCCTGCATTAAAAACAGTGTGACCCGCTCCACAGAGCACCTGAGGCAAATCACTTATAACACCAGACTAACCATATACACGTCTGTGTCCATAGAGTAATGTTTGGAATATAACTGACCTGCATCACATGAATGATCACATTTTGAGGGACTATTTTCTAGCAGATCACTCCGCCGCCGCGTAGCTTATACAACCACGAAGCTGATGCTGCTCAAATATAAGGTCTTTTAAATAATAAAGGGTTAAAATTACTCCATCGACGGACATTTATATAGTTAGCTGATACCGTAGAAATGCACTAGCGCCAAGAAACTCTTCAAATAAGAACTGCTTGAATTACAAAAAAAATCTCCAGAAATCAGCAACACTCTGTTTAACGAGGAAATGAGGCCCT
This sequence comes from Gobius niger, assembly GCF_951799975.1. Classification (NCBI taxonomy): domain Eukaryota; kingdom Metazoa; phylum Chordata; class Actinopteri; order Gobiiformes; family Gobiidae; genus Gobius; species Gobius niger. The sequence goes on along the minus strand of NC_136871.1, from coordinate 1,868,992 downwards.
ATGTCAAATATCCTGAAATATCCCTTTAAGATAATGAGAGTCAACAAATACAGCAGTATAAATTCTCTGCGATGAATGATCACTCGTTGTGGGGAAAATCTTAGAACCGTTGTTCGATCAAAGACGACATCAAGCAGTGTCTGATATTTTGGAAGACAAAGCCAGAGTCACAAGCATCAGAGGCCGGGCATGAGCGAGCCTGACTCCACATTCGACAGGACTTTCCCTGCACTTTTCCGCTGATATAAACCCCGCCATCATGATCATGGCCGACCGCTCATGGCGACAGACGGGGGCGGACTGGCCATATGTCCTGTATTCTGGCCGCCTGAACCGAGAGGATCTTTTTCCTCACAATTTTTTTTCCATCATTTTTTTGTTGGGCATTCAACTCATTTTTGTAACTCATTTTTTTGGCCCTTTTTTTTTTTTTGGTCCAATTTTTGTCATTTTTTTGTAAAATTTTTGTCACATTTTTGTAATTTTTTTGTCACATTTTTGTAATTCTTTTGTCATTTTTGTCACATTTTTTGCCACTTATTCATCAATATTTCGTCACTTTTTTGTCAAACTTTTCTCTCTTTTTTGTCACATTTTCATCATTGTTTTCGTCTCAGTTTTGTCACTATTCTCTCACCTTTTTCCCAGAAGCTTTTGGATTGGGGTAAAGCCAAACTGCAGAAAATGTGCTCGGTTCAGGTGGGAGTTAAGGGGTTAAAAGAAAAGCATCCGAAAACAATAATGTGCTGGAAAAGCAACAAAAAAGTGACAAAAACACAACAAAATGTGAGGAAAACGTGACGACAAAGCGATGAAAAAAGTGATGAAAAAACAGGAAAAAAAAGGCGAAAAACAAGAGACGAAAAAGTGACAAAAAAGCAACGAAAACACGGCAAAAAGCCACAAAAAAAGTAATGGAAAAGCAGCAAAAAAAGTGACAAAATGTGACGACAAAGCGATGAAAAAAAGCGATAAAAAACAAACAATAACATGAAAAAAAACCCCAGAAAAACAAGAGAAGAAAACAACGAAAAAGTGACCAAAAAAACGCCAAAAAGACACAAAAAAATGCAGCGACAACGTGACAAAAAGTTAGCATCACTTTCCTAGATTTGAGCTTTAAGATGAGGCGTCACAGTGTTGCTCTCCAGTCAAGAAGCTTTTAGATTTGGGTAAAGCCGAACTGGAGAAAATGCTCTGGGTTAAGTGTCTCATTTACGTTCATTTGGACCAGGCTGACCAGAGTCCAGGGCTGTTTTTCAGTCCCAGTCCGGCCCCCCTGGCCGGCGGTGCAGCACGTCGTAGACGCGGCGCTCACCTTGTCGTGCAGGTCCTTCTCGGGGATCTCGATGGAGTCGTTCTGCACCCCGTACCGGTTCCTCTGATAGGCCACCTGCTCCGACACCAGCTGCTTCAGGATGAACAGCAGCAGCTCGTTGTTGTCTCTGCGGAACGACAGGTACCGCGCAAACGTCTGCGAGGAAACAAACAATAAAGAGGGTTAGGATATAAGAAGGTTTAGAAGGTTTGCTACACGACTCAGGAGGGGCTGAGGTGTGATACTTTTACAAACTAACCTGCGCAATACTTGATTTTCAAAAGGGACAACATGCAAGTCCTGCGAACTGAAACCTTTCATCGGGGCCTGTTTGCTTTATTTGTTTTTAAGTCCCTGGGCAGGAGTTCTCACTTTTTAAGCCGTTTTACCTGGAGCTAGTTCCAGCTCAATTGTTTGTTACTATAGAAACAGCTGCAATAGATACAGACGCATCTCGTCGTAGAAGGGGGCAAGATAGAATCTTTAGAGAAACACATTTTTCCCTCTTTTTAGCCATTTTCTGGTGGAATATGAACTTATTTATCACATAAATAGTAGTAGTAGTTCAGTAGTAGTGAAAAAACGGCAGCTGTAGCTAGTGCTAGCTAACCGCATTAGCCCGATGCTAACATGTAGCATCATGTTAGCATTCTCCGTTGTTTATGTATTTATGGGCTGTTGAACCACTTTGCTCCATGTCTTTGTATCTTTATTTAGTAGAAACTATATTCATATTTCAGCGTTTGTTGAAGTAGTTTTTGAATAATTAGAGAAAGTTTAGATTTTTCTCCAAATTCTCCCTTGACGGCATCTCTGGAATCGCCCATATATGGTCATGTTTGAAAACTGTTAAGGGGGAAAACAATTTTGAAAAAATGTAGATTTTCTCTAATTATTCAAAAACTACTGTTTTTGGACCAAAACCATATTTAGAAAGAACATTCTATTCTGTGGAAGGCTTTCTCTTCATTACATGCAATAACCTCCTTATGTTGTTTGAGGCCAAACGGCCTTTAATAAATCCGGTTTGGTCAAAGTGGATTAACTTTGGAATCACCTTTTCCGTTCGTTTGGCAAGTCATTTTGCAAACAACTTGTAATCATTATTTAGAACGCTCAGCAGTCTATAACTACTCATTATCTGATAGTCCTGGCCAGGATAAGGAGACCTGCCGCACAGTTGGAGGCATGGATTGCTTTTTTATAATATCATTAAACAATATGGTCAGAAATGGAATGAGGGAATCTGGAAAGCATTTAAGGAATTCTACCGTGTATCCATTTCCTGCTGTTTTTCCATTAGAGAACGATTTTATTGCAGTTTTTATTTCATGTATACCGGCCCCTCTAAAAACTCTATCTTCTTTTGCCCCCTTCTATAACACGAAGCCGCCTGTATCTATAAAATGTGATTTAACTGTTATTTAACTGTTATTTAACTGTTGCCGGGCTGTGGGCATAATCACTTTTAACGGACATCCTCCAGCCAATCAGAACAGAGTATTCACCCGGACCATGGTATATAATACTTTTAATGCCACAAACCAAATAAAGACTGTGCACTTGATACCAATATATTTGATTAATTTGTATATGTAGAAAATAGAAATCGTGATAAGGAAAACATTTGGGAAACCGGCAGTTGAAGGAGTTCGTGTCCTGATCCTCACCTTCCTCATGCTCCTCATCACGCTGAACTTCTGCGTGTCGATGAAGCTCTCCAGCATGACGCGGATGGCCATGTTCACGTCGTCCTCCACCACGTAGTCCCGCAGGTGCATCTTAGCGTGAGACTCCGCCATCCGGATCATGGACTCGATGTGACGCACCGTGATCGGGATGCTGCCCGTGGCCTGCGGACCAAACACAGTCACGTCTAACCACACACAGGGCTTAAAGTGAAAGAAAATCCTCAACTTTCTGTGGCTCAACCAGGACTTTTATTGATACTCCTTATCGATCCGGTACTTTAATGGTGCTCTTATCGGTACTTTAAAAGATAGATAGAGGTAGATAGAGGCTACTGTATATAGGCAATGTAGCCTAGACCAATATTTTTTATTACACATCTCCTCTGCATTTGGACCCATGTATTTCCAATTTGTGCAAAAACTTAATATATGGGAAGTAAAATACAAGTATAGACCAAAATGTAAAGTGTAATATTTTTAAAAATAATCTAGTAAGTAAAGGAATAAGTGTCATACATGTTTGTTAATCAGGCTGTTGGTTAGATTTGGCTGGAGCTATTGGGACTGAGCCTAAAGGAAAACTGCTGTAAAACAATGACCTGGAGCCACTTTTAGCTTGTGTCCAGTGGGTCAACACCGGCCCGCACTGACAAATAGACTCGAATCAGGTCTTTGTGACAGTGCGATGCTCTGTTCAATATGTAGGCGTTACGTTTCGCTTTGACAGCAGCTCCGGGGGGGTTTACTCCTAAAGGTTATTGACGGAAGTGAGCGGGGAAGTCTTTAGGAGTTACTGCGCGGACGTTGTGCTCCTCGTATCATTACGCCTCACAATATAGTTCCCCTTTTTATTTGCTTATAAAATCGACATGTTACATTTCTGTGTAAATATACTTCGCATGAAAACACTTCACGTAACTTTATTTAAATAGGGAACACGTGGAAGAGCTTGGTAAAAGTGAGGTAAGAACATATCTCTGTATGTAAAAACGGTGGCCTGTTCCTTTAACACTTGTATTACCCCCACAGGGACTACGGAAAGGATTTATTAAGGTAAACACGTTACTTAGTGCTGTTTTAAGAGGTTAAAAGTGAATTGTTGTTCATTTAAGTTTACAGATGTTCGGGATCTCATTTTCCACCTCCCTTTTTTTATTTAAAATCAGGAAATGTATTCATATCTGTTGGTCACATTTGCATTAACACACTGTGCTGAACATATCTGGTAGGGCTGCAGCTAACGATTATTTTGGTAATCAATTAATCGACCGATTATTTTTACGATTAATCGCTTGTCTGTGAAAGGTGCATGGAAATTGTATTTTTTAAATTTTTTGACCACATAAAGCTAAAGTGGCGCCGCTTGAGGACACGTGGATGGAGTAAACTTAAAGTAAACATTTGTAGGAGGCTCTTTGTGCTAATTCTGCTTTCTGATTGGACGAGACAAAGACAGATATTTGTGAAATTTATAATGTACAAAACACTGCAGACCCTCACTTTAAAAACAAAGTTGGTTTTCATCCAAAATACATAACTGTCATGTCTTTTTTGCTCTATTTTAGTCTGTGTTCACTAGAAAACGATTAATCGATTACTGAAATAATTGACAACTATTTTAGTAATCGATTAGTTGTCGATTAATCGATTAGTTGTTTCAGCCCTACTATCTGGTGCAAAATTCTGCTCAGAAATCATGTTCATTTCAGCTACATTATGTTTTTTTCCTAACATAAAAATAGATATAAACACAAAATACATACAATGGTGTAAACTTACTACTTTAAGAAGACCAAAAGGCACACAGATGTACAAAAACCTCACCATTGATTCTTTTCGCAGGTCGCTGTAGATACGAGCCACTTTGTCCTGATCCATCTGGTTCAGTTTAGGATGGATCTACAGACAAAAAAAACACGAGTTACTCCTTCATGAATACGTAACTATGTCATAACTATCTAAACTCAGAGAGCGAGAGTCTGCGCACCCGCTCTTTGGAGTAGATGATGTACTTCCGCAGCAGCTCCTGGGGAATGGTCGGCACGTCGGAGAAGTTGGGCAGGACCACCTCCTCCAGGGCCGCGCCCGCCTCTTTGTTCCCGGGGTGATGCTTGATGTGAGAGCCCACCACGAAACGGGCCAACATCTCGTCCTGGAGGGAGACAATTAAAATCATTACACTGTGCTTTGTCAGAAAAAGAAACAAGGAAATACATGTTTAACCTCTTAACTCCCGCCTGAACCAAGAGCATTTTCTCCTGTTCAGCTTTACCCAAATCCTGTAGGCCAGTGTAACGCCTCATTTGAAAGCTAAGATATACAAAACTCATCTAAATGGATCTTTTTCCTCAAATCATATTTTTTTCCCATCATTTTTGTAACTTTTTTGTAATTTTTTTTCTTCATTTTTTGAAAAAATTTTTGTCACATTTTTGTCTGGTTATTTTGTCATTTTTCCATCCATTTTTTTGTCACTTTTTGTTCAGTTGTGTCATTTTTTGAATCATTTTTTTCGTCAATTTTTTGTTATTTTTGCCATTTTTTGTGTGACATCTTTGGCACTTTTTCATCAATTTTTGTGATTTTTTTGTCACATTTGTGTTATTTTTTCTACAATTTTTGTCAATTTCTTGTGACATTTTTGCCACTTTTTCAAGTGTCATTTTTTGCCAAATTTCTATCAATTTTTTGTTATTTTTGTCATTTTTTGTGTGACATCTTTGGCGCTTTTTCATCAATTTTTGTTACATTTTAGCAATTTTTTAGTCACATTTTTGTCATTTTTTCTTCAATTTTTTTGTCACTTTTTGGTCATTTGTGTCATTTTTTGTGTCATTTTTTGTGTCATTTTTTGGTGTCATTTTTTGCCAATTTTTTATAAATTTTTTGTGATTTTTGTCATTTTTTTTGTCATATTTGTCATTTTTTCTTCAATTTTTGTCAATTTCTTGTGACATTTTTGCCACTTTTTCATGTGTCTTTTTTGCCAATTTTTTGTGTCAGTTTTAGTAAATTCTTTGTGATTTTTTTGTCATTTTTTGTGACATTTTTGTCATTTTTTCATCAATGTTTTCTCACTTTTTTGTCACATTTCCATCATTGTTTTCGTCTCAGTTCTGTCGCTATTTTCTCACCTTTTTTCCAGAAGCTTTTGGATTGGGGTAAAGCCAAACTGGAGAAAATGTGGTCGGCTGAGGCGGGAGTTAAGGGGTTAAAGGCTGCTGTGTTTTCCCACCTGCACAGGGTCCACGGTGTCCCGGACCACACACAGAATGTCAAATCGAGACACAATGGGCTCCGTCAGGTCCACGTTCTCAGCAAAAGTCAGGGAGGGATCGTACCGGCCGCCTGGAGAACCAAACCAAGCAGGATCATTAAGAAAAAAAAACAACTTGGAATTTATTCTGACACAAGACATTTCGACAACAAACGGTTTGAACTTCAAGAACCATTAAAGCAGCAGGTTCTGAACAAATATTTAAAGTGACAGACACGATTTTTGGTAAAACAATTACATTTAACATTTTGCAAAGGAAATGTACCCTGTTTTCTTTAGCTCGGCCAATTTTGTGACGTTTATAGTTTCACTTCCCTATAGATACAGACGCATCGTCATAGGCGTGGCTTCGCCGAGGGGGAAAATAGAATCTTTAGAGAAACACAATTTTCCCTCTTTTTTGCCATTTTCTGATAGAATATGAACTTATTTATCACATAAATAAAGTCAAGTGTAAATCGGGCCCATATGGATATTTTGTCACAGCAGATTGTTCAGTAGAAGTGAAAAAACGGCAGTTGTAGCTCACGCTAGCTAACCGTTAGCATTAGCCCGATGCTAACATGCAGCATCATGTTAGCATTCTCCGTTATTTATGTATTTATGGGCTGTTGAACCACTTTGCTCCTCCCCATGTCTTTGTATCTTTATTTAGTAGAAACTATATTCATAATTCAGCGTTTGTTAAAGTAGTTTTTGAATAATTACAGAAAATTTACATTTTTTCAAAAAAAATTTCCCCCTTAACTGTTTTCAAACATGACCATATATGGGCGATTCCAGAGATGCCGTCTGTATCTATTGCTGGGTTGCAGGTTTTAGAATGTGATGATGTCATCGGGCCCAGCGGGGGGCAGGAGCCCGTTTTTCCTATTAACAGCATTACACTTTCACAAGTCGTAGCTCAAAAGAAAATATATGAATTAGAAAAATTATCATTAATATCAGTCACTGGGTCCATGATCTCTCTGTACAAGACCAAACATTTCCTCAAAGACAAAATAATTTTTCCTCCATACAATAGCATTGGCCTTTAGAACGCTCTGATGTCACCTGCAACCCAGAGGACAACAATTTTTAACTGTTGCCATGCCAACCATGTTATGTCAATGGGAACTGAGTCAAACTCTCCATCTCAAAACCATTTATGGCGACCATTAGGAAAATCTGCTTTTTTTCCCACACATAATTCCTTAAGTGTTCATTCATAAATTAATGCCTTATGTGAGAATATACTTGTGAGAGCCAATGCAGCTGAAATGCTAAAAAGCGTTTTAAGTTAAAGTTAAAAATATTAAATCGTTTTTTGGTTAAAAAGTGGCAAAGGTTAAAAAGTCTAAAAGCTAAGCTTAAAAACTACAGTTAAAAGACTAATGCTAAAAGGTAAAAGCGTTAAAAGGGGTAAAAAAGCCCTCAATCTAAGTCACTCCCGTTACTTAGACACCTCTGATGTCATCAGTGTTGAGCTGAGTTCAGGTGTGGGAGCAAACAGATTTTCTACCTGTTGCTACAGAGAGAATGTAATGTCATTTTACATTTATTTTTTGTCTAATAAATGGACTTCACTGGATTACGTCTCCCTGGTCTTCAGTGTAAGAAACCTTTCACATCTGGCTCACTGTGGCTGAAATGAGCCACTACACTACTGAACTAATCTAATGAAACGTGCTTCATCCCATCAGCAGCAAAATGTTGTTCGCCTTTAAAAGATTTAAACCCAAACAATCCCGAAATGACATCTGTGCTCACGTTATTCACAGCACACAGTAATATCAATCTGGCTCAGGTTAACACAGCCCTGAGATATTTCCACAAACTCTCAAATATAAACGATTACTTGTAAGGACCAACTATTTTACACAAAGACTCCTTCAAAGTACTTAAACCCATGTCATAATAAGTTCTGACAGTGTGTTTTCAGCTTCGTACCGATGGGGTTGGACGCGGCGATGACGGTGCAGCGAGCCTGCAGGGAGGTGACGATCCCGGCCTTGGAGATGGAGATGCTCTGCTGCTCCATGGCCTCGTGGATGCTGGTCCTGTCTGCGTCGTTCATCTGCAACACACCGTCAGTTATTAGAGCAGATAGTTCAGTCACCCCAGTTCTGTAGGTCTTGGCTTTGAGGTGAGGCTTTACAACTGCCCTGTAGGCTCTAGTCCAGAAGTGGAACACACACTCGGGGCTCCACTCGAAATGATAAAATTGGTGAGAGATCTAACGCCAAACTGGATGAGCGTCAGCGTCCGCCATGATAAGAAGCTTCCGAAATGGGCTGTCAGTTAGGAAGGAGTTAGGGAAAGGAGTCTATCTATCATAGCACCAGAGGTCTGGTGCTATGCACCGTAAATGCTCTAATATCGGCCGGGGCCTTTATTTACTCAAAGGCATTAGAGACAGGCCTTTATTTCTATTTGAGCAAAACGGACGACCAGGAAAATGAAGAAAAACGAGATTTGTGTCCATTTGCACCTAAAATATTCGGTTCATTTATTAATGAACATTTCAAACCCTCTCCCAGCGGCTGGAACATTGACGCCTTTTATTTTGTCGGGACAACAGGAAGTGTTTCGTTGCTGTTAGCGGAGCTTTGACATCAGTGTCACTGCAGGTTTCTGTTTCGTTTTTACCGGACCGGATTATTTGTTGTTATCTTGTGTAAAAGGCGAGTTTAGACGGAGCGTTTGTGTTTGTGATCGATCATGAGACTGACCCGAGAGAAGACGAGACGCTCGCGCTGATGGGAGGAGTTATTTTGAGGCGTGGGACTGACCTGCACACGGAGCAGCTGGACGTGCTTTGAAGACGCGATGGAGACTTTATTAAAAAAGTGGAGGGTCACACAACATTTGCCCTGGTTCCAAATATGGTCACAGGAGGTTTGAAAAGTGGCTAAATCTGGGTCAAAGTTACGCTCGGATCAGCTCCTCCGCAGCGTCCCCCTCGGCCCGGGTTCAGTTTGTTACTTCCTGCACGTGAGTTTTCATTTACACCAGTGTGAGACAAATTCCAAACATGGGGAATATTTCTACTGCTATAGTTTCTAATAAAAGCCCCGGCCTGTTTTAGAGACCGGCTTTAATTTGCCTCCGCCAGCCACGAACCCGGCCTCTGTCAGAGACCCGGCCGCTAATGGAATACAGGCCAGTATTAGAGAATTTACGGTAGTTTTTTTTCTGAAACAGCAGTTGGTGATGTCACTTCCCCTGTGTTTTCCGCCCTGGGTAAGGACGGTCGAATTTGGAAAATGCTGCTGCAGCTCTAGTTCACTAACTGCATAGAGATCGAACAGTCGACCCCATGAAGAGTTAAGGATCAGGACATAGAAGATACGTATTTGATGTTCCGGATGGAGCCTTGGTTAAGGTGGGGGTTAGAGGTTAAATAAGTTCATGTCGGCCAGTGTTAATTTTGACTACATATTTTAATTTAGTTTTAGTCTTAGTCTTTTGACAAAAATGTAATTTTAGTCGAAAAAATCTTTTAAATTTGAGTCTAGTTTTAGTCGACTTTGCATTGATGATATTCATTATTATATTTATATTTATTAATTTTTTATTTATTCATTATTTATATTTATTTTTAAATCCTGTAGGCCAGTGTAACGCCTCATTTGAAAGCAAAACTAAATTGATATTTTTCCTCACATTATCAGATTTTTTTTCATCACTTTTTTTGTTGTCATCTCATTTTTGTCAAATTTTCGTGACTTTTTTTTGTCATTTTTTTTCATCAAATTTTTCTCACTTTTTCGTCAAATTTTTTGTCACTTTTTTTTCTCACTTTTTTCGCATTTTTGTCTCAGTTTTGTTGCTATTTTCACACCTTTTTTCCAGAAGCTTTTGGACTGGGGTAAAGTAGTAGTAGTAGATTTTAGTCTCTCCCTTTCATTTTTATTTAGTCTTATTTTAGTCGACTAAAATATCTGGACATTTTAGTCACAGTTTTAGTCTCATGAGAAACTTTTAATTTAGTTTTAATCCAATTTTAGTCACAAAAATATCACTTTGACTAAAATTAAGACTAAATATTCGACGAAATAACTGTAAATAACAGTAAAATAGTTAAGCTTTACGTGGTGTTCGTCCCAAAACAACGTCTTGCAGGAATAAAAACATCTGCACCACTAAAGTAAAGTGTGATTAACGAAACCGTTTCCGTGTCACGTCCACTGCACGGCCTTGTTTGTGGCAGTACCTTGTCGAACTCGTCGATGAGACACACTCCTCTGTCGGCCAGCACCAGCGCCCCGGCCTCCAGGGTCCACTCGCGGGTCACCGGGTGCCTCTGCACGTAGGCCGTGAGACCCACCGCGGAGGCGCCCTGCCCGGTGGTGAACACGGCGCGGCTGGCCACCTTCTCCACGTACCTGAGGACCACGTTCACGTCAGATCATGCTCTTCACACGAGGCTGTTTTTAATAATACTGTAGTGATTGAGGTCGTACTTGAGGAACTGGGACTTGGCCGTGCCGGGGTCTCCACACAGCAGCACGTTGATGTCGCCGCGGACTTTGTGTTTGCCGCCGGGGTTTTTAGACTCGCCCCCAAACAGAGCCAAGGCCAGAGCTCTCTTGATGTCTTCATGGCCGTAGATGGATGGACCCATACTCGCGAAGATCTGTGGAGAAAAGAATAGTTTAAGTGAATAAGCAGTGAGTTGTTAACCACAGTGTTAGGTGAATCACAATTAATATTATTAGCAACAAGATGTTAGGTCAGGTTAATTTATTTGTACCCGTGGGTAAATTCGTCTTGCAGTTCTGAGAACTAGTCGACACAATAAAACACATTATACAAAGATAAAACATCACACTTATTTAAATATAAAGCTTGTAAGTGCTGCACATACTAACAGGAAGTGCCTTTGGTTCAGAAACAACTGAAGTTTAAGCCACTTGACGGTAACAAAGATAAAAACCCGTGTCAGGGGTGATTTGATCCAGACTTGTTCATAAAGGAAGGGGCAGCGGGAACAAAGCTTTTCTTAAAACGGTTTCTGTGGCTTATTGGCATCAAAAACCGACGCCCAGACGGAAGCATCGAAACTCTGAATGCAAAGGAGGCTCTGTGTCTTTGACGATGCTTCATCCTCTCTAACTGTCTGTCCTGCAGAAAGTCCAAACTGGTCTGAGGCCGAGGACTTTACTGGACCACTTGACCAGCTGATTCAAGGCGTTTTTGTTTCTAACAGAAGAGCTCCCGTACCAGGCAGAGCTCGGGTCGCTTCCATGAACGCCCGATAGAAAATGTGTCATCACAGTTTTATCTCCATGAAAGAAGCACAGTTTCCGAAGCCCTTTTTACAAAACAGCAGCTCAGTTTTCATTAAAATTCAGTTTGCAATCTGTAATTGTTCCAAGATCCCTGTAGGACTCCACACACTCCACGTGTTTTCCCTTTATATATGTTACAACATGTGGGAGAGTGCTCCCCCATGTTGAGGTGTGAGAAACAGACAGAAAAGGGAAAAGGAAACGCCTAGGGGAAACTTCTGGCATATCCTGTAGCTTGCCATTCAACTTATTTGTCAATTTTTAGTGGAACCAGATCCAGTTCCTCTTAAAGGGATATTTCAGGATTTTTGACATAGGATAACTTGGAAATGAGGCCCTATTATGTAGTAATGCCGGCCGCAGGTAAACAAACTACTGTAGTTCCGGTAAACTAGCAGATCACTCCGCCGCTGCGTAGCTACAACCAGGAAGCTGATGCTGCTCAAATATAAGTTATTTTAAATGCAAAATGGTTTTATTTCAAAGATTATTCAGTCAACACAGACATTTATATGGTTAGCCTGGTGTTATTAGTGATTTGCCTCAGGTGCTCTGTGCTCGGGTCAGACTGTTTTTAATGCAGTCTACTAGTTACCATAGACATGCACTAGCCTAGCAGTAGCCTAGCACTAGCACTAGCCTAGCACCAGTACACTCTTCAAATATAAGGATTGCATGAATTGAAAAAGAAAAAAAAAAAATAGAAAACTATCTGGATAACTAGGAAATCAGGCCCTATGTCAAAAATCCTGAAATATCCCTTTAAGTCATTCTTTTCTAGTTCCACACCTAAACCAACAGATGGCACTATTCTATTGTGTAGTAATTTTCATTGTATGCACTATATACTATTTGTAGCAACCAAATTCATCACAAGGACAAGGCTATTGCAGGGACTATTGCCGGTTTGCAAAGCAAATGGCTGGTAAAAATAATTTCCATCGGCCAAATTGGCCGACAGTAAAAAATATGGAGAGAATATAGAAAAATGTATTAAAAACAACATGTCACCTGGGTCAGTGACTAACATAAAGTGTTTTTGAGACAGGCCTAAATATTAAAGAAAGGGTCAATGTTTTTATCAAAACGCCCATTTTACAAAGCGCAGTTGAAGCGCCAGTGTCACGCTGGAAATGAAAGGATTTTCTCTTCGTGCTTCGTCACATTTTCAAGAAAACAGTGAACTACAGGTACATTTACTTTTATAAAAGTGTGCACAACTCAGCAATACTTTTGATTAGGATATTTAAACGAGCGTGTGGTCAGTCAGACTGACGCTCTCTGAGCGGCTCCACTGGTGTTGGAGCCGCTCAGAGAGTGGCCGGGTTTAGAGGCGCTTCTCTCGGTCAGTCTGCGCAGACGCCTCAGCTTAGTTACCGGTGTTGGAGCCGCTCAGAGAGTGGCCGGGTTTAGAGGCACTTCCCTCGGTCAGTCTGCGCAGACGCCTCAGCTTAGTTACCGGTGTTGGAGCCGCTCTAGAGTCGATTTGCCTCTGTAATATTTCAGCGGTGACAGACCTAATCATTATTTTACACCTGATGTCACATTAAAGCCCAGCCCTCGCTGAGCAGCTCATGTGGTCAGACCTGGATAAGGAGGGTCATAGATATGGGCTACTTTCTGTCTGAGTGACAACTGCCGCTCTCAATCGATCCACGCGCACTTTATATTTGGATTTCAGCTGCATTTTCTCACTTCATTTTTTCATTAGCAATAGCAGTCTTTTGGACACACTAAAGCATTCGTGTAGCGCTCTGTCTAAATGTAGATTGTTTTTGATAATAAGCCACGTTCATTATTTTTTTATGGCTGGTAATTCTTGTGAATGGCCGACATTTTGCGACCCAGCCGGCCAAAGTGACCGACAAAAAAAAAAGTCTAGCGGAACCTCTGGGCTATTGGCCTCAAAGTTCATGAAATTGATTACAATTAAAAAGGGACAATATTTTTCCCACAAAAAACTAATTCTGTTCCATCAAGAAATAAAATCCGGTGTAGTGCCTAAGGCTGGGTACCAATAAAGTTTATTTAATACCAGTACTTTAACGATACTTGGTTTTTGACATCAATACATGAATAATACATTTCCAAAACTCACCCTCTCTCCGATGCGCTCGTCCTTGGACAGCGCCACGATGGCCTTGACGTCTTCGTCGGTGAGCTCCGCCACGGCCACGCCCTGGTCCCGGCGGGTGATGTGATTGGCCAGGATCACCGTGGCGAACACCGGGAAGCCGTTGGCCATGTTCAGGGAGCCGTCATAGTTGTTGTGGTAGATGCCGGTCAGCTCCTACGAGAGGCGCATCCGGGTTAGGAACAAAAAAGCATCTCACGATTGTCGCAGACTGTGTTTGGCGGACGACAAGTCGCACCGGAGTATAAGTCGCACCGGCCAAATAATGCATAAAGAACACATAAGTCGCTCTAGTCACACATAAGTCTCCAACTTACCATTTTTAAGCAAAATCTTAGAAAAACTTGTCTTTATCCAACTTAATGATTTTATTACTGCACAAAATGTCCTTGAGAAATTCCAGTCCGGCTTTAGGGTAAACCACAGCACCGAGACCGCCCTTTTAAAGATTTTAAATGACTTTAGATTAAATTATGATTCTAAGAAGTTGACAGTGTTGGTTCTTCTGGATCTGAGCGCTGCCTTTGATACAGTCGACCACACGATTCTTTTATCTCGTTTAAAACACATCGGCCTCTCTGGTGCTGAACACAAATGGTTTACTTCCTCCCTCACAGACAGGACGTTCATGGTGAGTGTGGACACCTTCTCCTCTGAGGTCCATAAAATCACATGTGGTGTGCCTCAGGGTTCAATTTTAGGCCCAGTGCTTTTTAACCTGTATATGCTCCCACTTGGTGATGTCATCAGGAGACATGGAGTCAACTTTCACAGTGATGCTGATGATACACAGTTAAACATCTCCATGTCTCCAGATGACACCAGGCCGATGGATGCACTTCTTAACTGCGTTTTAGAATCAAATCCTGGATGGCAGAAAACTTTCTCCAGCTTAACCAGGACAAAACTGAAATGTTAATCATCGAGAGAGAGACTTTTACCCAAACTACAGTCACTGTCTTTAATCCTCCCTCACAGGTGAAGAACCTGGGCGTGATTTTTGACTCTGAGCTGGCGTTTATTCCACACATTAAGAATATCACAAAGACAGGTTTGTACCATCTGAAGAACATAGCCAGAGTCGCCCCATTCTCTCTCGGGCCAACACGGAGACGCTCATGCATGCTTTTATCACCAGTCGTATCCACTACTGTAATGCCCTGCTCTCTGCTCTTCCCAAAAAGAGGATCTCAGGTTTACAGCAGCTCCTGACGAAGACCAGGAGGCGGGACCACATGACACCTGACGAAGACCAGGAGGCGGGACCACATGACACCGGTTTGAGAATCGCTGCATGAAAAGCGCTTTATAAATAAAGTTTGATTGATTGATTGACAGACAAGTCGCACCGGCCAAATAATGTGCAATGAAGAAAAAAAACATAAGTTGCATATCCAGCCAAACTATGAAAAAAAGTGACTCATAGTCCGGAAAATACGGTAACTTCTGTATTTTAACGTGCTCACAATCTCGTCTCCGGGTTTGCAGTTGTCCACGAGGTCGGCCAGGAGGATGGCGTCTTTAGAGCGAGGCAGACGACCGGCGGCGACTTTCCCGGGGCTTTCCTGAATGGTGATCCTCTGGTAATTCTGGTACACAGTCTGCAAAGGAAAAAACAGCACATTTAAAAAAAACACTCCTTCACCTTCAGCCAAAACCCTTTTCTATTCAGAGCAACAAAAATGTGACCAAAACACAACAGCAAAGTCACAATAATGCAATGAAAAAGAACGTGAAAAAAGTGACAAAAACGAGGAACAAGATCAGTTTAGGTCAGTTTTGTGGGTCTTAGCTTTCAAATGAGGCGTTACTCTGGCCCAGTGGTTCTCAACCTTTTAGAGAAGCGAGCCCCATTATAACAGTTCATTAGGATCGTGACCCCCACCCGGGTCAGACCATGGGAAAGACAGGGACATTAACCCCTTAACTCCCACCTGAACCGAGCACAGTTTCTCCAGTTTGGCTTTACCCCAATCCAAAAGCTTCTGGGAAAAAGGTGTGAAAATAGCGACAAAACTGAGGCGAAAACAATGACGGAAATGTGACAAAAAGTGAGAAAACATTGACAAAAACGTGACGAAAAATGTATGAAAAAGTGGCAAAAATGTGACAAGAAATTGACGAAAAAATGACAAAAAAAATGACAAAAATTTGATTAAAAAAAAGAGACTAAAATGTGACAAAATGTGACAAAAAAATAAAAAAAATGTGACAAAATGTGAAAAAAATTTGACAAAAAAATGAAAATGTAACAAAAATTTGATTAAAAAAGACTAAAATGTGACAAAATGTGACAAAAAAATGTGACAAAAAAATGAAAAAAATGTAACAAAAGAAATACAAAAATGATGAAAAAAATGATGAAAAAGTCATAAAAATGAGTTGAATTCCCAACAAAAAAATGATGGAAAAAAAATCTGCTGACGTGAGTAAAAAGATCCTCTCGGTTCAGGCGGGAGTTAAGAGGTTAAACTATATAACTCTTAAAAAACAAAGAAAAAACAATGGCTAAAACAAAGAGCGCTGGAAGCCCCTTCTGCGCGGTTCGTTTGTGCAATGTGAGTGCAATCAATCCGTGCCCGAGTCGGACTCGGTTCCGGACTTTGGCCGCTTAGAGGAGCTGGGCCAGAGCGCGGCTCGGTTGCTCGTGTTTGCGCACACGCACGGATACAAGCGGCTGTTATATGGGCGGGTGCATTTGTCACGTAAAACAGTGAGAAAAGGCAGAGCAGCGGCTGCCTCGCTCTCGTCTCCCCGGCCCCGACCGCTTCGCTCCCGGGCGGCTCCCGGACCCCGGGCCACAAACCGCTCGTCTCCCCGACCGCTCGTCTCCCCGACCGCTCACTCCCGACGCCGTGGCCGCTTCACGCACGTCTCGGGGTGACTATACGGGGAGCGGCTGCGCTTCTCCCGCCCTATGTCCGAGCTTCTCTGCTACTGTACCTGGTTTGGCCGCAGGCTTTAGTGGGACAGATAAAACCTGCGGGTGCTTTTATCACTTGTGACTTCGGTGCGTGTTCGTGTTAAGTGCTTTGTCGTAATGTAGCGTATACGAAGTATAGTCTATACTTCCAGGAGTTCACCAACATAAAGCTGTTTAACCAGTGGCTGAAGCAGCAATGAATGGCATAAACTGAGCGTCAGATCTTCTGTTCTCGTAGCCTTTTTTGAAGGCTGTATATGAATCCAAAGAAAGGCTCAGGGCGGCAGGTGCTGCTCCACCCCCGCCTCAGCTGAGCGGGACAGAGGGACGCGCACTTCTCTATTTCTCTGCTTTATTAAAATCGACTGTTATATTCACCATAGCCCTTTGTGTTAAACTGTAGTAAAATGCAAAGAAAAGTGGAGTGAAGAGATTTGACAGGGCTCATAGTAGACATTATTTCACGCAGCTGTTTAAGGTTTTGTTTTCTTCCGCATTATGTTGCGCTGCTGCTGCTCACGTGCACTTGTAAACAACTCCTCGTGGTCGGCCACGGCTCGGTTCGTTTGTGTAAGTGTGAGCGCGGGCCGTTTGGGGCATCCAGGACTTTCCTCAAACGAGCTGGAGAGTGGCACGGTTCGGATGCCAAGTGTGAGTGCGCCCAAAAATGAATTAAATTTAGAACAAACAATGGCACCCTGGTAAAATAGCATGTTTGCTACGACACCATAATAATAATATTAAAACATATATTTATCTATATGCTCTGGCGACCCCCCAAATTTGTCTCGCGGCCCCCAGGTTGAGAACCCCTGCTCTGGCCTAGAGGCTGTAAAGCTCCAGTCCAGAAGCTTTCAGATTTGAGTAAAGCCACAGTAAGAGGTTAAGATCTGACCTGCTCCATGTTGATCTCGAAGGGCCCGGTGGACTGACACTCGGGACAGGAGCCCGGCTTCACTTCCTGGTTCTGGGACTGGAAGAACGGGCCCAGGACGAAGTTGCACTTGTTGCAGTTGTACTTGACCATCCCGAGCTGGGGCAGGACGCCGGTGCAGCTGCTCACCACCCCACTGGTGCGGATCAGCTGGTTCAGGTGGAGCTGTCTGAGGGGGGACACGGGGGTGAAGAACAAGGCTTTGATATGATATCGCATCGGATATTGTTATCGCGATGTCTTTCTTTTTATACCACTCTTAACTTTTTATATCACTGTAGGACACGGGGACGGGTGCTTAAAAAGTAAAATTAAGGATGTAAAAAGCTTGAGTAGATCATATTTGAGGACAATAGAATGGCGCTAAAAAGAATGAAATACCTTTGCATTTATCTTCCCAAAAGGCGCAAGGCTGGAATTTCTTTAGTAATTTGTCTGTTGTCAATTATCTCGTCAAATATATCGTTTTTTTTAATTTTTTATATCGTGCTAGAGATTTTAGGCAACATCACCCTACCCTAGCAACAAAAAACACAAAAAATGATTGCATTTCATTTAAGATTTGCAAACAGAGGAAAGGATCAGGAATTTTAATATTCAAAAACCAACATTTGAAACTACTTTTGGGCGAAATATTGTGTACAATTTCTGCGTAAATGCAGTTGAATGTGTCTTGGACCATCATTTTGGTACTTTAGACAAGTTTGAGCAGTGAAAACATTGAGAAATGCCTTTTTTTTTTAAAATAATGATTCGATTTAATCTCTTAACCCCCACATTTTCTCCAGTTCGGCTTTACCCGAATCCATTGTAAAAGATTCTTGGAAAAAAAACGTCAATACAAAAACAAGGATGAAACCTAAAAGACGAAAAACTTGACAAATAAACAATACCATCGGTTTTGTGGGCCTTAGCTTTCCAAATGAGCCGTTCCATTGTTGCTCTCCGGTCGAGAAGCTATTGGATTTGGGTAAAGCTGAACTGGAGAAAATCTGACGGGATAAGAGGTTAATGCCAGTGTGAACCTTTTCAAACGGTCTGTAAATGCAGTAAATCAGAATAACTGCCTTGTATTAAATGTCTCTCTCAAAATGGCTGTAGTGAATGTCTTGAAAATGGAAAAAATGTGACACAAAAATGACAAAAATATGACAAAAATATGGCAAAAATATGACAAAAAAATGACAAAAAATTACAAAAAAATGACAAAAAAATGAAAAAAAAAATGACAAAAAAATGACAAAAAAATGACAAACAATTACAAAAAAATTACAAAAAAATGTCAAAAATATGACACAAAAATGACACAAAAATTACAAAAAAATTACAAAAAAATTACCAAAAAATTACAAAAAATGGCAAAAATGTGACAAAAAAATTACAAAAAAATTACAAAAAAATTACAAAAATGTGACAAAAAAAATGACAAAAAAGGTGGCAAAAAAATGACAAAAAATGACAAAAAAGTGACAAAATCGGCCTGTCTCTTTAAGAACCTCTGAGCCTTTAGACACGCCCCCTCCACACGCTGTCTGTGGCATCAGTGGGGAGGGGGTTCTGCTGAGGAGCAGTGGTTGGTTACAAAGCTCGGAGGCGTCTCCAGGAGGTGGGGGCGTTCCTAGGAGGACTCAGGCAAACCTATCCCTAAAATGGCCGCCATCAGAGTTTTTACAGATTACTCAGAAACACGTGAATGTGCCAAGGCAACACTTCAGCCATGTTTTTAATGAGGGAAAGCTTGAAAAAGTCAATTTTGCATAATACCCCCCCCTTTAACCAAGATTTTCTCCAGTTCGGCTTTACCCAAATCCGTAAAGTCCCCAGGCCGGTGTATTATGTTGCATTTTCAGCCTCGTTTCGACTCATTTTTGTTGCCATTTTGACACTTTTTTTCAAGAAGCTTTTAGATTTCGGTAAATGTGCTCGGTTCAGGTGGGGGTTAAGTTTATTTTTGCAGACTTAATCGACTGACTTTCCCGCATAAACCCTGCAGTATTTGTTTACGACCTCTGACTGTATGAAAAGCAGCCGTTCGCGGGTTTACCTGAGCGAGCGGATCTCCTCCACCAGGGGCAGGTTGCAGATGCGGACGTGGATCTCGTGGGCGATCCGGTCGTATTTGGGATACATGGCCAGCACCACCTCTTTCGCCGCTTCGTCAAAAATCTACAGAAAACGTATCGTATCGTCACGTAACGTTCTTCTAAATCAAACAAGTCCTTCAGCTGAGAAACAACAAACCTTCAGCATCTCAGTGGGAGCTTCTGGCAGAAAGTAGGCCAAGACGTGCTCTCGGGCGGCCAGGTCTTCGTAGTTCACGACCAGCGACTCCTTGTTCTCTGCAGGAGGTCATGCTTTTAAAAACTGCATCCATATTTCGAAGACTTTCATTTCTAACTCCGTACCTTTGCACATGTCGCTGATCTTCTCTTTGAAAACATTGTGTCCGTTCTCGTCCACGTGGGTTCGGAGGAAGTTCTTGAACCGGTTGTAGATCTCGAGTCTCGGAGCCGCCATCGACACCCACTCCCTCACCGTGTGGCCCTGGAGAACGAGCAGCGAGTCAGTCGTCACAGCGATAAGGGATCGTTTTAAGGAAAATCTACAAGACTTTAGCATTAAATCATGTTATTATACGGCTCTTCACAACGTAAGTAGAAGCTCCGTTGATTTGAATGGGATTTCCCAACGTTCTACCGGTCATTATTTTCTGATAAAGGACCTCTGAGAAAAATAATGACGCTGCCAATGGCAACGGAGTTGGTGCTTTCATATCACTCCGCGCGTACGTAGTAGCGGACACTATCTCTGTCCCCGTCACTGCGAGAGAAGTTGGGGGAATTGCTCGTGAAGTTAGCGTGAGTCTGACTTTCAACTTACCAAGAGATTCACCACCATTACTCCTCTCAAACTGCGCCTTCAGCTAAGTAGCTAGGCTAGCTACTAGCCTTGCTGCTTCTAGCCTAGCAAAACGTTGCCGAGCAACGCGCAAACTTTTGGGAACTATTTGTCGCGGAAGTCATTAAATAAACCTTTCGACCTTCATAAAAGTGTACGAAGTTTATGTTGTGTGTTCAGTTGGCAAATGGCCGTATAATAAGCGGGATAATGTATAGAACGCTGGTCATTATCGGGAAAATAAGCACCTTCAGGGCGAAACAAGACCCCTCCGCTTCGCGTCGGGGTCCGGTTCGCCCTGTCGGTGCTTATTTTCCCGATAATGACCAGCGTTCTATACATTATCCCTTACTTATAACACTGATCCCGAAGAGCTTTATTTACTTGCACATTAATTTGACTGGATTCTAAGGCATGTTGGTTACGTTCCAACGTACTTTTGGGCCGGTTGGGCCAGTCAGATCGAGATAAGGCCCGTTTAACCTTAACACCAGCCCACAATTAGCGGGAAAAGCCATTAGAATCTCTATCATTACTTAGATGCAATCGGCTTGTTGCACAATGTGTCTACGCTAGTTCCTCTGAGCTGAAGCTGTGGGCGCTAGTACTTCCTGTCCGTATTAATTTCCATTGAGATTAGCTTAGACTCGTTCGAATCATCAGATTTCCTAAAAACTCTGAACGATCTGACCAAAAACCTTCCCATTTTTGTCTCGTCTCATCGACGTAAACTCGTAAACGTCTCGTCATGTTCTCGTCCCCAAAGAGCTCATTTCATCGTTACGTTATCGTCATTAAAAAAAGGGGCGTCAACGAAAAGATATCGTTATCGTCGTTAACGACACTGATTGTAACTCCCTCCAGGACCCACAGAACCTCAGACCAGAGGTTCCGCTAGACTTTTTTTTTGTCGGCCATTCGCAAGAATTACCGGCCATTAAAAATATATATACATAATGAACGTGGCTTATTATCATCAACAATCTACATTTAGACAGAGCTACACAAGTGCTTTAGTGGATTCCAAAACACGGCTATTTCTAATAAAAGACTGACGTGAGAAAAATGTAGCAACAGCGAAAATCCCAACATGAAGTTGTGCGCGTGGAGACGGTGGAGCAGCAGGTGTCACGCTGATATACATCACTCATATAAACTTTAACTCAGTTCGGCAGAAACAAAATGCAGCTTTTGTCCTCGATTCGTAGCTTATCCTGGTTTAGTTCAAGCAAAGGGCTCATTGTTTTGCTCATCACCTCGACTATTGCATTGAATATGACCCGGGTTTTTTCTGCCCGTCCAGCCCTGGTTAAGTTCACGGACTAACCTTCATGTCCTCCAGGTTCTCGATGCTCTCGATCATTTCCTCGTCCTCTCCCTCGGTCACGCCCTCCGCCGCCCTCTCGGCCAATCGGCGTCTCCGAGCCGCCGGCCGCTCGTCGTCCTCGTCTTCACTGTCTGGAAAACAAGAGAGAATTGTCCCTCGAATTATTCTTTCATGTAGAGCAGGGGTGGCCGACTAGTCAGAGACCAAGAGCCGAAATGTTCAACCTTGATCCTGTGAAGAGCCACAAAGGCACCGACCATTAGCGAGATCCAGGGGCGGTGGTTTATTGTGATTAAATATAATGTGACCGTTATATTTAATCACAATAAACTATAACTTTATGCCTGGCCTTTTTTTTCTTTCAATAATTGTATTAGATGTATTGGTTTTACTCCTCACCAAGATTGAAATAAATATATATTAAATAAACTGACATTTTGTTCTGTTCTGACTGGGACAGAATTAGATATATATATATTTTTTTTATGCTGGGGTGTGTTTGTATGGGGGGCCCTGCCCACTGATCCCCCTCCTCTGATTTGCCCCTGGCCTGTGCGCTCAGTGCAGCTTCATCCTGACTGGAGAACGCACTCTCGGCTGCACAAAGTTCATAAAGTTTAATCAGGAGCCTCTGGACGACAGAGTCTGTTTTAAGTTGTATTTGTTACAGTTTCAGTCACTGTGAAAGAAAAGTCATGACTTTGTGTATTTCCGTGTTACGATGTCGCGCTTCGCATCATGTGCTACATTAGAGCTCCGCTTTTTTCCATTTCCTAATTTAGATCTTTTTCTGTGAATATGAGGCCAAATTACATCAAATAAAGAGTAGCTGATCCCAGAGACACGATCTGACTGTTGTTTAACTACATCCTGCTGTGAGTGAAGCTGCACAGGCATCTTTCACGCCGCCTCGAAAACGAGGGAGATCCAGACTCTCATTCATGTAGAGATGGAAACAGGGTCTGTAGGACGATGGTTGGATTTCTGGTCAAGATTCGTAAAGACTTTTACAGTTTATGGGAAATATGTGCCAAGACTCTTGTAAAGAGCAGAATTGTATTATCCAGTCATGCAAAGAGCCGCATGTTCCCCACCGCTGCACCAGGAGGCCCCTCCCTGAAGTTCTCAGGGCCCGAGATGGTTCATACGGCTGTAACATGTCAGAGATGGACTTTGGCTAAACCATGAAAAGACTTGTAACAAGCAGAGCTGTTTTTAAGTCGATTCTCTGAGCGACTGAAGCCAGTGCAGAGACCGGAGCACTGGACTAATGTGGTCGTATTTCCTGGTTCTGGATTTTCTGAGCAGCTGTTACAGTCGTCTAACCTGCTGGAGTCAAACACATGGATAAGTCTCTCCAACTCTGGTTTCTACTCTATGTGTCTGCAGTTGGTGATGTTTTTCAGATGGTAAAAAGCTGCTGATGTTGTTGCTTTAAGTTCTGGTCTGAGTCCAGGATTTCTCCCATATATTTTAACATGATTTTTCAGTTTTAGAGAGCAAGAGAGACTCGAGGTGACTGATAGCACTTTTAGCTACACTAGAGAGTTAAGGCCTGTTCATACTCCACAAGACGCGAGAACTCTGGCTGTGATTGGCTGGATTTTTAGTGGGCGGGGTTATTTTGGCGGAAGCAGGAAGCGAGAATCCAATGTTTACGTCCTAACACCGGTGCGGAAAACGGAGACAACATGGATAGTTTTGAGGCACCGCTCGCGGCAGTAAAAGACTTTGCTGAAGGATTACACGAACACGCAAACGGCAAAAAAGTCCTGGAGAGAAACACGAGGACGAAGAGGAAACAGAAGATCCTGGAGCTGCTGCGTGAAAGAGGCGAGTGATGAAGAAAAGAGAGGTTCAGGCTCGTGGACGGAGGAAAACCAGGCTTGTACATCATAGACCCTTTCATCAAACACCGGGAAACGTCACCAACATGTTCAGTGAAGGTTCTTGGACAAAACCTGTACTGAGCTACACAGACTCAAACATCATGGTTTTACCGAGTGACACGGAGGTAAACTTTTAACGTTAACGTTTTCTAACATAATAAACCAGCGGGAGATGTGGCTAAACATGAAGTCAATCTTCAAAATGTTTGCAATTACCGTGACTGATACGTTTTATAATAGTTTGAACTCAAATAGCTCGTTTTATTTCTGTAATTCCTAGATTGTTTTGGCTGCGGAAAAAAGGGGGTGTGGCAGTTCGGCAGCAACACGTCTTGTGGAGTATGAAATGTCAGAGCTCAGACCAACTTTGCTCTCGTTCTTTTTGCCTCAAGAACAAGAACAAAGTTCTCGCGTCTTGTGGAGCATGAAGAGGCCTTTACTTCTCAACACAAAACTCCAAGGAGAACTGTTGTTTGAAAATTGAAAATTATTGCGCTGCCATATTAACTGCAGTTTCTAAAATTTGCCAATTGCAACCATTCAAATGCGATCCATACATTTAAAGTTACCAGCTACATTTGGATTCACAAGTTGTTTCCACAGAAGAACCCTGGTTGTTTGTACATGGAGCCCCGTCTCACCGTAGAGCAGCCCCCGGCGCAGCCTCCCGCTCAGCCCCTGCTCGCGGTCCCGCCTCCTCATGGCCTCCTCAGCTGCAGCGCGAGCTCCAGGGGACATCTCCGACAGCTCCTCGTCCTCCAGGTCCAGCCCCTCCGCCTCGTACTGGTCCAGGGCCGGGATGGCGCGGTAGTCCCTGACAAAGGGAAGCACAACAGTGAGGAGAAGTGGATTTGCAGACTATCCTATAAGTGAATAGTATGAGTGTTAAGGTCAGCTCACACTACACGACTGGATTCAGGTCGATTATAGAACGTCTGGGGGTTCACACTGAACGACTGAGAATCGTCAGAGCGACTCACGATTCTGACAAACAGCTGATGTTTTATAACACAGCGCGTCTGTCGTCTCTACGGCTTCAAAACTGACCCCAGATCAGCAAAGACAGGCCTGTGTTTGTGAGCGCGGGATAACGTGTGTGTCCCGATTGGTCAACGGTGTCAACAATGTCACAACACCGCAGCGCTAGCTTACTGCTACTACCAAGCTTCAACTGGGCTATAGTTCTGTCACATGGAGATAAAAGTCGGCGACAGGAAGAAGCGGGACGTGTTTCAGTGGATTTAATAAGAAAAGGAGACGGGCGTCGACCTCAGGATGGAGGAGACAGCGGGGAGGCTAGCCACCGTTAGCCGCGAGGTGAAGCTAAACAGTTCGTCTCCAAACTCAGTAAGAGCCGCTAAACTCTGCTCGTGGTTGAAATGTGGCTGGAAAAGGTGGTTATGGTGAACTTTTGCTGATATAAAGTTGTGCTGTTTCGTGTGTGGGGCTGTGGCCATGAAATGAGTCGTTTGTGCCGCTGGTTTAACAGAGAAGTGAAAAAAAGGAGGCGCGGCGGTGTTTTCCTGTCTTTATATCACTCTGTCATTCACATTTGTGTCGGTAAAATCACCCACGTTTCTCCCGTGCGTCCAAAATCGGGCTTAAAAATCAAACACTCAAACACCTTAACATCAAACAACACTGCAGACGTACCTCTCCATCCCGTCTCCGATCAGCTCCTCCCCGTCTCCGTCCTCTTCCTCCTCTCCGGGCAGCGGCGCGTCTGCAAACAGGCCCTCGGACTCGTCCTCAAACGGGGGCAGGTCTCGGCCCGGGCTGGAGGTCAGGTCTCCTCTGCGGGACGCCCTGGTGGGGCTGGTGGCCATGTGGAAAGACTCGGAGGAATCCTGAAAGTGACGGGGAACGGGCTTTAGTCTGGAAGCATCGAGTTATAGGGCTGCTCGATTATTGAAAAAATAATAATCACGATTATTTTTGCCAAAAAGACAAAAATCCAGCAGAAAAGACAAAAATCCAAAAATTAGAAAAGAAAAAAAATAATCGATTTTTTGCGATTATGCTAATTTTGTAATAGTTTAGTGTTGTACTCAAAATCGTAATCGAATTTCGATTAATTGCACAGCCCTATCGAGTTACGAGTAAAACCCAGCAACAAGTACTTCAATAATCACTGGATTCTCAGAACAGAAAGATTAATAGTATTTTAATGGGCCATTTTTGAGGACGTTTGGCAGCTCACAGTTTAACCCCTTAACTCCCACCTGAACCGAGCACATTTTCTCCAGTTTGGCTTTACCCCCAATCCAAAGGCTTCTGGAAAAAGGGTGAGAAAATAGCGACAAAACTGAGGCGAAAAAACTTATGGAAATGTGAAAAAAAAGTGAGAAAACATTGACAAAAAACGGACGAAAAAACGATGAGAAAAAAAAGACAAAAATGTGACGAAAATGTAGAAGAAATGTACCAAAAAATGATGAAAAAGTGGCAAAAATGTCACAAAAATGTACAAAAAAATGACAAAAATGTGACGAAAAAACGAAGTGGCAAAAATGTCACAAGAAATTGACAATGTGACAAAAATGCACCAAAAAATGATGAAAAAGTGGCAAAAATGTCACAAGAAATTGACAAAAACTTTAAGAAAAAATGACTATTAATTAATGACTATATTAATATCGAAAAAGTACGATAAAACAATAGCTTTTCATTAATAAAACTGCACTCTCTTGTTCACCTAACCCATAGTTAAATCGTGTCATATTGATAGCGAGAAATCTGGCATGAATGTCGAGATATGAAGTTTTGTCCATATCCTTCAGCCCCAGGTAGTTGTAAAGGTTCTTGCATGTGACGATGGAAAATATTTAGTCACCTACTTTGACACTGCTCTTTTGTGGCGTTTGTCCCTTGTTCATCACATCTGACTCTCATCTCACTTTTCCATCACATTGTTGTTACTCTTTGTCTCACATTTTTGTTACTCTATTATGGCTTTGAAGTCGCATATTCCTCGCTTTTTTGTCACGTTTCATCCTAGTTCTCGGCTCATTGTTGTCGCTTTTAGATTCGGTTAAAGCCAAACGGGAGGAAATGCACTCGGTTCCGGTGGGGGTTAAGAGGTTAAAGTCTGTTTTATAGCAGAAAAGCCAGAACTTTACTTGGAGTCAGGGGCGGACTGGCCATATGTCCATTCTGGAAGAGCACAGAATGGCCCCTCACTTTACCTTACCCCCGGGTGTAACCGAGCTTTACCCAAATCTAAAAGCTTAACCTCTTAACTCCCGCCTGAACCGAGAGGATCTTTTTCCTCACGTCAGATTTTTTTCATCATTTTTTTGTTGGGCATTCAACTCATTTTTTTTTGTGTGACATTTTTGCCAATTTTTCCATCAATTTTTCGTCACTTATTTGTCAAACTTTTCTCACATTTTCATCATTGTTTTCGTCTCAGTTATTTCACTATTTTCACACCTATTTTCCACGCATTCAAAAACGAAAAAAGTGCTGGAAAAGCACCAAAAAAGTGACAAAAACACAACAAAATGTGACGAAAACGTGACAAAGCAATGAAAAGAAAACCGAAAAACAAGAGACGAAAACACAACGAAAAAGTTACCCCTTAACTCCCGCCTGAACCGAGAGGATCTTTTTCCTCACGTCAGATTTTTTTTGTTGGGTATTCAACTCATTTTTGTAACTCATTTTTTGGTCAACTTTTTATCAAATTTGAGTGACATTTTTGTAATTTTTTTTGGTAATTTTTGTGACATTTTTTATTTTGATTTTTGTGTCATTTTTGCCACTTTTTCCATCAATTTTTTCGTCACTTTTTTGTCAAACTTTTCTCACATTTTCGTCTCAGTTATGTCACTATTTTCACACCTATTTTCCACGCATCCAAAAACAAAAAAGTGCTGGAAAAGCAACAAAAAAGTGACAAAAACACAACAAAATGTGACGAAAACGTGACAAAGCAATAAAAAAAACCCCGAAAAACAAGAGACGAAAACACAACGAAAAAGTTACCCCTTAACTCCCGCCTGAACCGAGAGGATCTTTTTCCTCACGTCAGATTTTTTTGTTGGGTATTCAACTAATTTTTGTAACTCATTTTTTGGTCAACTTTTTATCAAATTTTTGTGACATTTTTGAATTTTATTTTTTCATTTTTGTGACATTTTTGCCACTTTTTCCATCAATTTTTCGTCCCTTTTTTGTCAAACTTTTCTCACATTTTCGTCTCAGTTATGTCACTATTTTTACACCTGTAGGAGCCTAAATTATGTTTTGTTCTGTAAATAGTTTCAATCAGTTTAAGACATAATTATTTTTGTTTGGTAACTTTATGGTTATTTTGGTTTATTTACTTTTCTTCATTTTGGTATTTGGTAATTGGTTTTTGTCATATTTTGTTTGGTTAGGCTATAGGTGTCGCTATATCATGACGCCGCACAGTGTCGCATTGGTGGGGATGGCACAGAATGGAGCCAAACAGTTTTTAGACCACTGCTACCCCTTTTTTGTAATCCCCTGTCAGTCTGTCATGTAATGTATGTTTTTTCTCACTAAAGAGTTTTTAACTGCACTTCTTGACTCCATGGATTTTATTATTGACGGTGTTTGGATTACTTTACGACATGCTAAGGGCGCAGCGAGTCATGCTGGCTTCATATAATTTTAGAACCTACATTTAGTCTAAAAACTCGCTCCAAATGGACTACTGGACAGTGGAAATACCCGACAATCAGATGAGTACAAGTGGATCATGAACTTTTGTGCCAAAACGGGGATTGAAGACGAAAACGCCGAAGGACTAGCCTCTCTTTGTTTGCTGCTGCTAACCTGGACCACGCCGTGGTGCGGCTATTACGCACGAGTGAAAACCTTGGATAAAAGCCGTTTTCGTGGATATTCTGGACATTTCTGTGGATTATTCGTTCCTTCCTAATTTGTGGATTATTATTGTGGAAAAAGAACTATCAAAATGTCGGAAGATCTGGAGCAAATTGGAGAAAAACGGACTATAAAGTTGACCGAGCGGGCTATGGAGGACTACAAAACAAGGTACCTAAATGCACGCAAACAAAAGTTGTCTCAAATATCAAGAATGATTAATCACCTTGATGAATTAATGAAAACGGATGAAAATGCAGATGTTGTCAAAAACAAAGTACGTGTGGATTATCACAGTTTGCATCAAGAGTTCTGTGAAATAAATGCGGGGCTTATGAACTATATGTCCGAAGAGGATTATGTGGAGGATCAAAATACGTGGTTTGAACCTAAAAACAAGCACATAAATGACTATTTTTGGAAATGTGAGAACTGGATGAAGAATGTTTTGAAACCTGCGGCACAAACTGAGCAAGCGGCGGTGGTTGTGCTTGGCGCAGAGGCACCTGCACCAGCGCCCATGGTCGAGGTCAGATCTTTACGCGCTGACCAAGTGGACAATAAGTCAACAAGGAGCGGAGCGCAAAGTCGGCGTTCGGGCTCATCTCATGGAAGCCGTAGTTCAACGTCATCGATCAGGATAAAGGCAGAGCTGGAACGCGCGTCTTTACAAGTTAAAGCTGCTGCGCTACAGGAAAAGCTGGCTATCGAAAAAGAACAAGCTGAAATAATGGCACAAGAAAAGCTGAGAGCCGTGGAGTTTGAGACGCATCAAAAACGACTTGAGGCGGAAATGAAAGCAAAGAAGGAAATGCATGACATTCAAACCGCACTGGCTGAGTCGGAGGCTAAAATGGAGGTGTTGCAAAAATACAGCTCACAGTGCGTCCAAGCTCGTTCTGACTTTAGCAGTGATGGCGGTGATAATGAGGATGGTGATGGTGGTGTGAACAACGATGCTGATGGAGATGTATTGGACATTGATTATTCAGAGGCGCAACCATTGGAAAGGCAACAGCCGCTGCCATCTGCTGGATCAAAAATGAACAACATGCACAGAGAACTACTACCACCTGTATCCCAATTTTCATCTCGGCATGTTTGGCCAGCACCTAATGTTTCATCAGCACCCAATTCTAGAAACAAGACACCACTGCCAACAGTCATGCCACCAAGAGCCTCAACAGCCCTTAACCTGGAACCAGCTGACGGGCCAGCCTTTGACAGCTTGTGCAAAGCCATAAATCAACAGGCCAGTGTTACTGACTATTTGGTGAAAAATCACAAGGCTACTCTACTTCCTGAAATAAAAATTTCAACGTTTAGCGGTGACCCACTTCAATTTCAGACCTTCATCAGATCTATTGAACACAGCATTGAGGGCCGCACAAGTGATGCATGCGACCGATTGCAGTTTCTTTTGCAATACACCAGTGGTCAACCACATGAACTGGTAAAAAGCTGTATTCATATGGAGCCGACAGCTGGATATACTAAGGCAAAGACTTTGCTAAAAGAGTTTTTTGGAGACGATTTTAAAATTGCAGATGCCTATATGAAAGAAATAATGGACTGGCCAACAATTAGGTCAGAAGATGGCGCTGCACTACACTCTTTTGCGCTGTTTCTCACTGGATGCTCCAATGCCATGTCAGATATCACTTACCTGGAAGATTTGGACAACACTACAAACATCAAGTTGCTGGTAAGCAAAGTTCCTTACAAACTTAAAGAAACTTGGAGGAAATGTGCATGTGACTTACAAGAAAGAACAAAACGGAGAGTCAAATTTAAGGATTTTGTCGATTTTATTACAAAACAAGCCAAATACATGGTACATCCACTTTATGGAAGCATAAAAGAAACAAATAGTGACTTTGTACCCTTCCACCAAAGATCAAAATCAAGGGTCCAAGATCCACCAAAGTCCAAGAAAGTCTTCAGCACAGCAGTTGTTTCTTCCTTGGTGGAAAACAAAGATGATACATCACAAAATCAGAAAGTGTCATACATACCTGTGGATGCAAATGCTAAACCTTGTGCTTACTGTAAAGGAGAGCATCACAGTCTTGTTGTCTGTAGGAAGCTCAAAGCCAAGTCGCACAAAGAAAAAATTGACTTTTTGAGACGCAGAGGTTTATGTTTTGCTTGTTTGAAACACGGACATATGGGCAATAGTTGTAAAGAAAAGGCAACTTGTCAAGAGTGTTCAGGACCACACCCAACTTTGCTGCACATGAATTTTAAACCAAAAGAATCACAATCTACAAATGAAAACCATGAGCAGCAAACAGTGTCAAGTGCTCTGGTACAGACTATGGAGACTCATCGTCACACAGGGGCCGGTAAAGAAGACTGCACTCTCTCTATTGTGCCGGTGTGTGTGAAAGCTGTAAAAGGGACTAAAGTAGTAAATACCTATGCATTTCTGGATCCAGGAAGCACAGCTACTTTTGCCACAGAGTCACTGATAAATGAACTGAATATGAATGGACATAACACAAGTATTTTGCTCAGGACAATGGGAAGAGAATCTGTTGTGAACACTTGTATTGTGAACGGACTGGAAATCAGCAGTTTGGATAGTGAGCACTTCATCCAGTTGTCTGAAGTTTACTCACAAAAGTCGATTCCAGTAAGCAAAGAGAACATCCCTCGGCAAGAAGATGTGAATAATTGGTCCCACCTGAAAGAAGTGAAAATCCCTGTTATCCAAGCCAACATTGGATTGCTCATCGGAGCAAATGTACCCAAAGCTATGGAACCACTTCAAGTGGTAAAAAGTGTGGATAACGGACCATACGCTGTGAGGACAATACTAGGCTGGACAATAAACGGGCCGCTGCGAGGTGGAGGAGAGACCAAACAGGATGATGCATGGACTAAAGTGACTGTAAACAGGATTTCAGTTGCCAGGTTGGATGAGTTGTGGCAGCTTCAGTTTAAACAAGACTTTCCTGATGCTGGACAAACTGAGGAGCTTGAGATGTCAAAGGATGATCATCAGTTTATTTCCATGGTGTCTCGATCTGCAGAGCTGAAACATGGACATTACAGTGTTTGTCTCCCAATCAAAAATGAATTTCTGCAAATGCCAAAAAATCGATCAGTGGCAGAGCAACGTGCACTGAATCTAAAGAGAAGATTTTCCAAAGATGACAGCTACTACAAGGAATATGTGGCATTTATGGACAACATTTTGGAGAAAGGCTATGCAGTGGAGATAACAAACGCTGAAAATGCAACATCTGCTGGTCGAAAATGGTATTTACCTCATCACGGAGTCAGACATCCTGTTAAACAAAAGCTGCGCTTTGTCTTTGATTCTGGAGCCAGTTTTCAAGGAACATCTCTGAATCAAGAACTACTGCAAGGACCAGATCTGACAAGCTCATTAGTTGGAGTGCTTTTGAGATTTCGTCAGGAGATTGTTGCCATGATGGCTGATGTGGAGGCCATGTTTTATCAAGTACGAGTGAGTGATGGTGATACAGACCTCCTCAGATTTCTCTGGTGGCCTCATGGCGATTACAGTAAAGAGCTGGTGGATCACAAGATGTTGGTACACATTTTTGGGGCTACGTCATCACCAAGTGTAGCTACTTTCGCAATGCAAAAATGTGCAACTGATTTTGGAGCTGAGTTCGGCCAAGAAGCAACAAAAACAGTCTTCAAGAACTTTTATGT
Source organism: Gobius niger (assembly GCF_951799975.1). NCBI lineage: Eukaryota > Metazoa > Chordata > Actinopteri > Gobiiformes > Gobiidae > Gobius > Gobius niger. The sequence continues at coordinate 1,836,787 of NC_136871.1, read as the reverse complement.
GGATGACTGTATTAAGTCCGTCAAGGATGAAGACAGCGCTGTTTTACTTGCTGCTGCTCTGACGGAAATGCTGGCAAAAGGAGGCTTCAAGCTGACAAAGTGGTCCAGTAACAGCCGAACACTGCTCAATACCATACCAGTAAATGAACGAGCTACTGGATTTCAAGATTTGGATTTGGACAAAGATTACTTACCAGTGGAGAGAGCTCTGGGAATACAGTGGTGTGCTGAAATGGATCAGTTCAAGTTCAAAATCAATCTCAAAGAGCGTCCGCACACCAGAAGAGGATTGCTTTCCCTGGTTAGTTCCATTTTTGATCCACTGGGTTTGCTCGCTCCTGTCATTTTACCAGCGAAGAGACTTCTTCAGGAGTTATGTCGTCTGAAATATTCCTGGGATGAAGAGCTACCAGATGACATCATCAAAAGTTGGAAAAAGTGGCTTTCTGGCCTCAAGTTGCTGGAAGGATTTGGAGTTGCCAGATGCATCAAAACTAAGCACTTTGGTAAACCAGTCTCTGCACAGCTTCACCATTTTGCTGATGCGAGTGAAGATGCTTATGGCACGACAAGCTACCTGGTGCTGCACAATGACACTGGTGATGCACAGTCCACTCTGCTGATGGCCAGAGCCAGAGTCGCACCTGTGAAAACGCCCACTATCCCAAGGTTGGAGCTCACAGCTGCTGCAGTGGCAGTGAAGATGGACACGCTGTTGAGAAAGGAGCTGGAGTTGGAGCTAAAAGACTCAGTATTTTGGTCTGACAGTACAGCAGTCATTAAGTACTTGAACAGTGAAACTTCAAGATTCAAAACCTTTGTGGCGAACCGTGTTACAGCCATTCTGCAGCACTCACAACCGTGTCAGTGGAGGTATGTGAATTCCATCTCTAACCCTGCAGATTGTGCCTCCAGAGGGCTCACGGCAGAGGCCTTCCTGCAGAGGAAAAATTGGCTGTCTGGACCGAACTTTATTCTCCAGTCACCTGATCTGTGGCCCACCAATCCAGATCCCACAGTTTTGGTTTGTGAAGACCTGGAGGTGAAGAGAGTGGCTCAAATACACGCGGTTCAGGTACAACTCAGCAATGCGACAGGCAAGTTAATGCTTCATTTTTCTTCCTGGATCAAGTTGAAGCGAGCTGTTGCTTGGTTTCTCAAGCTGAAAACGCTGTTGATGGAGCTGAGGATGAAAAGAAAGGAAATAAATAATGATCACAAAATGATGGATGTGAAATCAAAATTCAAAGGAGTTGATTTGACTTATGCTGATTTGGATGAAGCTGAAACAGAAATTGTGAAATATTTCCAAATGCAGTACTTTCAAGAGGACATAATGACGTTAAAGGAACACAACAGAGTCAAGAGAAGTAGCCCACTACACAAATTAAGTCCGGTGTTTAAAGACGGAGTGATGAGAGTAGGTGGAAGATTGAGTCGATCAGCCATGCCAGCTGAACTCAAGCAGCCAGTTATTCTACCGAAGCAGTCACATGTTGCCTCTCTTGTGCTGAGAAACGTTCATGAAGTTACAGCTCATGCAGGCAGAAATCACATGTTGGCTAAATTAAGAGAGAAGTTTTGGATTTCTGGGGCCGGTGGAGCTATCCGGAAGTTGCTCTCAAAATGCATTGTCTGCAGAAGGCTCCATGGCTCTACTGGGAAACAATTAATGGCTGACTTACCTGAATGTAGGCTGCTACCTGACGATCCGCCTTTTACCAGAGTTGGGATGGATTACTTTGGTCCTTTCCTGGTGCGAAGAGGAAGAGCCCAAGTAAAAAGATATGGAGTCATCTTCACATGTCTTGCTGTGAGAGCTGTCCACCTGGAAGTTGCATCTTCGTTGGACACGGATGCATGTCTTAATGCAATAAGGAGGTTTGCTGCAAGACGAGGACAAGTGAAGGAGATGTACTCTGACAATGGCACCAACCTGAAAGCAGCGGATGCGGAGTTGAAACAAGCTATTCAGCAATGGAACAGCAGCCAAATTGCAAAAAATCTGCAACAAAGGGGAGTTGCATGGCATTTCAACCCACCAGCAGGCTCGCATCATGGTGGCTGCTGGGAACGATTGATACGCTCTGTAAGAAAGATACTGAATGTGACATTGAAAGAGCAAGTTTTGGAAGAAGAAGGCCTACATACGCTGTTATGTGAAGCAGAAGCGGTCATTAACAGCAGACCTATTACAAGAGCTTCTTCAGATTTGCATGATTTGGAGGCCCTAACGCCTAATCACTTGCTTTTGCTCAAAACTAAACCATTGTTGCCCCCTGGTGTTTTCAATAAGGAGGATCAATATGCCAGGAGAAGATGGAAACAAGTCCAGTACCTGGCAGATATCTTCTGGAAGCGCTGGTGTAAAGAATACCTCACACAGCTACAGGAACGCCAGAGGTGGTCCACAACTGGAAGAAATCTTCACGTGGGAGATATAGTGATGATCGTGGATGAGAGCTCACCCAGAAACTCATGGCCACTTGGAAGAGTGGTAGAGACTTTTCCCGACAGAAAAGGTCTCGTCCGTCAAGTCAAAGTCAGGACAAAAACCTCTGAGCTGTTGCGGCCAGTGACAAAGCTGTGTCTACTACAAGAAGCTGAAGAGACATGAGTTCTATAACCTGATTAGACTCCTTGAACCATCTATGTTTGAGGCTCCCTTTAATGAATTAATCTGTTGGTAATTGTTACGTAAACTTGCTAACAATTAGGGGCCGGTAATGTAGGAGCCTAAATTATGTTTTGTTCTGTAAATAGTTTCAATCAGTTTAAGACATAATTATTTTTGTTTGGTAACTTTATGGTTATTTTGGTTTATTTACTTTTCTTCATTTTGGTATTTGGTAATTGGTTTTTGTCATATTTTGTTTGGTTAGGCTATAGGTGTCGCTATATCATGACGCCGCACAGTGTCGCATTGGTGGGGATGGCACAGAATGGAGCCAAACAGTTTTTAGACCACTGCTACCCCTTTTTTGTAATCCCCTGTCAGTCTGTCATGTAATGTATGTTTTTTCTCACTAAAGAGTTTTTAACTGCACTTCTTGACTCCATGGATTTTATTATTGACGGTGTTTGGATTACTTTACGACATGCTAAGGGCGCAGCGAGTCATGCTGGCTTCATATAATTTTAGAACCTACAACACCTATTTTCCACGCATACAAAAACGAAAAAAGTGCTGGAAAAGCAACAAAATGTGACGAAAACGTGACAAAGCAATGAAAACCCCCCCCCGAAAAACAAGAGACGAAAACACAACGAAAAAGTGACCCAAAAAAAAACGCCAAAAAGCCACAAAAACATGACAAAATGCAGCGACAAAATGACAAAAAGTTCCCATCACTTTTCTAGATTTTAGCTTCAGATGAGGCGTTGCAGTGTTGCTCTCCAGTCAAGAAGCCTTTAGATTTGGGCAAAGCCGAACTGGAGAAAATGCTCTCGGTTAAGGCGGGGGGTAAGAGGTTAACATGTGTATTTGTGGAAGTGTCACGTTTACGCTAATTTGGGCCAGACTGACCAGAGTCCAGGGCTGTTTTTCAGTCCCAGTCCGGCCCTGGAGTAGTTTACGTGAGTCTCAAATGCCACTGCACATTCTTACGTCACATAAACCACATTCTAGGTTGTTGTGCTTTGTCTCCACGCGCTACATGATACGAGAACAGCTGCAAACTTCATCTAGCGTCTATAAACAGGACTTCAGCGACTTTATTTAACATTTACAGGAATAGTTATGCTCTTCTGAAGGAACAATAACCACATGGCAGAAGCTACGACACAAAGCAAACCCCAAACCAACAAAAACAACATCGATTGACCAGAAAAGCAAGTGTATATTCTGGATAGTTTCTTCATTTGTAAAGGGAACAGCGTCTCAGCTACACATTTATGTCGTATTTCGGTAATAACTCGGACTCACCGCCATTGTGTGGATGTGTCTCTGCTCCCGTGGTGAAGAAGTGTGCGGCTTCTCCGTGCTCCTCTTCCTGACCGGGGACGCTTTTTCCCGCGAAACGATCACGTGGGTCCGAAAGCCCGCGAAAAGTAATGAATATTCAGAACAGATGCTGACGTAGGGGACGCGTATTGGTTGAGAGGAGTTCGAGGGGGCGGGGCGAGGCGGTACCGGCGGAGAGGAGACAGACAGTTGACGCTTTACGTTGTTAACCTTTTAACCCCCGCCGTACCGAGCACATTTTCTACAGTTTGGCTTTAACCAAATCTTATGAATGCCCGTTTCCGCCATGTTAAAAAAATAAAAGCCCAGCAGGAAGTCGAAATTTCGAGATTTAAACACGAGTTTTTAAGATCCGTAATCATAGACGTCGGCCCTATTTTACTTTGACAATCCGGATGTTGTTGCCGTTCTCTTTCCTGTCTGATGCGTCTGAACTGTGGAGCTTGATCTGGCAGAGCCATATCTTGGAATCGTATCATGCCTGAAAAACAACTGCTATTTTGGGGCAAACTCGTCCCTCTTTGCCTCTGCCATGTCCTATGGACCCCCCATGGTCTCCCCCAGGATAAAAGGGCGATGCCGGTGGACAATGGCTAGTTTGCCCGGTTAGCATGTGCAAAACACCTCATTGTTGATTAAAAAAAAGTCTGTAATTAACCACCAATGCATCAATCCTGACCCAGTGTGTGATAATCTTCAAGGCTGCATTATGTGGTTACGGCTTTATTGACGTTTTTAGTGTATAATACTTAATTCCACAAGATCCATTATTGGAGCTGGATGCTAGAGCTGCTAAGAAGCTAGTTAGCTTCGGGTGCTAAGCAATCGGCTACGGCCATAAACTGCAAAATCAACCTGCCCGGCTCAGTGTGTGATCGTTGTTAAAGGGATGTTTTATGTAGACGGTGGTTTTATTGACTTTATTCAGGCATATTTTCCATTTTCACATGATCATGATCATCCGAAGTTCATCGAAGTTCATGATGCTACGATCGTAGCATTAGCTTTGGGAATGCCCTGCATCATCAAGGCCGAAACACATTCCTATCGTGGATACAGTCATTTTTAATACGTTTTCTTGTCACTTCTTTTAATCCTGGTGTTGAGGTAAAATAAACACTTCTGTGTGTCTTTGTAAAAGTCCCAGAGATGCTGTAGCTCCGGTTCACAACACGATGAAGCTAATCCTCCATGATTGTTTACATTTCCACCAGTGGTTCCGCTGTCCCCGCCGTCTATGATCACGGATTTGAAAAAATCTCGTTTAAATCTCGAAATTCTGAGATTTAAACTCGTAGTACGAGTCATTCTACAAAAGCCAGAGTTGTGCATGATATGACCTAATTGGGTGTATTAACAGTGTTTCTCCCATTTAACCCTAAAAATGTTAAAGTACTTTCAGATTTGTGTCATGTTTCTCTTGAGGGCCAGAGGTTCTGTGCTGGAGGGCCGGATTTGGCCCCTGGGCCTGACGTTGCCTACCCCTGCTTTAAAGTACATGCAGTAGCTCAACTCGACATCTACGATCCTGCTCTCCAGAGCTCTAGATAATCATCCGAAGCAATAAAAAGCATTTGTTTTAATTAAACCCAACATTTTTAATACATCTTTAAGAAAGCAAGTATCAAAACAGCTTCATAACACAAAAAAAAGAAAAATCTGTGCAGTGCAGCAAAATAAATAAATATTACATCATCATTCATTCAGTGGCCTCTAAACAAACAAGGGAAACATTTGGAAAAGCAAGTACGAGTTTAGAAATTTAGCTTGCGATACTTTCTACATGATTTACATTGCAGTTTTGATTTAAATATTTTTTTTTATTTAAAAAAGTGGACATACTTTCCACATCCCATGCCCAGAATCAGTGTCAATAACAGGAAAGAAAACACTAAACATTGGGATATGAATTAAATTGGTAAAGGCAAGTAAAAAAAAGGCTCAAATTAAAGAAAGGCTCAAATTAAAGAAAGGCTTGCAGGATGGAAGAAAGGCTTCAAAACAAAAGGAGTTAAAAAGGCATTGTCTACATCCCTCATTGTGTTCAGGTAATACTTCAGTCTCCGAGCGTCTTCTGTTGACTCTGTACCGCACGTTTCAAACCGCTCTGAACTCTTTTCTCTGCGATGAGACGCGGTTCCCTCTGGAGGACAATACTCGCCTTTGTGAAGTCCGTCAGCGGTTTGCACAGTCGGACCCGCTGTTATTTCAATACGAGTGTGGCTTCTGACCCGTCCTTCTTCTTCAGGTAAAGTCCGTAGGTGAGGTGGTGCTCCCTCCGCAGGAAGGCGTAGAAATAGTCCGACACCAGCAGTATCTGAAGGCGGAGGGAAGAGCGTGAGGAAAGGGGTTCTCAAACAGTATGGAGCTCATGAAACGTGCAAAAGTTCAGTTTTAGTCATAATCTTCCTAATCCTAATCTTCCATTGTAGCCTCGTGTTGGTCCTGATTTAGTATTTTTAGTTTTGCTGGAAAATTTTTTTTCCAATACAATTATTTCCAATATCGTGCAGCCCAGGGACGTGCACAGATAGAGCCCAGGTGGTGCTTAAGCACCTGCCCCTTTGCCCTTTAAGTGCCCTCCTCAAGACCAGTTTTTTTCCTACCCAATATGAAGTATTGTTTCTTTTATTGTTCTTAGATATTTGCCCTGCTAAGCCAACATGTGCTGAAAATACAGTTTTAATGTTCAACAACTTCAAATCGCGCTTCCTCCTCCGCCTCTCGAGCCGCGGCGGCGCTGACGCTCCTGATCAGTGAGGGGCAGCTGTGCCGTCCCCGTGTTTCCCCCGTTTGAGAAGATGGTACAGCCCAGCTTAGGGAGACGCGGGAGTAAAGTAAACTGTAAATTCGAGAACTTTATGAACGAGCCAGCGCGACATGACTGGATTATTAAGGGGAAACGAAAGGAAACGAAAGGAAACGAAAGGGCCGTCGGGGCGAGACTGTCAGCGCCGCCGCTCGTGTCGAGATCAGGACAAAGTCCGCGGGAACAGGTCAGTCACTTTAGCGGTTCTGTTTTGTCGCACTATAAAATTATCTAAAAATGAGCTGTATTACTCAGACTAAGTCAGGGCTGAGCGTAGACCAGGGTCAGAGCAGAGTGAGCTGAGCTGAGGAGACATAGGGCAGAGGAGGAGAGAGAAGGTGAGGAGGAGACTGGGTTCTGGACACTGCATCTGTGTGAGGAGCACAGGAACATCAACAGCCCAGTGGATTATTGTTATTTAACATATTTTTGACATGGACAAAAATATCCATATCATGATATTGACAAACCAGATGTTTAAAGTGTAGGCTACAGTACCTTTGCATCATTTATTTGTATTTGTGCTAGACTTAAAGCCACACCGTGTAGAATTTTACCCAATAAATAAAATTGAAATACAAGCATTTACTTTATGACCATTATTTTCATCATTAAAAAATACCTCAGAATTGTACAAACAAACATCTATGAGGCTCACCCCGCCTAACTTTACTGGGAGTGGGTACGTCTCCAGCTCGTCTCCATGAAGATGTGACTAAAGGCAGTTGAATTTGAGATTTAAACAGGTTAGTTTCACATCCAAATCCATTCTTTTATTACACACAGCAGCAACAGCATTTTCTGTGTTCGAGCTGGTCATAGGAGCATGTTTTGTTTTGCCACAACAATATAGTCCGAAATGTTAGGCAGTGTGCCTTAAGTGCAGAGCCTTGTGATAGTCCTACATTGTCCTTTAAAGTCTTTGTAGTTTACTATTAGGGTCACATAATTGGACATTTTATGTTGTTGTGTTAATCAATGGTGTGTTAGTGTCACTAATTACAGAAAACAGGTCGTGCCCTTTTGTCTTGGTTGAGCACCTGCCCCTCAAAATGTCTGTGCACGCCACTGGTGCAGCCCATATATTTTTATATGTGTCTCAGGGCTGTTTCATAAACCAGGCTCACTCTGAGTCTGGCTCAGAGCAGACTGAGCACAAGCGATGTTTCTTCTTCTTGAAATCCAACACCGATGGGCATTGTAAACGGCACAAGCAGAGCGTTAGCGCCATCATCTGGCCAAGTTGACTGAGAGCTATAGAGGAGAGAGGGAGAGGCTAAATGCTAACTCCGTCTGCGCTGTGTTTACGTGACTGAAGATCAGACAGGTCCTAAAGAACTCGTCAAAGCTCAGGTAAGAACATATCTCAGTGTGGAAAAACAGTGGCCTATTCCTTTAATATAGAAGCTGCAGTTACGAATAAGGCCTAAGGTGGCAGTAGTGAGTATAAAACCACAAACTTGCGTCTAGCCCCTTTAATGACATAATGTGTCATCAAAACGTTTGTCCTATAAAATGAACCTTGGCCCACAGGACCCGCCCTCCTGCTCCTGCATCAACAGTGTTTTAGTTTTTTTTCTATCATATATTTGAATTCCTGAAAAAAAAGCAGTAGGTAAGTAAACACTGAACCATATTAGTCCAGTGCTTCGGTCTCAGCACTGGCTTCCTGTCGCTCAGTGAACTGGCCCAACTGGGGGGTTGGATAACTGGACAGAAATGGGGAGTAACATGCAAAATCCAAACAGAGAGGCCCGTCGTCTGACAACTGAAGACCTTGAAGCTCTGAGGTGAGAACATCGAACATCGTCATCAGCTTTAACGTCGCACCTGAGCCACGTTGAACAGCAGCGTGATGGCGTAGTAGAAGTTGGAGTTGGCGCTGCCGGCGTAGATCCACAGATGCCACAGGACGGGAAACAGAGCTGAGCAGGCGAGCAGGACACAGGTGACCAGGAAGATGTTTCTCAGGACTGAGGAAGGAAAGAAACACTTTATCTCAACAAAAATAGTCAAAAGCAGAGCAGCAACTGGAGAGAAACAGAGAAGTGGATCTTAATATTACAGCCACATGATGCTGTCAGCTTAAAGCAAGGCGATATCGGTCGAGAGATTTATACGTCTGCGTTATATTGGTGGCCTTTAAACTTTTGAAAAAAATGCAATAATGATATAAAACAAAATATCCAGTAATTTCACTTCCTGATCCTCCATGCGAGCCATCATAAGCCCCTCCCACTCTACCTCCTTTTGCTCCCCCGCTTCAAGGAAAGATATTCTGTGTGGCTTGTGTGGCTGTAGTGACGCAGTTTTCTTCTCATCTAAAAGCTTCTCGACTGGAGAGCAACAGTGTAACGCCTCATTTGAAAGCTAAGACCTACAAAACTGATCGCTCATAGCTATACTGTATTGACACTTTTTTCAAGAAGCTTTTACATACTGATCTCTGATTTATGTAAAGTTATTTCTCAAAATCATCTTGAGGGCCAGAGCTTCTATGCTGGAGGGCCGGATTTTGCCCCCGGGCCTGACGTTGCCTACCCCTGCTTTAAGCTGAACTGGGAAAAATGTGCTTGGGATCCCCGTACCTATGCTTGTGAAACACTGTTCTACACCATTCAAAAAAACACAATGTTTAGTTTTTTATGCTCCAGTCGCTTCCTGGCAGTGTTTATTTCGTCGACTAAAATATTTAGTCTTAATTTTAGTCAAAGTGATATTTTTGTGACTAAAATTGGACTAAAACTAAATTAAAAGTTTCTCATGAGACTAAAACTGTGACTAAAATGTCCAGATATTTTAGTCGACTAAAATGAGACTAAATGAAAATGAAAAGGAGAGACTAAAATCATGCTGATGTGCCCCAGAGTAAGTGCGTCGTTCATCAGCTGCACAAACGGCGCAAATCTTCCCAGGAAATGCACTCGGATTCGGTTCAAGTGGCCCACGGCCTGAGATGTCGACTCAGAGTGGTTTGGGGTTCCTTGATTCAAACTGATTTTTTGCAGCAGGAGCTTGGATATTATTAACTCCCACCTGAACCAAGCACATTTTCTCCAGCTTTACCCCAATCCAAAAGCTTCTGGAAAAAAGGTTTGAAAATAGCGACAAAACTGAGACGAAAACAAGGATGAAAATGTGAAAAAAAAGTGAGAAAACATTGACGAAAAAGTGACAAAAAATTTACAAAAAAATGACAAAAAAGTGAGAAAAATTTGACGAAAAATTGAGAAAAAAATGACAAAAAAATGCGACGAAAAAATGACAAAAATGGAGAAAAAATGTACAAAAAAGTGAGAAAAAAGGGCGAAAAAGTGATATGAATTTGACAAAAATAAAAGCGAATAATTTAACGAAAAAGTGACAAAAAAACCACAAAAAATTACAAAAATTGACAAAAAATTGACCAAAAAAGTGAGAAAAATTAGAAGAAAAATTGAGAAAAAATGGACAAAAAAGTGACAAAAATGAGACGACTGCCCAACAAAAAAAAGTGATGAAAAAAAATCTGATTGTTTTGTAGGTCTTTCAAATGAGGCGTTACACTGGCCTACAGGATTTGGGTAAAGCTGAACTGGAGAAAATGCTCTCGGTTCAGGCGGGAGTTAAGAGGTTAATAAATAGGATTTATGCACAGAAAAAGTATTTTGGGGGTAAATTTTGTCCCTCAGCGCCCCCTAACTAAAACATCTTCCCACGGCTCTGGCTGAGGAGCAGTGGTTGGTTACTCGGCTGGTGACCAAAGCTCGGAGGCGTCTCCAGGAGGTGGGGGCGTTCCTAGGAGGACTCAGGCAAACCTATCCCTAAAATGGCCGCCATCAGAGTTTTTACAGATTACTCAGAAATACGTGAATGTGCCAAGGCAACACTTCAGCCATGTTTTTAATGAGGGAGTGACAGAATAACATGATGGAAAGCTTGAAAAGTTCTCCTCTCACTGTCTCGATGGAAAGGTGAACTCCAGTTTGGCATAAATAAACAGTAGCGTGTTATTTTTAGCTCTCACATCTGTGCAGGTGGCTCCAGACGGGGAGGAAGGCCAAGTACAGAGCCAGGTCTCCCACTGTGGGGTAGGACTTAAAGATGGAGATCACAGCCAACTGCATGAACATCAGGAACACCGGCTGGTCCCTGGAGAAAACACAGACGTATATCAATGAGAAAACGCAACAATGCTCTTCTTTTAACACCAAAGGGAACGTTAAACAGTGAATACTTTGCAGGGACTCACTTGAGTTTGATGGAGAGAGGAATGGTGTAGAAGAAGACGTTGATTTGAAACACGCAGAGGAAGAACAGCCTGAAGTGCTCGAACATCTCAGCGAAAAAATACCAGAAGAGCCCGATGTTTGGAGTCAGGTCTGGAACGGACAAACTGTGGAGAAGAAGGAAGTACATTTCAGTTTAAGGACAGTTGACTTGACCAGGCAAAACCCAGATTAAAATCACAATTCAACAATACAAACCCTTTCCCAAAAAATGTGAATATCATGGAGAAGTTTATTTGTTTCCATAATTTCATTCAAAACACTAAACTTACATTAATTATAGATTCAGGAAACAAAACTTAAACAATTTCAAGCATTTCGTTGTTTATTTGTGCATAATCTATAATCTGAATCTATAATCTATGGAAGTTTAACGTTTTGAATGGAATTACGGAAATAAATAATCTTTTCAATGACATTACATTTTTTTGGAGAGGATCTGTATAACAAACATCAATCTGGATTAGTCAGAGGACAGACTTTAACTGGGATATTTGCTGCTGATTGGACCAGGCGTACCTTGATTTAGCCAATCACAGTGAAGCCAGTAAACAGTTATTACAGTTTTATACCAACGTAGTTTTTAAAAACATTCGGTAAATGTAAAGCCCGTCCACTCGCACTTCAGTGGAAGTGAGGTTAACGGATCAGTGAGAGTCTCAGAAGATTCATTTTTGGAACAATGAATAGACGTAGGTGAGCCCATCAGACAGTTTTTTGATGTTTTCAGTTCCATCCACGGCCTAACCTGCGTATTTATGTGAGACTCTGAGCCCTCACCAGCCCAGCAGAATGCTACGCTCTGCCCAACACCACCTGCTGGAGCTGCCCAGGTCACAATACAAACAGTGGGGCGACCGGGCTTTTGCTGTGGCTGGTCCAAAACTCAGGAACTCCGCTTGAGTTACGTGCCCTTTTAGACCTGTTCAAAGCAAAACTAAAGACTCACCTGTTTAAAAAGGCATTTGACACAAAGTTCTGTGGCAACTGTTGTGAATGTGATAATGATCTGTTATTATTTTAAAATTGTATTTTTTATTGTATGCAGTGCTTTCGTCGACTTTGGTTGTTGTCCCCGGGGGCTCATCAAGAATGAAGCCAGAGCAATTCCTCAAAAACAGAGCAGAATGACTTGCTGTGCAGCAAGTCATTCTGCTCTGTTTTTGATTCACTTTTGGGAGCTGGTGATTCTAAATCTTGCGGCTCGGTCTTTCAAAGGTGACTGATCCCTAAACATCCTACATCATGAAACAAATCCAATAACTTGAGAACTATAGTGGGAGTTTTAAGCCGACATATACATAATCAAAGACTTAAAACAGACTTTTGGATAACTCATCATTGATATTTTACACTTTAAATAAAAGACAGTAAGTGGCTGGTCATGATTTCGGACTGGCCTGCAGTGCCCCCTGCAGACAGTATCGGGAATGACATGTTGTGACGTAAACTGTGAATATAAACCACCTTCAGTTACTGCACTATAACATGAACATGAACTGACTTTAAAGCTGAGGTGCCTGATTTTTCCTCTTCATTCTGTGAAATGTTTTGTTTGGCCCAAACTCGTTTCTAGCTCTCACAATCCCTCCTGCACATCAGAATTGTTCAAGTACAGTAATTATATGTGTGTTCAGCTTTAAGTGGTGGCAAAGTGAAGCAGGCGGGATCATCCCCTAAATCAGGGCTTCTCAACCTGGGGGTCAGGACCCACTAGGGGGTAGCGAGAAAAATTTGGGGGGTCGCCAGAGCATATTAGATAAAATATATATTTTAATATGATTATTATGGTGTGGTAGCAAACATGCTATTTTACCAGGGTGCCATTATTTGTTCTAAATTTAATTCATCTTTGTTTTAGCCATTGTTTTTTAAGAGTTATATAGGTTAACCTCTTAACTCCCGCCTGAACCGAGAGAATCTTTTTCCTCACGTCAGATTTTTTGTCCATCACTTTTTGGTTGGGTATTCAACTCATTTTTGTAACTTTTTCATCATTTTTTTTGTCATTTTTGGTAAATTTTTTATCACATTTTTGTCATATTTTTGTCATTTTTTGTCAATTTTTTGTCAATTTTTTGTAGTTTTTTTGTCATTTTGTCGTCACATATTTGTCAATTTTTTATCACATTTTTGTCACATTTTGTAAAATTTTTTAGTCACATTTTTGTCACTTTTTGTCAAATTTTTTAATTTTTTAATCACATTTTTGTCACATTTTTTGTCATTTTTTTTATCACATTTTTGCCACATTTCCATCATTGTTTTCGTCTCAGTTCTGTCTCTATTTTCACACCTTTTTCCCGAAGCTTTTGGATTGGGGTAAAGCCCAACTGGAGGAAATGTGCTCGGTTCAGGTGGGAGTTAAGGGGTTAATGTCCCTGTGTTTCCCCTGGTCTGACCCGGGTGGGGGTCACGATCCTAATGAACTGTTATAAAGGGGGTCGCGGCTCTAAATGGTTGAGAACCACTGCCCTAAATAAATGACACCAATTTAGCTGCTCCTTCTCTCTTCCATCGCTCAATAAATATTCATTAGTAGAAAATGTAACAAGGTCTGTTTTGCTGTATTTACAACATACTCTGAGGAAGCAAAAATACATTTACTCCACAAGAACAAGAAGTCCTGGACCCCAGCTTTAAGTGCTTCACTGCTCAGAACATCATCTATGACAAAAAATCTAATAAATACACTTTGGACAGTAGAAAAAGAAACAACTAAAGTAACATTTCTCAAACAGCATTGCAGAGTTTATGACCAGGGAACAAAAAGCTTAAAAAGGAATCTTGCACGTCTGCTTTGATGGTTTCAAATATGTAAAAGACCTACATGAATCCGTAGACGGAGGGGATGTAGTCCCAGGAGCCCAGCAGGAAGAATGAGAGGCAGACGACGACTAACAGACTGCCCAGGTACACGAAGAGGTACTGCACTACGAACCACCAGAAGCTGGCCCAGCGGTAATTCACCGGGATGTACTGTCGCTGTGGAGGAACACACGAGTCAGTCAAAACAAAAAGAAAGAGTGGAGGTATCCAACACATCACTGCCTTATATTTAAGTAAGTAAGAATATACTGTATCAGTGTTAATTTCATCGACTAAAATATTTAGTCTTAATTTTAGGCAAAGTGATATTTTTGGCGAGTAAAATTGGACTAAAACTAAATTAAACGTTCCTCATGAGACTAAAACTGTGACTAAAATGTCCAGATATTTTAGTCTAAACTAAAATCAGACTAAATAAAAATGAAAAGGAGAGACTAAAATCATCCAAACTTGTATTGAGCGTCTGAAAGAGCCTCAGATCATGTAAATTCTCTGCCAAAGGATCAGCTCTGAGCTTTGTTCATGTGGAGCAGCTCCATGAAGCAGAGGAACAACATTAAATATGAATATAATCAATATTATCAATATAAGTCGACTAAATTAGTCTTAAATTTAGTCGACTAAATTGACACGCAATTTTTGTCGACTAAAACTGGACTAAAATTGAATTACATTTTAGTCAAAAGACTAAAACTAAAATATGTTGTAAAAATTAACACTGTACTGTATTGATCTATCATGGCTTATCCTAAGTGTCACTTGGCTTTATGTCCTTTCAACGTGCATTTCAAACGGCCTCTGTCCCTTTAATCAAAGTAAACTCCACTTTACTGAAGGCTATACTGTGAAGCTGGTTCAGCATATCGTGGATTTGTTCCTCTAATCTGGGTCGACCATTTTTCATAATATTTGTAGCACCACAGCGTATGTTACAGCGATGGACACACGTGCTACATGCTGTGGCTTCCTGAGAAACCCTAAGTCAACAGAGGCTAGTTTTGATCAAAATCAGTTTGTTTGTTTTTTAAATGGGGGTTTCATGCAACACTATCCTTTCTGATCAACTCCTCTCTCCTCTCTGGACAGACACTAACGTTATGGGAAGAGGCAAATGCCTAAATATCTCTAATATATCTAATTTTCCACAACAACACGTGTTGCTGCAGATCGATTGCCTTTTATCGCGTGTGCATTTAAACAGCCTGGTTCTCGGATTGAAGACTTAACACCGGATGTTTCTCGGCTGTGCTTGGATCAATTTAACTATTTAAAAGCTCAGAGAAATGTTTAAATCTCCACTGTTTCGAAAAATGGGAAAACCTTTTCCCCCTTGTTCTTTTTGAGCTGAAACAAAAGTCACTTCCTATAATCCTGTTCCTGCACCAACAGCATCAAAACTTGAATCCAATGAGAGAAGATTATCTTTTTGGTTCCTGCTTTTGATTTTGATTTATTTTATTTGTTCGATACCGGTAGAACCTCGTTTAACGGCACCCAGCCCTATGTACAACACGGGCATTTGTAAAAAATGGGGCTCATGGCTTGAAAGGTTTTGCCCTAAAAGAAAGAAAGTCACCCCAAGATTTCTATTGTATAAAAATAACCAGATTAACCACACATATCTAAAATACTCATATCTAAAACCAAAAGGTGAACTGGTCAGTGGTGGACAAACTGGATTGATATTTGTCTTCTTATTTGCCATAAGGACGTACCTGCATTATGTAGAGCATGGCAGGGGCACAGAGGGTGATGGGGTAGATGGACTGGTATGTGGCCAGGGCTAGAAATATGGCACTCAACATGGTGTTCTCTGTAAAATAAATACATTCATGTGTTGTATTCAAACATACTACAGCGTAAAGGGATATTTCAGGATTTTAGACATGGGGCCTCATTTCCAAATTATCCAGAGTGTTGTTGATTTCTATGTTTTAAAGCATGCAGTCCTTATGTTTGAAGAGTTTAGTGGTGCTAGGCTAGTGCTAGGCTAGTGCATGTCTATGGTAACTAGTAGCCTTCATTAAAAACCTCTTCAAAATCATGGGCTCGTCCTCCAAACGTTGCCATATCTGATTTGTAGAAGCTCCTTTGTGAATTGTAGTAAAGCGGCTGCAGGTAAACAAACAACTGTAGATCCGGTAAACTGGCAGATCACTCCGCCGCTGCGTAGCTACAACCAGGAAGCTGCTCTAATATAAGTTATTTTATCCCATGGTCTGGGTGAATACTGGACTCTGATTGGCTGGTGCATTATTTTGGTGTAACCGCACACGTAGTCCGGTAGTTAAATCACTGGGATGTCACTCCGCTGTGGCGTCGCCATAGCAACGCCTGACACAGCTGAATCAGATAAAGGCGTAATTAGTGACTGACAGGAACGTATGAGATGGATTTAGTGTTTGCTAAATGTTTGTAGAGGAGAGTGAGCAGCTAGGTTAGCTACTGTTAATAACATACGAGCTTTACATTTCTATTGGAAACGGTTAAGGCTCTTCATCATTTTCAGGCGTACATAAAATGATCCTGCATTGAAGCATCTTTGTCTGGATTAGTAAAGTCAAACATAAAAGTTTGAGTTGGGGGGGCCCAGGTGTGAGCGACTCCACCGCAGCTGTTTCCATAAACAGTTGAGCTGGTTGAGCTAGCTAGCTTTAGCTTCAGGTTAAACCTTGTAAAAGGTAAATAACTCCTGCCCACGAGTGCCGCATATCGGTGTTTCCTTCCAGGGAAAAGTGTTTCCGGGTTAGTCCTGTTGTGTTGTGATTCTGTGCTGATGTTGTGTCGTTGAGCCTGACTGAGATCCTCGTAATAGCTGCGGAGAATGACTCGCTCTGAGACCAGCCTTCAGTGACCGGCTAATAACCCACACAAAATAGTCCCGTAGTCTGGCAGATTTAGTGAGTTTAGTCAATGAAAAACACATTTATTATAAATGTTACGTTTGTGGGACCCTGGAATAAGCGGATTAAACAACGAGGAGCCGCGTTAGACGTTATAATGCAGGAGGAACAACACTGTGTCGGGCGTTAGAACCGTCTAATGCGGCTCCGAGTTGTTTAATCCTTACTTAAATGCAAAATTCAGTCAACACAGACATTTATATGGGTCGTCTGGTGTTATGAGTGATTTGCCTCAGGTGCACTGGGCTAGACTGTTTTTAATACAGGCTACTAGTTACCATAGACATGCACTAGCCTAGCACCGCTTAACTCTTCAAATATAAGGACTGCATGAATGAAATACATATGTGAATCTCCAGAAATCAACAACACTCTGGATAACTAGGAAATGAGGCCCTATGTTAAGAATCCTGAAACATCCCTTTAATGTTGTGCATATTGTGATTATATTCTGTACTTTTAATGGTGAAGAGGAAGAAAAGGCCCAGGACTGCATTGTTGAGGCCACACGTTGATTTTGCCACACACGACAGAATGGTGAAGGGGTTCAACAGGTAACTGCAAACGAGACAGTTACTTTCAGATGCATTTTTCTTTAATAAGGCGATTGTAGTGATTGTAGGACTTTACTTACAACATGGCGACTTTGAGGGGGACGTAGTACATTTGTTTGGGGCTCCGGACCAGCTCCAGGCAGTCCATGGGGTAGCGGTCGGCCTCCAACTCCAGTCTTTGCTTTTTCAGCTGAACGACATAAAGGTTTATATTAATAATGAAGCCATTTTCACGCACAGCACGTCTACGGTTGCTTAAGATAGACTCTATATTGTTCCACGCTCAGAGAGATTTAGGGAGGCAGGATTTCTTTCTACTAGACTTTTCTTTTTATTTAATGCTTCAGTTCAAAGTACATGTTTAAACGTCTTCAGGAGGGGTTCGTGGGTCATTTTGACCCGCTGTCATGTTCCGGGCATTTGGACACAAGGTGACACAAGGGGGCGCCTTCCAACCTTCTCAGTGTAAATGTGAGTTGACTTTCTTCAGAGTGAGACTTTAGGTCAGACATGAGTGACAGGAACATGAGGCTAAACACAGTGAGCTCTTTGTTTCCAGTAAAAAGGCTGAGGCCTCATTGCTCTTCAGGCACAGACTGAGAAGTGAAGAAGGAAGTCACGGAGCTTCTGCTTTAGACAGAACTTCAGACTTCTGCTGCATGTAAGAGTCATGTCATATTCTGAAACTCAAATCTGTAGTAAAAACATAATATATGGAAAATTATTATCACAATTACAAAAGAAAAATACTTGAAAATCCTGTATCTAATCCAAAAAATATTTTTTTTACTCTCATTCTAAAGAAGAAAACCCAAACAAATACTAACCATGTGTATCTGCTGTAAAGTCATATTTGTCCCAGTTCCTCTGAGTCGTGGTGGGTCCTGGTGGACCATGACAGATGTGGACAGGACTGTGGTAGATCTACTTTTACTTTGGAGAAAATAGTTACTATAGAAACTGTTGAAGAAATGAACCTCATGAGCTTCTTCTGTAACATCTGTCCACATCAGTCCTGCTGCACCACGACTCAGAGGAACTGGGACAAACATGACCTACAGCAGATACAAATGACCAGGGTTTGTTTGTTTGGAATTAGTAAATAAAAAAACACATTTTTGATTAGATACAGGATTTTCAAATTTTATTTCTGTAATTGTAATAATAATTTTCCATATATTATGTTTTTACTACAGATTTGAGTTTCAGAATATGATATGACTCTTACCTGCAGCAGAGTCTGAAGTTCTGCACTTCGGACCCGAATTATCACCTTTCTGAGTGAGGATTTTAGAGGCAGTTGTGGTGAACAGGTCTGAGCTCATTCTACACATAAGGACATGGAGGAACATGTAGGGGGAGGAAAATACTTAATTTTAACATTCTAAAACTCCGTTAGTACCTTAAAATAATTAAAAATTGTAAATTAGCCTCGTATAATCCGGCATGTTCACGTCGGCTTTTGTTGTTTCTATGCAGCTGTTCATAATCAAATACATTTAAAAAAAATTAATATAGAAATAGTTGCACCTTTTGCAATTTGCTGATTGCAGAAACTCAAGCTACAATCTCAGCCCTAGTTTGAATCAAACATTATTACAGGAAAATAAAAGGTGAACCTCGATCTTTCAATACATCCATGTGTGTTTTTGCTACAGCGCGACAGTATTTCAGTTTCATAAAAATGAAAAGAATAATGATAAACAGGCTCAGGGACAGATGTTGAAGACCCCAAGCCCGCACTAATACAACAAAGTCCTCATCATAATAAATATATGTAAACAAACAATGGGGTGTCGATAGTTCCTCACCACTTGTGCGTTATAATCCTTCACCGCCAAATACAGAGCCACTGCAGTGATGGCGTCTGCCAACTGTGGAGGAAAATATCATTCATGTTACACGGGGCAAAAAACTGCAGTAAAACACATTTGTTTCCATAGTATTTTGAAATAAACACACTGAAGCACCATTTTTCAATTCATTCATATTACACTAAAAAAAGTAAATATCAAGCATTGGCTTAAATGACTTGAATTGAGGAAATGCATCTTGTTTTGAGCGGTTTTCACTCATTTAGACACTTTTCCTAGCCTGGCTAACACCAGACTAAAATCACAAGTGATATTTAGTCTGGGGACACCAATTCATTTTCTCGTAGGAGAGGTGTGGTTTACGATCGTCCATAGTCATTTATTGGGCTGAACGTCTATGATGCGTCTGCACGAGGCCACAGCCAATTGTATCATCGTGTGAGATGACGTATGACAAACCCGCTGTAAACTTTTGAGCTAAACTGTTTAGAACAAGGTCTAAAGCTTGATCGAAAAATACCATCGCGTCTGCTGCTGTCATGATGGATCCGTAAATAAACTTTTTCATTTTTGTCCGTAAGATCCATGGTAAATAAACTCCAAGCTTCCGTATATCGAATAGCTCGTCATCATCTCGCCGTCCCTCCTCGCTCTGTGATTGATCCCAAATCCATGCGAAAATTTCAACCCTGGTCCCCAGGCCGCTGTGCAGTTCAAATGATTCGAGCGCACACAGCAGCACGGCGTTAGCCAGGTGACCTTTTTCCTGATCTGACCAAGATTATTTTGCTTGTTTGAGGACATTTCAGACGGGTTCTATGGCAAATCTCGCTTGCAATAAGAAAGTAAAATCGCCAATGAGACAAGACCAATTTTCTTACCTCATTGGCAGAGAAACTTACTTGAAATAACGGCGAAATGTATTGAAACGAGTGAGAAACATCTCAGAACAAGTGAAATAATCGAGGTCAAAAGCCCAACTAAATCTTACCTAGTGAAAACAACTAAAATTTGGATTATTATGCTGAGACTGAGTCTAAACCCACCTAGTAAATAACTTTGTGCAGTGTACATTACAAAGCGGATAAATGGCCTTCCATATTGCGCTAGTTTTATTTTATCAAGATCATTTTACTCACCATAAATGTTATCTCCGCATAGTCCACAACAAAATGAAACAGGTATATGATGAGCGGCGTCTGGAGAAACAAAAACAACATTTACAGTTCCCATCTTTCCTTCATTGTTACAAAATGACAGCAGTTCATTCAAAGTTAATTTTACGACGAGACCGGCTCACCTCATGGAAAACATCTCCCGAGTACGGCGAGACTCCGAGGTCCAGCAAAGCCAGGCCTTCGATCACTGCAACAGGCGACGTCAAACATGAGCGTTACAGACGGTACAGCAGAGGGAAGGTTTCAGCATCGCCAAAACACCAAACACCCCATAGCCTAAAGTAAAGAACTGTTTTTCTGAAAATGCCTAAGTGGTTCTCAAGCGGTGTTGCTTCGGGACCATTAACCTCAGATGACAAGCCCCAACCCAAATACAACACTGACAAAAGTGGATTATAAGCAAGTAAAAAATGTCTTACTTTAAGAAATAAGTTATTATTTTTTCCCTAAAAAGTAATAATGTTTTGCCGAGCAAAGTTTTCTTGAGAAAATTATTTTAGGAAATAAAATCTGGCCAGTTCTTGTTCAGATAAATTTGCTAAAAACATGCTCATTTTTCTTGTAACAAAAAAGAAAAACTTTTTGAATCTTCTTCAGTTTTAGACAGTTTTTTTTCTTATTTTAAGAAAAACTAAGATCAACAACTCTTAATGTAAGACCTGCTTCTCACAGAGAGATAAAACATTCCATTCTTTAAAGTGGGGGCTCGGTGGCACAGCGGTTAGAGCCTCAGCTTCACAGCTCCAAGGTCCTGGGTTTGATTCCCACCAGGACGGGGCCTTTCTGTGTGGAGCATGTTCTCCCCGTGTCTGCCACTAAAAACATGTACAATAGGTGAATCCTCCAGCAGGTGATTCTGACCATCAGCCTGGCTCCACATCATGGAGGCGGGTCTCCGGGCGCGGCAATACTTTCCTTAAATTTCTGTGAATTTTTTTGAATTATTTAGAAGCTACCACTCTTCCACGTTTTCCCTATTTAAATATGGTTACGAAATCCGCACAGTAATCTTCACTTTACTGTGCGGATGCCAAATTACTCCTGGTATTATTACGCCTTACAATATAGTTCCCCCTTTTATCCGCTTAGAAAATCCACATTGTTTAATTGTGTGTAATTATACTTTGTAGTGGAACACTTCACGTAACCATATTTAAATAGGGAAAACGTGGAAGAGCTTGGTAGCTTCTATCTTGACCTGTTTTGGAGCTATAGAGGAGAGAGGGAGAGGCTAAATGCTAACGCCGTCTGCGCTGTGTTTACGTGACTGAAGATCAGACAGGTCCTAAAGAACTCGTCACAGTTCAGGTAAGAACATATCTCAGTATGGAAAAACGGTGGCCTGTTCCTTTAAACATTAAACTTTTCATTTGATTGTGATTCATTGCACAGCCCTTCACAGTAGACAGTGTGTATAGACTTCCTGTTACAGTGGTCTTATCAATTATTTATGATTGTTAAGTACAAGCTCTCAAGTGTTACAAAGAAAAAGCCAAAGATATTTACTCCTCTCTCTGCCAACCTGGATAGTGGAGTTCATTAGAATAACTGAAAACTACAGAGTACGGATGACTACTCAAGAATCTTTGTCATTAAAAAAAAATGCATCTGAATCAGGGGCGGACTGGCCATATGTCCATTCTGGAAGAGCACCGAAGGGCCACCGGTCCCGCCTCAACCGAGCTTTACCCAAATCTAAAAGCTAAAAAGAAAAGCATCAAAATAGCGAGAAAAAGGGAAAAACACGGACAAAAAAACACAACAAAAATGATAGAAAAAATAATTTAAAATGTGACAAAAATGTGACAAAAATGTGACAAAAATGTGACAAAAATGTGACAAAAATTCAACAAAAATGCAACAAAAATGTAACAAAAATGTGACAAAAATTCAACAAAAATGTGACAAAAATGTGACAAAAATTCAACAAAAATGTGACAAAAATGTGACAAAAATTCAACAAAAATGTGACAAAAATTCAACAAAAATGTGACAAAAATTCAACAAAAATGTGACAAAAATTCAACAAAAATGTGACAAAAATTCAATAAAAATGTGACAAAAATGCAACAAAAATGTGACAAAAATGTGACAAAAATTCAACAAAAAATCAACAAAAATTCAACAAAAATTCAACAAAAAATGTGACAAAAATGTGACAAAAATGCGACAAAAATGCGACAAAAATGTGACAAAAATTCAACAAAAAATCAACAAAAATTCAACAAAAATTCAACAAAAAATCAACAAAAATGTGACAAAAATGTGACAAAAATTCAACAAAAATTCAACAAAAATGAGAAAAAAAAACATACAAAAGGTGACACAACACAGCAACAGCGCAAGGAAAAAGGTCAGTTTTGTGGGTCTTAGCTTTCAAATGAGGTGTTACAGCCAAAAGAGGACAGAATGCATTTGGTTTAGGCGGGGGGTAAGAGGTTAAAACATGTATTTGTGGAAGTGTCACAGTTAAGCTAATTTGGGCCAGGCTGGTCAGAGTCCAGGGCTGTTTTTCAGTCCCAGTCCGCCCCTGATCTGAATTAACCCAGTTTGACAGATGTAAAAAACGTCGCACACATTAAAATAACAGCTTTAAAATCCAACACCTTTGGAACTTTATCACTTAGCTGGGCAGGGCAATGTGGTTTGGAGGCAAATCAATATAAAAATCTCAATGAACAGACAATACATGCGTGCACTGACATGAGAAATGATTGGAAAATACTGTATTTTTCGTCAGCATTGCACTGATCTCAAAGTGAATCGCACGTTGCTCTTTCATTGTCACTAAACCGGTTTTGCTCCCATCCAGTTGCATGAAGAGCGGAAGAGTGAAGCGAGGACCACACCGGGATTGGGGGTCGAAATGGGGGGGGTTGAACCGCGGACAGCCGCTTACCTCTTTTCCAGGCGTTCAGCGGAGACACGACCTCCACCCTCTCCGCGATTAAACCCACTAAGCTGGATCTGAAGAGAAACAAGCGGATTGAAACAGCTACAATCAACAGCAGAGTCAAGGGAGCCGCCATCTTCACAAGGAAGCGCTCGCCCTGCCCCGAAGCACGACGGGAAATTGAGTCTTTTTTTTGAATAACATACGAATCAGATTTTTTTTATTTACATTTTCTATGATTAGATTGACTTTAATTAATTTAGAGAATCTTTCTTTCGAATGGATGTTGAAAACAATCAAAAAATATAGCCGTTAGAGAGGAATTTACAAGCAAAACGACCAATAAATATTTCACAAATAATATTAATGATTTTTTTTCCGGATACAATTACATGTCAACGGAGAGTAGCTTTGAACAGCCTTGTACAGTTACAAAAAAAAATAAAAATAAAAAAAATAAAAAATATATTATAAAAAATCGGCCAACGGTAATATAGCCGTTAGAGAGGAACGTTAGAGAGCCGTTAGAGAGGAACTTACAAGCAAAACGACCGATAAATATTTAACAAATAATATTAATATATTTTTTTCTTTCCCGGATACAATTACATGTCAACAGAGAATAGCTTTGAACAGCCTTGTACAGTTAGAAAAAACATAATAATAATTCAACCAAAATGCAACAATAATGCGACAAAAATGTGACAAAAACGTGACAAAAATGTGACAAAAATGTGACAAAAATGCGACAAAAATTCAACAAAAATGTGACAAAAATGCGACAAAAATGCGACAAAAATTCAACAAAAACTCAACAAAAATGTGACAAAAATTCAACAAAAATGTGACAAAAATGTGACAAAAATTCAACAAAAATGTGACAAAAATTCAACAAAAATGTGACAAAAATACTTACAAGCAAAACTACCAATAAATATTTAACAAATACTATTTATTTATTTTTTTCCCCCGGATACAATTACATGTCAACAGAGAATAGCTTTGAACAGCCTTGTAAAGTTAGAAATAAAAATAAAAATAAAAAAAATAAAATAATAAAAAAATATTCTAAAAAAATATCGGCCAACGGTTGTCGTAGACGGTCATCATCAATCCTTAAATATAAGTCATGTTTGCGTGCGTGAAAAAATGAAAGCAAAAATCCGGCTTTTTCAGCAAAATTTGTTGTCACGTCATTTATTTTGAAGGTAACCGGAAGTGCGGACCGTAACCAGGAACTTTCATTTTCATTTCGGTGAAACAGGGTCGAATAATAATACGATATTTGCAATAATCTTACGCCGACATGGCGGGGCTCGAGGTGCTCTACACCCACTGTGCGGACAGTATCTCCTGTGGACATGACGCCGTGGTCTGCTTCGTGCACTGGGAGCTCATAAAAGGGGGATTCAGGTGCATCGGCTCCGGAGATGAGGTGAGGGATGCTAATGCTAACAGCTGCTAATGTTATGAGATGGCAAATATTATCATGCGTAGCGAGTAATGTCATGCAAAGGTGTCGGCGCCATGACGTCCTAGATAACTGATGAAGTAGCGAAAAACATAAATTTACTGTTTTTGATCCTAAAGGAAACTGGTTTGTTAAATAATAGCAACTTTAGGTATCACTTTCTTTTTTTATAGCAACACCATGAATAATCAATTTGAATAGGAAAACTGGCAAGATTAAATGCATTTTTTGAAAAAGACATTATTAACACTAATTCTATGCACAATTTATAGCTTATGTTTTGTGTTTCTGTAATTTGCTCCCTCAGTTCATGCATGTTTGCACTGTTAATAATGATGATAATTATTCTTTTATTGCTTTGCTCTTTTAAAATAAATGATCTAACAGAGCCGTGGGGAGATGTTTTAGTTAGGGGGCGCTGAGGGACAAAATTTACCCCCAAAATACTTTTTCTGTGCATAAATCCTATTTATTAACCTCTTAACTCCCGCCTGAACCGAGAGCATTTTCTCCAGTTCAGCTTTACCCAAATCCTGTAGGCCAGTGTGACGCCTCATTTGAAAGACCTACAAAACTAAATGGATCTTTTTCCTCACGTCAGATTTTTTTTCATCACTTTTTTCGTCTCATTTTTGTCCCATTTTTGTGACTTTTTTGTCATATTATTCGCATTTTTTTGTCAAATTCAAATCACTTTTTTGTCCTTTTTTTCCGCAATTTTTCGTCAAATTTTTCTCACTTTTTTCGTCAAATTTTTGGCCATTTTTGTCATTTTTTTGTCACTTTTTCGTCAAAATTATCGAATTTTTTTGTCCAATTTTTGGCCATTTTTGTCATTTTTTTGTCACTTTTTCGTCAAAATTATCGAATTTTTTTGTCCAATTTTTGGCCATTTTTGTCATTTTTTTGTCACTTTTTCGTCCATTTTTTCTCAATTTTTCGTCAGTGTTTTCTCACTTTTTCCACATTTTCATCCTTGTTTTCGTCTCAGTTTTGTTGCTATTTTCACACCTTTTTTCCAGAAGCTTTTGGACTGGGGGTAAAGCTGGAGAAAATGTGCTCGGTTCAGGTGGGAGTTAAGGGGTTGATATTGCCCGCAGTTCACAAACTATCCACCAGGGGCTGCTGCAGCGCCCTCAGCACCCTGGGTTCCCACGGCCTTGTGATCTAATGCTATACCCTATGTCAGGGGTAGGCAGGTTTGCCTGGTGCAGGGCCGATTATATCTTCAATGTAAAAAAGACCAAGACCTTCCAGTTTTAGCCCAGAGTAAAGCACCACTTTCTACAGTGACAGTGCTGTGCCTCAGTGGTTCCTAAGCTGTTTTGTCTCACAAACCCCTTGAGTTCGTCATTTCTACTCACAGTCAGGGCCGTGGGAAGATGTTTTGGCTGGGGGGTGCTGAGAGACAAGATTGACCCATCCATCCATCCATCCATCATTGCTTACTTCCTATTTATTTAATATTGTCTGTAATGCATAGACAATCCACCAGGGGGTGCTGTAGCGCCCTCAGCACCCTGGGTTCCCACGGCCTTGCTCAAAGTACCCGAAATGCGGAGGTGCAGCCAATAATTTAGAAAATTGAAAAATCTTCGAGATCGGGTGAGGAGCTCAGTTACCCGGGAGGAGCTCGGAGTAGAGTCGCTGCTCCTTCACGTCGAAAGGAGCAGCTGAGATGGCTCGGGCGTCTGTTCCGGATGCCTCCTGGTCGCCTCGGGGTCAGAACAGCTGGAGGAGGTGTGGCCTCGGGGTCAGAACAGCTGGAGGAGGTGTGTGTGGATCGGGAAGTTTGGGCATCTCTGCTGAGACGCTGCCCCCGCGACCCGGCCCCGGATAAAGCGGAAGAAAATGGATGGATGTTAAAATAAAACAGAAGTTCACTCTTTGAAAGTCAAACCTTTTACTGCAAATGATCATTAAAAAGACATTTCCTTTTAAAATAATATTGAAATAGTGCCAGATTTGACTATTTTTTGGATCAGAGATGGTTCCAAATGCCTCCCTGCTAAGTGCTCGGCCCTAGTTGGTAAACACGGCTGTTGTCAATATAATATAAGACCTAGTTAGTTGTTCTGTTTGGAAATATTGGAGTACAGTATTTCTTACATTTTTAGAATAGTTTGAATCTAAAAAATGTTAACTAGTAACTTCTGTATTGCTCTGTCTTTTGAAATCATAATAAGAAAATTATCCATCCATCCATCCATCTTCTTCCACTTTTCCGTTTCCGGGTCGTGGGGGCAGCTGTTGGAGTTGCCCAAATCACATTGCACCTGCCCCTTATGGCTCCTCCTGCAGGTGGTGGGTCCACAGAAGGACGGCCTCACGATTAACTGGGCTTATTGGTCTCTCATAAGGGGCTTCTGAACCGCTCTTTGTCTGACCCGTCACCGAGGACCTGTTTGCCTTGGGAGACCCTACCAGGGGCACGAAGCCCAGACAACAGAGCTCCAGGATCATTCGGACGCTCAAACCCCTCCACCACGTTAAGGTGGCGGTTCCAGGAGGGGATAAGAAAATGAATTCATTTGAAATTTTCATAATAATGATTCTTACCCTGTGCAGCTTGAAGACTGACTGGCCTTTTCTTTGCAAGTTTTGAGCCGGTGACCCAAATAAAAACAGTCACGTCACTAAACTCGCTGCTATTGTAACACACTATTACTTCACTGAGTCCGTTGATTAAAGCTTTGAAAGGCAGCCTTTAAAAAAAGATGTATCAACTGTAGTGATGCACGATAATGCCAATTTGAACCGATAACCGATAACCGATAATTCCGCATGTCCCGATACCGATAACCGATAATGACACCGATAATTATGTATATATATTTGCACTTTATTTTGTGACAAGAACTCAATGTAACAGTTCTGCCCAAAATATATTAACTCCACCAAGCAATATACAAGTGTATGAATATAAATCAAATAATGAGTTTTACTTTGGGTTTGGGTCTCCACCTTTTTCTAAAGCTCTGTTTTTTTACAGTTCCATCATGAGCAGGTCTGTCTCTGTTCATCTGTATCACATCTTATTTAAAAAATAATAATAATAATAATAATATTACTACTACTACTTCATTCCTAGTATTTTTTTTGTTTTGTTGACATACTAATGAATTCTTATTTACAATGCTGGAATATAATCCTGCATTGGGCTCATTTATGCATTTGTGCCTCGTGTGGCAAAAAAAAACCCATAGCTGCGTGGCTCATTTCATCAATGTAAAACTTCTCTCGTTCATAGCGCTTTAATCGCGGGGCTGTCGTGTTTATTTGATCAGAAATGCTAAGATAATACATGGGTGTTCAGGCCCCGCTGTGTTCCAGTAATGCTCACTTACGTGAGCGGGTCCGCGGTTCACATTTCCTCGTCTTTTTCTCATTTTGTTGCGGTGCTAATGTTGAAGTG
Organism: Gobius niger; assembly: GCF_951799975.1. NCBI lineage: Eukaryota > Metazoa > Chordata > Actinopteri > Gobiiformes > Gobiidae > Gobius > Gobius niger. The sequence goes on along the minus strand of NC_136871.1, from coordinate 1,808,689 downwards.
ACTTCGATGTAAAAAGTGTAAAAACTCTTCCTTCACGTGAGCGCCTGCACAGCTGTTTCCCTGGAATACTCGTCGTGTTTTTCTGCTAAAACCGTGCAAAAGTCGGCCGTGGAGAGCGTATATCTGCTGCTGTAAATGTGCTGTCCTGAGTCTGCAGCAGCTCCGGGCTGCAGGACGTGCGGGGCGGCGCCGCCGAGAGAAAGGCAGCGAGCTGGAGCCGCAGATTCAATGTAATTTGAGCTTAAAATTATCGGGCCGAATTATCGGCCGAATTTTTTTTTATCGGGGATGACGCCAAAATGCCGATAAATGCTGATAATTATCGGCGGCCGATATTATCGTGCATCCCTAATCAACTGTAGTGTTGCATAATTCATCGCAAATTCACAATCAAATCAAAGCCAAAAATTGGAACGGTTGCAATACACAAACTGTGTGACCGTCCTGTGTGTAACAACTGGCTTAGTTCTTGTCACTCTTGTCGTGTTTGTCTCGCAATTTATAGTATTTCCTCCTGGACATGTTTAAGACGTACACATGGCTTGAATTTTATCAAACATCACAAATCTAACTGCAATTCTTTACAGAAAAATGTCAATTACACATGTATCCAAAGTTGTGCTGCTTTATTAAACTTAAATCTTTTGGAAAATGTTGCCCGGAATCCACTGTTAACTAGGGCTGCTCGATTATTGAAAAAATAATAATCACGATTATTTTTGTCATAATTGAAATCACGATTATTCAAACGATTATTTGTTGCCTTTAAAAAAATCCATCAAAAAAGTGACAAAAATCCATCAAAAAAATGACCAAAAAATGACAAAAAAACATCAACAAAGTGACAAAAATCCAGCAAAAAAATGACAAAAAAATGACAAAAAAACATCAACAAAGTGACAAAAATCCATCAAAAAAAGACAAAAGTCCAGCAAAAAATGGACAAAAATCCAGCAAAAAAGTGACGAAAATCCAGCAAAAAAAGACAAAATCCAGCAAAAAAAGACGAAAATCCAGCAAAAAAATTGACAAAAAAACATCAACAAAAATGACAAAAAAACATCAACAAAAGACAAAAGTCCAGCAAAAAATGGACAAAAATACAGCAAAAAAAGACAAAATCCAGCAAAAAAAGTGACGAAAATCCATCAAAAAAATGACAAAAAAATGACTAAAAAAATGACAAAAAAACATCAACAAAATGACAAAAATCCATCAAAAAAAGACAAAAGTCCAGCAAAAAAGTGACAACAATCCAAAAATAAATAATTAGAAAAAACAAATGTGGAAAAAAAAATTGAAAAAAAAAAAATTTGAAAAAAAAAAATAAAAAATTGAAAAAAAAAATTATAATCGATTTTTTGCGATTATGCTAATTTTGTAATCGTTTATTGTTGTAATCGAAATCGTAATCGAATTTCGATTAATTGCACAGCCCTAACTCTCTTTCTCTCTCTGTGGCACCAGGCGCGCACCAGTGATAAGAAGTCGGAGCTGCTGCCTTCCGACTGGAGCAGCAACAAAGAGCTGTACACTCTGAGGTACAAGCCGGCCGACAGCGACACGCTCTTCATGCTCAAAGGCATCCCCATCGACGCGGCGCTGCTGTTCAACTTCATGGTGAGGGCTGTGACCACCAGATCAATCGCAGTCTCATCAATACGGCAGCTCGAACGATTGTGATTAACCAACGCTGCAGTTATTTACATCATGTAGAATGTTCTGTGCAAACTACAACATTGCACTTTCAACTAGTGATGGGTTCATGAAATGGTGTCACACTGTGTTGGTAAACTTTAAAGGAACAGGCCACCGTTCTTCCATACTGAGATATGTTCTTACCTGAGCTGTGACGAGTTCTTTAGGACCTGTCTGATCTTCAGTCACGTAAACACAGCACAGACGGCGTTAGCATTTAGCCTCTCCCTCTCTCCTCTATAGCTCCAAAACAGGTCAAGATAGAAGCTACCAAGCTCTTCCACGTTTTCACTATTTAAATATGGAGTAGGGGGAGGAGGAGTTTGCCATCCGCACAGTAAAGTGAAGATTACTGCACTGATTTCGAACTAGTCCTGGTATTATTACGCCTTACAATATAGTTCCCCCTTTTATCCGCTTAGAAAATCCACATTGTTTAATTGTGTGTAATTATACTTTGTAGTGGAACACTTCACGTAACCATATTTGTAGCATCCCAGTCGTAATGATGAAGCGTACAAGTGGATCTTGTGTCTTTTTCCTTCTTTATTTCCATTTAGTACACAGTGACCACCGTGAGAACTAAAAGCAAAACAATTCACAACATAAACATCCATACACAAATAGTAGAAATAGTCCATAAAATGAATCCAAATATTACCTTTTTTCCCCATTCCAACTGGGAGCTAAAAACCATAACCATCAGGTGCCATGTTCCCTTCCCGCAATGACACTCAAATTTAAACACTTCCTTATTCAGCACACAGGATATTGCATCATCAAACAGGAAGTACTTCAAAATAATTAAATTATCATCAAGTCCATTACAATATTTAAATAGGGAAAACGTGGAAGAGCTTGGTAGCTTCTATCTTGACCTGTTTTGGAGCTATAGAGGAGAGAGGGAGAGGCTAAATGCTAACGCCGTCTGCGCTGTGTTTACGTGACTGAAGATCAGACAGGTCCTAAAGAACTCGTCACAGCTCAGGTAAGAACATATCTCAGTATGGAAAAACGCTGGCCTGTTCCTTTTAAAAGATCGCACATTAATGTCCTGCCTTTAGCAGCAGAGCCGCAGGTGACTGAGGCCCCGCCCACTGAGGCCCCGCCCACAGACCCACGTTACACAGACACACAATGACTCTTTTTTCCACATGATCGTGTCGGTGCTTCAGGCGTGTTTATGAGAAGTCACAATAATAAGGTTTGTCCACAAGAGGTCAGTGTTCAAACAGAATGAAACAGCTCAGAGACTTCGAAGCTCCCACACTTTTTTGCTTGAAAAAAGCCTCAAAGTGTTACACGGCTTCACTCGCCCGTCATTATCATTTTGTTATCAGAGCAGGTTCGGCCCGAGTCGAGCGCTTCCATCCCAAATGACAACATGAGCCAGGTGTTGCTCTCGTGGGTGCTGCTGCTCGTCACCAGTCTATATCACACTACAATGATGACAAACCTTCTGTTGGTCTGTAAATGCAGTAAATTAGAATAACTGCCTTGTATAAAATGTCTCTCTCAAAATGGCTGTAGTGAATGTCTTGAAATAGGCCTCTGTCTCTTTAAGAACCTCTGAGCCTTTAGACACGCCCCCTCCACACGCTGTCTGTGGCATCAGTGGGGAGGGGGTTCTGCTGAGGAGCAGTGGTTGGTTACTCGGCTGGTGACCAAAGCTCGGAGGCGTCTCCAGGAGGTGGGGGCGTTCCTAGGAGGACTCAGGCAAACCTATCCCTAAAATGGCCGCCATCAGAGTTTTTTACAGATTACTCAGAAATACGTGAATGTGCCAAGGCAACACTTCAGCCATGTTTTTAATGAGGGAGTGACAGAATAACATGATGGAAAGCTTGAAAAAGTCCATTTTGCACTCGTCATACAACTCAGCCGAGGTGTTGCTTCCTGTGGTTGATCCGTGTGTCGACACCTCGGCTCATTTATACCCGTTGTGTATTTGTCTTTGCAGAACACGAGTAACCAGAAGGTGTTTGACTTGGTCGTGAACATAAGTGACTACATAGTGGCTGAACAGCTGCGGACGTTTGACAGGTTGGTTTTTCATTCTCATTTTCAAATCGCTCTTTAAGGTCGGCTCACACTACACGACTTTTATGCCCGATTTCGCTCTAATTCTCAGTCGTGCCGAGTCTAATCGAGTCGTGTCTCGTCGAAGGCGGTCACACAGAGTCGGGTCGTGTAGTGTGGGGGGTAGAAAGACGCGACTAGACTCCAGTCGTAGGAAATCAAACATGTTTGATTTTTAAGCCCGATTTTGGCCCCCCCGGGGAAACGTGGGTGATTTTACCGACACAAATGTGAATGACAGAGAGATATAAAGACAGAAAAACACCGCCGCGCCTCCTTTTTTCACTTTTCTGTTAAACCAGCGGCACAAACGACTCATTTCATGGCTAACGGCGGCTAGCGGCGGCTAGCCTCCCCGCTAACGGCGGCTAGCCTCCCCGCTAACGGCGGCTAGCCTCCCCGCTAACGGCGGCTAGCCTCCCCGCTAACGGCGGCTAGCCTCCCCGCTAACGGTGGCTAGCCTCCCCGCTGTCTCCTCCATCCTGAGGTCGACGCCCGTCTCCTTTTCTTATTAAATCCATTGAAACACGTCCCGCTTCTTCCTGTCGCCGACTTTTATCTCCATGTGACAGAACTATAGCCCAGTTGAAGCTTGGTAGTAGCAGTAAGCTAGCGCTGCGGTGTTGTGACATTGTTGACACCGTTGACCAATCGGGACACACACGTTATCCCGCGCTCACAAACACAGGCCTGTCTTTGCTGATCTGGGGTCAGTTTTGAAGCCGTAGAGACGACAGACGCGCTGTGTTATAAAACATCAGCTGTTTGTCAGAATCGTGAGTCGCTCTGACGATTCTCAGTCGTTAAGTGTGAACCCCCAGACGTTCTATAATCGCACTGAATCCAGTCGTGTAGTGTGGACCCCCCATTCTATATAAAATCGTTTACGACTAGAAAAGTCGTGTAGTGTGTGCTGAGCTTTAGAAATAATCTGCCCCAGAATCTATGGCTGCAAGTGCTTACACTCCGACTCATTGTATTTTTTTTTTTCATGCATGTGCTGTGATTATGCCTTACTTGTGTATTGTGACAAAGCATTTTACTGTCGTTCTGGTAGAATGATGAGCAATGCTTTATTTTGATCAACTCAGGAATAAAATCCATCGCGAGGCTTGGTTGAATCGCTGACCTGTGTGTTTTTATTTTCACGTTTGCAACAGTGGATTTGCACATACAGTGTAGCCCGGAGTGTTCGACGGCGCGGCTTTTACCCCCTGTGTTTGTCTCCAGTGCCTACAAAGACGTCAGCAGTTTCTCGCAGAAGGTGAGGAGCCAGCTGCTGCCCCCCCCGGAGGCAGCGCCGGGCGGCTCACAGCGGAGGAGCCCCACAGAGACGCAGCGGGACAGAAGGACGCCGGACAGCGACCCCCTCCGCGCCCCCCACAGGCATCCTCCAGGCACTCGGCCACACTGGTGGGTATGAGAGGAGCAGACAGGGGCTCACAGTGACTCTCCAATGAGGCGCAATTTATCACCGATGTGTCTTCATGTCCAGTGACACAACGGGCCCGAGCTTCTGTTTCTGAACGCAGACTGTAGACTGTGCAGACGGAGGGCGCTCTGTGAAATCTGCAGCTTCCCATAGCGATGTCACGCAGCTGTGGCCCCTCCCCAAGCCTTACCTCCTACAGACCGTACCAGACTAGAATATTACAGTCTGGTGTGGCGTGTTTACATCCATGAGTCCCATGTGTGTTCAGTCATACGCACTGACCCTACCAAACAAAACAAATAAATACAAATATTAGGGGTCGATTAATTAATTACAAAGATTTTAATGCACAATTTCCCCTGATTTCCCCCCTGAGCCGGAACCTTTGTATTTGCGTTGTTTCTGGTACCCCCGTATATCTGACGCACATCTGCCCACAACAGCAATGGACGGAGGCGCTTCACTCGGCCTGTTTGGGACTCAGTTTAGTTTTAAAAAACATCCTGATGGGACGATAGACGCTGTACTGCTTTGTGCAGGTTGTGCAAAAACATGTTTGATTTTTAAGCCCGATTTTGGAGAAACGTGGGTGATTTTACCATCCCAAATGTGAATGACAGAGTGATATAAAGACAGAAAAACACCGCCGCGCCTCCTTTTTTCACTTCTCTGTTAAACCAGCGGCACAAACAACTCATTTCATGGCCACACGACACAACAACCACCTTTTCCAGCGACATTTCAACCACGAGCAGAGTTTAGCGGCTCTTACTGAGTTTGGAGACGAACTGTTTAGCTTCACCTCCCCGCTATCGGCAGCTAGCCTCCCCGCTTTCTCCTCCGTCTCCATCCTGAGGTCAACGTCCGTCTCCTTTTCTTATTAAATCCACTGAAACACGTCCCGCTTCTTCCTGTCGCCGACTTTTATCTCCATGTGACAGAACTATAGCCCAGTTGAAGCTTGGTAGTAGCAGTAAGCTAGCGCTGCGGTGTTGTGACATTGTTGACACCGTTGACCAATCGGGACACACACGTTATCCCGCGCTCACAAACACAGGCCTGTCTTTGTGGATTTGGGCTCAGTTTTGAAGCCGTAGAGACGACAGACGCGCTGTGTTATAAAACATCAGCTGTTTGTCAGAATCGTGAGTCGCTCTGACGATTCTCAGTCGTTACGTGTGAACCCCCAGACGTTCCAAAATCCAGTCGTGTAGTGTGAGCTGACCTTAAGTGGTGCTACGTGCATTGAGACACACCTTCCATGATGCTGTTTTTTATTTCCAGTTTCCTGCCGCTCGCACTGTTAGCGCCGCAGTCTCCTCCATTCAATATTTACAGCCCGGGTGAATCGCCTCAGTCATCCTCCCTCACTGTCTCAGTCTGTGACCCGATCTGGAGGTGAAGTCAGCAGTTTATCGACCCGCTGCTGTCGCCAGCCTCCGTGTCCCGAGAGATAACCCCCCCGGGCCGCTGTGAGACAGTGCAAATACACAAAGACAAAGGCTTTTAGCGCTGGGTTTATGTCTCAGTAGCTAAAGCAGAGGAGAGCGTTATGAGACTAAAAGGTCCACTGAAGTTTCATTACTTTCCATTTTAGAGCATAATCTATTTACATTATTTATGATTAACCCGACTTAAAAGGGTTTTACATACAAAACAAAATATATTATCTTTGGGAGTAGAAAAATGAGTGATCATACAACTCTAAAAATAAATGATACAGAAATTGAACGAGTTCATGCAAATACATTTTTAGGAGTGACCATTGATGGTAAACTTGAATGGAAATCGCGTATAAGTAAATTAAAAACAAAATTAGCAAAAACCATTGCTGTAATTGGCAAATTGAAAACTGTACTCGATAAAAAAATCTCTTCTATTATTGTATAACTCCCTCATACTTCCTTACCTAAATTATGGCCTGGAAATATGGGGAAACAATTATAAATCCAATACTCGTCCTATTTTCCTACTACAAAAAAAGGCAATAAGAATCATCACTAAAGCAGATTTCTATGCACCAACGAACCCCGTCTTTGTAGAGCTAAGCCGACTGAAAATCCATGATCTTGTTGATCTAAATACATTAGTAATTGTGTACAAAGCATATAATAATCTTCTCCCTCCTCCAGGAGCTTTTTGAACACAGGAAAAGTCAGTATAACCTCCGAGGAACTGCTATTTTCAAAAAAGCAAAAGCGAAAAAGAATAAAAAGAGTCGTATTTGAGTGTATTTCTGTAAGAGGAGTTAATCTGTGGAAGATCAGTTAAAACTGTCCCAAACAGTCAAAACTTTCAAAAAGTTGTTTAAAGCTTCTAAAATTCAAGAATATATAAGCTTAGGATGAATAAAGTAAGAAAAAAAAAGAAAAAAGAAAAAAAATAATAATAATGATGACATGATTTAGTTTCAACTAATTTAACTTAAAACAAACGTATGTAACATATTTGTTGGAATATTGAAATTTATGTTACTAACTTCAGATACAGGATTATTTCTCTTCTGTTTAACACTTGATATTGTTCATTATTAATGTTTGTGTTTTGTTTTTCTCTGGTGGACGTCTGTAAACTGGGTTAGGGCGTTATAAGTTTTCACTTCAGCCTAAACCCTATTCGGTCGTGTTGTTCACAAAGAATTGGAAATGTTTTTACGTTTAAAGGAATGAATGAACTGACCGAATAAACTACTACTACTACTAAACTACTACTACATTTGCCCTGTACTGTAGTTGGTTGGATGAATTTGTGGTTTGCAGTTGAGAAGCTGCTTTCTGTTCTTCATCACATGTGTTTGTTTCGTGCTCGTGCAGGAGCGATCCCCTGGACCCCCCGTTCGCCGCCGGTGGAGCCGATCTTAATCCGTTCGGGTGAGTTTTTCTTTTTTTTTCCAAACCGTTTGAGATCCGTCACTTTTGTGTTCATGTTTCCTACATCTGGCCCGTCTGCGTAATCCGGGATTTAGAAACGACCATCGACCCAAATGGATTATTGGCCTCGGTCCAGATTAACGTGTCTGTTTAAATGATAGTTTTGTTTTATTTCCCTCTCATATATTTGAAAACTCTGCTTCACGCACACTTTAAAGCCTGTTTATTATATTGAATGGACTTTTATGACTTGTATGTAATGTTGTTTTCTTCTCAAAACCACTTGTGTTCCAATTTCAAGTTGATTTTTCTTTTTTTTTTATAATTTATTTTTTTATTGATATTTTCTTTATCAGGGCGTCACATACAAGTCACCAATTGAAGTGCAGAACACAAAAAAACACACAAAACCTATTTTTAGTTTACAAAAAAAAGCCATGAGGAAAGTCAATCATTCTCCGTATAATGAACCAACAAACGCAATATTCTGCAAATTTAAAGCAATTAAATTCTGTGATCTGGTCAGTCTGAACCGCTGTGTTTATGTACGAAGTCCACAGGAAAATACTGCCTGGAAATATACTTTGTCTGTTTGCAAACAGGGACCAGAAATATAACCTGAGAGAAAACATGTTTAAAAAACAAATGGTCCAAACTAACTTTAAAATGAACCATCTCGGTCAAAGGGTTCGACTTGTGGAACGATCTCAACGACGATCTTAAAAGAAGCAATTCCATTCATTATTTCAAAACAGTTTAAAACCTTAATTTTTGAGAAATATACAAGAAATGCTTTAGAAAATGTGGTTAAGTTAAGCTCATGCATCACTGTTGGAACAGAGAAACAAACAAGCATTTGTATTTACAAATTACCATATTATTATTTTAGTAAAGAAGAAAAAATATGTGTACTGTATATGTGTGTATGTATAAGTATATTTATAATATATTGTATACATTTGTTTTTTGTAACGTCTTTGATGGTAGATGTTGTTTTGTTGTTTTGTAAACAGGGATAAATAAGCCACGGCTTCAGCTCCACCTTTTCGGTTTCCCGCCTCGTCTGTGATGAATTTGCAGAACATACTGTACTTTTTGTTTTATGTTTTTGTAACCGAATAAACATTCATTCATTCACAAAACGACAACAGAGGTGTCAAAAATGTGCGACAAAAATGCAAAAAAAAAGAAGAAAAAAAAGAAAAAAGAAATAAGAATTAAACATTTTTAAGGAAGATAAAAAGATGGACAATAAAAAATGTCCCAAAAAAAAGAGGTCAAGGAAAACAAAAAAAACGAACCTAACCAAAACCAAAACCAAAAAAAACAAAGAAACAAAAAGAAACACACACATAAAACAAAAGTAATAATAAAAAAAACAGAAAAAAATAATTATATCAAAACATCACCTTTGTAAATGTCCATATTTGCCAAAACATATCTGGTTTCTCATTCATCTCAAAAGTTAACTTTTCTAAAGGGATAATCGAGGATATCTGAGCCAACCACATGTCCATTGTAGGTGTTTGAGATGATGAGCATTTTAGAAGAACACATTTTCTTATTAACAAAGATTGGGTAGCCCTATCAAAGAGATGTTCAAGTTGATTTTTCGATATGTTTTGGGTTTTGCATTGAGGGTTCCAGCAGGGTCTCAAGTCTTAAATTTGATTTGTAAACTTAAGACCTTTTAAAAGCTAGATAGATTGGAATAATGATGTATCATAATTGATAGAAATAAGTGTGATATCCGCTTTGTTAGAGAATTAACCATGGTGTTGGAGAGGATGGATGGGGAACAGGCAGCAGTCTGGATGTCTACAAGAGAAGTTTATCTACCATCAGTGCAGGACCTGAGAGACATGAACTCGAGACATTGCGCTGGTCCTTCCATTCAAGTCAGTCTATGCTTCCATAGAAGAGGGATAAACACCCTCTCATAGGGCTTTTCCACCAAGGTGCTGGTTCTGAGCTGGTTCAGAGCTGGTTCTGGTGCCGGGTTGGTTCCAGACTGACTTGGTTTCCCACCAAAATGAGAGCTTTGCCTAATGTCATAACAAGTAACATCTTACTACAGCCACTTCTGGTTATAAAATACAGAAAAATAAGTGTATGTTTCAGTCACAGCAGCCGTTAACATTGTGATTTCTTCTTTCTAACTCTTGTTTCAGCTAAAGAGCATAAAGCAAAACAACAGTTTCCTCCGCAGAGACTGTTTTGGCGTCTCCAGGAAGTTCTAAGCACAAACTAACTAATATTGATTGTTTGTTGGAGGAGAGAGCCACGCCCCCAGCCGCTGACATCACTGGGGCTCCTTTCTTGGTCCAGCTTTTAATTGGTTCCCGACCGGCACCAGATTTTGGAACCAAGAGCCAGCGTTTTTTCAGTGGGAAACGAAAGAACCGGTTCTGAAACTGGAACTGGCCCAGAACCAGCACCGGCACCAGCCTGGTGGAAAAGGGCTAACAGAGCGTCATACTTATTTCCATAACCAGTTGTTTCATGACATTTTTAAACTCTGTATAGTCCCTTTAAAGTCTATCTTAATTTGTCCAATCGATGGACTGTATGTTCAGTAAATCCTCACCTTCTCCCTCTCTCTCCTGTGGGGTGTAGGTCCCGCGGTGGTGGGGGTATGATAGTGGACCCTCTCCGGTCGGGATATCCCCGCTCAGGCTTCGACCCCTCCAGCGGGATCCCGGACATCCTCCCTCCTGGCGCCGTTCCCCCAGGCGCTCGCTTCGACCCGTTCGGACCCATCCCGCGACACAGACCGGGGTGAGGCAGCAGCACTTTTTTTATTCACTACTTACCGCTCAGATGCTGTTAAGGCGAGACACTTTAGGTGAAAGTATTGATGTTTCCCGCAGTGGTGGAAGTGGAGATTTGTATCTGTTTTCCTCCCTTTACATCTTAGTTTTCATGTCAGATATAAAAATGATGATGTTTATTTGATGATGTTTTGTCTGCGAGGTGGGGGCGACCCGGACGTAGAAAGGCCGTCTTTCCCGCGGGTTTTCATTCATAAATATTGACAGATTTGACATCCACGTGTCCTGCTAAGGGGCCCCGTGATGACGCTTTCACCCAAATATGGTGTTTTTCCTCCTCAAAAAATTGATTAAAAAAATGACGAAAAAATTACAAAATATTGACAAAAAAAGACAAAATGTGACAAAAATGTGATAAAAAAATTGACGTAAAAAATAGAAAAAATGACCAAAAAATGAGATAGAAAATTGGCAAAAAAATTAAAAAAAAAAGATAAAAAATTGACACAAAAAATAAAAAAAATGGACAAAAAATGACAAAAAATTGATTAAAAAAACGACGAAAAAATGACAAAAAATGACCCAAAAAATGACCAAAAAAATGACAAAATGTGACAAAAATGTGATGAAAAATTGAAGAAAAAAATACAAAAAATGACCAAAAAATTAGACAGAAAATTGGCAAAAAAATGAAAAAAAAAATGATAAAAAATTGACAAAAAACAGACAAAATTTGATTAAAAAATGACAAAAAAATGACAAAAAAATTAACAAAATGTGACAAAGATGTGATAAAAAAAATTGACGAAAAAAATACAAAAAATGACCCAAAAAATGAGATAAAAATTTGACCAAAAAAAATGTCAAAATTTGATTTAAAAAATGACGAAAAAATGACAAAAAAAATGACAAAAATGTGATAAAAATTTGACACAAAAAATACAAAAAATTGACAAAAAATGAAAAAAAATGTGACAAAAAATAACATTAAAAAATGACAGAAAAGTCACAAAAATGAGTTACATCCACGTGTCCTGCTAAGGGGCCCCGTGATGACGCTTTCACCCAAATATGGTGTTTTTCCTCCTACGAGACGCTGGAGCGGAAAAGTGGAAGAACGGGCCGAGCATGCGCACTCGCTACAAAACTTCAGGGCTGGTTTTCTCTGAATGAGAGAAGCCGCACTCGGGCAGAGCCTGAGCCCTTATAGAAGCTCCCACAGACTCCACACTTTACAGGCTGAGACACAACAACATTCTGAAGGTTTTTTCAGAGGGATTTTTTAATATCTAATTCCTAGCCTGATTTATTCAGCTTTGAAACCAAAAAAACAGGCGGGATTTGAGTTTTTACAGATTTTTTCACTGATGATTAGTTTATTGAAAAACTAAACAAAATATCCAAAATCCCCTCTGAAAAAATCTTAGTCACTAATATGTCAATAAAATAAAACCATAACATTTCATCTGGCTCAATTCATTATTTTGATTTCGTTGCCCAAAATATAGGCAATGTTGGCCATTTTAATGCTCAAAATGCCTTATTTTTTTGTGAAAACATAAAATAACTAGGGCAGCAACTAACGATTATCTTGGTAATCGATTACTCTACCGATTATTTTTACGATTAATCGATTAATCGCTTGGCTGTGAATGGTATATGAACATTTTATTTTTGCATTTTTTTTTAATCACATAAAGCTAAAGTGGCATCATTTGAGGACGTGTCGATGGAGTAAACTTAACGTGAGTGTTTTTGGAGGCTCGTTCTGCTGATTCTGCTTTATGATTGGATGAGAAACAGACAGATATTTATGAAATTCTCAATGTACAAAACACTAAAGACCCTAACCTAGAAAAACAAAGTAGGTTTCCATCAAAAAAAAAAAAAAATGTTCACGTAATATGCGCTTTTTAAGTCTGTGTTTACAAGAAAACGATTAATCGATTAGTAAAATAGTTGACAACTATTTCAATAATCGATTAGTTGTTTCAGCCCTAAAAATAACAGAAAAAATTCAACACATTTTTTCCTCATATTTATATCTGTGATGTTCAGCAAAAGTTTCAAATTGACGTCTCTACATTTATTTATTTTCCCTATTCACCTGCAGCGTCTCGCCTTAAGGGAGACACTACCCGCAAAACTCAATTTTTTCAGTTTTCAGGTTTTGGGCCATATTGGTCTCTGAACATACAAGCTTTCACCCGGAAACAGAAAATATGCCTAATCTTCACAATAACATGTTTAAATATTGCGCTGATTCAATGTTCCCCCATAGACTTATATGGGAGAACACAATTTCAAGGGCCTTTTTCTCAAAACTCATTTTTCTGTCATTGTGGCGACACTATGTCCACGTCAGTCGGACCTAAAGACTTCAAATTTTCCAGCCTCGGACTGAACAATATTTGGAAGATTTTTTCAGAGGGATTTTTTATTCTTTAATCCCTTAAGCCCCATTTATTGAGTTTGAATGTAAAAAAATGAGGCGAAAATTACATTTTTACAAAATTTTCCACTAAAAAACAGCTTATTTTAAAACTAAACAAGAAATCCAAAATCCCCTCTGAGAAAGTCTTGGTAAATCATTCATCAATGAAATGAAACCATAACTTTGAATGTAGCTCGAACCATTATTCAGATTTCGTCGCCGAAAAGATGGGAAATTTGGGGCATTTTAGGCATAAAACACCTTGTTCTTATATGAAAAGATAAAATGACAGAAAACTTGCAATGTATTTTTTCCTCACATTTACACCAGTGATCGACAGCAACAGTTTCAAATTGATATCTGTAAATATACATTTTTTCCCTGTTCACCTGCAGCGTCTCGCCTTAAAATAAAACGTCTTCTTCGTGTCTCTCTCCAGACCCGACCCGGACCACATGCCTCCCCCGGGCTACGACGACATGTTCATGTAGAAGTCGGCTCCTCGGCGCATCCTTCCGCCTCCGTTCGGGAACGCGGCGGACATTTTGACTCGGCAAACGCACGCGCGCCGTTTGTACGAGTTTGCATCCGTGTAAATAAATAAAAACGACATCATCAACTGTCGTTCGTCACAAAGACAAATCTACCCGATGCCAAATTCAGATTTTTGTAAGTTGATATTTTGTTCCTTTTCAGACATTCGTTGTTTTGAGAAGAAAAGGTCAAACAGCATTGAAACGTTTAGAGTCCATTATTTATTATTGTCGCAAATTCAGTTTTGTTACAGAATAAGCCTGATTAATAATTTCCAAGTCGAAATATTTAATAAAAAAAATAATGAAAACTTTGTGTCTCTCTCTCTCTCTTTTTTTCCTCTGTTGAGATTAAATAAACACTTGGAGCCAGTTTGTGTGTGATATTTTGTGGACAGAGAGGTTTGAATAAAAATCATCCATAAATATTCTATTGTGCAGCCTCGAAAGTCATTAAAAAACATTTAATTAGATTCAAACTGGCATTACATCTGAATTTATTGGAAAATTATTAGATTGCTTGACTGTTTCTACTGCATAAGTTTGTAGATGATACAAAAATTAAAGTCTGAGACAAATACAGCAGCAGGATTTGTCTGAAATTCTTTGCTGAAAGTTGTATTTTTCCTCTGTTTGATGGTATATTTGTAGATCAAATTAAAATATGCATGTTTTTTTGTTTGTTAAACATCTAGTATTTGAGCAATCAAAGGCCTTAAAGAGGGCGTGTTCTGCTTTTGTCAGTCCCATAGCACCAGTCTATATCACACTACAATGATGACAAACCTTCTGTTGGTCTGTAAATGCAGTAAATTTTGTATTTTTTTATGCTTTTTGTAGTGTTTTGTAATTGTCTGTCTCGGGGACTGCAGATGGAGCTAAAGTCTGGTACAAAGCATCTTTTCATCTGCTGATTAATGCTCCTGTACATGTCCCTGTCAAATAAATAAAATAAACTAATTAGAATAACTGCCTTGTATAAAATGTCTCTCTCAAAATGGCTGTAGTGAATGTCTTGAAATAGGCCTCTGTCTCTTTAAGAACCTCTGGGCCTTTAGACACGCTGTCTGTGGCATAGAGGTTAGATTTTTGGCCCGAGCCCGACCCGACATTCGGGCCGGGCTCGGGCCGAGATTTCCCGCATGAGAGTCGGGCTCGGGTTGGGTCGGGCTCAAGTTTTTTTTTTTTTTTTTTTTTTAATTAATGGTATTATAATCTCTAATAAAAATCTATGCAATAGGCGGAGTCTATTGGATACAAAATGTGGCAATATAAAATAGATGAGTCCGGGAGGGAGGTGGTGCAGGTGCGGGGGGCGGGCGCACGTGCTGCTGTGTTGTCACGTTTAAGCAGCAGGTCAGACTGTGATACCGGCGCCACACAGAGAACATCACTCTTCAGTCTTTCTCTCAGGACAGCGTTTCATAAACAGCGGATAAATAAGCAGTTTGGTTCCTGTTACTGCGTAAAAAGTAGCTTTTGTAGAGCGCCATGTTTATGAAACATAAAGGAGGAGGAGAGAGAGATACGGAAAAGAGGAGACGAGACACATTGAGCTGCTCCGCACCGCGTACGTCTCTGCCCACTCAGGTATGTGCGTGCACGTATGCCGTGCGCGTAGCCGCGTACCTCGCAAACATGGTGCTGCTGTGCAGATGCACCTATCTGAGCCTTAAATAAATCATTATTTACATCGGGTTTGTTTCGGGTTCGGGCTGACAATTCATGTTAATTGCTCGGGTCGGGTCAGGTCGGGCTTGATTTTTTGGGCCCGATCTAATCTCTACTGTGGCGTCAGTGGGGAGGGGGTTCTGCTGAGGAGCAGTGGTCGGTTACTCGGCTGGTGACCAAAGCTCGGAGGCGTCTCCAGGAGGTGGGGGCGTTCCTAGGAGGACTCAGGCAAACCTATCCCTAAAATGGCCGCCATCAGAGTTTTTACAGATGACTCAGAAATACGTGAATGTGCCAAGGCAACACTTCAGCCATGTTTTTAATGAGGGAGTGACAGAATAACATGATGGAAAGCTTGAAAAAGTCCATTTTGCATAATACCCCCCCTTTAAAAAGAATTCTATTTGACTTGTTAAATGTATAAACCCTGAAAGAAAAAGAAAAAGTTAGTGATTGTTTTGCCTTGATTGTCAAACTCTCTCCTCCTTCTACCACTTTGATTAGACGCGAAGCCAATGAACAATTACAACCCACGTTTACAAATAACAACCAAAGTTTATTTTCCACAAATCAGACTTATAAATCCCGCATACACAGAGTACATTTACAGCTCTTTATTTGTACAAGAACAAGGCATTGGACCTTCACGTTACAGACATGCATCTCTCCGCTGACCCCGGATCAGCTCGGCCGACGAAACCACAGAAAAAACTCCACACAGTCGAATAATACACTTCGATTTGAACCCTGTAATCTTAATTAGTATCTTTCCATTAAATACAATCTACGTCTCGGATTTGATAAATGCCTATGTTAAATAATAAACTATGATGTTACAGATTTGTGTGCTTTTTACAACATGTTCATACAGACTCTTGAGTGCAGTGATAAAGTACATTTCGATATGATTTCAAAGTAACATTGATAAGTTGGTGGAGAAAAGAAACATTTCAAGTAGAACAATCCATATATTTGCAAACTCGGATGGCATTATGGCTATACTATGAATAAAATATGCTGTTTGCTCTGTGATGCTAACGTCGCTAATAATGCTAACGATGCTAATGCTAACGTCCATGAGCAAAGGTTAGTGCTAGATCGTATGCTACCGAGGGACGGTCTGCTGTGAGTTTGTATAGATCTATGAGTTGGTTTGTCTAAAAATACAAATAATCCTAATCCTTAAAGTTAACCCCTTAACTCCCACCTGAACCGAGCACATTTTCTCCAGTTTGGCTTTACCCCAATCCAAAAGCTTCTGGAAAAAAGCTGTGAAAATAGCAATAAAACAATGATGGAAATGTGACAAAAAAAGTGAGAAAACATTGACAAAAAAAGTGACGAAAAATGTATGAAAAAGTGGCAAAAATGTCACAAAAAATGGATAAAAAATGGATAAAAAATGGACCAAAAAATGTCAAAAATGTGACAAAAAAATGATTAAAAATTGACGAAAAATTGACAAAAATGTGACAAAAAATGTATCAAAAATTGACGAAAAAATGACAAAAAAGTGATAAAAAAATTACAAAAATGTGACAAAAAAGTGACAAAAATGTGACAAAAAATTACAAAAAATCGATAAAGAAAATATGTCAAAAATGTGACAAAAAAATGATTAAAAATGGACGAAAAAATGACAAAAATGTGATAAAAAAAAATTACAAAAAAGTTACTAAAATGAGTGTAATACCCAACAAAAAAATGTTGGAAAAAAAATCTGATGACGTGAGGAAAAAGACCCTCTCGGTTCAGGCGGGAGTTCAGAGGTTAAACCATTTCCCTGGCCCCA
Organism: Gobius niger; assembly: GCF_951799975.1. Classification (NCBI taxonomy): domain Eukaryota; kingdom Metazoa; phylum Chordata; class Actinopteri; order Gobiiformes; family Gobiidae; genus Gobius; species Gobius niger. The sequence continues at coordinate 1,791,409 of NC_136871.1, read as the reverse complement.
ACCTTAATTTGTGTCATGATATCTCACGTTTTCACAGCAGACTGTCCCTCCAGAGCAGACGATCTAGCACTAACCATGAGCAAACTCCACTCTCTAATCTCACACTAAGAATATAATTATACAATCACACCGGTTCATATTTCTTCTGACTTAAAGCTCGAGTCTTTCGTCTCGACGTCAGAAGAATTTCCGACATGAAAACAGGGACTCGCTAGGCTACGCTAACACGCTAACAGTAGACCCTTTAACTGCTGACATCACCAGTGGCATCATCTGGAGGCAGGAAGTGATCAAGAGAAATAAGATTAAACTAAAACTAGCGATTATAAGTGGAAAACTACAACTAAAACACGTGGTCCTGTTGTGGCTATTGTGTTATTTGATATTTACAAAAACAGTTCAACATATGCTTATCGTTACCATGACAACAGCTCCAATGGAAATAGATGGGAATCTAACTTCCTGCCTCCAGCTAAGCCCCGATTGTTTACAAACAATTAAAAGGTCAATAGAAGTTTGGATGATTTTAGTCTCTCCCTTTCATTTTTATTTAGTCTGATTTTAGTCGATTAAAATATCTGGACATTTTAGTCATAGTTTTAGTCTCATGAGAAACTTTTAATTTAGTTTTAGTCCAATTTTAGTCACAAAAATATCACTTTGACTAAAATGAAGACTAAATATTTTAGTCGACGAAATGAACACTGCTGGAGAGCGACAGTGTAATGCCTCATTTGAAAGCTAAGACCTACAAAAGTTTTGTCAAGTCGTTTTTGCAGCGTTTATGTCGCTTTTTGTCACATTTGTGTTGTGTTTCCGTCCTTGTTTTTGATGCTTTTTCTCCGAGACACTTTTCGATTTGGATAAAGCCAAACTGCAGAAAATGCGCTCGGTTCTGACCAGTGTTAATTTTGACAACATATGTTATTTTAGTCTTAGTCTTTTGACGAAAATGTAATTTAATTTGAGTCTAGTTTTAGTCGACTAAATGTAAGACTAATTGAGTCGACTTTGCATTGATATTCTTCATTATAATCATGTTTAATGTTGTTCCTCTGCTTCATGTTTCTGCTCCACATGAACAAAGCTCAGAGCTGATCCTTTAAACATGATCTGAGGCTCTTTCAGACGCTCAATACAAGTTTGGATGATTTTAGTCTCTCCTTTTCATTCTTATTTAGTCTGATTTTAGTCGATTAAAACATCTGGACATTTTAGTCACAGTTTTAGTCTCATGGAAAACTTTTAATTTAGTTTTAGTCCAATTTTAGTCGGAAAAAATATCACTTTGACTAAAATTAAGACTAAATATTTTAGTCGAGGAAATTATCACTGCAGATCAGAACAGTTAAATCCAGGCGGTGACTTGTTTTTGTTTTGGTTTTGGTTGGGCAGAGTATAAACCAATTAAAAATCATCTCAATGCGGATTAGTGCACATTATTACCAAAGAAAATGTAACAAAAAGTTTAATCATTCAGCATGAGAAACGACATAACGATGTGGCTTCCCTGTTCACAAATTCACGAATTGTCCCGGGTTTTAAAGGGGGGGTATTCTGCAAAATTGACTTTTTCAAGCTTTCCATCATGTTATTCTGTCACTCCCTCATTAAAAACATGGCTGAAGTGTTGCCTTGGCACATTCACGTATTTCTGAGTAATCTGTAAAAACTCTGATGGCGGCCATTTTAGGGATAGGTTTGCCTGAGTCCTCCTAGGAACGCCCCCACCTCCTGGAGACGCCTCCGAGCTTTCGTCACCAGCCGAGTAACCAACCACTGCTCCTCAGCAGAACCCCCTCCCCACTGATGCCACAGACAGCGTGTAGAGGGGGCGTGTCGGAAAGGCTCAGAGGTTCTTAAAGAGACAGAGGCCTATTTCAAGACATTCACTACAGCCATTTTGAGAGAGACATTTTATACAAGGCAGTTATTCTAATTTACTGCATTTACAGACCAACAGAAGGTTTGTCATCATTGTAGTGTGATAGACTGGTGCTGTGGGACTGAAAAAAGCAGAACACCCCCTCTTTAAGTTGGGAAATCTGGTCACATTCAATCGAACTCCGACAACAAAAGCTTATACGCAATCGCAAAACAAACACGTGTGCACACATTTGAATTGCAGCCGTCAATGAGGACACAAAATACAACAAAACTGCATTTAGGTACAAGAAACACTATGAAATCTCATCCAAACCAAACATCTGGATGAAGTTTTTACAATTTATCGCTCAAGCGATATCAAAGAATATAATAAACACATGACACTTATCCCGTTTGTCATTCGGATGGTGGAAATGTAACAATAGCCATGTGTTGTTTTGTTTTTCTAAGTTGTGATCTCTTGCTTGGGATCTTCGAAGGATTTTTAAGAACCTTTTGTGTTCCTCTACTGTCGCCTGCACGGCCCAAACGTTGAGTATAAAAACATTTATTCGCCGTTTGGACTTTTTACATTGTGAAACTGCCGTTGTGAGTTGTGAGCTGTGCCATAGCGGTTAGTCGTTGTACATTCACTGGGTCTTGGATATAATGCTACTATTGTTCTGTGCATATTCTGGTTAAATAAAGGGAAGTAGATACTAGGAGCCACGGAGCGTTTGTTACTATTACTTAGATATAAATACAGTGCTGTCCAAAAGAGTTTCAAGCCCTGGAACCAAACTGTGCCCCCACGAACGACTCGACCTTTTCTGTCCTGTTTCAAGTGTTCAAGTTCATTTCTTATATAGATACAGACGCATCTCGTCATAGAAGGGGGCGTGGCTTCGCCGAGGGGGAAAATAGAATCTTTAGAGAAACACAATTTTTCACTCTTTTTAGCCATTTTCTGGAACAATTTCACATACAAATAAAGTCAGGTCTAAATCGGGTCCATATGGATATTTTCTCACAGCAGATTGTTCAGTAGAAGTGAAAAAACGGCAGTTGTAGCTAGCGCTGGCTAACCGATAGCATTAGCCCGATGCTAACATGTAGCATTATGTTAGCATTCTCCGTTATTCATGTATTTATGGGCTGTTGAACCATTTTGCTCCTCCCCATGTCTTTGTATCTTTATTTAGTAGAAACTATATTCATAATTCAGCATTTGTTAAAGTAGTTTTTGAATAATTAGAGAAAATATACATTTTTTCAAAATAGTTTTTCCCCTAAACTGTTTTCAAAAATGACCAAATATGGGCGATTCCAGAGATGGGGAAAACAATCTAAACTTTCTCTAATTATTCAAAAACTACTTTAACAAATGCTGAATTATGAAAATAGTTTCTACTAAATAAAGATACAAAGACATGGAGAGAGCAAATAACGGAGAATGCTAACATGATGCTACATGTTAGCCGCGTGCTAATGCTAATGCCTTGCTGCGACTGACGTTTTTCACTTCTACTGAACAATCTGCTGTGAGAAAACATCCATATGGGCCCAATTTACACTTGACTTTAGTTTTATGTGAAAAATAAGTTAATATTTCACCAGAAAATGGCTAAAAAGAGTGAAAAACTGTTTCCCAGAAGATCCTATTTTCCCAATCAGCGAAGCCACGCCCCCTCCTATGACGCGATGCCGTCTGTATCTATTGGCGAACTTTTTTTAAAACAACCCAAACCTGCTCAAAATCACTATGAAATGTCTTAATTCAAGCACTTTTCAAGGCATTTGGCCAAGATAAGCATTTGTGTTTAATCTCTGGTAAATGTGACCCATTATTTCCCTATTTTTCCCACTACATGGCTATAAAAGATCGCCCTGTCCAAAAAAGTATCTGAATTTACTTTACTAACCACATTGCTTAAAAGCCCATTTGATAAGTTAAGATTACTCAAATTAAGAATATTTCACCCTACTTTGAGTAATTTGAACTTGCCGAATCCACTAAATCTAACAAAAAGATCCCATTGAACTTGAAATGTTGCAATGTTCTTTTTTCCATGGTCCAAGGTCAAAAGTAACTTATGGTAAAACATTCTTAACGCGAGTAGTTTTAACTTTTAGCTCCTCTTGCTGTGCACTAACCCGCTGTGAGCTGCTGAAAACATGATTATCTATGAGACTCTGCAGAGCGTTTCCCTCTGCGCCCCGTCCTCCGTCCTCAGAAGGACGTTCAGAGACACCAGAGCTCATCCGTCTTAGATATAAATAGCACATTTCTATGGTGACTCTGTCTCTGCTCCACACGACCAGGACTCTCTCCACGTCTTTGTCCAAGGTGGCGCCGTCACTCTGCATTTGTTCTTTGAGCTGATGTATTTGATCAGATCTTTACAACAGCAAACCAGCAATTTTATACATATTTTTTCATTTCATTGAGAAAAGTCTTATTTTTTTCTTCTTTAGGTGATACGTTTCTAGATACAGACGCATCTCTGGATATATGGTCACGTTTGAAAACAGTTGAGGGGGAAAACAATCAAAGCTTTCTCTAATTATTCAGAAATAGGCCTGTCACGATAGTAAAAACACTTTACATTACGGGCCGGTAAGTCCTTGGTACTTACAGAGGTAGTTCTAGATACTTATCGTGGTACTTACAATTGTACTTATGGTGGTGCTTACAGTGGTAAATTCTAGTAATAATAGTACTTCTAGGTACTTATTGTAGTACTTAAAGGATACTATAGTGAGAATTACAAGGTATGTACTTCTAGATACAGCGGTAACTCTTAGTAATGAACAAGGCCGTGGGAACCCAGGGTGCTGAGGGCGCTGCAGCACTCCCCTGGTGGAGAGTTTGTGAACTTGCGGGCCATATTAACCCCTTAACTCCCGCCTGAACCGAGCACATTTTCTCCAGCTTTACCCCAATCCAAAAGCTTCTGGAAAAAAGGTGTGAAAATAGCGACAAAACTGAGACGAAAACAAGGATGAAAATGTGAAAAAAGTGAGAAAACATTGACGAAAAAGTGACAAAAAAATGTACAAAAATTGACAAAAATTTGATGAAAAATGGAGAAAAAAAGTATGAAAAAGTGATAAGAATTTGACAAAAAAGTGACAAAAAAGTCACGAAGCTTTGACAAAAATGAGTCGACTGCCCGACAAAAAAGTGATGAAAAAAAATCTGACGTGAGGAAAAAGATCAATTTAGTTTTGTAGGTCTTTCAAATGAGGCGTTACACTGGCCTACAGGATTTGGGTAAATTTCGTCCCTCAGCGCCCCCTAAACTAAAACATCTTCCCACGGCTCTGGTAATGAAGGTTGTGCTTCTTGTTTTCTCTCATGCTCTTTTATGTTGATTTATAGTCAGAAAATCCAAGAAATTACGTCTGTTTGTAGAAGTACCACATTTACTACCTATGAGTTGCTGCTGTAGTATCCTTGAATCACCAATAAGTACCACAGATGTATCACTGTAACTACTAGAAACTATCACTCAAAGTACCAAAGTAAATACAAGTACAACCTTCATTACTTAGAGCATTACCACTGTATCTCCTAGTAACGAGAGATACTGTGGTAACTCTGTGTCTCCCTGACCCTAATCCTAATTACTAGTAACTACCAGTTTTAGTACCACAATAAGAACCTAGAATTATCACTGTAAATGCTAGTACTTACCACTGTAAGTACCACAATAAGTACCAAGAAGTACCACTGTATTTACCACTGTTAGTACCACAGACTTACCGGCCCGTAATGTAAAGTGGCAGGAAAGTATCGCGATAAACGACATTATTGACTCTAACGATACTCGATACTGTCAACTCTCTGGCATAAAAATGGCAATAAAGCTTTGTTCTAAAAGTGCATAATCATATTCTAAAATACCACACAAGCTGCGATAAACATGAAACATGATGTACCTCAATTTGCTTCTGTTAGAAATCAAAGCTTTACAAAGAAAAAGTAGGGGGGATAAGACGATTAATATCGAGGCCAAAAATGTATCGTTTATCTGTTATTTATTGAACGATAAGTCGATAAAGTAATTATCGTGACAGCCCTATTCAGAAACTACTACAAATGCTGAATTGTGAATATAGTTTCTACTAAATAAAGATACAAAGACATGGAGAGGTGGTTCAACAGCCCATAATGACATCAATAACGGTGCTAAGGCTAATGTTAGCTAGCGTTAGCTACGACTGCCGTTTTGTCGCTTCTGCTGAACGATCTGCTGTGAATAAACATCCACATGGACCCGATTTAGACTTATTTGTTTGTGATAAATAAGTTTATATTTTGCCAGAAAATGACTAAACTGTACTTTTGTATCTGTAACACTCGATTGTGCAGATATATAGAATGAAGTGCCTTGCCTTTGGACACAACAGAGACACGATAACACTTACTCAAGTCCCTTTTGTGGAATATTCTTTGGAAACATCATCACATTATTTTGTTTTACGTTCTTTCTGCTCATTTTTTCGACGGTAAATCGTAAATTAGACTTTTACGCTCAAACTGTGATCATTTTCACTTGTAAACGTTCATCGTAGGAGCTTTAAATTCTCTCACTTTTGTCTCACTTGTAGACTTTGAAAACGTCTGTCTGACAGAGGACACGGAGAAAAGCCAGGGTGTTCGTGAGCAGGGTTTGGATCGGCCGGACAAACAGTGACTCCGCAAAAAGAGGAAAACGTTCCATCAACAAAAGCGACGCTAAAGGTATTGAGAATTGTCTGCTTTTTGTTTTGAAACCGTTTTAGGAGCTGCAGTCGTGGCCTTGTCTGGTCAGGAGGACATTTCTAGAAGATGAGCCAACTTAAAGGGATGTTTCAGGATGTTTGACACAGGGCCTCATTTCCTCGTTATCCAGAGTGTTGTTGATTTCTGGAGATATTTTTTTTTGTAATTCTTGCAGTTCTTATATTTGAAGAGCTTTGCGGTGCTAGGCTAGTACAAGGCTAGTGCATTTCTATGGTATCAGCTAGCCTGCATTAAAAACAGTCTAACACACTCACTTATAACACCAGACTAACCAACAAATACATATTTTAACCTTTTACCAACCGCCATAACACTAACGAGTGCATTTTCCCCAGTTCGGCTTTTTATTATTATTTTTTTGATCGGCATCATCAGCAAAAAGAGCGGAAAAGGCGGTCATAGAAACAGAAGCAAAATCATTCATATAAATAATGAATAATAATGGTCCCAAAATTGAACCTTGTGGTGCACCATACTCCACGGAATAACTTTTAGATTCATGTTTTTTTATACTGGGCTTTACCCAAATCTAAAAGCTTCTCGACTGGAGATCAACTATGTGACGCCTCATTTGAAAGCTAAGACCTACAAAAGTGCCGGAAAGTTTGTCACGTCGCCACATTTTTGTCATATTTTTGTTGTTTTTTTGTCCGTGTTTTTGTCGACTTTTCATCCCCTTTTTCTCGCTATTTTGATGCTTTTATTTTAGCTTTTAGATTTGGGTAAAGCTCGGTTGAGGCGGGACCGGTGGCCCTAGAGCCGGTGGCCCTTCTGTGCTCTTCCAGAATGGACATATGGCCAGTCCGCCCCTGGCATCACATGAATGATCGCATTTTGAGGGACTATTTTCCAGCAGATCACTCCGCCGCCGCGTAGCTTATACAACCACGAAGCTGATGTTGCTCAAATATAAGGGGCCAGATCTTGTGGCGGCGCACGGGGCGGCGCAGGCTCTTGGCGAAATATTTTCCGAGTGGCGGCGCTATATGTGCCATTCGCCTCCACCTGTGAGGGGGCGTCCCAAGAGGAGGCGACTGCACTGATGGAAACACGGCTGACATTCACGTCCTCGTTTACATTGCGCTGTCTTGCGTTCTTTCTTAAGCCTTAGGCTCTCACAGGTCAAACTAAAAACTTTATTTACCCCATCGTGAGCTAAACCATGTTCACGTCTCGAAAGAAAAAGAGCTACAGCGTCCGCTGTGGCGCGGATCGGCCGCGCTCGGCGTGAACGCGAAGCAAAACAAAAGCACATGTTCACCCCCCTCTCGCCCACAACCACTCTCCTGGAGGCCGAGTCGATCTGGTTGGAGGAAAATGTGTGCGTCTCCACCCACGTAAATGCGCTAAGTCTGGAGTGGCAAGATCACAAAGTGCGCTCCGACTGAGCGCAAAATGTCACGCTATCGTCTCCGTTTTAGCGCAAAATGTCACGCTATCGTCTCCGTTTTGATGCACAAGATCGGGCCCAAGGTCTTTTAAATGATTCTATGGACACAGACATTTATATGGTTAGTCTGGTGTTATCAGTGATCTGCCTCAGGTGCTCTGTGGGTCACACTGTTTTTAATACAGGCTAGCTGATACCATAGACATGCGCTAGCCATGCACTAGCCTAGCGCCACGAAACTCTCCAAACAGAACTGCATGAATTACAAAAAATCCAGAAATCAGCAACACTCTGGATAACTAGGAAATGAGGCCCTATGTCAAACATCCTGAAATATCCCTTTAACTCTTGAAGGATTGATCTGCACTGAAAACACTGTCAATAGCAATAACTCCTCCCCACTCAAACTCCACAGGGGACAAATGGACAGGAAAAGAAAGCTTGTGAAAAAGCGAATGAATACGGTATATTTCCTTTGTGAGTGTGTAGCAGCTTCATGAGCGAAGTTAAAGTGTGCGAACTCACATCGTCCAACCATCCACCCAATCTGAAGTCTGAAAACCCACTGATAGAATATCTTTCGAAGAACCTGAAAGTCCCGTAAGTTTCACTATTTTTGGTTTGTGAGCTTGCTGGTCCTCATGAACTCCACACTGGTCGTTACATTTACAGTAAACCGTCTGAAATGGAATGAAAAAGTTGCACAAATTTCCACAAACGACTCTGTAAGTGTTGAGAACGTCCTGTCCATTGAGAGGCACAGACTTGTGTTGCATTATCTTGGCTACATACTGTTAGCTGTGGCTGTTTTTACACACAAACCTTTTACATACATACATAGGAGGGATTATACAGTGCCTGTGTGTATCGTTAAGGCAGATAGTCGAGATGATTCCACTGGTACATATAACACACATGAGCGTTAGTTACAGGCGGCGGCGGCGAGAACAAAAGCAGCTCCTTGGACGGAAACATCAAGTACGACTTTGTAAAGTGTTTCCCCTTCCATGGAACACAAAGCCTGGAGGCATCAGGACAAACTGCGACAAAAAAAGTGAGAAGATTGGACTGAGCTATGGCTAAACTGACTGTGAACCTCGTCTAAACCATGCTGAAGGTTCTTGAATCATCGTCTGTACTCTGTAGTCGAAGTGCAGGATGTTAGTGTTGCTGACGAAGCCTTTTTGGATTTTCAACTACAGAGTGCAGACGATCTAGGGTGGACGACTCCTATGTTAGGGCTTTTCCACCAAGGTGTTGGTTCAGAGCTGGTTCTGGTGCCGGGTTGGTTCCAGACTGACTTGGTTTTCCACCAAAATGAGAGCTGTGCCTATTGTCATAGCAACGCTTTGGGAAGTCAACATCAAAAATGGAGTAACATCTTACTACAGCCACTTCTGGTTATAAAATACAGAAAAATAAGTTAATTTTCCTGTCACAGCAGCCGGTAACATTGTGATTTCTTCTTTCTAACTCTTGTTTTAGCTGAAGAGCATAAAGCAAAACAACAGTTTCCTCCACAGACTGTTCTGGTTTCTCCAGGAAGTTCTAAGCACAAACTAACTAATATTGATTGTTTGTTGGAGGAGAGAGCCACGCCCCCAGCCGCTGACATCACTGGTGCTCGTTTCTTGGTCCAGCTTTTAACTGGTTCCCGACCGGCACCAGATTTTGGAACCAAGAGCCAGTGTTTTTTCAGTGGAAAACGAAAGAACCGGTTCTGAAACTGGAACTGGCCCAGAACCAGCACGAGAACTTAACCTCCTAACCCCTGCCTGAACTCTGCACATTTTCTCTAGTTCGGCAATACCCAAATCTAAAAGTGTCTGGACTGGAGTGCAACGCCTCATTTGAAGTCCCACAAAACCAAGATTTTTTTCCTTGCATTGTCGTGTTTTTGACGCTTTTTCGTTGTCACATTTTGTTGCGTTTTATAACTTTCATCTCTTTTTTTGTCGCCTTTTTTGTCGTGTTTTGTAACTTTTCTGAAGCTTTTTCTTTGTTTTTTTGTGGTTGCGTTTTCATCCGTGTCTCGTTTTAGCCGCTGTTTTGAAGATTTTCAATTTGGCTCATGCCGAACTGGAGAAAATGTGCTCGGTTATGTCGGGGTGAAGAGATGAATAAATGATCCCGAAATGCATAAAGTAAGCAAACATTAAGAGGTCTCTGGTTCAAATCAGTCGTTTCAAATTGCTGATGGCCTATTTCTGGATTAGTGGGGGGAAAATGAAACTCCTGAATAAAACGACGCTGTGTTTTGTTTCCTTCACATGAGCTCAAAAACACATGGTTCCTCCTTGTGATGTCATGATGTGGCTTCCTCTGTGTTTTTAAAGTCTGCGCACACACTTGTTTTTAACTTTATTCGAACAGCCTCAGAGGATGAATGGAGGTTTGTCGCACAGAAATCAGACCTGAAAAACTTTTACTTGAGTGTTTTTTCTTACATGTTTCAAACGCTAATGTCATTTTCTCGCTAAACGCTAAAAAAAAAAAGCCTGAAAGCGCCAAGAAATTACACACAGTCTCTCGTACAACCCCCGTTTTAGACTTTTCCCTCACCAAAACGCGTGATATTTTGGTCCGCGCTTCGCCTCTGGAAGAAGGAGCTGCTGATGTTTTCTCGCACATTACAAAAACACCTTTTATATTTAGAGGAAGTGAGGCTATAGCTCCAGCGGTTTTCTGTTAGAAACGCAAGGCAACGGTGTGGAGCAGTGTAGCTGCTGTTAGACAAACCCACCAAACCGGGAGCGGATTTTCAAACGCAAAAGTGGAAAAACAAAATGTCTGGTTTTCAAACTCACGCAAAGGTGAAGCAAAGCCTGTAGACAAGTCGAACAAAGTGGATTTCTCATGTTGAGGTGACTAAAAAAGCTAAAGCATCACATTCCCCAAGGCTTTGCACCACCCTTTTATAATCTCTCCTGTATCTCTATTGACACTTGCTTTGATATACTACACTACATTACGTTTACACTGGTGCTGTTTGGCCCGTGATGAAATGCAAAGCTTTATAGAAGACACAATGTGCTCGTCGACACACAGTACTGTGCAAAAGTTAAAAGTGGCTCTGTAAACTCTACTTTTGGACACCGTAGCATTGGCGTTTCACACCTTACGACCTAAAAACAGTGGTTCTCAACAGAGATCGGCCCGATATTTGGGGATTTTACAATATATGGATAGTTTTCCATTGACGTCACGCTCCCGCACAGTTCCATACGGCGCCATCTTGTGTGTCTAGGGTCTAATTGTTTGTGTTACGGATCATTGATAATATGGTGAAGAAATAGTGCTCACACCTGTGTTGTGTGGGGCTGATCCCGACACAGGTCTCAGTATCCCAAAAGTAATTCATCACTAAGTAATCATCAGCAAAAAGAGCGGGAAAGGCGGTCGTAGAAACAGAAGCAAAATCGTTAATATAAATAATAAATAATAACGGTCCCAAAATTGAACCTTGTGGTGCCCCATACTCCACGGAATTCCTTTTAGATTCATGTTGTTTTTTTATACTGGGCTTTACCCAAATCTAAAAGCTTCTCGACTGGAGATCAACAATACAACGCCTCATTTGAAAGCTACAAAAGTGACGGAAACTTTTCGTCACGTCGCCACATTTTTGTTGTTTTTTTAAGCGTTTTTCCCATCATTTTTTGTCCGTGTTTTTCCCTTTTTCTCGCTATTTTGACGCTTTTCTTTTTAGCTTTTAGATTTGACCGAAAGTGACTTAGATAGAGGTAAAGTTCCATAGAAGTTTGACTCATTTCCCATTGACATAACATGGTCGGCAACCGTTTAAAATCGTTTGCCTGTATCCATGTCGCTTCCTGTCAGTGTCCGCTAAGGAAGTGAAACTATAAAGTTCACGGAAAATGTCAAAAAAAAGAAAGAGAAAGAAGAGAAAAGAGAAAGCTAGATATATGTGTGTCTAAAATATCGTTGTGTTGACTATGTTTTAGCAAGGGTTCATGTGCACTTTAATTATTTCTACCCATGTCTGCCAGCAGAAGGAGCGAGAGCTGAACCGACTAAACACACTGAGGAGGGAAGCGGTGAAAGCTACAGTGTAAGAGAGTCTTGAAGTTGGTTGAAAGCTGCATTTTGAAATCATTTGAGTCTGGCTTGATATGAGGACTTTAAAACCATCATGTGGCACTTTCAGAGGAGGTCGGCTCCACTTTTACTCAAACATGCCTGAATGAAATGCAATAACCCCAGGGGCGGACTGGAACTGAAAAACGGCCCTGGTCTCTGGCACAAATTAGAGTAAACGCACACTTTCCCAAAGACATATTTTAACCTCGAACCACCTCTCCAGTTCGGCTTTACCCAAAACTAAAAGCTTCTCGACTGGAGAGCGACTGAGAGCAAGTGACTGTCACGTTTTGTCATGTTGTCGCCACATTTTTGTCACTCTTTTTGTGGCTTTTTCATTACTTTTTTTCGGGCTTTTCGCCGTGTTTTCATCACGTTTTTGTCATGTTTTTTTGTTACTTTCTTGTCGTGTTTTTTGTTGCTCTTCCGGCACATTTTTGTTCCGTTTTCATCACAGTTTTTGTCGCTATTTTGACTCTTTTCTTTTCAGCTTTTAGATTTGGGTAAAGCTCAGTCAAAGTGATAGTCTGTGTGCAAAATCGACCGCCTGGTTTTCTAAAGTTCTCACAGGCTACACTTCCCAGATCTCTGCAGCTGATCAGAGTCAAGCATCCTCCCGCGTCGACCAATGAGACGAGCTTTTCCTGTGAACCAGCCAATCAGGAGGGAGGGGGAGGGGCTTGAAGGTTTACTTTTGAAAACTCTGTTCCTGCTCTCCTCGTTTTGCAAACTGAGAAGGGCTTTCTGGTCCAAGAAGGGAGGAGTTTACTTTCAAATTTCACGCTCCTCACTTTGCAAACTTACAGACGATCACTTTAAGGCGGGGGGTGAGAGGTTAAGGAGAAAATTGGCCCTTCTGTGCTCTTTCAGAATGGACATGTAGCCAGTCCGCCCCTGCATAACCCTCGAGAGTGGCCCATATATGTCCAAACCTTTGCACAGTACTGCTTCCAACATCATTTCTTTGCTTTCCTGTACATCTCTCCAGTGTGCTCTTGGCTCTTGGCTTACCTGTCTTTAGTTACAACACCGGAACTATCCCACATTGTCCTCGCTCGCTCCGGCCACTGCGCTAAAAATGTGCTTCAGAATCTCCTCCGAAACATTGTCTCCCGCGCCCGGCGACGAAACCCAGCGCTTCAGCTCAAGCCGTGGACGGCCCCGCGTCCGTTTTGCCGTCCCTGCTCGTCCCGCACTGTCCGTTATTCCTTGCCTCCACCAGGAAGCGCTCCCCGCCGTCCCCCCCTTCGACGACCTCCCCCGCGGCCAGCTGTTTCATCCGCATGTTTATGGAGCCGTAAGTCCTCTTGGGCCTCACGAACGCCGCCCTCCGCCGGTACATCTCGCCCCGGCAGATGGACACCATGAGGAGGACGGAGAGGAACATGCCGCCCAGCGTCAGCAGGCCCAGGCCGGCGATGATGCACTTGTCCAGGTGCGAGCCGAGCGTGGCGTAGTACAGCTCCAGCTTCTCCATCTGCCGCGCCGACACCGCGTCCGGGTCCACCTTGGCCTCGCGCGGGATGGTGTACGCGATGACTACCAGGACGATGCCGCTGACCAGGAAGACCAGCGCGAACACGAAGCCGTAGTCGGCGGAGCGGTCGTCGCCCGGGTGCTGCTGGTACTCGCGGAGGTCGTGCGACTCGCCGGGGTCGGCGCCGTCGTCGTCCTCGTAGCACAGGTCCGGGGGCTGCGGGTCGGCCTGGAGGAGAATACAGAAAGTATTATGAGAACTGTAACTTTGCTGCTATGATCTGGTTTTATACAGCGCTTTTCTGGACACTCAACGACGCTTTACATTGCACTATTCGTTCACTCCATACTCGGTGGTGGTAAGCTACTATTGTAGCCACAGCTGCCCTGTGGTAGACTGATGGAAGCGAGTCAACCAGTCTGCGCCATCGGCCCCTCCGACCCCCACTCACTCCCTCACTACATTTGCTAGGCTTCCTGGTGTTACTAAACGGTCTCCCATCCAAGTCCTGCCAGGCCCTTCGATGCTGAGCTTCCGAGGTCTGACAGGATAGACACAGACGGCATCTCGTCATAGAAGGGGGCGTGGCTTCGCCGAGGGGGAAAATAGAATCTTTAGAGAAACACAGTTTTTCCCTCTTTTTAGCCATTTTCTGGTGGAATATGAACTTATTTATCACATAAATAAAGTCAAGTGTAAATCAGGCCCATATGGATATTTTCTCACAGCAGATTGTTCAGTAGAAGTGAAAAAACGGCAGTTGAAGCTAGCGCGAGCTAACCGTTAGCATTAGCCCGATGCTAACATGTAGCATCAAGTTAGCATTCTCCGTTATTCATGTATTTATGGGCTGTTGAGCCACTTTGCTCCTCTTTATGTCTTTGTATCTTTATTTAGTAGAAACTATTTTCATAATTCAGCATTTGTTAAAGTAGTAGAGAATATTTACATTTTTTCAAAATTGTCTCCCCTTAACTGTTTTTAAAAATGACCATATATGGGCGATTCCAGAGATGCCGTCTGTATCTATATATGGTCATTTTTGAACAATTTTGAAAAAATGCGAATTTTCTCTAATTATTAAAAAACTACTTTCACAAATGCTGAAGGTTTCGTGCAGTGGTTACACTCTCCCATCAACAATACACAATCTTGGTGAAAACATGCTGGATGGAAAAACATCTTTGACATCGCAGAACCTTCATATTATTGTTTCACCAGATCCTTTTGTACATCAGAGAGTCCGTACAAGCCATGAAGGACCCAGGTTTTTGAAAGTAAACAAACAGCCGACTTATGAGCTGAAGAGGCACCGAGACCTGCAGCACAAGAGGCGCCACAGGAAACAAAACAGGGACAAGATGTTGAAAGACTGTTGTGGAGCGGAGGGAGCTGAGCAGGAGGAAGGAGGAGGTGGATGAGCTGACCAGTGCGGGACACCACGCTCTGAAACGGGGACAGAGGAGGCACTGCACCGTTTCAGAGGAGCCCTGAAGGAAGTGCTCTGGTTTCCTCTACCTCCAAAAACATGCTGATAGTTAATTCCACTGGGGAGGGGGATTGACGTGTCTTTTTTCCACATATTTAACATATATTGGTAGCTTTAATTTGTAGTTTTTCTCTCCTCATAGTAGTAGAAGCCTTGTCTGTCGTTCCGTTATTAAATTGTAGAAATAGATCTTGGGAGGGAAAGGGTTGGGACCTCTGAAAAAGCGCTCGGCTCCACTTTCCGCAGGATGACGACAGCGTAACCTTCACGTCTCTTTACTTTTACTTCACAATCTGAGTGAAAACATGGATCAGGTTTGGACCCGTCAGACCTCACTGTCCTTGTGTCTTTGTAAAGCATCGTATTCACTCTAAAAGAAGCCAGTGTTCAGTACGTTGGTCTTTTCACTGTTGATGAATCGGCCGTGGAACGTTTTCAAAGCCCACACACAAACTCGCATGGATTTATGGCGCGCGATAATGTTTCATAAATCTGGTTTCACTGCCAGGTCTGCTCGGTTTCAGATCATTCACTGCACGATCCCCAGTGTTTAAATGCCAGATGGAAGAGATTTATTTTACAAATGACACTTTGTGCACTCTGTCAAATCTCAATGTAGCTCCTTAGAATCCCTGAGCCCGTATAGGACCCGCTGTCATGTTCCGGGCATTTGGATGCAAGGTGACACCAGGGGGCGCCTTCCAACCTTCTCAGTGTAAACGTGTGTTGACTTTCTTCAGAGTGAGACTTTAGGTCAGACACCATGAGTGACAGTAACATGAGGCTAAATACAGTGAGCTCTTTGTTTGCAGTAAAAAGGCTGAGGCCTCATTGCTCTTCAGTCACAGACTGAGAAGTGAAGAAGGAAGTCATGGAGCTTCTGCTTTAGACAGAACTTTATACATGTGTAAATTCTCTGCTAGAGTGGTGAATAAAGGAAAAATGCATCAAATTTATAATAAGACACAGTTTTATGTAACATGATTGATGCGTATGAAGGTTAAAAAAATACCCATGAATATTATCTAATGTAAAGTCATGTGTGTCCCAGTTCCTCTGTCGTGGTGGGTCTTGGTGGAACATGACAGATGTGGACAGGACTGTGGTAGATCTACTTTTACTTTGGAGAAAATAGTTACTGTAGAAACTGTGTCAAAGAAATGAACCTCATGAGCCTCATCTGTCCACATCAGTCCTGCTGCACCACGACTCAGAGGAACTGGGACAAACATGACTTTACAGCAGATACAAATGACAAAAAAAAAAAATCTTCATTTTTATTTTAAATAATGGATTTTCACACTTGCATTAGTTACTCAAATACCAGCAGAAATGTAATGTTCTGAAGCAGAAGCTCCATGACTTCCTTCTTCACTTCTCAGGTTTGTGACAGATTGAAGAGCGATGACGCCTCAGCCTTTTTACAGAAAATAAAGAGCTCACTGTATTTAGCGTCTTGTTACTGTCACTCACAGTGTCTGACCTACAGTGTAACTCTGCAGCCAATCAGATCACAGAGACTCAGAGTGGGCGGGGCTCAAATGTGACCAAACGCCAAGATCCAAGAACTGAGATAATAATAATATTTAACAGCTGAGTAAAACCACTGTCTTTTCTGTGTTTGTGAGTGTAATGGCTAAATCTGCCGTGTTTCATCAACATTCACTGTCCGGACCACAATAAACAATACATTATTTCAAAGACACCGTCCCAGTTTGCCCATCGAGAGATAATGTCCTCGACCGGCCGTGTGGAGCCAGGACAGAACCACATCCAGAGGCTTCGACCACCGCCTCTGGTGAGGTGTCAGACTCAGGGACAGGCCTGGGCACCTGGACAGGACACTGTGGGTGAAGTCAGTAGAGGGTTTCCGTGTGTAGAGCTGTTTCTGTACGGCTTCTCCAACTGCAGGTTTGGTAACACATGTACAGCTTTCTCCTGCCCAGCGTAGCGTGAGTGGAAAAAACCAATTTCCGTGCGTGAAGTGCTTCGGAGGGAGTTGTGTGATGTGTTAAGTGCTGCACAAATAAGATTCCCTTCTGAGAGTGAACAGTTACCTTTGCGTTGCTGGCAGCAGATGTTGAGGGCACGCTGCTGCTGCTGGACTGCGGTTCTTCATCCTGCAGGTAGGAGGCGTTGTCGAAGCCTGAGGCCCCGCTCCTCAGTGGGACGGGGCCCGGACTGGCCCCTCTGTCGGCTGCCCTGCCCACAGTGCCCAGCTCCTGCAGCTCCACTCCGTTCATGCTCCTCTCTGACACAGCATCACTGCAAGGTTAGATTATTATTTTTTTAATCTTGGAACAACAAACTGGATCTAAACCAGAAGAACTCTTAAACGCATTACTAAAGCCATGTTTTTCATTCTACAAGCCCTATGTGTCACAGCAAGGAACAACCATGATTGACCGAAGTGAAGAGAGTCAACAGAGCTTTTAGGCTCTATCCACACAAAGACAAAACGCTTATATTTTCACAAACTTTCCTTGTAAGCCTGAAGCAGCTCAATAAATGTGAGCGTCCACATGGGTCGACTCAGGTCTGTGAAAACAGTGCAATTCATCTTCAGGCCCAAGGTCGTGGGAACCCAGGGTGCTGAGGGCGCTGCAGCACTCCCCTGGTGGATAGTTTGTGAACTGCAGGCAATATTAACCCCTTAACTCCCGCCTGAACCGAGCACATTTTCTCCAGCTTTACCCCAATCTAAAAGCTTCTGGAAAAAAGGTGAGAAAATAGCAACAAAACTGAGACGAAAACAAGGATGAAAATGTGAAAAAAGTGAGAAAACATTGACGAGGAAGTGACAAAAAATTAAAAAAAAATGACAAAAATGGACAAAAATTTGACCAAAAAATGAGAAAAATTTGACAAAAAAATGCAAATAATTTGACGAAAAAGTGACTAAAATTTTACAAAAAATTGACAAAAAATTTAGAAAAAATGGACAAAAAGGTGATAAGAATTTGACAAAAAAAAAAGCGAATAATTTGACAAAAATGAGTCGACTGCCCGACAAAAAAAGTGATGAAAAAAAACTCTGCCGTGAGGAAAAAGATCCATTTAGTTTTGTAGGTCTTTCAAATGAGGCGTTACACTGGCCTACAGGATTTGGGTAAAGCTGAACTTTTTTTTTTAAATTTTTGTCACATTTTTGTCACATTTTTGTCACATTTTTGTCACATTTTTATTGAGTTTTGTCACATTTTTGTTGAATTTTTGTTGAATTTTTGTCACATTTTTGTTGAATTTTTGTCACATTTTTGTCACATTTTTGTCACATTTTTGTCACATTTTTGTCACATTTTTATTGAGTTTTGTCACATTTTTGTTGAATTTTTGTCACATTTTTGTCACATTTTTGTCACATTTTAGTCACATTTTTGTTGAATTTTTGTCACATTTTTGTCACATTTTTGTCACATTTTAGTCACATTTTTGTTGAATTTTTGTCACATTTTTGTCACATTTTTGTCACATTTTTGTTACATTTTTGTCACATTTTTATTGAGTTTTGTCACATTTTTGTTGAATTTTTGTTGAATTTTTGTCACATTTTTGTTGAATTTTTGTCACATTTTTGTCACATTTTAGTCACATTTTTGTTGAATTTTTGTCACATTTTTGTCACATTTTTGTCACATTTTTGTCACATTTTTGTCACATTTTTGTTGAATTTTTGTCACATTTTTGTCACATTTTTGTCACATTTTTTAATTTTTTCTATAATTTTTTGTTGTGTTTTTTTGTCCGTGTTTTCCTCCTTTTCTCGCTATTTTGATGCTTTTCTTTTTAGCTTTTAGATTTGGGTAAAGCTCGGTTGAGGCGGGACCGGTGGCCCTTCTGTGCTCTCCCAGAATGGACTTATGGCCAGTCCGCCCCTGGTGTCATGGGTTCTTTGTGAAAATAACAGGTGCACAGTGTTCTCTCCACAGACTATTGTAAGTGTGATATAAACCCCATAGAGACACTGTATTATCTCGGTCACAAACCCACTGACACACTTCCCCCCCGCGCGCTGTCCACGCTGACCCCTCGCCTCTCCCTCCTCACGTGGTCCACCTTGACCTTGTGATGCGCCAAAAAGCCCCAAACTGGGAGCAGCCCGCAGCCCGCACAGTCCACTATCCCTACGTGTGCGCGCGCGTGCTCGTGTGCGCGCGTGCTCGTGTCTCCGCGCGCGCGAGATAGCATCGCCCTGAGCGGGACTGATAAGCCAGCCCGACGCTTTCATTACCGCGCGCCACGGCAGATAAACGCAGGACGCGGTGACGCTGAAGTGGAAATTACGCATTAGCGACACAACGATCCGGCTTCTCCCGACGGGAAACACCGGCTGCGCGTCCGCTCTGACACAGACCAAGGCGGACAGGACAGGAAGCGACATGTCCCGACTGTAGGGAGGGAGGGGGGTGGAAGATACGCGGTGCCAAAGCGTTTGTTTTCTCACCTGAAACGCGTAACGACAGCAGGCCTTGGAGACGCACGTATCCGTCCATCTACCCGTGTATCCGGGGAAGAGCAGAGCGCAGGGCTGCCGCTGCTGCTGCTGCTGCCGCTGCCGCTGCTGTGGTGGTGCTGATGAGAGGAGAGAGCACCTCTGAGCATGCGCAGAGGCGGCGCGCTTCATCGCTGGTGTGGAGGAGCGCGGAGGACGTGCCAGTGGACTGAAGGTGGCCAGGGCCGGCCCTATAAGCGCTCCCCACCAGGGCCGTGGGAAGATGTTTTGGCGAGGGGTGAGGCGGGGGGGTGCTGAGGTCAGGGCCGGACTGGGACTGAAAAACAGCCCTGGACTCTGACCAGTCTGGCCCAAATGAGCGTAAATGTGACACTTCCACAAATACATGTTTTAACCTCTTACCCCCCGCCTAAACCAAATGCATTCTGTCCTCTTTTGAAAGCTAAGACCCACAAAACTGACCTTTTTTGTCACATTTTTGTTGAATTTTTGTTGAATTTTTGTTGAATTTTTGTCACATTTTTGTTGAATTTTTGTCACATTTTTGTTGCATTATTGTCACATTTTTGTCACATTTTTGTTGCATTTTTGTTGCATTTTTGTCACATTTTTGTCACATTTTTGTTGCATTTTTGTTGCATTTTTGTCACATTTTTGTCACATTTTTGTTGAATTTTTGTCACATTTTTGTCACATTTTTGTTGAATTTTTGTCACATTTTTGTCACATTTTTGTTGAATTTTTGTCACATTTTTGTCACATTTTTGTCACATTTTTGTCACATTTTTGTTGCATTTTTGTCACATTTTTGTCACATTTTTGTCACATTTTTGTCACATTTTTGTTGAGTTTTTGTCACATTTTTGTCACATTTTTGTTGAGTTTTTGTCACATTTTTGTCACATTTTTGTCACATTTTTGTCACATTTTTGTTGAATTTTTGTCACATTTTTGTCACATTTTTGTTGAATTTTTGTCACATTTTTGTCACATTTTTGTCACATTTTTGTCACATTTTTGTCACATTTTTGTTAAGTTTTTGTTGAATTTTTGTCACATTTTTGTCACATTTTTGTTGAGTTTTTGTTGATTTTTTGTCACATTTTTGTTGAGTATTTTTCACATTTTTGTTGAATTTTTAATTACTTTTTCTATCATTTTTTGTTGTGTTTTTTTGTCCGTGTTTTTCTCTTTTTCTCGCTATTTTGATGCTTTTCTTTTTAGCTTTTAGATTTGGGTAAAGCTCGGTTGAGGCGGGACCGGTGGCCCTTCTGTGCTCTTCCAGAACGGACACATGGCCAGTCCCGCCCCTGTCTGAGAGACAAGATTGCCCCCCAAAACGCTATTTCTTTGCTTATTTCCTATTTGTTTAACCCCTTAACTCCCACCTGAACCGGGCACATTTTCTCCAGATTGGCTTTACCCCAATCCAAAAGCTTCTGGGAAAAAAGTGTGAAAATAGCGACAGAACTGAGACGAAAACAATGATGAAAATGTGACAAAAAAAGACAAAAAATGACCAAAAAAATTACCAAAATTAGTTGAATACCCCCTCAAAAAAATGGAAAAAAATCTGATGACATGAGGAAAAAGATCCATTTAGATGAAGAAGGTTCTGTATTTTATATATTGAAAACTGAATATAAAATACAAAAATATCTGTTAATACTGTAAATATATATATATATATTTAACCCTCGTGTCGCCTTCATGGGTCTTTTTGACCCGCTGTTATGTTCCGGGCATTTGGATGCAAGGTGACACAAGGGGGCGCCTTCCAACCTTCTCAGTGTAAATGTGAGTTGACTTTCTTCAGAGTTAGACTTTAGGTCAGACACCATGAGTGACAGTAACATGAGGCTAAATACAGTGAGCTCTTTGTTTGCAGTAAAAATGACCTACAGCAGATACAAATGACCAGTTTTTTTTTTTTAGAACGAGAGTAAATTAAAAAGATTTTTTTTTTTTATTAGATACAGGATTTTCAAATATTTTTCTTTTTGTAATTGCAATAATAATTTTCCATATATTATGTTTTTACTACATATTTGAGTTTCAGAATATGATATGACTCTTACCTGCAGCAGAAGTCTGAAGTTCTGTCTAAAGCAGAAGCTCCATGACTTCCTTCTTCACTTCTCAGTCTGTGACTGAAGAGCAATGAGGCCTCAGCCTTTTTACTGCAAACAAAGAGCTCACTGTATTTAGCCTCATGTTACTGCCACTCATGGTGTCTGACCTAAAGTCTCACTCTGAAGAAAGTCAACTCGCATTTACACTGAGAAGGTTGGAAGGCGCCCCCTTGTGTCACCTTGTGTCCAAATGCCCGGACCAAAACCAGCCCCTGAAGAGGTTGAAAAATAAGTTGTGTGAAAGCAAAAAGGCAAATGCAACCACTTAACTCAATTTTATTGCTTTTATTCAAGGAAACACTTATTCCATTGAAGCGTTTATTGCAGGCTTCTAAATAGGTTGGTTCATCGGGGCCCTTGACTCTAGCCTCCGGGAGCCGTGCAACATCGCAATGAAAAAAATGAATATAACCAAATAAAAGTAAGTCCCAAAGGATTGGATAAAAAATATACAATACAAAAATATATAGCTACAAAATACTATTTGGCTCAAGAAAATTATGAAAAGCTTTGTGCACGTACGCTGAAACACACAGATATATGAATGGAGATTTAGATATGACCAGTGTAACGCCTCATTTGAAAGCTAAGATCTACAAAACTCATCTCATTTTCATTTTTTTTCATTTATTTATTTCAAAAGGGATTTTATGCAAACACAATAAAACCGCCAAGCCAACACAGTATGAATGAAACGGAGCAGAGGAGAAGAACAAGTCTTATAATATCTGCCCCTTTTGTTACTTCACACTTTACACTTCACACTGTTGTCCTTATCTAAAGAGACAGAGGCCTATTTCAAGACATTCACTACAGCCATTTTGAGAGAGACAAGGCAGTTATTCTAATTTACTGCATTTACAGACCAACAGAAGGTTTGTCATCATTGTAGTGTGATATAGACTTGAGTCTATGACTGTCTCATTAACTTCTAAGTGTAATGTATTATTTTCTTGCACAATCAAAGATGGAATCCTTTTATAGGATTCCTGCTGGAAAATTTTAAAAGAGCAAAACTTCTAACTCTCATGAGGATCAAATGCAGACCTGAGTAGAAATCACACGTCTTTCGGTCACGGTTTGGAGACTTAGAGACTCGAGGAAAATGTAAATAGCTGGAGAAATCCCTCCCTCTCTGTCACTGCAGCTGACAAACATCCGGAGCGTTTCTTTAATTACTTTGTTGGAATTAGTTGGAATAAACCCTGACGAGCTATGATTACTCAAATAAACCTGCTGCACCAGATGGTTGTGGTACATAAACCTGAACCAGTTGAGTTCACTTGGACTCAAATCATTTAGTCAACGGTTTATAAATGAAGACTAACCTGTGCCTCTTCTCAGATCACACCTCTCCACTCCTCCTCAGCTTCTCTGCAACAGTGAGCAACTCAGTTCATACAATTTCTTCTTCATTTTCTCATCAGAATTTCCACTTCACCAACATCAGTGACTAAACTTGTATCGTCGAAAGTTTTATTTTATGAGGCCACTTTTCCTTTACCTTCTACATACTTTCTTGTTTCTCTGAGCCTGGACCAGAACACAGAGACACAGCCCTGTCACACTAGAGCCACTGCAGAGACACTATAGAGTTAAGACTATACTTTCAGGGATCATTTCTATAGTTTGAGACTTGAGAAATGTGTTTCTAAAGTGTGTGGTCTCGCTGCCCACGATGAAGAGTTGGTGATGCTCCTTCCTGAACATGAAGAAGGTGGAGACTTGGTTCATCCATGTTCTCTGCTACTGATGACTGTTCACTGTTTCTCCTGGAGACAGTGAGGGAAGGAGTTTGATCTGAGTGGTCATTTAGAATTGTGAAAAGAAGTATGTCATGAATGTGAAGATGCTGTATGATGGGCATTATGCTGTATGAGAGCTTCCATCCACTGCAGATATATAAAAGGACTAACATGTTGCTCCTCCCCCTCAGCCTCTCATCGCTCAATCATCAGTTTTAAACATGTTCCATCCCTCTCGTCTATTCAACGCTATAACTATATCATCACTACCGAGAGTGTAATACAGGATTACACATTTCAAAGAGCTACAGAATGACCTGAGTCTCAGAAGACTCAGATATTGTGAAAGAAAATAAACATCACAACACTTTCCTGGTTTTATATCGCTGAGTTATACAGGATAAAACATTGTTGATGCAAATCAAGATTAACAACAAGAGGTGTCCAGTGTGTCATGGCGGGAGTTACCCCGGTAACCAAGCCAGATTAGATTTACGGCATGTGAGACGACTGTCGTAAAGTATCTCTTATATGACACTCACTGCTGCAGAGAAGAAGCCCATTTAGGCTGATGAGAGATGATGGGCTGAGGACGAGTGGAGAGGATCAAATGGAGTCAGTCTTGATTTGTATCAACAATGTTTTATCCTGTATAACTCAGCGATATAAAACCAGGAAAGTGTTGAGATGCCCATCCTACAGCTTCTTTATATCTATGACATACTTCCTTTCACAATTCTTAACGACCACTCAGATCATACTCCTTCCCTCACTGTCTCCAGGAGAAACAGTGAACAGTCATCAGCAGCAGAGAACATGGATGAACCAAGTCTCCACCTTCTTCATGTTCAGGAAGGAGTATCACCAACTCTTCATCGTGGGCAGCGAGACCACACACTTTAGAAACACATTTCTCAAGTCTCAAACTATAGAAATGATCCCTGAAAGTATAGTCTTAACTCTATAGTGTCTCTGCAGTGGCTCTAGTGTGACAGGGCTGTGTCTCTGTGTTCTGGTCCAGGCTCAGCGAAACAAGAAAGTATGTAGAAGGTAAAGTAAACTTGGCCTCATAAAATAGATCTATGATTTTGACAATGGTGGAAGTTCTGAGAAAATGAACATTGAGAGAAGGCTGAGGAGGAGTGAGGTGTGATCTTATCATGCAAGTTGTTAGGACCTGGTTCTTTTGTATCACGCGAGAACAGTTATTTGGATATAGCCAAAGCAGACACTGGAGATAGAAGTCGTCTCAAAGATAAGGCTTTTATTGCCATTGTTCCCAGTTACAAAGTCGTATAACCAGCTGGTGACTTCAGAGAAAGAGAAGAAGTGAAGTCCAGAACTCCGTTGACAGTCTCCTTTTATCCTAGTCTTGCACTTCTCTGCGTAGAGAGGGTGAGGCCTATCTGTGAGTCATCTGTTTGTGTCTATGTGTTTGTATATTATCTGTACATCTCGTTATGTTCAGAATGATTATGGTGTGGACCATTGTCTATCAGCTCATCTCAGTCACATGGTTTTCTTGTTCTGTAGCGTGTGAGCAAAGCATGAGTCAGAGGCCTGTTCAGATGTCGTTATAATCCTTACAAAGTCTTGATTCACATCTACAATTACTTTATCCTTTGATATTCAGCAAAATGAAACAAGCTTAATGTGGTGCTGATCAATTGTTGATTCCTTCACAATTTCAGAGAGACCACTCAGATCAAACTCCTTCCATCACTGTCTCCAGGAGAAACAGTGAACAGTCATCAGCAGCAGAGAACATGGATGAACCAAGTCTCCACCATCTTCATGTTCAGGAAGGAGTATCACCAACTCTTCATCGTGGGCAGCGAGACCACACACTTTAGAAACACATTTCTCAAGTCTCAAACTATAGAAATGATCCCTGAAAGTATAGTCTTAACTCTATAGTGTCTCTGCAGTGGCTCTAGTGTGACAGGGCTGTGTCTCTGTGTTCTGGTCCAGGCTCAGAGAAACAAGAAAATATGTAGAAGGTAAAGGAAAAGTGGCCTCATAAAATAAAACTGTAGTTTAGACCAGGGGTCTCCAACCTTTTATACACGATGAGCTAGTTTTACACAATATGAACATCGGAGCTACTTATGTTCAAAACACAACTGGGAAAAATGCAGCTCAGGTGGAGTTCACTCAGAAGAATTACTGCCAAGATGGTATTTCAAAGAAAGTGACTTGAGTTTAGTCCTTTTACTTTACTATATTGAACCAACTGTTCACAGATTGTTTTCAGCATGTTCAAAACAAACAGAAAACGCATCTAAAATTTGAGTTATCAAGCATGTAGAGATGTAGAAAGTCTTTGGTTGGTTGGAGATACTTGGTTTAGACCATACAAGTTTAGACACTGGTGAAGAGGAAGCTCTGATGAGAAAATGAAGAAGATATTGTATGACCTGAGTTGCTCACTGCTGCAGAGAAGAAGCCCATTTAGTCTGAGGAGGAGTGAAGAGGTGTGATCTGATAAGAGGTGTAGATGCAGCAGGTTAGTCTTGATTTGTATCTACGACACCTTCATCATAAGACACTAAATGAAACCAAATCAGTAAAGTGTTGTGATGTTTATTACAGCTTCACAGTATGTGAGAGACCACTCAGATCATAATCCTTCCCTCACTGTCTCCAGGAGAAACAGTGAACAGTCATCAGTGGCAGAGAACATGGATGAACCAAGTCTCCACCTTCTTCATGTTCAGGAAGGAGTATCACCAACTCTTCATCGTGGGCAGAGACCACACACTTTAGAAACACATTTCTCAAGGAGTAGGGGAAGCTGCAGACCCGGAGCCGAGACAGAAACACCGCGAAGCGAATCCACCGCGATAGTGCGCCCTCTGCTGGTAAAGACGGATATTTAACGGTATCAGGTCTTGGGAAGATTGATTTGATCAACTCAACGAACGTGAGACTTCATTTTTTGATTTGTTATGAACCAATTTATGAAATTGTAGATGCTTCTGTTGTTTGATAAAGATAACATGACACATTCATTTTCTGCCTATGCGTTTATGCTCGTTGTAAATGAGTAAAAACAATAAATAATCCCCATTACATGCTACCCAAAAGTGCAATTGCAGGCTGTAAAGTAAATATATAATTTATTCATAATTATGTATTACGGGTCTTTTACTTTCTGTCGCAAATTATTGCATATTTTAATTTGAAAGAATCTTGGCCTGGAAACTCTGGAGATTTCTAAACTCAAGTCACTTTCTTAGAAATACCATCTTGGCAGTAATTCTTCTGAGTGAACTCCACCTGAGCTGCATTTTTCCCAGTTGTGTTTTGAACATAAGTAGCTCCGATGTTCATATTGTGTAAAACTAGCTCATCGTTTATAAAAGGTTGGAGACCCCTGGTCTAAACTACAGTTTTATTTTATGAGGCCACTTTTCCTTTACCTTCTACATACTTTCTTGTTTCTCTGAGCCTGGACCAGAACACAGAGACACAGCCCTGTCACACTAGAGCCACTGCAGAGACACTATAGAGTTAAGACTATACTTTCAGGGATCATTTCTATAGTTTGAGACTTGAGAAATGTGTTTCTAAAGTGTGTGGTCTCGCTGCCCACGATGAAGAGTTGGTGATACTCCTTCCTGAACATGAAGAAGGTGGAGACTTGGTTCATCCATGTTCTCTGCTACTGATGACTGTTCACTGTTTCTCCTGGAGACAGTGAGGGAAGGAGTATGATCTGAGTGGTCATTTATGGCTCGTTTCCACCAGCCCTACCCTTCTCTACTCTACTTGGCCTGGTTGTATTTCCACTATTCTGTAGAATCTGATACTGTATCCATGGATATGGCTTGGCTTTTGACTGTGTCCATTGGAAACAGTACCTGCTTGGCCAGGTTAGTACCAGGGCCAAGCAGGTACTAAAAAAAGTACCAGTTAACTGTAAAGTGGACTGGTGGAAACATTTCAAATGCAGGCAAAGTAGAGCAGGGTAGAGTAGAGTAGGGTAGGTGGAACCGAGCCATTAGAATTTTGAAAAGAAGTATGTCATAAATGTGAAGATGTTGTATGATGGGCATTATGCTGTATGAGAGCTACCATCACTGCAGATATAAAAAAGGACTAACGTGTTGCTCCTCCCCCTCAGCCTCTCATCGCTCAATCATCAGTTTTGATCATGTTCCATCCCTCTTGTCTATTCAACGCTATAACTATATCATCACTACCGAGAGTGTAATACAGGATTACACATTTCAAAGAGCTACAGAATGATCTGAGTCTCAGAAGACGCAGATATTGTGAAAGAAAATAAACATCACAACACTTTCCTGGTTTTATATCACTGAGTTATACAGGATAAAACATTGTTGATGCAAATCAAGATTAACAACAAGAGGTGTCCAGTGTGTCATGGCGGGAGTTACCCCGGTAACCAAACCAGATTAGATTTACGGCATGTGAGACTACTGTGGTAAAGTATCTCTTATATGACACTCACTGCTGCAGAGAAGAAGCCCATTTAGGCTGATGAGAGATGATGGGCTGAGGACGAGTGGAGAGGATCAAATGGAGTCAGTCTTGATTTGTATCAACAATGTTTTATCCTGTATAACTCAGCGATATAAAACCAGGAAAGTGTTGAGATGCCCATCCTACAGCTTCTTTATATCTATGACATACTTCCTTTCACAATTCTTAACGACCACTCAGATCATACTCCTTCCCTCACTGTCTCCAGGAGAAACAGTGAACAGTCATCAGTAGCAGAGAACATGGATGAACCAAGTCTCCACCTTCTTCATGTTCAGGAAGGAGTATCACCAACTCTTCATCGTGGGCAGCGAGACCACACACTTTAGAAACACATTTCTCAAGTCTCAAACTATAGAAATGATCCCTGAAAGTATAGTCTTAACTCTATAGTGTCTCTGCAGTGGCTCTAGTGTGACAGGGCTGTGTCTCTGTGTTCTGGTCCAGGCTCAGAGAAACAAGAAAGTATGTAGAAGGTAAAGGAAAAGTGTCCTCATGAACTATAACTTTAGACAATACAAGTTTAGTCACTGATGTTGGTGAAGTGGAAAATCTGATGAGAAAATGAAGATGATAATGTATGAACTGAGTTGCTCACTGTTACAGAGGAGCTGAGGAGGAATGGAGAGGTTTGATCTGAGAAGAGGCACAGGTTAGTCTTCATTTGTAAACCGTTGACTAAATGATTTGAGTCCAAGTGAACTCAACTGGTTTAGGTTTATGTACCACAACCATCTGGTGCAGCGGGTTCCCCCACTTTATTTGAGTAATCATAGCTCGTCAGGGTTTATTCCAACTAATTCCAACAAAGCAATTAAACCGGGGAAAGGGGGAAAATTATAACTACCAGTGACTAAGTAGTAGTTACGGTACAAACAGACAAAACAGAAAAATCATCAGATGCAATGGAATGATTTGAATTTTATACAAATAAAAAATAAAAATAACAAGATCACCTATCTCTCCTAGATATCCACTCCATCAATCTGGACCACCGTTTTTCATGAAGGCTTTTTCTTTTGCAGATATTACTGTACATCAACACCCAACTCCAGACTTTGTTCTTCCAGTTGTGATTGAAATGATTTTGTTCCAGTGAAGGTCTAATGATAGAGGCTTATTACTGATCATGAACAGGTGCTGTTGCTGTTTACGTTACTGTGACAGTCCTGAAATGTGCAAACTCGACTGGGACGTAAAGACCCTGGGAAGTTTTGACAATAAGGTTTTATGCACTTTCTCTCTTTACTTGTTGGTAACCTGAACAGTCAAGAACAGAAGCTTAATGTATTATTTTCTTGCACAATCAAAGATGGAATCCTTTTATAGGATTCCTGCTGGAAAATTTTAAAAGAGCAAAACTTCTAACCCTATTGAGGATCGAATGCAGACCTGAGTAGAAATCACACGTCTTTCGGTCACGGTTTGGGGACTTAGAGACTCGAGGAAAATGTAAATAGCTGGAGAAATCCCTCCCTCTGTCACTGCAGCTGACAAACATCCAGAGCATTTCTTTAATTGCTTTGTTGGAATTAGTTGGAATAAACCCTGACGAGCTATGATTACTCAAATAAACCCGCTGCACCAGATGGTTGTGGTACATAAACCTAAACCAGTTGAGTTCACTTGGACTCAAATCATTTAGTCAACGGTTTATAAATGAAGACTAACCTGTGCCTCTTCTCAGATCACACCTCTCCACTCCTCCTCAGCTTCTCTGCAACAGTGAGAAACTCAGGTCATACAATATCTTCTACATTTTCTCATCAGAACTTCCTCTTGACCAGCCTCTGAACATATGTTGTCTAAACTACAGTTTTATTTTTTTATGAGGCCACTTTTCCTTTACCTTCTACATACTTTCTTGTTTCTCTGAGCCTGGACCAGAACACAGAGACACAGCCCTGTCACACTAGAGCCACTGCAGAGACACTATAGAGTTAAGACTATACTTTCAGGGATCATTTCTATAGTTTGAGACTTGAGAAATGTGTTTCTAAAGTGTGTGGTCTCGCTGCCCACGATGAAGAGTTGGTGATACTCCTTCCTGAACATGAAGAAGGTGAAGACTTGGTTCATCCATGTTCTCTGCTACTGATGATTGTTCACTGTTTCTCCTGGAGACAGTGAGGGAAGGAGCATGATCTGAGTGGTCTCTCTGAAATTGTGTAAGACAAAAAAGACCACATTAATTAATTTTCTGATTTGGTTGAGGATCAAAGGAATAAACAATCATTAAAGTTCTGCATTGCCCCTAAAATAGAGCTCATGTTTGATGCTTTTCAGAACAAACTAATGATTTAAAAGGACGTGTTTTATCTCACAAACATGAACAAACAAACAAGTGAGAAAGTTTTCTCTGATGAAGAATGATGTCTCTGGAGTAAAGGAAACAGAGCAGGAGGTGAATGACTTTTATTTAGGATAAACTTTAAATGAACGCGATATCTGAACGAGACGCTGCTGATCTGAGGCTCTCGTTGTTCTGCATGTGGAGCGGTCGGATGGGCTTCAGACTTTTTTCTCCGCCCCCGTTGCGTCGGCTACTCTCGCCGATCATCCAGACGAGACACAACCGCATCTCGAACACACCTAATATTGTATGACCTGAGTTGCTCACTGCTGTAGAGAAGAAGCCCATTTAGTCTGAGGAGGAGTGGAGAGGTGTGATCTGATGACACAAGTCTTGATTCGTATCTGCAATGATTTTATCCTTTGATTAACAGCAAAATGAAACAAGGAAATTGTGGGGACGAGTTGTGGCGATGTTCAAATGATTATTTCTTAACAATTTCAGAGAGACCACTCAGATCATACTCCTTCTCTCACTGCCTCCAGGAGAAACAGTGAACAGTCATCAGTAGCAGAGAACATGGATGAACCAAGTCTCCACCTTCTTCATGTTCAGGAAGGAGTATCACCAACTCTTCATCGTGGGCAGCGAGACCACACACTTCAGAAACACATTTCTCAAGTCTCAAACTATAGAAATGATCCCTGAAAGTATAGTCTTAACTCTATAGTGTCTCTGCAGTGGCTCTAGTGTGACAGGGCTCTGTCTCTGTGTTCTGGTCCAGGCTCAGAGAAACAAGAAAGTATGTAGAAGGTAAAGGAAAAGTGTCCTCATAAAATAAAACCTTAGTTTAGACCAGGGGTCTCCAACCTTTTATACACGATGAGCTAGTTTTACACAAAATGAACATCGGAGCTACTTATGTTCAAAACACAACTGGGAAAAATGCAGCTCAGGTGGAGTTCACTCAGAAGAATTACTGCCAAGATGGTATTTCAAAGAAAGTGACTCAGGTCATACAATATCTTCTTCATTTTCTCATCAGAGCTTCCTCTTCACCAGTGTCTAAACTTGTATTGTCTAAACCAAGTATCTCCAACCAACCAAAGACTTTCTACATCTGTACATGCTTGATAACTCAAATTTTAGATGCGTTTTCTGTTTGTTTTGAACATGCTGAAAACAATCTGTGAACAGTTGGTTCAATATAGTAAAGTAAAAGGACTAAACCCAAGTCACTTTCTTTGAAATACCATCTTGGCAGTAATTCTTCTGAGTGAACTCCACCTGAGCTGCATTTTTCCCAGTTGTGTTTTGAACATAAGTAGCTCCGATGTTCATATTGTGTAAAACCAGCTCATCGTGTATAAAAGGTTGGAGACCCCTGGTCTAAACTACAGTTTGATTTTATGAGGCCACTTTTCCTTTACCTTCCACATACTTTCTTGTTTCTTTGAGCCTGGACCAGAACACAGAGACACAGCCCTGTCACACTAGAGCCACTGCAGAGACACTATAGAGTTAAGACTATACTTTCAGGGATCATTTCTATAGTTTGAGACTTGAGAAATGTGTTTCTAAAGTGTGTGGTCTCGCTGCCCACGATGAAGAGTTGGTGATACTCCTTCCTGAACATGAAGAAGGTGGAGCCTTGGTTCATCCATGTTCTCTGCTACTGATGACTGTTCACTGTTTCTCCTGGAGGCAGTGAGGGAAGGAGTTTGATCTGAGTGGTCGTTAAGAATTGTGAAAGGAAGTATGTCATAGATATAAAGAAGCTGTAGAAAGGGCATCTCAACACTTTCCTGGTTTTATATCGCTGAGTTATACAGGATAAAACATTGTTGATACAAATCAAGACTGACTCCATTTGATCCTCTCCACTCCTCCTCAGCCCATCATCTCTCATCAGCCTAAATGGGCTTCTTCTCTGCAGCAGTGAGTGTCATATAAGAGATACTTTACCACAGTCGTCTCACATGCCGTAAATCTAATCTGGCTTGGTTACCGGGGTAACTCCCGCCATGACACACTGGACACCTCTTGTTGTTAATCTTGATTTGCATCAACAATGTTTTATCCTGTATAACTCAGCGATATAAAACCAGGAAAGTGTTGTGATGTTTATTTTCTTTCACAATATCTGAGTCTTCTGAGACTCAGGTCATTCTGTAGCTCTTTGAAATGTGTAATCCTGTATTACACTCTCGGTAGTGATGATATAGTTATAGCGTTATAGACGAGAGGGATAGAACATGATCAAAACTGATGATTGAGCGATGAGAGGCTGAGGGGGAGGAGCAACATGTTAGTCCTTTGATATATCTGCAGTGGATGGAAGCTCTCATACAGCATAATGCCCATCATACAGCATCTTCACATTTATGACATACTTCTTTTCACAATTCTTAAAGACAACTCAGATCAAACTCCTTCCCTCACTGTCTCCAGGAGAAACAGTGAACAGTCATCAGTAGCAGAGAACATGGATGAACCAAGTCTCCACCTTCTTCATGTTCAGGAAGGAGTATCACCAACTCTTCATCGTGGGCAGCGAGACCACACACTTTAGAAACACATTTCTCAAGTCTCAAACTATAGAAATGATCCCTGAAAGTATAGTCTTAACTCTATAGTGTCTCTGCAGTGGCTCTAGTGTGACAGGGCTGTGTCTCTGTGTTCTGGTCCAGGCTCAGAGGAACAAGAAAGTATGTAGAAGGTAAAGGAAAAGTGGCCTCATAAAAAAAAACTTTAGAGACAACATATGTTCAGAGGCTGGTCAAGAGGAAGTTCTGATGAGAAAATGAAGAAGAAATTGTATGAACTGAGTTGCTCACTGTTGCAGAGAAGCTGAGGAGGAGTGGAGAGGTGTGATCTGAGAAGAGGCACAGGTTAGTCTTCATTTGTAAACCGTTAAATGATTTGAGTCCAAGTGAACTCAACTGGTTTAGGTTTATGTACCA
The DNA here is from genome assembly GCF_951799975.1 of Gobius niger. NCBI lineage: Eukaryota > Metazoa > Chordata > Actinopteri > Gobiiformes > Gobiidae > Gobius > Gobius niger. The sequence continues at coordinate 1,758,202 of NC_136871.1, read as the reverse complement.
CAACCATCTGGTGCAGCAGGTTTATTTGAGTAATCATAGCTCGTCAGGGTTTATTCCAACTAATTCCAACAAAGCAATTAAAGAAATGCTCTGGATGTTTGTCAGCTGCAGTGGCAGAGGGAGGGATTTCTCCAGCTATTTACATTTTCCTCGAGTCTCTAAGTCTCCAAACCGTGACCGAAAGACGTGTGATTTCTACTCAGGTCTGCATTCGATCCTCATGAGAGTTAGAAGTTTTGCTCTTTTAAAATTTTCCAGCAGGAATCCTATAAAAGGATTCCCTGTTTGATTGTTCAAGAAAATAATATATTACACATACTTAGAAGTTAAAGAAGGAGTATTCTGCCTTTTTCAGTCACACAGCAACAGTCTATATCACACTTCAAGATGACAAAACCTTCTGTTGGTCTGTACATGCAATTTCTTCTTCATTTTCTCACCAGAATTTCCACTTCACCACGTCACCATGCTTTCTGCTACTGATGACTGTTCACTGTTTCTTCTAGAGACTGTGAGGGAGGAGTTTGATCTGAGTGGTCACTCTGAAATTGTGTAAGACAATAAAGACCATATTAATTTTCTGATTTGGTTGAGACTCAAAGGAAAAAGCAATCATTAATACATAAAGACTTACCTGCTGAGTCTGTGCCTCTCAGATCACACCTCTCCACTCCTCCTCAGCCTAAATGGGCTTCTTCTCTACAGCAGTTTCAACTCAGGTCATACAATATTGTCTTCATTTTCTCATCAGAAATTCCTAGACACCAGTGTCTATATTTGTATGGCCTAAACTTAAGTTTTTTTTTATGAGGCCACTTTTCCTTTACCTTCCACATACTTTCTTGTTTCTCTGAGCCTGGACCAGAACACAGAGACACAGCCCTGTCACACTAGAGCCACTGCAGAGACACTATAGAGTTAAGACTATACTTTCAGGGATCATTTCTATAGTTTGAGACTTGAGAAATGTGTTTCTAAAGTGTGTGGTCTCGCTGCCCACGATGAAGAGTTGGTGATACTCCTTCCTGAACATGAAGAAGGTGGAGACTTGGTTCATCCATGTTCTCTGCTACTGATGACTGTTCACTGTTTCTAAAAGAGCTAGTGAGGGAGGGGTTTGATCTGAGTGGTCTCTCAGATATTGTGTAAGACAAGAAAGACCACATTAATTTTCTGATTTGGTTGAGGATCAAAGGAATAATCAATCATTAAAGTTTTGTATCGCTCCTAAAATAGAGCTCATGTTTGATGCTTTTCAGAACAAACTAATGATTTAAAAGGACGTATTTTATCTCACAAACTTAAACAAACAAACAAATGGGAAAGTTTTCTCTGATGAAGAATGATGTCTCTGGAGTAAAGGAAACAGAGCAGGAGGTGAATGACTTTTATTTAGGATAAACTTTAAATGAACGCGATATCTGAACGAGACGCTGCTGATCTGAGGCTCTCGTTGTTCTGCATGTGGAGCGGTCACATGGGCTTCAGACTTTTTTCTCCGCCCCCGTTGCGCCGGCTACTCTCGCCGATCATCCAGGCGAGACACAACGGCATCTCAAACACACCTAATATTGTATGACCTGAGTTGCTCACTGCTGTCGAGAAGAAGCCCATTTAGTCTGAGGAGGAGTGGAGAGGTGTGATCTGAGTCTTGATTCGTATCTGCATTGATTTGATACTTTGACACACAGCAAAATGAAACAAGGAAATTGTGGGGACGAGTTGTGGTGATGTTCAAATGATTATTTCTTAACAATTTCAGAGAGACCACTCAGATCAAACTCCTTCCCTCACTGCCTCCAGGAGAAACAGTGAACAGTCATCAGTAGCAGAGAACATGGATGAACCAAGTCTCCACCTTCTTCATGTTCAGGAAGGAGTATCACCAACTCTTCATCGTGGGCAGCGAGACCACACACTTTAGAAACACATTTCTCAAGTCTCAAACTATAGAAATGATCCCTGAAAGTATAGTCTTAACTCTATAGTGTCTCTGCAGTGGCTCTAGTGTGACAGGGCTGTGTCTCTGTGTTCTGGTCCAGGCTCAGAGAAACAAGAAAGTATGTAGAAGGTAAAGGAAAAGTGGCCTCAAAAAAATAAAAGTTTAGACGATACAAGTTTAGTCATTGATGTTGGTGAAGTGGAAATTGTGATGAGAAAATGTAGAAGAAATTGTATGAACTGTTGCAGAGAAGCTGAGGAGGAGTAGAGAGGTGTGATCTGAGAAGAGGCACAGGTTAGTCTTCATTTGTAAACCGTTGACTAAATGATTTGAGTCCAAGTGAACTCAACTGGTTTAGGTTTATGTACCACAACCATCTGGTGCAGCAGGTTTATTTGAGTAATCATAGCTCGTCAGGGTTTATTCCAACTAATTCCAACAAAGCAATTAAACCGGGGAAAGGGGGAAAATTATAACTACCAGTGACTAAGTAGTAGTTACGGTACAAACAGACAAAACAGAAAAATCATCAGATGCAATGGAATGATTTGAATTTTATACAAATAAAAAATAAAAATAACAAGATCACCTATCTCTCCTAGATATCCACTCCATCAATCTGGACCACCGTTTTTCATGAAGGCTTTTTCTTTTGCAGATATTACTGTACATCAACACCCAACTCCAGACTTTGTTCTTCTAGTTGTGATTGAAATGATTTTGTTCCAGTGAAGGTCTAATGATAGAGGCTTATTATTGATCATGAACAGGCGTTGTTGCTGTTTACGTTACTGTGACAGTCCTGAAATGTGCAAACTCGACTGGGACGTAAAGACCCTGGGAAGTTTTGACAATAAGGTTTTATGCACTTTCTCTCTTTACTTGTTGGTCACAAGAACAGAAGCTTAACTTCTAAGTATGTGTAATGTATTATTTTCTTGCACAATCAAAGATGGAATCCTTTTATAGGATTCCTGCTGGAAAATTTTAAAAGAGCAAAACTTCTAACTCTCATGAGGATCAAATGCAGACCTGAGTAGAAATCACACGTCTTTCGGTCACGGTTTGGGGACTTAGAGACTCGAGGAAAATGTAAATAGCTGGAGAAATCCCTCCCTCTCTGCCACTGCAGCTGACAAACATCCAGAGCGTTTCTTTAATTGCTTTGTTGGAATTAGTTGGAATAAACCCTGACGAGCTATGATTACTCAAATAAGGTGGGGGAACCTGCTGCACCAGATGGTTGCGGTACATAAACCTAAACCAGTGGAGTTCACTTGGACTCAAATCATTTAGTCAACGGTTTACAAATGAAGACTAACCTGTGCCTCTTCTCAGATCACACCTCTCCACTCCTCCTCAGCTTCTCTGCAACAGTGAGCAACTCAGGTCATACAATTTCTTCTACATTTTCTCATCACAATTTCCACTTCACCAACATCAATGACTAAACTTGTATCGTCTAAAGTTTTATTTTATGAGGCCACTTTTCCTTTACCTTCTACATACTTTCTTGTTTCTTTGAGCCTGGACCAGAACACAGAGACACAGCCCTGTCACACTAGAGCCACTGCAGAGACACTATAGAGTTAAGACTATACTTTCAGGGATCATTTCTATAGTTTGAGACTTGAGAAATGTGTTTCTAAAGTGTGTGGTCTCGCTGCCCACGATGAAGAGTTGGTGATACTCCTTCCTGAACATGAAGAAGGTGGAGACTTGGTTCATCCATGTTCTCTGCTACTGATGACTGTTCACTGTTTCTCCTGGAGACAGTGAGGGAAGGAGTATGATCTGAGTGGTCACTCTGAAATTGTTAAGAAATAATCATTTCACAACTCGTCCCCACAATTTCCTTGTTTCATTTCGCTGTTAATCAAAGGATAAAATCATTGCACATACGAATCAAGACTTGTGTCATCAGATCACACCTCTCCACTCCACATCAGACTAAATGGGCTTCTTCTCGACAGCAGTGAGCAACTCAGGTCATACAATATTAGGTGTGTTTGAGATGCCGTTGTGTCTCGCCTGGATGATCGGCGAGAGTAGCCGACGCAACGGGGGCGGAGAAAAAAGTCTGAAGCCCATGTGACCGCTCCACATGCAGAACAACGAGAGCCTCAGATCAGCAGCGTCTCGTTCAGATATCGCGTTCATTTAAAGTTTATCCTAAATAAAAGTCCTTCACCTCCTGCTCTGTTTCCTTTACTCCAGAGACATCATTCTTCATCAGAGGAAACTTTCTCACTTGTTTAACCCTCGTGTCGCCTTCGCGGGTCTTTTTGACCCGCTGTCATGTTCCGGGCATTTGGATGCAAGGTGACACAAGGGGGCGCCCTTCCAAACTTCTCAGTGTAAATGTGAGTTGACTTTCTTCAGAGTGAGACTTTAGGTCAGACACCATGAGTGACAGTAACATGAGGCTAAATACAGTGAGCTCTTTGTTTGCAGTAAAAAGGCTGAGGCCTCATTGCTCTTCAGTCACAGACAGAGAAGTGAAGAAGGAAGTCATGGATCTTCTGCTTTAGACAGAACTTCAGACTTCTGCTGCATGTACCGGTCATATTACATCATATCAAATGTTGTAATCTGTAAAGCACTTTGTGATACCTTTCGGTATGCAAAGTGTTTTATAAATAAAGATTGATTGATCATATCCTGAAACTCAAATCTTTAGTAAAAACATAATATATGGAAAATAATTATAATTACAAAAATGCTGTATCTAATAAAAAAAAAAAGTTTTTTTTTTATTTTTTATTTACTCTCATTCTAAAAACGAAAATCCAAACAAACCCTAACCATTTGTATCTGCTGTAAAGTCATGTTTGTCCCAGTTCCTCTGAGTCGTGGTGCAGCAGGACTGATGTGGACAGATGTTACAGAAGAAGCTCATGAGGTTCATTTCTTCAACAGTTACTATAGTAACTATTTTCTCCAAAGTAAAAGTAGATCCACCACAGTCCTGTCCACATCTGTCATGGTCCACCATGACCCACCACGACTCAGAGGAACTGGGACAAACATGACTTTACAGCAGATACAAATGGTTTGGGTTTTTTCTTTTCTTTTATTTTTTTTATTTTTTTTAGAATGAGAGTAAATAAAACTTTTTGATTAGATACATGATTTTCCAATATTTTTCTTTTTGTAATAATTATTTCCATATATTATGTTTTTACTAAAGATTTGAGTTTCAGGATATGATCAATCAATCTTTATTTATAAAGCTCTTTTCATACCAAAAGGTATCACAAAGTGCTTTACAGATTACAACATTTGATATGATGTAATATGACCGCTACATGCAGCAGAAGTCTGAAGTTCTGTCTAAAGCAGAAGATCCATGACTTCCTTCTTCACTTCTCTGTCTGTGACTGAAGAGCAATGAGGCCTCAGCCTTTTTACTGCAAACAAAGAGCTCACTGTATTTAGCCTCATGTTACTGTCACTCATGGTGTCTGACCTAAAGTCTCACTCTGAAGAAAGTCAACTCACATTTACACTGAGAAGTTTGGAAGGGCGCCCCCTTGTGTCACCTTGCATCCAAATGCCCGGAACATGACAGCGGGTCAAAAAGACCCGCGAAGGCAACACGAGGGTTAAGTTTGTGAGATAAAATACGTCCTTTTAAATCATGAGTTTGTTCTGTAAAGCATCAAACATGAGTTCTATTTTAGGAGCGATACAAAACTTTAATGATTACTTATTCCTTTGATCCTCAACCAAATCAGAAAATTAATGTGGTCTTTTTTGTCTCACACAATATCAGAGAGACCACTCAGATCAAACTCCTTCCATCACTGTCTCCAGGAGAAACAGTGAACAGTCATCAGTAGCAGAGAACATGGATGAACCAAGTCTCCACCTTCTTCATGTTCAGGAAGGAGTATCACCAACTCTTCATCGTGGGCAGCGAGACCACACACTTTAGAAACACATTTCTCAAGTCTCAAACTATAGAAATGATCCCTGAAAGTATAGTCTTAACTCTATAGTGTCTCTGCAGTGGCTCTAGTGTGACAGGGCTGTGTCTCTGTGTTCTGGTCCAGGCTCAAGGAAACAAGAAAATATGTAGAAGGTAAAGGAAAAGTGGCCTAATAAAATAAAAGTTTAGACGATACAAATATAGACACTGGTGTCTAGGAAATTCTGATGAGAAAATGAAGAAGAAATTGTATGAACTGTTGCAGAGAAGCTGTGGAGGAGTGGAGAGGTGTGATCTGAGAAGAGGCACAGGTTAGTCTTCATTTGTAAACCGTTGACTAAATGATTTGAGTCCAAGTGAACTCAACTGGTTTAGGTTTATGTACCACAACCATCTGGTGCAGCGGCTTTATTTGAGTAATCATAACTCGTCAGGGTTTATTCCAACTAATTCCAACAAAGCAATTAAAGAAACGCTCTGGATGTTTGTCAGCTGCAGTGGCAGAGAGGGAGGGATTTCTCCAGCTATTTACATTTTCCTCGAGTCTCTAAGTCCCCAAACCGTGACCGAAAGACGTGTGATTTCTACTCAGGTCTGCATTTGATCCTCATGAGAGTTAGAAGTTTTGCTCTTTTAAAATTTTCCAGCAGGAATCCTATAAAAGGATTCCATCTTTGATTGTGCAAGAAAATAATACATTGCACATACGTAGAAGTTAAAGAGGGGGTATTCTGCTTTTTTCAGTCACACAGAATTTCCACTTCACCATGCTTTCTGCTACTGATGACTGTTCACTGTTTCTACAAGAGCCAGTGAGGGAAGGAGTTTGATCTGAGTGGTCATTCAGAATTTTGAATAGAAGTATGTCATAGATATAAAGAAGCTGTGGGATGGGCATCACAACACTTTCCTGGTGTTGTTTTATCCTGTATAACTCAGCGATATAAAACCAGGAAAGTGTCGTGATGTTTATTTTCTTTCACAATATCTGAGTCTTCTGAGACTCAGATCATTAGCTCTTTGAAATGTGTAATCCTGTATTACACTCTCGGTAGTGATGATATAGTTATAGCGTTGAATAGACGAGAGGGATGGAACATGATCAAAACTGATGATTGAGCGATGAGAGGCTGAGGGGGAGGAGCAACATGTTAGTCCTTTTATATATCTGCAGTGGATGGAAGCTCTCATACAGCATAATGCCCATCATACAACATCTTCACATTTATGACATACTTCACAATTCTTAATGACCACTCAGATCAAACTCCTTCCCTCACTGGCTCTTGTAGAAACAGTGAACAGTCATCAGTAGCAGAGAACATGGATGAACCAAGTCTCCACCTTCTTCATGTTCAGGAAGGAGTATCACCAACTCTTCATCGTGGGCAGCGAGACCACACACTTTAGAAACACATTTCTCAAGTCTCAAACTATAGAAATGATCCCTGAAAGTATAGTCTTAACTCTATAGTGTCTCTGCAGTGGCTCTAGTGTGACAGGGCTGTGTCTCTGTGTTCTGGTCCAGGCTCAAAGAAACAAGAAAGTATGTAGAAGGTAAAGGAAAAGTGGCCTCATAAAATAAAACTTTAGTTTAGACCAGGGGTCTCCAACCTTTTATACACGATGAGCTGGTTTTACACAATATGAACATCGGAGCTACTTATGTTCAAAACACAACTGGGAAAAATGCAGCTCAGGTGGAGTTCACTCAGAAGAATTACTGCCAAGATGGTATTTCAAAGAAAGTGACTTGAGTTTAGAAATCTCCAGAGTGTCCAGGCCAAGATCCTTTCAAACTAAAATATGCAATAATTTGCGGCAGAAAGTAATACGTACCCGTAACACATCATTATGAATAAATTATATATTTACTTTACAGCAATTGCATTTTTTGGGTAGCATGTAATGGGGATTATTTATTGTTTTTACTCATTTACAACGAGCATAAACGCTATATCTTATACAGAAAATGAATGTGTCATGTTATCTTTATCAAACAGAAGCATCTACGATTTCAAAATTGGTTCATAACAAATCAAAAAATGAAATAACTCGGTTAAAGTCTCAGGTTCGTTGAGTTGATCAAATCAATCTTCCCAAGACCTGATACCGTTAAATATCCGTCTTTACCAGCAGAGGGCGCACTATCACGGTGGATTCGCTTCACGGTATTTCTGTCTCGGCTCCGGGTCTGCAGCTTCCCCTACTCCTTGAGAAATGTGTTTCTAAAGTGTGTGGTCTCGCTGCCCACGATGAAGAGTTGGTGATACTCCTTCCTGAACATGAAGAAGGTGGAGACTTGGTTCATCCATGTTCTCTGCTACTGATGACTGTTCACTGTTTCTCCTGGAGACAGTGAGGGAAGGAGTTTGATCTGAGTGGTCTCTCACATACTGTGAAGCTGTAATAAACATCACAACACTTTACTGATTTGGTTTCATTTAGTGTCTTATGATGAAGGCGTCGTAGATACAAATCAAGACTAACCTGCTGCATCTACACCTCTTATCAGATCACACCTCTCCACTCCTCCTCAGACTAAATGGGCTTCTTCTCTGCAGCAGTGAGCAACTCAGGTCATACAATATCTTCTTCATTTTCTCATCAGAGCTTCCTCTTCACCAGTGTCTAAACTTGTATTGTCTAAACCAAGTATCTCCAACCAGCCAAAGACTTTCTACATCTCTACATGCTTGATAACTCAAATTTTAGATGTGTTTTCTGTTTGTTTTGAACATGCTGAAAACAATCTGTGAACAGTTAGTTCAATATAGTAAAGTAAAAGGACTAAACTCAAGTCACTTTCTTTGAAACACCATCTTGGCAGTAATTCTTCTGAGTGAACTCCACCTGAGCTGCATTTTTCCCAGTTGTGTTTTGAACATAAGTAGCTCCGATGTTCATATTGTGTAAAACTAGCTCATCGTGTATAAAAGGTTGGAGACCCCTGGTCTAAACTACAGTTTTATTTTATGAGGACACTTTTCCTTTACCTTCTACATACTTTCTTGTTTCCTTGAGCCTGGACCAGAACACAGAGACACAGCCCTGTCACACTAGAGCCACTGCAGAGACACTATAGAGTTAAGACTATACTTTCAGGGATCGTTTCTATAGTTTGAGACTTGAGAAATGTGTTTCTAAAGTGTGTGGTCTCGCTGCCCACGATGAAGAGTTGGTGATACTCCTTCCTGAACATGAAGAAGGTGGAGACTTGGTTCATCCATGTTCTCTGCTACTGATGACTGTTCACTGTTTCTCCTGGAGACAGTGAGGGAAGGAGTTTGATCTGAGTGGTCACTCTGAAATTGTGAAGGAATAAGCATTTGATCAAAAATCACAACTTGTCTCCACAGTTTCCTGGTTTAATGTTGCTCAGTATCAATGGACTTAGTTATCGTAGATACAAATCCAGAGTAACCAAGAGGGCCTCTTATCAGATCATTCCTCTCCACTCCTCCTCAGCCTAAATGGGCTTCTTCTCTGCAGAAGTTTTCAACTCAGGTTGTTCAATATCTTCTTCATCTTCTCCCCAGAACCTCCACTTCACCAACACCAGTGTCTAAACTTGTATTGTGTAAACTACAGTTTTATTTTAGCAGTCCACTGTTCTTTTACCTTCTACATACTTTCTTGTTTCTTTGAGCCTGGACCAGAACACAGAGGCAAGTGCTAATTAGTTGAACCTGTCTTGAATTAGTGAGATTAGCCAAGCTCGGTGTCCCTTTGGTGAAACCCAGTAATTGCAGTTTAAATCGTTGTGCCAAACGTAGATCAGATTTGGAGCCTAAGCCGAGCTTTACTGAGCGAGTTTTATGAAACAGCCCTGGACCAGAACACAGAGACACAGCCCTGTCACACTAGAGCCACTGCAGAGACACTATAGAGTTAAGACTATACTTTCAGGGATCATTTCTATAGTTTGAGACTTGAGAAATGTGTTTCTAAAGTGTGTGGTCTCGCTGCCCACGATGAAGAGTTGGTGATACTCCTTCCTGAACATGAAGAAGGTGGAGACTTGGTTCATCCATGTTCTCTGATACTGATGACTGTTCACTGTTTTTTCATGAGACAGTGAGGGAAGGAGTTTGATCTGAGTGGTCGCTTTCAAATTGTGAAAAGAAGTATGTCATAAATGTGAAGATGCTGTATGATGGGCTTTATGCTGTATGAGAGCTTCCATCCACTGCAGATACAAAAAAGGACTAACATGTTGCTCCTCCCCCTCAGCCTCTTATCGCTCAATCATCAGTTTTGATCATGTTCCATCCCTGATGGCGGCCATTTTAGGGATAGGTTTGCCTGAGTCCTCCTAGGAATGCCCCCACCTCCTGGAGACGCCGCCGAGCTTTCGTCACCAGCCGAGTAACCAACCACTGCTCCTCAGCAGAACCCCCTCCCCACTGATGCCACAGACAGCGTGTGGAGGGGGCGTGTCCGAAAGGCTAAGAGGTTCTTAAAGAGACAGAGGCCTATTTCAAGACATTCACTACAGCCATTTTGAGAGAGACATTTTATACAAGGCAGTTATTCTAATTTACTGCATTTACAGACCAACAGAAAGTTTGTCATCATTGTAGTGTGATATAGACTGGTACTGTGGGACTGAAACAAGCAGAATACCCCCTTTTTATGTTCTAAGTATGTGTAATGTATTATTTTCTTGCACAATCAAAGATGGAATCCTTTGGGGGACTTAGAGACTCGAGGAAAATGTAAATAGCTGGAGAAATCCCTCCCTCTCTGCCACTGCAGCTGACAAACATCCAGAGCATTTCTTTAATTGCTTTGTTGGAATTAGTTGGAATAAACCCTGACGAGCTATGATTACTCAAATAAACTCGCTGCACCAGATGGTTGTGGTACTTAAACCTAAACCAGTTGAGTTCACTTGGACTCAAATCATTTAGTCAACGGTTTACAAATGAAGACTAACCTGTGCCTCTTCTCAGATCACACCTCTCCACTTCTTCTCAGCTTCTCTGCAACAGAGAGCAACTCAGGTCATACAAAATCATTTTTCTCATCAGAAATTCCTCTTCATCAGTGTCTAAACTTGTATTGTCTAAACCAAGTATCTCCAACCAGCCAAAGACTTTCTACATCTCTACATACTTGATAACTCAAATTTTAGATGTGTTTTCTGTTTGTTTTGAACATGCTGAAAACAATCTGTGAACAGTTGGTTCAATATAGTAAAGTAAAAGGACTAAACTCAAGTCACTTTCTTTGAAACACCATCTTGGCAGTAATTCTTCTGAGTGAACTCCACCTGAGCTGCATTTTTCCCAGTTGTGTTTTGAACATAAGTAGCTCCGATGTTCATATTGTGTAAAACTAGCTCATCGTGTATAAAAGGTTGGAGACCCCTGGTCTAAACTACAGTTTTATTTTATGAGGCCACTTTTCCTTTACCTTCTACATACTTTCTTGTTTCTCTGAGCCTGGACCAGAACACAGAGACACAGCCCTGTCACACTAGAGCCACTGCAGAGACACTATAGAGTTAAGACTATACTTTCAGGGATCATTTCTATAGTTTGAGACTTGAGAAATGTGTTTCTAAAGTGTGTGGTCTCGCTGCCCACGATGAAGAGTTGGTGATGCTCCTTCCTGAACATGAAGAAGGTGGAGCCTTGGTTCATCCATGTTCTCTGCTACTGATGACTGTTCACTGTTTCTCCTGGAGACAGTGAGGGAAGGAGTTTGATCTGAGTGGTCATTAAGAATTGTGAAAGGAAGTGTCATAGATATAAAGAAGCTGTAGGATGGGCATCTCAACACTTTCCTGGTTTTATATCGCTGAGTTATACAGGATAAAACATTGTTGATACAAATCCAGACTGACTCCATTTGATCCTCTCCACTCCTCCTCAGCCCATCATCTCTCATCAGCCTAAATGGGCTTCTTCTCTGCAGCAGTGAGTGTCATATAAGAGATACTTTACGACAGTCGTCTCACACGCCGTAAATCTAATCTGGCTTGGTTACCGGGGTAACTCCCGCCATGACACACTGGACACCTCTTGTTGTTAATCTTGATTTGCATCAACAATGTTTTATCCTGTATAACTCAGCGATATCAAACCAGGAAAGTGTTGTGATGTTTATTTTCTTTCACAATATCTGAGTCTTCTGAGACTCAGATCATTCTGTAGCTCTTTGAAATGTGTAATCCTGTATTACACTCTCGGTAGTGATGATATAGTTATAGCGTTGAATAGACGAGAGGGATGGAACATGATCAAAACTGATGATTGAGCGATGAGAGGCTGAGGGGGAGGAGCAACATGTTAGTCCTTTTATATCTGCAGTGGATGGAAGCTCTCATACAGCATAATGCCCATCATACAGCATCTTCACATTTATGACATACTTCTTTTCACAATTCTAAATGACCACTCAGATCAAACTCCTTCCCTCACTGTCTCCAGGAGAAACAGTGAACAGTCATCAGTAGCAGAGAACATGGATGAACCAAGTCTCCACCTTCTTCATGTTCAGGAAGGAGTATCACCAACTCTTCATCGTGGGCAGCGAGACCACACACTTTAGAAACACATTTCTCAAGTCTCAAACTATAGAAATGATCCCTGAAAGTATAGTCTTAACTCTATAGTGTCTCTGCAGTGGCTCTAGTGTGACAGGGCTGTGTCTCTGTGTTCTGGTCCAGGCTCAGAGAAACAAGAAAGTATGTAGAAGGTAAAGGAAAAGTGGCCTCATAAAATAAAACTTTAGACGATACAAGTTTAGTCACTGATGTTGGTGAAGTGGAAATTCTGATGAGAAAATGAAGAAGAAATTGTATGAACTGCTGCAGAGAAGAAGCACATTTAGGCTGATGAGAGATGATTAGCTGAGGAGAAGTGGAGAGGTGTGATCTGAGAAGAGGCACAGGTTAGTCTTCATTTGTAAACCGTTGATGTTAACAAGGTTCTGATTTATGTTGAATTTTCTGTGTCATTAATGTATCAAAAGTACTATTTCGTATTATTACTAGTTTCACTTTCCATTCCCATATCTATATTAAGAGCCCCAGCAACGGCCTAGCAACCAATCACCATTCACCTCCCCCTTGTCTCTCCACCAATCAGGAGTTGGTATCCCCCATCCCAACTTTCAGTCAAGTCAGTGCGCAGGTATCATTCCTTGGGAACACACGCTCCATCCTCCCTCCCGCAATTCCGTGAAAACCTCATCTATTCTTCAATTATGTGTTCATGCGTCCATTAGAAAGTAAGTCATGTCCTATATTGCCTGTGTATTGTTTTATAGTAATAGTATTCATCATAGTCCGTAATCTAGTTGTGTTTTATAGTTTCATGGTGTTTTCTTATGAGCGCGCGTTACGCGCAGGCCTTGCTCTAATCACGTGATGCACGTGTTACGCGCACCACTCTCTCTACTCACGTGATGCACGTGTTACGCGCACCACTCTCTCTACTCACGTGATGCACGTGTTACGCGCACCACTCTCTCTACTCACGTGATGCACGTGTTACGCGCACCACTCTCTCTACTCACGTGATGCACGTGTTACGCGCACCACTCTCTCTACTCACGTGATGCACGTGTTACGCGCACCACTCTCTCTACTCACGTGATGCACGTGTTACGCGCACCACTCTCTCTACTCACGTGATGCACGTGTTACGCGCACCACTCTCTCTACTCACGTGATGCACGTGTTATGCGCATGCATCCCAGCCATGCGCCAGCATCCAGCCAAAGTTAACTGTCTCTGTTTCTCTAATTATATTCCGGTTTTGTAGTTTGGATTAGTTATCACTGTTTGTTTAATGCTTCTTTGAATGTAGTTCAGCCATCTCTTATTTATGTCATTTATACTTTAGATAATTTATTATTTAGACTGAAAGTAACTATTCATATTTCCTAGTATTGCATTTCTTTTATTGTTATCACTTAATCTCAAATATCATCACTCATTATTCATTTATTTGTGTTTATAGAAACCATGAACATGACCATGAACATGAACATCAACCATGATCCATGAATCACTTGAATCACCATTTCAGTCAATAAAGAGTGGCAAATGAGTGAATCCATTGTTTCTTATTGTTCTAACCGGACAACCTGGGGAGATTGAAGATTTGGAACCAGTTCTAAAAACAGTCCCTATCTGAGGTCACAAGTTTGGGTCTCCTTCCCGACACCTCCTTCACAGTTGACTAAATGATTTGAGTCCAAGTGAACTCAACTGGTTTAGGTTTATGTACCACAACCATCTGGTGCAGCAGGTTTATTTGAGTAATCATAGCTCGTCAGGGTTTATTCCAACTAATTCCAACAAAGCGATTAAAGAAATGCTCTGGATGTTTGTCAGCTGCAGTGGCAGAGAGGGAGGGATTTCTCCAGCTATTTACATTTTCCTCGAGTCTCTAAGTCCCCAAACCGTGACCGAAAGAGGCGTGATTTCTACTCAGGTCTGCATTTGATCCTCATGAGAGTTAGAAGTTTTGCTCTTTTAAAATTTTCCAGCAGGAATCCTATAAAAGGATTCAATCTTTGATTGTGCAAGAAAATAATACATTACAAAAACTTGGAAGTTAAAGAAGGGGTATTATTGTTTTTTCAGTCCCATAGCACCAGTCTATATCTCACTACAATGATGACAAACCTTTTGTTGGTCTGTAAATGCAGTAAATTAGAATAACTGCCTTGTATAAAATGTCTCTCTCAAAATGGCTGTAGTGAATGTCTTGAAATAGGCCTCTGTCTCTTTAGCCCTCGTGTTGCCTTCGCAAGTCATTTTGACCCACTGTCGTGTTCCGGGCATTTGGATGCAAGGTGACTTTATAAATAAAGATTGATATATCATATTCTGAAACTAAAATCTGTAGTAGAAACATAATATATGGAACATTATTAAAACAATTACTAAAAGAAAAATATTAGAATATCATGTAACTAATAAAAAAATGTTTTATTTAGTCTCATTCTAAAAAAATAAACCCAAACAACCCCTAACCATTTGTATCTGCTGTAAAGTCATGTGTGTCCCAGTTCCTCTGAGTCGTGGTGGGTCCTGGTGGACCGTGACAGATGTGGACAGGACTGTGGTGGATCTACTTTTACTTTGGAGAAAATAGTTACTATAGTAACTGTTGAAGAAATGAACCTCATGAGCTTCTCCTGTAACATCTGTCCACATCAGTCCTGCTGCACCACGACTCAGAGGAACTGGGACAAACATGACTTTACAGCAGATACAAATGGTTAGGGGTTGTTTGGGTTTATTTTTTTAGAATGAGACTAAATAAAACATTTTTTTATTAGTTACATGATATTCTAATATTTTTCTTTTAGTAATTGTTTTAATAATGTTCCATATATTATGTTTCTACTACAGATTTTAGTTTCAGAATATGATCAATCAATCATTATTTATAAAGCTCTTTTCATACCAAAAGGTATCACAAAGTGCTTTACAGATTACAACATTTGATATGATATAATATGACCCCTACATGAAGCAGAAGTCTGAAGTTCTGTCTAAAGCAGAAGCTCCATGACTTCCTTCTTCACTTCTCAGTCTGTGACTGAAGAGCAATGAGGCCTCAGCCTTTTTACTGCAAACAAAGAGCTCACTGTATTTAGCCTCATGTTACTGTCACTCATGGTGTCTGACCTAAAGTCTCACTCTGAAGAAAGTCAACTTGTTTCTTGAGCCTGGACCAGAACACAGAGGCAAGTGCTAATTAGTTGAACCTGTCTTGAATTAGTGAGATTAGCCAAGCTCGGTGTCCCTTTGGTGAAACCCAGTAATCGCAGTTAAAATTGTTGTGCCAAACGTAGATCAGATTTGGAGCCTAAGCCGAGCTTTACTGAGCGAGTTTTACCAGAACACAGAGACACAGCCCTGTCACACTAGAGCCACTGCAGAGACACTATAGAGTTAAGACTATACTTTCAGGGATCATTTCTATAGTTTGAGACTTGAGAAATGTGTTTCTAAAGTGTGTGGTCTCGCTGCCCACGATGAAGAGTTGGTGATACTCCTTCCTGAACATGAAGAAGGTGGAGACTTGGTTCATCCTTGTTCTCTGCTACTGATGACTGTTCACTGTTTCTCCTGGAGACAGTGAGGGAGGAGTTTGATTTGAGTGGTCTCTCTGAAATTCTTGTAAGACAAGAAAGACCACATTAATTTTCTGATTTGGTTGAGGATCAAAGGAATAAGCAATCATTAAAGTTCTCCATTGCCCCCAAAATAGAGCTCATGTTTGATGCTTTTCAGAACAAACTCATGATTTAAAAGGACGTATTTTATCTCACAAACTTAAACAAACAAGTGGGAAAGTTTCCTCTGATGAAGAATGATGTCTCTGGAGTAAAGGAAACAGAGCAGGAGGTGAATGACTTTTATTTAGGATAAAGCATTGAAGCCTCACAGCCAATTGCATCACACATGGTTCGAAGCATCAAGGTGCTTTATTTGCTCCACTACGCCATCATGTGGACAAGAAATGTATCAATCAATCAGTAAAAGTTTATTTATGTAGTACTTTACAACAACACCAGGACGACCAAAGTGCTTCACACAAAGATAAAAACAATTTAAAAAAAACACACCAAATGTTTTCAACCTGGACACAATTCAGTGTCTCTAACTATTAAAAGCAAGTTTGAAAAGATGAGTCTTTAAATAGAGGCACCTGTGTGTAATCTACTCTCAGTTTAATTACAGCTGTTCTTTTAGGCCCTCAGAGCTGTGGTCAGAGTGTGT
This sequence comes from Gobius niger, assembly GCF_951799975.1. NCBI lineage: Eukaryota > Metazoa > Chordata > Actinopteri > Gobiiformes > Gobiidae > Gobius > Gobius niger. The sequence goes on along the minus strand of NC_136871.1, from coordinate 1,741,576 downwards.
TGGTCACTAAACAACATCATGAAGGCCAAGGAGCACCAGAGAGGTCAGGGATAAAGCTGTGGAGAAGTTTAAAGCAGCATTAAGTTATACAAAGATTTCCCAAGATTTAAACATCTCCCGGAGCAACTGTTCAATCCATCATTCAGAAATGGAAAGAGTAAAGCACCACTGCAGACTTACCAAGACACGGCTGTTCACCTAAACTAACAAACTGAACAAGGAGACACTGGTGAGAAATACAACCAAGTGCCCCATGATAACTCTGGAGGAGCTGTGAAGTCCTGCCGCTGAGCTGGGGGAATCTGGACATGGGACAATTATAAGTCATATCTACACAAATCTGGCCTTCATGTCCGAGTGGAAGAAGAAAGCCATTATTGAAAGGAGGCCATAAGAAATCCCGTTTGAAGTTTGCTAGAAGTCAAATGGAGGACACAGCTCCATGTGGAAGAAGGAGCTTTGGTCAGATGAGACAAAAATTTACTTTTTGGCCCAGATGCAAAACGCTATGTATGGAGCAAACCTGACACTGCTCATCGTCCTGAGTGCACCATCCCCAGTGTCAGATATACGGGGGGAAGCATCATGCTGTGGGGCTGCTAAACATAAAGCCTGGACCAGAACACAGAGACACAGCCCTGTCACACTAGAGCCACTGCAGAGACACTATAGAGTTAAGACTATACTTTCAGGGATCATTTCTATAGTTTGAGACTTGAGAAATGTGTTTCTAAAGTGTGTGGTCTCGCTGCCCACGATGAAGAGTTGGTGATACTCCTTCCTGAACATGAAGAAGGTGGAGACTTGGTTCATCCATGTTCTCTGCTACTGATGACTGTTCACTGTTTCTCCTGGAGACAGTGAGGGGAGGTGTCTGATCTGAGTGGTCTCTCAGATATTGTGTAAGACAAAAAAAAACACATTAATTTTCTGATTTGGTTGAGGATCAAAGGAATAAGCAATCATTAAAGTTCTGCATCGCCCCTAACATAGAGCTCATGTTTGATGCTTTTCAGAACAAACTCATGATTTAAAAGGATGTCTTTTATATCATAAACTTAAACAAACAAGTGAGAAAGTTTCCTCTGATGAAGAATGACGTCTCTGGAGTAAAGGAAACAGAGCAGGAGGTGAATGACTTTTATTTAGGATAAACTTTAAATGAACGCGATATCTGAACGAGACGCTGCATGATCTGAGGCTCTCGTTGTTCTGCATGTGGAGCGGTCACATGGGCTTCAGACTTTTTTCTCCGCCCCCGTTGCGTCGGCTACTCTCGCCGATCATCCAGGCGAGACACAACGGCATCTCAAACAAACCTAATATTGTATGACCTGAGTTGCTCACTGCTGTAGAGAAGAAGCCCCTTTAGTCTGATGTGGAGTGGAGAGGTGTGATCTGATGACACAAGTCTTGATTCGTATCTGCAATGATTTTATCCTTTGATTAACAGCGAAATGAAACAAGGAAATTGTGGGGACGAGTTGTGGCGATGTTCAAATGATTATTTCTTAACAATTTCAGAGAGACCACTCAGATCATACTCCTCCTTCACTGTCTCTAGAAGAAACAGTGAACAGTCATCAGTAGCAGAGAACATGGATGAACCAAGTCTCCACCTTCTTCATGTTCAGGAAGGAGTATCACCAACTCTTCATCGTGGGCAGCGAGACCACACACTTTAGAAACACATTTCTCAAGTCTCAAACTATAGAAATGATCCCTGAAAGTATAGTCTTAACTCTATAGTGTCTCTGCAGTGGCTCTAGTGTGACAGGGCTGTGTCTCTGTGTTCTGGTCCAGGCTCAGAGAAACAAGAAAGTATGTGGAAGGTAAAGGAAAAGTGGCCTCATAAAATAAAACTGTAGTTTAGACCAGGGGTCTCCAACCTTTTATACACGATGAGCTAGTTTTACACAATATGAACATCGGAGCTACTTATGTTCAAAATACAACTGGGAAAAATCTAGCTCAGGTGGAGTTCACTCAGAAGAATTACTGCCAAGATGGTATTTCAAAGAAAGTGACTCAGGTCATACAATATCTTCTTCATTTTCTCATCAGAGCTTCCTCTTCACCAGTGTCTAAACTTGTATTGTCTAAACCAAGTATCTCCAACCAGTAGCTCGCCAAAGACTTTCTACATCTCTACATGCTTGATAACTCAAATTTTAGATGTGTTTTCTGTTTGTTTTGAACATGCTGAAAACAATCTGTGAACAGTTGGTTCAATATAGTAAAGTAAAAGGACTAAACTCAAGTCACTTTCTTAGAAATACCATCTTGGCAGTAATTCTTCTGAGTGAACTCCACCTGAGCTGCATTTTCCCAGTTGTGTTTTGAACATAAGTAGCTCCGATGTTCATATTGTGTAAAACTAGCTCATCGTGTATAAAAGGTTGGAGACCCCTGGTCTAAACTACAGTTTTATTTTATGAGGACATTTTTCCATTACCTTCTACATATGTTCTTGTGTCTCTGAGCCTGGACCAGAACACAGAGACACAGCCCTGTCACACTAGAGCCACTGCAGAGACACTATAGAGTTAAGACTATACTTTCAGGGATCATTTCTATATTTTGAGACTTGAGAAATGTGTTTCTAAAGTGTGTGGTCTCGCTGCCCACGATGAAGAGTTGGTGATACTCCTTCCTGAACATGAAGAAGGTGGAGACTTGGTTCATCCATGTTCTCTGCTACTGATGACTGTTCACTGTTTCTCCTGGAGACAGTGAGGGAGGAGTTTGATCTGAGTGGTCACTCTGAAATTGTGAAGGACTAAGCATTTGATCAGCACCACAGTTAGCTTGTTTCATTTTGCTGAATATCAAAGGATAAAGTAATTGTAGATGTGAATCAAGACTTTGTAAGGATTATAACGAAATCTGAACAGGCCTCTGACTCATGCTTTGCTCACACGCTACAGAACAAGAAAACCATGTCAGTGAGATGAGCTCATAGACAATGGTCCACACCATAATCATTCTGAACATAACGAGAAGTACAGATAATATACAAACACATAGACGCAAACAACACACTCACAGATAGGCCGTCACCCTCTCTGTGCAGAGAAGTGCAAGACTAGGATAAAAGGGGACTGTCAACGGAGGTCTGGACTTCACTTCTTCTCTTTCTCTGAAGTCACCAGCTGGTTATACAACTTTGTAACTGGGAACAATGGCAATAAAAGCCTTATCTTTGAGACGACTTCTATCTCCAGTGTCTGCTTTGGCTATTTCCAAATAACTGTTCTCGCGTGATACAAAAGAACCAGATCCTAACAACTTGCATGATAAGATCACACCTCACTCCTCCTCAGCCTTCTCTCAATGGTCATTTTCTCAGAACTTCCTCTTCATCACCACCATTGTCAAAATCATAGATCTATTTTATGAGGCCACTTTTCCTTTACCTTCTACATACTTTCTTGTTTCTCTGAGCCTGGACCAGAACACAGAGACACAGCCCTGTCACACTAGAGCCACTGCAGAGACACTATAGAGTTAAGACTATACTTTCAGGGATCATTTCTATAGTTTGAGACTTGAGAAATGTGTTTCTAAAGTGTGTGGTCTCGCTGCCCACGATGAAGAGTTGGTGATACTCCTTCCTGAACATGAAAAAGGTGGAGACTTGGTTCATCCATGTTCTCTGCTACTGATGACTGTTCATTGTTTCTTCATGAGACAGTGAGGGAAGGAGTTTGATCTGAGTGGTCGCTTTCAATTTGTGAAGGAACAAACATTGGATCAACACTAATCAATAAAAACACTGAATTGTCCCAACAATTCAGTGTTTTTATTTAGCTTTCAAAGGAAGCAGCAAGTTAGGCGTGATTTGTATATATAACACATTGTCATGAATACAAATCAAGCCTAACCTGCTGCATCTACACCTCTTATCAGATCACACCTCTCCACTCCTCCTCAGCCGAAATGGGCTTCTTCTCTGCAGCAGTGAGCAACTCAGGTCATACAATATCTTCTTCATTTTCTCATCAGAGATTCCTCTTCACCAGTGTCTAAACTTGTATTGTCTAAACCAAGTATCTCCAACCAGTAGCTCGCCAAAGACTTTCTACATCTCTACATACTTGATAACTCAAATTTTAGATGCGTTTTCTGTTTGTTTTGAACATGCTGAAAACAATCTGTGAACAGTTGGTTCAATATAGTAAAGTAAAAGGACTAAACTCAAGTCACTTTCTTTGAAATACCATCTTGGCAGTAATTCTTCTGAGTGAACTCCACCTGAGCTGCATTTTTCCCTGTTGTGTTTTGAACATAAGTAGCTCCGATGTTCATATTGTGTAAAACTAGCTCATCGTGTATAAAAGGTTGGAGACCCCTGGTCTAAACTACAGTTTTATTTTATGAGGCCACTTTTCCTTTACCTTCTACATATGTTCTTGTTTCTTTGAGCCTGGACCAGAACACAGAGACACAGCCCTGTCACACTAGAGCCACTGCAGAGACACTATAGAGTTAAGACTATACTTTCAGGGATCATTTCTATAGTTTGAGACTTGAGAAATGTGTTTCTAAAGTGTGTGGTCTCGCTGCCCACGATGAAGAGTTGGTGATACTCCTTCCTGAACATGAAGAAGGTGGAGACTTGGTTCATCCATGTTCTCTGCTACTGATGACTGTTCACTGTTTCTACAAGAGACAGTGAGGGAAGGAGTTTGATCTGAGTGGTCGTTAAGAATTGTGAAAGGAAGTATGTCATAGATATAAAGAAGCTGTGGGATGGGCATCTCAACACTTTCCTGGTTTTATATCGCTGAGTTATACAGGATAAAACATTGTTGATACAAATCAAGACTGACTCCATTTGATCCTCTCCACTCGTCCTCAGTCCATCATCTCTCATCAGCCTAAATGGGCTTCTTCTCTGCAGCAGTGAGTGTCATATAAGAGATACTTTACGACAGTCGTCTCACATGCCGTAATCTAATCTGGCTTGGTTACCGGGGTAACTCCCGCCATGACACACTGGACACCTCTTGTTGTTAATCTTGATTTGCATCAACAATGTTTTATCCTGTATAACTCAGCGATATAAAACCAGGAAAGTGTTGTGATGTTTATTTTCTTTCACAATATCTGAGTCTTCTGAGACTCAGATCATTCTGTAGCTCTTTGAAATGTGTAATCCTGTATTACACTCTCGGTACTTCTTTACTTCTTTTCACAATTCTAAATGACCACTCAGATCAAACTCCTTCCCTCACTGTCTCTTGTAGAAACAGTGAACAGTCATCAGTAGCAGAGAACATGGATGAACCAAGTCTCCACCTTCTTCATGTTCAGGAAGGAGTATCACCAACTCTTCATCGTGGGCAGCAAGACCACACACTTTAGAAACACATTTCTCAAGTCTCAAACTATAGAAATGATCCCTGAAAGTATAGTCTTAACTCTATAGTGTCTCTGCAGTGGCTCTAGTGTGACAGGGCTGTGTCTCTGTGTTCTGGTCCAGGCTCAGAGAAACAAGAAAGTATGTAGAAGGTAAAGGAAAAGTGTCCTCATAAAATAAAACTATAGTTTAGACCAGGGGTCTCCAACCTTTTATACACGATGAGCTAGTTTTACACAATATGAACATCGGAGCTACTTATGTTCAAAACACAACTGGGAAAAATGCAGCTCAGGTGGAGTTCACTCAGAAGAATTACTGCCAAGATGGTATTTCAAAGAAAGTGACTTGAGTTTAGTCCTTTTACTTTACTATATTGAACCAACTGTTCACAGATTGTTTTCAGCATGTTCAAAACAAACAGAAAACGCATCTAAAATTTGAGTTATCAAGCATGTAGAGATGTAGAAAGTCTTTGGCGAGCTACTGGTTGGAGATACCTGGTTTAGACAATACAAGTTTAGACACTGGTGAAGAGGAAGCTCTGATGAGAAAATGAAGAAGATATTGTATGACCTGAGTTGCTCACTGCTGCAGAGAAGAAGCCCAGTTAGTCTGAGGAGGAGTGGAGAGGTGTGATCTGATAAGAGGTGTAGATGCAGCAGGTTAGGCTTGATTTGTATCTACGACGCCTTCATCATAAGACACTAAATGAAACCAAATCAGTAAAGTGTTGTCATGTACAGTATGTGAGACCACTCAGATCAAACTCCTTCCCTCACTGGCTCTTGTAGAAACAGTGAACAGTCATCAGTAGCAGAGAACATGGATGAACCAAGTCTCCACCTTTTTCATGTTCAGGAAGGAGTATCACCAACTCTTCATCGTGGGCAGCGAGACCACACACTTTAGAAACACATTTCTCAAGTCTCAAACTATAGAAATGATCCCTGAAAGTATAGTCTTAACTCTATAGTGTCTCTGCAGTGGCTCTAGTGTGACAGGGCTGTGTCTCTGTGTTCTGGTCCAGGCTCAGAGACACAAGAAAGTATGTAGAAGGTAAAGGAAAAGTGGCCTCATGAAAAAAAAACTTAAGTTTAGACCATACAAATGTAGACACTGGTAAAGAGGAATTTTTGATGAGAAAATGAAGATGATGTTGTATGAACTGAGTTGCTCACTGCTGCAGAGAAGAAGCCCATTTAGGCTGAGGAGGAGTGGAGAGGTGTGATCTGATGACACAAGTCTTGATTCGTATCTGCAATGATTTTATCCTTTGCTGCACAGCGAAATGACACAAGGAAATTGTTGGGACGAGTTGTTTTGTTGTTCAAATGATTATTTCTTGACAATTCCAGAGTGACCACTCAGATCATACTCCTTCCCTCACTGTCTCTAGAAGAAACAGTGAACAGTCATCAGTAGCAGAGAACATGGATGAACCAAGTCTCCACCTTCTTCATGTTCAGGAAGGAGTATCACCAACTCTTCATCGTGGGCAGCGAGACCACACACTTTAGAAACACATTTCTCAAGTCTCAAACTATAGAAATGATCCCTGAAAGTATAGTCTTAACTCTATAGTGTCTCTGCAGTGGCTCTAGTGTGACAGGGCTGTGTCTCTGTGTTCTGGTCCAGGCTCAAAGAAACAAGAACATATGTCAAAGGTAATGGAAACGTGGCCTCATAAAATAGAACTATGATGACTATGAAGTTCTGAGAAAATGACCATTGAGAGAAGGCTGAGGAGGAGTGAGGTGTGATCTCATCATGCAAGTCTTGATTCGCATCTACAATCACTTTATCCTTTGATATTCAGCAAAATGAATCAAGCTACCTGTGGTGTTGATCAAATGTTAATTCCTTCACAATTTTCGAGTGACCACTCAGATCATACTCCTTTTAACTCTGGCTCTTGTAGGAGCAGTGGGTCCAAGCCAAAGGTCCGACACACCACAGCCCAGCAACGCTTCGCGTCACAGCTGCCCAGTCTTGCCAGTCGGACCAACAGAACCGACCCAACTCCTCCATTAACTTTTCCTCTTCCTGACAGGAAGACAGAACTCTGGGCATTATAATGCCTGAAAGTATAGTCTTAACTCTATAGTGTCTCTGCAGTGGCTCTAGTGTGACAGGGCTGTGTCTCTGTGTTCTGGTCCAGGCTCAGATGCAAAACCAGGAGATAATATGTAATTAGGGAAAGTGCCCTCAAAGAAGACAAGTTTATGCAGTTGTGGTGAAGATAAAGTTGGCTTTGAAGAGATGAAGATGTTGCATGAGCTGAATTGCTTTCTGCTGCTAGATTAGGCTGATTGACCAATGAGAGGTTCATTAGTAGCAATGTCTTAGTCTCTCTACCCTTCTGACAGTATAGTGACCATCATACAGCATCTTTGTCTTTCTAACATACTTCGTTTCACAGCTCTAAATGACCACTCAGATCATACTCCTTCCCTCACTGTCTCATAAAGAAACAGTGAACAGTCATCAGTAGCAGAGAACATGGATGAACCAAGTCTCCACCTTCTTCATGTTCAGGAAGGAGTATCACCAACTCTTCATCGTGGGCAGCGAGACCACACACTTTAGAAACACATTTCTCAAGTCTCAAACTATAGAAATGATCCCTGAAAGTATAGTCTTAACTCTATAGTGTCTCTGCAGTGGCTCTAGTGCAGGGGTGGGCAATTCATTTTCATAAGGGGCCACATGAGGAGCCTGAATTGAGTCGGAGGGCCGCACCAACAATAACTCAAACTTATATCGGGATATAAATATATTGGGAGTGTATCGCCGGGGTCCATAAACAAAAGCTACAAAAAAAATAAAAATGTTTTGATTGGGAAAATACATTGAGGACTTTTTTTCAATAAATCTATAATGATGAGCCTGACAGGACTGCAGCCTCATAGAAACGGCTCACACTTATTGCACTTGACAAGCCTGTGTCACAAGTCTCTCCTACATTGTAGTCAATATTCATTCACTCCGCACTCCGTGGATTGTAGCCACAGCTGCCCAGGGGCAGACTGTCCATTTCCCACTTGTCTACAATGTGTTGTTTATATCCTTATATCTTATTATGCCAGTGCCTTTTGCTGGACACCTGTGGAATTCTTTACTTTTATTCTTATTTAATCTGCCCCCTAGTGGCTGGAGTGAGCATTCTGGTAATAAAAAATAAAAAATCATAACTCCGCACAGGAATGAGCTAGAGACTTACTTTTTTTTTTGACATGCTTATGAATTTATGCCCTACAAGTTATGGGCCGGACTGAATCATCTCGCGGGCCGGATGTGGCCCGCGGGCCGTACTTTGCCCAGGTCTGCTCTAGTGTGACAGGGCTGTGTCTCTGTGTTCTGGTCCAGGCTCAGAGAAAGATATGTAGAAGGTAAAGGAAAAGTGGCCTCATAAAAAAAAAACTTTAGTTTAGACAACATATGTTCAGAGGCTGGTCAGGAGGAAGTTCTGATGAGAAAATGAAGAAGAAATTGTATGAACTGAGTTGCTCACTGTTGCAGAGAAGCTGAGGACGAGTGGAGAGGTGTGATCTGAGAAGAGGCACAGGTTAGTCTTCATTTGTAAACCGTTGAGTAAATGATTTGAGTCCAAGTGAACTCAACTGGTTTAGGTTTATGTACCACAACCATCTGGTGCAGCAGGTTCCCCCACTTTATTTGAGTAATCATAGCTCGTCAGGGTTTATTCCAACTAATTCCAACAAAGCAATTAAAGAAATGCTCTGGATGTTTGTCAGCTGCAGTGGCAGAGAGGGAGGGATTTCTCCAGCTATTTACATTTTCCCCGAGTCTCTAAGTCCCCAAACCGTGACCGAAAGACGTGTGATTTCTACTCAGGTCTGCATTCGATCCTGGTTTGATTTTGAAGTTTTGCTCTTTTAAAATTTTCCAGCAGGAATCCTATAAAAGGATTCCATCTTTGATTGTGCAAGAAAATAATACGTTAAGCTTCTGTTCTTGACTGTTCAGGTTACCAACAAGTAAAGAGAGAAAGTGCATGAAACCTTATTGACAAAACGTCCCAGGGTCTTTACGTCCCAGTCGAGTTTGCACATTTCAGGACTGTCACAGTAACGTAAACAGCAACAACACCTGTTCATGATCAATAATAAGCCTCTGTCATTAGACCTTCACTGGAACAAAATCATTTCAATCACAACTAGAAGAACAAAGTCTGGAGTTGGGCCTCAGGAGATGTTCTGCCTGCCATCCATTGAGTGATTTACATAGTCAGTTATAGCCACACAAACAAACAACAAGACAAGACATGAGAGCCTAAGGTAAAACTCAACAAACTAACAAAAAAACATACTGTAAGTTTTTTCGTTTTGTCTACATTTAATGCCATATGGTCAAACAAGCTTAATTTGCACCAAAGGCAAATTTCTGCCGTCCTTGTGTATGGTAGACAATAAACGGTTTTCTATTTAGGCCCGAGCGGCCTGGCAGGGCTCGGGCCTATTGTAATTGTACGGCAGTGCGCAGAGCGCACTGAAGAAAGACGTGCGCATAGCGCACGTCCCGAAAAGCGCGCAGCGCTCAAGAAACAGAGCGCAGAGCGCTCCCCATGCATTAGACAGTAATGGTGGGAATCCCGGCACCACGCCCTGTCCGGTGAAATAGGCGTGTGCCGCAAAAGCGGCACATTTGTAACTGCTCGTGTGAAAAAAGGTGAAAAATCCAGGCAAGGCGCAACATTGACAAGAAAGTAGTCGATGACGAGCGCAAACCAAGTACGTCACAAACACAAAGATGCTGTACTCTGGTCATTAGACAATATGAAAGCTGGACATACAAAAACTTCTCGCAGATCTCGCAGCAGAAAGCAATTCAGCTCATGCAACATCTTCTTCATCTATTCAAAGCCAACTTTCTCTTCACCACCACAACTTCGTAAACTTGTTTTCTATGAGGGCACTTTCCCTAATTACATATTATCTCCTGGTTTTGCATTTGAGCCTGGACCAGAACACAGAGACACAGCCCTGTCACACTAGAGCCACTGAAGAGACACTATAGAGTTAAGACTATACTTTCAGGGATCATTTCTATAGTTTGAGACTTGAGAAATGTGTTTCTAAAGTGTGTGGTCTCGCTGCCAACGATGAAGAGTTGGTGACACTCCTTCCTGAACATGAAGAAGGTGGAGACTTGGTTCATCCATGTTCTCTGCTACTGATGACTGTTCATTGTTTCTCCTGGAGACAGTGAGGGAAGGAGTTTGATCTGAGTGGTCACTCTGAAATTAAGAAATAATCATTTGAACATCGCCAAAACTTGTCCCCACATTTTCCTTGTTCTATTTCGCTGTGCATCAAAGGGTAAAATCATTGCAGATACGAATCAAGACTTGTGTCATCAGATCACGCCTCTCCACTCCTCCTCAGCTTATCGTCTCTCATTGCCCTAAATGGGCTTCTTCTAGGGATGCACCGATACCGACACCAGTATCAGGTACCGGGCCGATACCACATACTCGTACTCATTCATGAGGTCCCGATACCAGAAACCGATTCCATTTGACGTGCAGCCAGCGCAGCGACGAGGCGCAGCTACAAGGCGCAGCTACGAGGCGCAGCTCTCAGCTGAGGAGAGAAGAAGCAACAAACTGTAGAATTGTTTAGTGTAAACACAATATTCCACATAGAGCTGACTTTATTACAGACTGCGCTCTCTAAACCAGAGTCTGAGCTGGATTTAACCAGAGCTTAATGTTGTTCGTGCTGCAGCGTCTGCAGTGTTTACAACATACAGGCTAACGATGCTAACTCGCGGCTAACAGTTTTGGCCATTCTGACGCTGTTTTATGCCCAGGGGTTTATTCATCTGAAAAACTAACCCAGCGACTAAAAAGTCCTCAGAAAATCCAAATTAAAGGTAACAAATTGTGCGCTTCGAAATGGAACTCAATAAACACAAAAAGATGTTTTAACTTATAGAAAAATAAAGCAATCTTTTGTAATATGAACATTGCCTTCAGAACGAGCTTTGTCTGTCTGTATTCAGTAAAATCTCTAGGTGAAACCCCTGGGGTGGTGTTGTGGCATTTTAAAGAAATGCTCTGGATGTTTGTCAGCTGCAGTGACAGAGAGGGAGGGATTTCTCCAGCTATTTACATTTTCCTCCAGTCTCTAAGTCCCCAAACCGTGACCGAAAGACGTGTGATTTCTACTCAGGTCTGCATTTGATCCTCATGAGAGTTAGAAGTTTTGCTCTTTTGAAATTTTCCAGCAGGAATCCTATAAAAGGATTCCATCTTTGATTGTGCAAGGAAATAATACATTACACTTACAATTATTGTGTTTTCAGTCCCATAGCACCAGTCTATATCTCACTACAATGATGACAAACCTTCTGTTGGTCTGTAAATGCAGTAAATTAGAATAACTGCCATGTATAAAATGTCTCTCTGAAAATGGCTGTAGTGAATGTCTTGAAATAGGCCTTTGTCTCTGGGACACAAGGGGGCGCCCTTCCAACCTTCTCAGTGTAAATGTGAGTTGACTTTCTTCAGAGTGAGACTTTAGGTCAGACATGAGTGACAGTAACATGAGGCTAAACACAGTGAGCTCTTTGTTTCCAGTAAAAAGTCTGAGGCCTCATTGCTCTTCAGTCACAGACTGAGAAGTGAAGAAGGAAGTCATGGAGCTTCTGCTTTAGACAGAACTTCAGACTTCTGCTGCAGGTAAGAGTCATATCATATTCTGAAACTCAAATATGTAGTAAAAAAAATAATGAGTGCACATACATGAGTAAATTAACTAATTACAAACCAATCTACAGTGAAAAAGTAAGAAAGAAGAAAATGCCTTGTGCGAGTACTTAAGTAGAGTTCCCTGAGCTGATTCTCAACACCTGTGCTGCCACACCAAGACACGCCCACAGCACACACACACACAACACAAACATTTTGCTGAATATCAAAGGATAAAGTAATTGTAGATGCAAATCAAGACTTGCATGAGAATATCACACCTCTCCACTCCTCCTCAGCCTTCTCTCAATGTTCATTTCCTCAGAACTTCCTCTTCATCACCACTTTTCCTTTACCTTCTACATACTTTCTTGTTTCTCTGAGCCTGGACCAGAACACAGAGACACAGCCCTGTCACACTAGAGCCACTGCAGAGACACTATAGAGTTAAGACTATACTTTCAGGGATCATTTCTATAGTTTGAGACTTGAGAAATGTGTTTCTAAAGTGTGTGGTCTCGCTGCCCACGATGAAGAGTTGGTGATACTCCTTCCTGAACATGAAGAAGGTGGAGACTTGGTTCATCCATGTTCTCTGCTACTGATGACTGTTCACTGTTTCTTCATGACAGAGTGAGGGAAGGAGTTTGATCTGAGTGGTTTCTCTGTTAGTGACAGTAAAATGACGCTAAACCGTGACAGTCTGTGTGAGCTTTATTTTGAATTTTACAATGGTTAGAATGTTTATTTTCTTGCTGGATGTAAGAATAACATATTGAAGCGTGAGTTTAGTTCGGTTTGCAAGTATGAAAATTATTATATACAACAAAGTGCAGGTTAATAGTTCATTACAGTAGCTCAAATGATGCCTCTTTGACTGGACAAATATGACTCCTGTGCCTTTTTTATTCTGGATTTCTCATATAAAAAACAATGACATCAAAAATAGAAAAAAACAAACTTAGTGCAGGTGACTATGATGTTTCACTGGATTTTGCTTTTCCCATTTTATACTTCCTGTGCTAGCATCCAGGTTACATTCAATGATCAAAAATAGAGCTGGTGTGCGTAATGTGATCTGTGGAATGAACATGGACGTTCCTCAGAGCAGTAGCTTTCGAACAGCAGCGTCAGTCGAAGTAGTAGGCCTGCACAAAGTAAAAAGACTTTTTCTTATAGTGCGCGTCGTAGTTGTAGATGAGAGCGTTGTCCTCCTCCTCCGGACTGGAAAACTTGTGCTGATTCTTCCTGGCTGGAAGACACAGAGCAGGGATTTCTCAGAGAGTTCATGTGGGTTTAGGTCTAACATCGCTGAAGGAAAACTACTCTGTTACCTTCAGAGACAAAGAAGCTGGCTGTGTGGAAGGAGACCTGCACGGCGTTTGAAGAGTGGACCATCCCGGGCTTGTCGATCCACTCGAAGGGGGTCTTCTCCGGGTGCCACTGCACGGCGTAGATCGGGTAACGGTACGCTGACGATGACAGAATGGCAAGGGGTTAACACATGGTACTGCTCGAGGCCGTGGGAACCCAGGGTGCTGAGGGCGCGGCAGCACACACTGGTGGATAGTTTGGGAACTGCAGGCAATATTAAACCCTTAACTCCCACCGGAACCGAGCACATTTTCTCCAGGTTTATCCCAGTCCAAAAGCTTCTGGAAAAAAGGTGTTAAAAATGGCGACAAAACTGAGACGAAAACAAGGACGAAAATGTGAAAAAAGTGAGAAAACATTGACGAAAAATTGCCAAAAAAAAGGACGAAAAAGTGATAAGAATTTGACAAAAAAATTACAAAAAAGCGAGAAAAATTTGCCGAAAAGTTAAGAAAAAATTGACAAAAAAATGTGAATAATTTGACGAAAAAGTGACGAAAACTTTACAAAAAATGCCAAAAATGGACAAAAATTTGACAAAAAAGAGAAAAATTTGATGAAAAATTGCGAAAAAAAGGACGAAAAAGTGATAAGAATTTGACAAAAAAATGCAAATAATTTGACGAAAAAGTGACAAAAAAAGTCACGAAAATGTGACAAAAATGTGAGGAAAAAATGGACGAAAAAGTGACAAAAAAATGGATGAAAAAGTGACAAAAAATGGACGAAAAAGTGACAAAAAAATGGACGAAAAAGTGACAAAAAAATGACAAAAAATGACAAAAATGGACAAAAAAGTGAGAAAAATTTGAAGAAAAGTTGAGGAAAAAATGGACGAAAAAGTGACAAAAAAATGGACGAAAAAGTGACAAAAAATGGACGAAAAAGTGACAAAAAAATGACAAAAAATGACAAAAATGGACAAAAAAGTGAGAAAAATTTGAAGAAAAGTTGAGGAAAAAATGGACGAAAAAGTGACAAGAATTTGACAAAAAAATGCTTTGACTTTGACGAAAATGAGACGACTGCCCGACAAAAAAAGTGATAAAAAAAAATGTGACGTGAGGAAAAAGATCAATTTAGTTTTGTAGGTCTTTCAAATGAGGCGTTACACTGGCCTACAGGATTTGGGTAAAGCTGAACTGGAGAAAATGCTCTCGGTTCAGGCGGGAGTTAAGAGGTTAATCAATAGGATTTATGCACAGAAAAAGTATTTTGGGGGTACATTTTGTCCCTCAGCGCCCCCTAACTAAAACATCTTCCCACGGCTCTGGTATTGCTAATGTCCGGGTCTGCCACTTTTCTCTGTCTGCAAAAAAAAAAAGAAAGAAAATTTGAAAACCAAAGAACATGAGTGGCTGAGTGTGGTGTGATGCTGCCACCTGGTGGACGAGACACAACTGCCAGAAGAGTTTGGTTTTCACAAAATGTCTTCACAAAGCAAAACAAAAAAGTAGAAGTGATTCTCCTGTTTGTGATCGACCCTCTTATCCCCCGCCCTCACCGAGCGCATTTTCCTCCAGTTCAATAGAAACACAAAATCTCATGGTGTTTGTTTGAAATGTTTTCTTTACAAACATCTCCTCTGAGCTCAGACCGGCTCTGTCTGACGGTGAACATATTTTGTAGTGTTTGTGACACAAGTTTATTTTTTACTTTGAACATCATTTTTATTGTATACAAATCTACTAAATCATAGAATTTCAATGTTTGCAGGTTTATGAATAGGGGATGGGTTGGTTGGTTGTAGGTTGAGAATGTCACTCATGATACTGAACCTTCTGTCTCATGAGCCTTTTCTTGTGTTGCCGATGTGTGAAATCAGAGTGACCATTGAGTCAACACAACACTCTGCTGAGGGACTTACCTTCCATAGTGGAGATGAATTCGATCTTTCCGTCGGTGTTTGTGGACAGGATCTTGTAAAACCCCTTGAGCGCGGCGTCGCTGCTGAAATTCTGCGAAAAATATGATATAATGATGATATGTGTCTATTTTATCAGTATATTTTCACCATGACTTCCTTCTTCACCTGCCTGTCTGTGACTGAAGAGCAATGAGGCCTCAGCCTTTTTATAGAAAAACCATAAGAGCACAATGTATTGAGTGTCGTGTTACTGTCACTCTGATCTAAAGAGCTCTAATGTAAACCCACATGGGCCGACACACATGGGGCCCACATGGAAACTGCGGACAAACCCACTGATAGCCAGGTGGGCAAACCCAAGCAGAGCCCACTTTGTTTTGTTTCGCTGGATATGAAGCAGACACTAAGCATTTAGCTTTTTAGCTGCTCAATTTTAATCTAGTATTTTCCTCGTATCACTTTTTAGGTTCGTTTTGTCAGACACTAAGGTTAGAGATGTTAAAGATCTTTGGCCATCTGCAGGCCGTCATCTTTTTCAAAAGGCAGAACAGGAGAATTTAAAAGCAGCTATTTCGGACCAACTGCAAAAGAAACAACCACATCATGGACTGGGACGAGGCTCGGGTCATTGGATCGGAAACCAATAAATTCAAACGCTGGATAAAAGAAGCCATAGAAATGAGGAAACGGAGGAACGACACCATCAACCGGGCCACACATTTTACAAGTGTTTTACCTGAAGGGAGAGGCTCCAGCGGTGAAAGTTGGCAGTGATGTTTTCTTGTGACAGAGACGCGAGCAGGTTCTTGGGGAAATGTTTGAAAAGACGACTGGACTGGGCCGCTGAAAAACACAGCAAAAAAACACATATATTTTAGACGCATGGTGTCGTCTCAACAGGAGGATTTTACCGTCAGCGCCTCGAAAACCACAGTAAAAGTTTCAAAGCTGCACATTTTTACATGTCCCTAATACAGAAAACATAACCACTCAGATCAAACTCCTTCCCTCACTGTCTCTAGAAGAAACAGTGAACAGTCATCAGTAGCAGAGAACATGGATGAACCAAGTCTCCACCTTCTTCATGTTCTGGAAGGAGTAAGAATAATGAGTCCTTCTTGAACTTGCTCTTTATCAGAAATAATGACGAAAAGACTTATCAACACGTAAGTAGGGATGGGCAAAATGAACCTTCATGAAATTCCAAAGCAGCTCAAGCGATTGCGCCGGTGCCTCAGTTTGAAACAATCACTCCACAGTGACATCTAGTGGCAAAGTGGCATCACAACAGCATTGACAGTGTTTCAGGATTCAACCATGTTATTGACACATCTGCGACTGAAATAAAACCCCATTCTATTTGATTTGATTTGTCACTGAAATATGGACATTTCCTGAATGTGCTTTTGTTCTTGCAGTGGTACTAGAAAAATAAATCAATGAAGCAACTGTTTCCTCCAACTCAATGCTTCTTTTTGCCAATACATTTTCATAAAACCCCGTCCCCGCCCTCACCTATGGTCATGAGATTTGGGTAATGACCGAAAGGACGAGATCGCGAATACAAGCGGCCGAAATGAGTTTCCTTCGCAGGGTGTCTGGGATGGATGGATGGATTTTCATAAAACACATGCCCAAACAATTATTTAAAGGGGGGTATTCTGCAAAATGGACTTTTTCCAGCTTTCCATCATGTTATTCTGTCACTCCCTCATTAAAAACATGGCTGAAGTGTTGCCTTGGCACATTCACGTATTTCTGAGTAATCTGTCAAAACTCTGATGGCGGCCATTTTAGGGATAGGTTTGCCTGAGTCCTCCTAGGAACGCCCCCACCTCCTGGAGACGCCTCCTCAGCAGAACCCCCTCCCCACTGATGCCACAGACAGCGTGTGGAGGGGGCGTGTCTGAAAGGGCCAGAGGTTCTTAAAGAGACAGAGGCCTATTTCAAGACATTCACTACAGCCATTTTGAGAGAGACATTTTATACAAGGCAGTTATTCTGATTTACTGCATTTACAGACCAACAGAAGGTTTGTCATCATTGTAGTGAGATATAGACTGGTGCTATGGGACTGACAAAAGCAGAACACCCCCTCTTTAAACATAAAGCTGAGAGGACTGTTGTTCAGAGTGACAAATAGCAAACTGGCAGAGCTGGGATTCAAACCCACACTACATAAACAAGCAGTGTTTCCAAGTGCAGCAACTTTACCAACTCCGCCATCTGAGCGCACTCACACATAACACTAACGCTAACCAAGGTTCAACACAGACGCCCCCTAGTGAAGTGTTTCGAAACAACACATGCGCTTTGGGACTTTGAAACAGCGGCGAATCACCGGTTCAAGACGGCCATCCGCAGACGCAAGACAAAGAGGAAGAAAAATGTCCCTTTTTGTGTTGGGCTGCCATCCTTTACAATAGTCATTAATACCTGGGGTGAAAGCGAGGGGCAGAGCCACCGACGCCGTGTGCGTGTTTGTCAGGAGGAACTTGTTGGCCGTCAGCACAGTCAGCTGCTGGAGGCCCTGGCAGGTGCCCCACAGCGGGAAGAAGTCGCCCGCATCGTTCGCCTGGAGAGGACATGACAAAAGAACAGTGTTATTATAGTCTTGACCAGTTGTTTATCATGCAGAGATTGCCATTTCACTGTATTAAAGGAACAGGCCAGCGTTTTTCCACACTGAGATATGTTCTTACCTGAGCTGTGACGAGTTCTTTAGGACCTGTCTGATCTTCAGTCACGTAAACACAGCGCAGACGGCGTTAGCATTTAGCCTCTCCCTCTCTCCTCTATAGCTCCAAAACAGGTCAAGATAGAAGCTACTAAGCTCTTCCACGGTTTCTTGCTCTTCTCGTTTTTTTGTCATTTTTTTGTCATTTTTTGTCATTTTTTGTCATTTTTTTGTCATTTTTTGTCATTTTTTGTCATTTTTTGTCATTTTTTGTCATTTTTTGTCATTTTTTTGTCATTTTTTTGTCATTTTTTTTTTGTCATTTTTTGTCATTATTTTTTTGTCGTTTTTTTGTCATTTTTTGTCATTTTTTTGTCATTTTTTGTCATTTTTTGTCATTTTTTGTCATTTTTTTGTCATTTTTTGTCATTTTTTTTTTGTCATTTTTTGTCATTATTTTTTTGTCATTTTTTGTCATTTTTTTGTCATTTTTTGTCATTTTTTGTCATTTTTTGTCATTTTTTTGTCATTTTTTGTCATTTTTTTTATCATTTTTTGTCATTATTTTTTTGTCATTTTTTGTCATTTTTTTGTCAATTTTTTTGTCAATTTGTGTCATTTTTTTAAAATCATTTTTTGTCATTTTTTGTCATTTTTTTGTCATTTTTTGTCATTTTTTAGTCCATTTTTTTGTCATTTTTTTGTCACATTTTTGGTCAATTTCTTTAAAGGAACAGGCCAGCGTTTTTCCACACTGAGATATGTTCTTACCTGAGCTGTGACGAGTTCTTTAGGACCTGTCTGATCTTCAGTCACGTAAACACAGCGCAGACGGCGTTAGCATTTAGCCTCTCCCTCTCTCCTCTATAGCTCCAAAACAGGTCAAGATAGAAGCTACCAAGCTCTTCCACGTTTTCCCTATTTAAATATGGTTACGTGAAGTGTTCCACTACAAAGTATAATTACACACAATTAAACAATGTGGATTTTCTAAGCGGATAAAAGGGGGGACTATATTGTAAGGCGTAATAATACCAGGAGTAGTTTGGCATCCGCGCAGTAATCTTCACTTTACTGTGCGGATGCCAAACTACTCCTGGTATTACACTGCCAAAAGTATTTAACTAGATCAGTATAAACATCTCAATTTGAGCATAATAACCCAAATTTTAGTTGTTTTGACTGGTTAAGAAGTTGTTGGGCATTTGTCCCAGATTATTTCACTTGTTCTGAGATGTTTCTGACTCGTTTCGATACGTTTCGTCCTTATTTCAGGTCATTTTCTTTGCCAATGGGGAAAGAAAATTGTTCTCATCTCATTGGCAATTTTACTTTCTTATTTCAAGCGAGATTTACCCTAGAACTGGTCTGAAATGTCCTCAAACAAGCAAAGGAAACTCGGTCCGATCAGGAAAAGTGTCTAAATGAGTGAAAACCGCTCAAAACAAGAAACATTTCCTCAGTTCAAGTCATTTAAGCCAATGCTTGATATATAGTCCCCCCTTTTAATTGTGTGTAATTATACTTTGTAGTGGAACACTTCACGTAACCATATTTAAATAGGGAAAACGTGGAAGAGCTTGGTAGCTTCTATCTTGACCTGTTTTGGAGCTATAGAGGAGAGAGGGAGAGGCTAAATGCTAACGCCGTCTGCGCTGTGTTTACGTGACTGAAGGCACGAGGGAAGATCAGACAGGTCCTAAAGAACTCGTCAAAGCTCAGGTAAGAACATATCTCAGTATGGAAAAACGGTGGCCTAAGAGTACAATTACAACTAGAAGTACAGTTACTTTATAAAACGACTCAAACAATGCACTGGTTTTGCGCTACAATCTCTTCCCACATATAACTCATGTACCTTCAGCACCAACTTGTAGAAAATCTTGGCAGCCTGCGTGAACAAGGAACTCTGAATGTCAACGTCGCCCCCTGGCAGCAACAACCTGCAACAACATACACCACTGCATCACTACAATGACCTGACCAGTGCGTCCTGCTGCCTCAGTGTTTGCTATGATAGACTGGACTAACCCGTTTATGGAGTTGAAGAGCTTCTCGTACTCAGCCTCTGTTCTGTTTATTCTGTAAGACAGAGGGAGAAGGTGACGCACAACGTTTGCATAACAATAACACAGACAGAACGGCAGCGAATGTAAATGTGTGGTTCGAACACGCCCTGAAACCGTGGCAGAAGGAAACACGAGTGGAAGTGAGGACAGAGCTTTGGAAACCTGTGGAGTTGAAGCTTTGCTCTTTTAAACTTTTCAAGCAGGAGACCGATAACAGGACTCCCCTCAATCATGTCCAAGGAAAACCTGTCAATGCTAAGTGATACAGTTAAAGTTCTTTAATAATCATATCCTGTACCTGCTTTACATACTATATTTTTCAATACCAGTACCTAAACTTTTTGTGTAGTGCAGTGTTAATCTCGTCGACTAAAATATTTAGTTTTATTTTAGTCAAAGTGTTATTTGTGACGACTGAAATTGGACTAAAACTAAATGAAAAGTTTCTCATGAAACTAAAACTGTGACTAAAATGTCCTGATATTTGAGTCGACTAAAATAAGACTAAATAAAAATGAAAAGGAGAGACTAAAATCATCCACACTTGTATTGAGCGTCTGAAAGAGCCTCAGATCATGTTTAAAGGATCAGCTCTGAGCTTTGTTCATGTGGAGCAGCTCCATGAAGCAGAGGAACAACATTAAATATGATTAGAATCAATATTATTAATACAAAGTCGACTAAATTTACTTGCAATTTTAGTCGACTAAAACTAGACTAAAATA
Organism: Gobius niger; assembly: GCF_951799975.1. Classification (NCBI taxonomy): domain Eukaryota; kingdom Metazoa; phylum Chordata; class Actinopteri; order Gobiiformes; family Gobiidae; genus Gobius; species Gobius niger. The sequence goes on along the minus strand of NC_136871.1, from coordinate 1,720,787 downwards.
GAAACGATTTTTTTGACTAAATCTCGACTAAAATTAAATTACATTTTAGTCAAAAGACTAAAACATCAAAATATGTTGTCAAAATGAACCCTGGTGTAGTGGTGCCCAGCCCTACACTTGAGTAAATATTTTGCCTTCTCTAACCACCTCTGTGTTAAAGTTTGGGTACGTTGTGTTTTTATCACATCATGTGCTTTGGGTATCTTAGTCATCTCTAGTGGATAAGTGGATCAATGTGGAGCAGCGGTTAGGTCCCGGGTCAAAGGTCTCAAAGGCTCAAAGGTCCCGGGTTCAATTCCCACCTGGACGGGGCCTTTCTGTGTGGAGTTTGCATGTTCTCCCTGTGTACGTTTCCTCCGGGGCTCCGGTTTCCAGGATGACAGAGTGTTTCAGAGGTCACATGGAGGATGACGGACCCAGGGCTACAATCTGGCCTTCTCTGCCTGAACCTGGACTGGTTTGGGTACATTGTGTACCACTGAAAACATTGTGTACCACTGAAAACATTGTGTACCACTGAAAACATTGTGTCCACATTGTGTCCACTGAAAACATGGACAAGGCCAGGATGACCCCAGATAGCAAAATTGGTATGGCCCAGATGTGGCCCACATCAGACACGTTGATTTGGCCCACATACCGCGTGGATTATCGGCCATAACGCGGTCCATATCCGGTTACCACATCTGGCCCACAATAAACCCAGAACAGGCCCAACTCTTAGCCAGTAGTAAACCAAATTATTCAAAGGTGGTCCAGACATGGCCCACTGATGGTACACATGTTTGCCACCATTGGCCCACAGATGTTTTGCCATTTTTGGGCCATTTTTGATATTTTGTATATGGGCCATATTTGGTTTGCCTCTGGTTATTCCGGTTTAAACTATCCTGGAACTGCCATGTCTTTGCCATAAGTGGCCCATATATGTGTTTTCATTAATGGGCCATAGTTGGTCATTTGCATGTGGGCCACATTTGGTTAACTGCTGGTTTATCTGGAGATATTGAGGCCACACGTGCCATGTCTTTGCCATAAGTGGCCCATAAACGTTATTCCATTAATGGGCCATGTGTTGTTATGTTTTACATGGCCCACTTCTGGTTTACATCTGTTTCCCGCGGGCCACACCAATGCCACAAGTGCCACATCTTTGCCTGATGTGGGCCACATCGGCTTGCTATCTGGGACTGAGACTGTGTTTCAGAGGCGTGTGGCGTGTTTACATACATGTATGTTCATTAACATCCACCGTCCTGACCAAATAACTAATGAAATAAAATGAGTCAGTGTCTCCACATTCAGGACAACTCAGAGTCACGACACTTGTGCACCTTCCCAATGGTGAAGCTGCCGTTACTGAGATCAAATAACATCTTGTATCTCTTACCACTATCTATGTTAGATCAAACACAATACGAGCAGTGCATCCCTTTTCATTCATTCACCAAACACACACTGAAGATGCCCTGGCTGTACCTTATGGGAACCACTCTAGCGCCTGCACTCTCTATGTACTTGACGTATGAAGCAGCGATGTAGGAGGTGCCGTGTGGGGACGGGTCCCTCGGATGGTTCTCCTGGGCCAAAATACCTGAAAAACAACACGTCACCGAGTTAAAAAAAGCCTTGGTGGTATGTGGCTGCGTGTGTCAGCTCGCCCAGTCTGCAAAAGACTACGAAGCTTAGAAATGTAGTTTGTGGTCGAGGAGTCACGCTCTATGGAACCGTTAGCATCTTCAGCCTCACGGTCCCAAAATAAACTGGTCCGGCCCTTCCAACCTCCTCACTTTACATGGGAATTTACTTGAATGATTTTTCATACTTCTTAGAAAGGAATACTGGAATTTCAATCTTTTATTGCTACATCCAGCAGAAGTGTTATGTTCTAATGCAAAAGCTCCATGACTTCCTGAGACTGAAGAGCGATGAGGCCTCAGCCTTTTTACAGAAAATAAAGAGCTCACTGTATTTAGCGTCATGATACTGTCACTCACTGTGTCTGACCTCCAGTGTAACTCTGCAGCCAATCAGATCCCAGAGACTCAGAGTGGGCGGGGCTCAAATGTGACCAAACGGCAAGATCCAAGAACTGAGACTAAAATAATAAAACCCAGGGCGTAGGAACATACATGTGCGTGTTTTGCAAATGGCTTGTTTGGTCATTGGTGTCTCACTGTCAATGACGCAAAGATAAGATAAGAAAATACTTTATTGATCTCACAAAGGAGAAATTCACTTGTTACTCCAACAAAGCAATAAAAGAAACGCTCTGGATGTTTGTCAGCTGCAGTGGCAGAGGGAGGGATTTCTCCAGCTGTTTACATTTTCCTCGAGTCTCTAAGTCCCCAAACCGTGACCGAAAGAGGTGTGATTTCTACTCAGGTCTGCATTCGATCCTGGTTTGAGTTAGAAGTTTTGCTCTTTTAAAATTCTCCAGTTGGAATCCTATAAAAGGATTTCCTCTTACTTTGTGCAGAAAAACCCAACAACTAATAATTCACCCATGATCTTATCTTTATCTGGAGTGCACAGTTTGCATGTAAAGGTAAAACATTTGTAAAACTTACTGGTTGTTAAACTTTACAATAATAATCCGTTCCTTGCCTGGGATGAGTTCATAAACATATTTCAGAACTTCCAGTCTGCTTTTACAGAGGAACAAAGCTTGTCTGGAGTTGGGCCTCAGGAGATGTTCTGCCTGCCTTCCATCGAGTCATTTACAACCAGGTTTAGAAACACAAACAAACAAGACGTGAGAGCCTGAGGTGAAACTAAACAAACTAAAACAAACGTATAGTATGATTCTTCATTTGTTTTGCTTTTACTACTATAACAGTCAAGTTTGTATCCAAATAAGTTCAATTCAACAGCTATTTCTCTACAGTTTCCCGTTTTGTAACGTCCTGTTTCACTGACGCCATTTCATCATTCAGAATGTGCTGAAGCTTGAACCGCCTAAAACATCTGACACCAGTTTGATCGACTGGAAACTCACTACAAAAATAAGTTTGTAAACCTTTTTCTGATAAACACATATCTGCCATTTTGAGACTCGCAGTCACAGTCACGCCCTTCGAGTGTCCAAACCATGACCGAAGGAGACGAGTTTCCAAACGGGGTCTGCAAGTGATCCAGCTCTAAGGCAGAAGTTTTCACTGCAAAAAGTGGATTCTAAGCAAGTAAATAATGTCTTACTTTAAAGAAATAAGTTCTTATTTTTTCCCTAAAAAGTAAGTTTTCTTGAGAGAAAAAATCTTGTTTTAGGAAATAAAATCTAGCCATTTCTAAAAAAACATGCAGATTTTTCTTGTAACAGAAAGAAAAACTTTTTGAATCTTCTTCATCTTTAGACAAAGAATATTTTTTCTTATTTTAAGAAAAACTAAGATCAACAACTCTTAATGTAAGACCTGATTCTCACAGAGAGATAATACATTCCATTCTTTAAAGTGGCGGCTCGGTGGCACAGCGGTTAGAGCCTCAGCTTCACAGCTCGAAGGTCCCGGGTTCGATTCCCACCAGGACGGGGCCTTTCTGTGTGGAGCATGTTCTCCCCGTGTCTACCACTAAAAACATGTACAATAGGTGAATCCTCCAGCAGGTGATTCTGACCATCAGCCTGGCTCCACATCATGGAGGCGGGTCTCCGGGCGCGGCAATACTTTCCTTAAATATTAGTATTTATTAAGAACATTTTACTTAAATCAAGCAACATTTAAGTAAAATTTCCCACAATTTCGCACTAAATAAGAACGTTTTCCTTAAATTATTCCATTTTCTGAGGACATTTTGCTCAATTCTAGCTATTTATTTGCTTAAATTTAGTGTTTCTTTTTTGTTTTATGATGAGAAAAATATTCTAGAAATAAGCAAGAAAAAAATGCTGATCCCACTGGCAGAATTTTATCCTTAAAACAAGACAAACGGTCTTATTTTAAGATTTGTTTCCTTGTTTTTAGTTGGGCACTTTTTGCAGTTTTGCTCTTTTAAAATGTTCCAGTCGGAAATCTCAGAATCACCTAATCTTGAAAATGTTTGTTTTCCCTTTTCTCCCTTGTATTTGAACGAAAAGCTGATATTTGTATCTGCTACGAACTAGGATTAGTTATTGTATTGCTTGATTTGTTGTAAAGTCTTTATTTCAATATTTTGCTGATATAACTACTGATATTAACTGCAAACATTTTTCTTTTTCAAATATATATGTATCATTGTGTTTCCAACTCAGAGTCGAGAGGGAATCAATGAATCTGATTTACATCGGAGTGGAAACCCTTCGAGTGCCTGAAACCGTGACTGAAGGAGACGTGTTTCCAAACGGGCTCTGCAGTAGATCCAGCTCTAAGGCAGAAGTTTTGCTCTTTTAAAATTTTCCAGCAGGAATCTCATAAAGAGGTTCCGTTCTACTGTCAAAGAAATGTTTCCTGTACTTAAGAGTAAACCCAGGACTGTCTCAGTTCTGAGGCTCCTGGTCCATGTCCCTGTTTCTTCACCAGGGCCACGTCCAAAGCAGCTTTTAGTTACTTCAAACGTTTGGCTTGACACAAATGTGAAAGCTTTTTGAACAAAGTGTCAAAACAGTGACACAAACAAGGAGGAAAATAGATAAAAATATGACTTAACGTAAGAGACGAAAACACAAAAATGCTTCTGAAATGTGACAAAACGTGGCGACAATGTAACTCAAGACAAGGCGTTACTCTACAGGCTGCAAGCTCCAGTCGAGAAGCTTTTAGATTTGGGTAAAGCTGAACTGGAGAAAATGTGCTTGGACAAGTGAAAATAAATGGTTCACTATTTAGCGTCATGTTACTGTCAATCACAGTGTCTGACCTTAAGTCTAACTCTACAGCCAATCAAATCACAGAGACTCAGAGTGGGCGGGGCTCAAATGTGACCAAACGCCAAGATCTAAATTCTAAGACTAAAATAATAAAACCCAGGATTATCAGCTTAAAGAGGGGGTGTTCTGCTTTTTTCAGTCCCACAGCACCAGTCTATATCTCACTACAATGATGACAAACCTTCTGTTGGTCTGTAAATGCAGTAAAAAAATGACCAAAAAAAATGACCAAAAAATGACAAAAAAATTATAAAAATGTGACAAAAAATTACAAAAATTTGATTAAAAAAATGACAAAAAAGTGACAAAAAATGACAAAAAAGTGACAAAAAAATTACAAAAATGTGACAAAAAATGACCCCAAAAAAATGACAAAAAAAGTTACAAAAATGAGTTGAACACCCAACAAAAAAATGATGGAAAATAAAATCTGATGAAGTGAGGGAAAAAGATCCTCTCGGTTCAGGCGGGAGTTAAGAGGTTAAAGAGGGGGTGTTCTGCTTTTGTCAGTCCCACAGCACCAGTCTATATCACACTACAATGATGACAAACCTTCTGTTGGTCTGTAAATGCAGTAAATTAGAATAACTGCCTTGTATAAAATGTCTCTCTCAAAATGGCTGTAGTGAATGTCTTGAAATAGGCCTCTGTCTCTTTAAGAACCTCTGAGCCTTTAGACACGCCCCCTCCACACGCTGTCTGTGGCATCAGTGGGGAGGGGGTTCTGCTGAGGAGCAGTGGTTGGTTACTCGGCTGGTGACCAAAGCTCGGAGGCGTCTCCAGGAGGTGGGGGCGTTCCTAGGAGGACTCAGGCAAACCTATCCCTAAAATGGCCGCCATCAGAGTTTTTACAGATTACTCAGAAATACGTGAATGTGCCAAGGCAACACTTCAGCCATGTTTTTAATGAGGGAGTGACAGAATAACATGATGGAAAGCTGGAAAAAGTACATTTTGCATAATACCTTTAATACCTTTTATACCCTTTAAACAGGTTAGTTTCTTTCATTAACCACTGCGGTAACAGCATTTCCTGCTTATTAGGAGCATGTTCTGTTTAGTCCAAAATGTTACGCAGTGTGGCTTTAAAGTCAGGGGCGGACCGGCCATGTGTCCATTCTGGAGGAGCACAGAAGGGCCACCGGTCCCGCCTCAACCGAGCTTTACCCTAATCTAAAAGCTAAAAAGAAAAGCATCGAAATAGCGAGAAAAAGAGGACGAAAACAAAACAAAAATGTGCTGGAAAAGCAACAAAAAAGTGACAAAAAATGTGATTAAAAGTCAACAAAAACGTGAGAAAAACACAACAAAAATAATGAAAAACACAACAAAAATATGACAAAAAGTTTCCGTCACTTTTGTAGGTCTTAGCTTTCAAATGAGGCGTTGCATTGTGGATCTCCAGTCGAGAAGCTTTTAGATTTGGGTAAAGCCCAGTATTAAAAAAACATGAATCTAAAAGGAATTCTGTGGAGTATGGTGCACCACAAGGTTCAGTTTTGGGACCATTATTATTTATTATTTATATGAATGATTTTGCTTTTCCCGCTCTTTTTGCTGATGATGCCGATCAAAACAGTAATAATAAAAAGCCGAACTGGGGAAAATAGTTTATTGTGATTAAATAGAATGTGACCGTTTTATTTAATCACAATAAACTATAACTTTATGCCTGGCCTTTTTTTTCAATAATTGTATTAGATGTATTGGTTTTACTCATAACCAAGATTGAAATAAATATATATTAAATAAACTGACTTTTTTTTTATTTTTAATGCTGGGGTGTGTTTGTATGTGGGGCCCTGCCCACTGAGCCCCCTGCTCTGATCCGCCCCTGGCCTGTGCGCTCAGTGCAGCTTCATCCTGACTGGACTGTGCAGAGAGAACGCACTCTAGGCTGCACAAAGTTCATAAACTTTAACCAGGAGCCTCTGGACGACTGAGAGTCTGTTTTAAGTTGTATTTGTTACAGTTTCAGTCACTGTGGAAGAAAAGTCATGACTTTGTGTATTTCCGCGATAGGATGTCGAGCTTCGCATCATAAGCTTCAAAAGAGCTCCGCTTTTCCATTTCCTAATGCAGATCTTTTTCTGTGAATATGAAGCCAAATTACATCAAATAAAGAGCAGCTGATCAGAAACACAGAAGCTGATCCCAAAGCCACGATCTGCCTGTTCCTTTAACCTACATCCTGCTGTGAGTGAGGCTGCACAGGCATCTTTTACGCACCGCCTCGGAAACGAGGGAGATCCGGGCTCTCACTCAGGTGTAGAGATGGAAACAGGGTCTGTAGGAGCATGGTTGGATTTCTGGTCAAGATTCGTAAAGACTTTTACAGTTTATGGGAAATATTTACCAAGACTCTTGTAAAGAGCAGAATTGTATTATCCAGTCATGCAAAGAGCCGCGCTCTGATTGGCCAAGAGCCGCGTGCAGCTCGAGAGCCGCGTGTTCGCCAGCCCTGATGTAGCTGAATAAAAGACACATTTTACAAAGACGATCAAACTGGCTTTTACAGCTGAGTCTCAGTTCTCACATAAGTAGATGTGGACATAATGCAGTTGTAGCTGAAGCTCATTGACCAGTCTTTACTTTATGTCTAGTCTCATCTGGAACATTCTGGAGAGTTACATAATAGACCCTCCAGACCCTCCAGACCCTCCAGACCCTCCAGCGCGTGCATCCTGCCCTGCGCCTCTCCTCCCCTGCGGGATATGTGCGCGCCGTGTCCGCGTGTGCCTTACCGATCACGGGGCGGTAGTTGAGGCTGAGGTGCCGGCTGGGAGCCGCCTCGCTCCCCGGGGGACCGCAGCAGAGCCCGGCCGTCAGCAGCAGCGCCAGCACCGGCCCAAACATCTGCGGGGTCTGAGGTGGAAGTGACTGAGAGAAGAAGGTCCTGAGCGGGGATGGAGAGGGGACACTGCGGGAGGTCCGTGCCTTCAGAGCGGCTGCAGGAGGAAGTGGCTCCGCTGTTCACTGAGACCGGAGCTGGACTGGAAGCGGCGCGCACGGGCTCTGCTTTTAAGGGTTGCCAGATCTCAGGACAGAAACAAGCAGCTGGTCGGTCTCGTCATATCCAGGAGTATTTCTCACTAATCATCATCATTTTATTATAAACAATATGAAACCATGTGATTTATATGGACAATATTACACATATTCAAACTAAATGTCATAATAATGATTCTACCTTTATGTGTTTCTATGACATAATGGGCTGAACACATGATGCAGATTAAAGGCTCATTTATGTGTCATTACAAAATGTGTCTCTGTGATGAAGTGGTATTTTAACAATGAATTTTACCAATGGACCTTGAATGCACCATGCTGCACAGGTGCTGTAATCAGGACAACCCTCTACAGGTGTGAGTCTACACTGGTGGCATTGGCCCCGTCTGAAACGAGCAGATTGGTAAGAGGTCACACTCCAAACCGGATGTGCGTCAGCGACCGCCATGACAAGAAGCTTCCGAATTGGTCTGTCAGTTAGGAAGTAGTTTGGAAAAGGAGCCTCAATGCTAACTCTCATAGCCACTTTAGCATAGGGACCTCTGATGCTAACTATCATAGCCACTTTAGCATAGGGACCTCTGATGCTAACTCTCATAGCCACTTTAGCATAGGGACCTCTGATGCTAACTCTCATAGCCACTTTAGCATAAGGACCTCTGATGCTAACTCTCATAGCCACTTTAGCATAGGGACCTCTGATGCTAACTCTCATAGCCACTTTAGCATAGGGACCTCTGATGCTAACTCTCATAGCCACTTTAGCACAGGGACCTCTGATGCTAACTCTCATAGCCACTTTAGCATAGGGACCTCTGATGCTAACTCTCATAGCCACTTTAGCATAGGGACCTCTGATGCTAACTCTCATAGCCACTTTAGCATAGGGACCTCTGATGCTAACTCTCATAGCCACTTTAGCACAGGGACCTCTGATGCTAACTCTCATAGCCACTTTAGCATAGGGACCTCTGATGCTAACTCTCATAGCCACTTTAGCATAAGGACCTCTGATGCTAACTCTCATAGCCACTTTAGCATAGGGACCTCTGATGCTAACTCTCATAGCCACTTTAGCATAGGGACCTCTGATGCTAACTCTCATAGCCACTTTAGCACAGGGACCTCTGATGCTAACTCTCATAGCCACTTTAGCATAGGGACCTCTGATGCTAACTCTCATAGCCACTTTAGCATAGGGACCTCTGATGCTAACTCTCATAGCCACTTTAGCATAGGGACCTCTGATGCTAACTCTCATAGCCACTTTAGCACAGGGACCTCTGATGCTAACTCTCATAGCCACTTTAGCATAGGGACCTCTGATGCTAACTCTCATAGCCACTTTAGCATAGGGACCTCTGATGCTAACTCTCATTGCCACTTTAGCATAGGGACCTCTGATGCTAACTCTCATAGCCACTTTAGCACAGGGACCTCTGATGCTAACTCTCATAGCCACTTTAGCACAGGGACCTCTGATGCTAACTATCATAGCCACTTTAGCATAGGGACCTCTGATGCTAACTATCATGGCCACTTTAGCATAGAGACCTCTGATGCTAACTCTCATAGCCACTTTAGCACAGGGACCTCTGATGCTAACTATCATAGCCACTTTAGCACAGGGACCTCTGGTGACACAAAAGAGGATGAAAAGAAAACAAAAATGTGCCGGAAAAGCTTCAAAAAAAGTGACAAAAACTGTGATGAAAAGTTGACAAAAACACGACAACAAAGCAACGAAAAGGCCACAAAAACGTGACAGAACCATGACAAAAGAATGATAGAAAAAATGTGACAAAAAAGTGACAAAAACACAACAAAAAGACACAAAATTAATGAAGAAACAACAAAACTATGACAAAAAGTTGCAATCTTCATCTTCAATCTTCATCAAACTTCACCATCTACACATCGGACTTCACATACAACACGGACAGCTGTCATCTCCAGAAGTTCTCCGAAGACTCCGCCATCGTGGGCTGTGTGTCTAAGGGGACCTTAGACCTGGACCTGGAGAACCGGTCAATCATCCTAGACTTTGTGGACTGGTGTGAGCGCAACCACCTGTGCTGGAACATCAGTAAGACGAAGGAGATGGTGATCGACTTCACGAGGAAGCCACTACCGCACACACCGCTGAACATCCAGGGGGAGGACATTGAGGAGGTGGACAGTTTCAAGTACCTCAACAATAAACTGGACTGGTCCCACAACACCAACTCCCTGTACAAGAAGGGCCAAAGTCGCCTCCACCTTCTGAGGAGACTGAGGTCCTTCTGAGGAGACTGAGGTCCTTCTGAGGAGACTGAGGTCCTTCTGAGGAGACTGAGGTCCTTCTGAGGAGACTGAGGTCCTTCTGAGGAGACTGAGGTCCTTCTGAGGAGACTGAGGTCCTTCTGAGTGACCAGGCCTCTGCTCTCCACTACGCTGCCGTGTGCTGGGCCCCGGGCCGCACAGAGCGGGACAAGAACAGACTGAACAAGCTGGTCAGGAGGGCCAGCTCCGTCCTGGGCTGCCCCCTGGGGGACAGGAGGGTGTTAGCCAAGCTCACCTCCATCATGGACAACACCTCCCACCCACTGCAAGGGACTGTAGAGGAGCTGAGCAGCTCACTCAGTGGCAGACTGAGACACCCTCAGTGCAGGACGGAGCGCTACCGCAAAGCCTTCATCCCCACTGCTGTCAGACTGTGCAATAAGACTGTGAAGTAACGCCGACTGTAACAAGTGAATTTCTCCTTTGTGAGATCAATAAAGGTTTATCTTATCTTAATCACTTTTGTAGGTCTCAGCTTTCAAATGAGGCGTTACAGTGTTACTCTCCAGTCAAGAAGCTTTAGATTTGGGTAAAGCCGAACTGGAGAAAATGCTCTCGGTTAAGGCGGGGGGTCAGAGGTTCACATATGTATTTGTGGAAGTGTCGCATTTACGATCATTTGGACCAGGCTGACCAGAGTCCAGGGCTGTTTTTCAGTCCCAGTCCGGCCCCTGAGCACTTTGGAAACACTTGTTTATAAAATGTGCTGTATGAATGAAGTGGATTTGGAGACAAACGTGAAACAATGTTGAAAATTGTGATATGTGTGAATGACGCCCCAGAAAAATAAAGCTGGAAATACATCATGGAAACTATGGAAAGAAGCCTTTGGGTCGGTCGGTCCCGTGTACTTTTGCGTTCATTGTATTTTCGATTTTAAAAGCAATATGCAAAATCAAAAACTGAGTTTTTATTGTGTACTATTGCAATATAAAAAAATGTGACAAAAATGTGACAAAAATGTGACAAAAACTCAACAAAAATTCAACAAAAATTCAACAAAAATTCAACAAAAATGTGACAAAAACTCAACAAAAATGTGACAAAAATGTGACAAAAACTCAACAAAAATGTAACAAAAATGTGACAAAAACTCAACAAAAATATGACAAAAATGTGACAAAAACTCAACAAAAATGTGACAAAAATGTGACAAAAATGTGACAAAAATGTGACAAAAACTCAACAAAAATGTGACAAAAATGTGACAAAAATGTGACAAAAACTCAACAAAAATGTGACAAAAATGTGACAAAAATGTGACAAAAACTCAACAAAAATGTGACAAAAATGTGACAAAAACTCAACAAAAATATGACAAAAATGTGACAAAAACTCAACAAAAATGTGACAAAAATTCAACAAAAATGTGACAAAAATGTGACAAAAATGTGACAAAAATTCAACAAAAATGTGACAAAAATGTGACAAAAATGTGACAAAAACTCAACAAAAATGTGACAAAAATGTGCCAAAAAAGTGACAAAAAAGAAAAAGAAAAAAAACATACAAAAGGTGACACAGCAACAGCGCAAGGAAAGAGGTCAGTTTTGTGGGTCTTAGCTTTCAAATGAGGTGTTACACAGCCAAATGAGGACAGAATGCATTTGGTTTAGGCGGGGGGTCAGAGGTTCACATTGTGGAAGTGTCACATTTACGCTCATTTGGGCCAGACTGACCAGAGTCCAGGGCTGGTTTTCAGTCCCAGTCCGGCCCCTGAGCACTTTGGAAACACTTGTTTATAAAATGTGCTGTATGAATAAAGTGGATTTGGAGACAAACGTGAAACAATGTTGAAAATTGTGATATGTGTGAATGACGCCCCAGAAAAAAAAAGCTGGAAATACATAATGGAAACTATGGAAAGAAGCCTTTGGGTCGGTCGGTCCCGTGTACTTTTGCGTTCATTGATTGACTGCGGAATTCTTCCGCAGTCAATTATTGGTTTTCATGTTCTTTATTATTATTCCTCTTCCATCTTTTTCCCGATTTTCTCCAGCTTTCAGCACCTTCATGCTTTGTGCAATTTATGCAAGTTATGCATCAAAACGTTCCGCATGTTGAGGAGAAGGTGCTGTTACTTTTGGGACTTCTGCAACTTACGGTTTTTCCGCAATCGGCCGAAATGTCGGAGATTTTTCCCATTGACTTATAATGGGGCTGCCGCAAATCCATGCTTTTCTGCACTTTTTTCTGCATTTTATGCAATTTCTGCACTTTGTGCAGGTTCAGCTTCTGCAACTTGTGGGTTTTGAGAAAAAATTGTCCTTCTGCAGTTTTCCAGTTTTTTTATACGAGAGTTTGAAATGTTTGCATTAGTGTGTATGTGGGAATCCAGCCAATGGGGAAACTCCAGGCCTTTCAGCCATTTGTGCTTCTGCCAATCAAGCACTGAGGCCATTTCAACAGTTTGACCAGTTTATGGAATATAAAAGTTTATGCAATATTAATAATTTATGCAAAGTAACCACTTTATGGGATTTAACCAGTTTATGCATTTTAAAGCGTTTATGCAACTTAAGAGTTTATGCCATTTAGGATTTATGAATTTTAAAGAGTTTATGCAATTTACATAATTTTGCAAATTATCCCATTCATGCATTTTACCACTTTATGCAGTTTATACAGTTTATGCAACATGACATTTTATGCATTTTACCAGTTTATGCAAATTTGATTATGCAATTTGAAGAGTTTATGCAATTTCTGCATTCGCTTCCCGCATTTCCGCAGTCAATCGCAATGGCGCAGCCATTGCATTTCTAGTTGTATTTTCGATTTTAAAAGCAATATGCAAAATCAAAAACTGAGTTTTTATTGTGTACTATTGCAATATAAAACATATTGACTATTTTGATTTTTTGTGTCTATATAAGACATTCACTCGATATTAGACGCCGTCAGCAAAGAAAAGAAAACAATTAACCTTTATTGTTTATGTTGAATCTTTTTCAGGGTCAACTCGAATACCCGGAAGTGAAAGTGTCTTGATTAGCAGAACAGCGCTAATACAACTTTTTTTCATTTTTCATTTCATTTCATTTATTTATTCATTTGAGCAGAAAAAGTATGTCAACATTTTACAGAAAGAAAAAAATACAAAACAAGACTTTGTGCTCAAAAGGAGTAGGAAGAAGTTCAGAACTTATAGTAAACCTGCCCCTTATCTCTCATTCAAGTCATCACATAAACTTTCCGCTCACGTTCACAAACACTTCGTGCGCTCTGGTCATGTGACGTGCCGTTTACGCTCAGTTATTCCGGGAGATCGTGTGTGTGTGTGTGTGTGTGTGTGTGTGTGTGTGTGTGTGTGTGTGTGTGTGTGTGTGTGTGTGTGTGTGTGTGTGCGCTCCTGTGCACACTGCGTTCTGTGGACACAGTGCGGCTCGTGTGAGATAAGATCATCCTGTATTGATCTAACGATGGAGAAATTCACTTGTTCCCATCACACTCAGACCAAGGCCGTGGGAACCCAGGGTGCTGAGGGCGCTGCAGCACCCCCTGGTGGATAGTTTGTGAACTGCAGGCAATATTAACCCCTTAACTCCCACCTGAACCGAGCACATTTTCTCCAGCTTTACCCCCAGTCCAAAAGCTTCTGGAAAAAAGGTGCGAAAATAGCGACAAAACTGAGACGAAAACAAGGATGAAAATGTGGAGAAAGTGAGAAAACACTGACGAGAAAGTGACAAAAAATGTACAAAAAATGACAAAAATGGACAAAAATTTGACGAAAAAGTGACAAAAAATTTACAAAAAATTGACGAAAAATTGAGAAAAAATGGACGAAAAAGTGATAAGAATTTGACCAAAAAAAATGCGAATAATTTGCCGAAAAATGAAAAAGTGACAAACAAAATTACAAAAAATGACAAAAATGGACAAAAATGTGACAAAAAAGTGAGAAAAATTTGACGAAAAATGGAGAAAAAAAGAACGAAAAAGTGATTAAAAAAGATCGAATAATTTTGACAAAAAAGTCACAAAAAAGTCACAAAACTTTGACAAAAATGAGTCGACTGCCCAACAAAAAAAGTGATGAAAAAAAATCTGACGTGAGGAAAAAGATTAATTTAGTTTTGTGGGTCTTTCAAATGAGGCGTTACACTGGCCTACAGGATTTGGGTAAAGCTGAACTGGAGAAAATGCTCTCGGTTCAGGCGGGAGTTAAGAGGTTAATAAATAGGATTTATGCACAGAAAAAGTTATTTTGGGGGTACATGTTGTCCCTCAGCGCCCCCTAACTAACACATCTTCCCACGGCTCTGACTCAGACTCCCCTAACTGCGCTGTCCAGCTGCTGATGCCACATCTGCCTCATGACCCTGCGGCGTATTGGCTGTTCTACAGTTTGCTGAACTTACAGTAAGCTGTTGAATGATGTCACAGACTGTTGTTGTTTTTGTGTCATGTTTTTGTCACATTTTTGTCACATTTTTTGTTGCTTTTACGGCACATTTTTGTCCCCGCACACACTGGCCACGTTTTCTGCGCGTGTATGAACCTGTTCTCCGTAAAGGTGTTTCCTTTTTGAAGCGTTTTCACATATACTGCACTGAAGGTGAATTGGAGCGGCCACACCGAGCTGTGCGTAATTACGCGCGCCGGGGGCAACGCACAAGACGCGTTCCTCAAAATAAAACCAATCCTGTTTTGGCCACGCGTGCGTAAAGCGCTGCGTGATGCGTCGCCAGTTTGTTTGACCCCTGAGCCGCCGCCTGTCAGGAGTTTATCTCACGACTTAGAGACTTTTATTTGTGCTGTTTTTCCTCAGCGAGCACGTTTCACTTCCGGGTATTTGAGCTGACGCAGAAAAGGATTCAACGTAGTCAAAAAAAAAAAAAAAAGCGTAATTATTGCATTTTCCTTTTTGGCATGAAGTACATGTCTGATACAGGAACAGGAACACATTTCTCTATATTTTATTCTTTTTTTCTACAAAAAGTCCATATAAATCTTTAGTCTAAATAAATCTCAGGCATCAGAGGAAATGCTCTGTTTTGTTTATTTCAGTTTGTTTATAATATAATAATGATAATTATTAAGAATTACTACCGGATATGACACACCTTATGACGTAACAGACCCTTCAGCCAATCAGAGCGGAGGCTCACCTGCCCAAACGCCCTCGAGCTGATTCACGTGTTTTCATTGGACAGAGCGCGTGTCCGTCAGATGATCTAGTTCAAAAACCCGCGAGCTAAACACAGCTGTGATGTTGTACATGTTTTATCCTTAAAAGACGAAACTGCGGAGAAATGAAGGAGCTCAGTTTGATCAGGACATTTGGAGCTCGTTCTCCAGAGGAACTCTGACAGAGACCAGGACTTTGTGGAGAACAGCAGCGGAGCCGAGGCCACACTTTACCGGGGGTGACAGAGGTGTTTACCCGCATCAGACGCTCTGGAACCCGGGGCGGATCTGAGGCTCGCCGCGGTCACCGGACACCCGGGCGTACGGGAGACACGGAGTCTGAGACACGAGGACGTTTGAGGACAGAGATGGAAGTGACAGGAGAGATATGGAGCTGGAGATGCATCTGGAGGAGAAAAGGACTCACAAACACATCAGTGGTGAGTTGTGCTTTGGTGTCGCTGTTGTTGTGAGTAAATGGCGCTAACCTAAAGCCACACATATAATATAACATGATAGGTGAACTGTGCCGCTGCTGCGGTTGGGGAGGTGTGATGCGTAATGACGCAGAGCGCGCTTGGAGAGCCTTTGGCACAGCCCGTTCAGTTCCTCCTATCTGCCCTCACTTACTGCACGTGGGGCTTATTTTGCAAGTATGTGATTTGCGTTTGAGTTTTGGAATCGTCATTGCTCAGATTCACTACGTAAAACAAAGTTGTTTGATGTCGGGTATGTGTAATGTAATACCCTCAATGGGGGCTTGGGGGCGCTGTTTTAGCAAACGTCTTATATGGTCGTTTTCTGAGGACAGTGTCTCGCTATAGGTTTTAGTTTCTACTGAACCGATTATCAGGGGTTCCCAAACTTATCGGGTCGGGACCCGAAAAGTTGCCACGTAAACAATCCCGGACCCCATTGTAAGAAGTTAGAGGGCGTTTAGCATCAGGTTTTTATTCTTTCTCTATCGCCTTTTGACACCAGTGTACACAAGATTATTACACGAGAAAGTGTATAATAATAGGTGTAGTTTTCCACTTTACTGCATGAATACTGAACATACAATAATCTTTTATTGATCTCACGATGGAGACGTTCACATTAAGCTCTTAGAATCACTCAGGGTGTGACTGGAAATGTGCAAACAACAGTAAACAGAGGAATCTTCTATACAAAGACTAAACACTTTAAGGGGGTCAGAAGCAGGTTTACATCATAGTGTCAGTGGTCGATAAAGTGACGTAAATACAGAGATTATTGCACGTTTATCAAAGCGGTTATTGCACATGTTACTTTACCTTGTACAGTCTGACAGGACCTGCCACTGAAAGAGCTGCTCAGCTCCTAGTCCCGTGCAGTGGGTGGAGGGTGTTGTTGCTTTATTTGGTCGGGACGGTGCTTTTTTGTCATGTTTTCGTCACATTTGTGTCACTTTTTTATTGTGTTATTGTTGCTTTTCCAGCATGTTTTTGTTGCTCTTTTGTGGCTTTTTTGTCACTTTGTTTGTAGGAAAGGGAATCTTATTTGTAAAGCACTTTTCATATGACAAAAGTCACTCCCAAAGCGCCTCACACATGACAGGGAGGGGGGCTCATTCACTCCATGCTGATGGGAGTGAGATACATGACCACCATTTATTTATTTTTATTCACATTTTATTGTTTTTATCCAGCATTTTATTGGATTTTATCTGCGATCTTGACTGGTTACTCTTTGCACAGCTCGGTCCCGGCCGGTCCCAGCAGCGAACTGTCTCTGTCCTCGTCAGGCCCTCAGAAGACCAGGACCTCTGTCCTCGTCATGCCCTCAGAAGACCAGGACCTCTGTCCTCGTCATGCCCTCAGAAGACCAGGACCTCTGTCCTCGTCATGCCCTCAGAAGACCAGGACCTCTGTCCTCGTCATGCCCTCAGAAGACCAGGACCTCTGTCCTCGTCAGGCCCTCAGAAGACCAGGACCTCTGTCCTCGTCATGCCCTCAGAAGACCAGGACCTTTGTCCTCGTCATGCCCTCAGAAGACCAGGACCTCTGTCCTCGTCATGCCCTCAGAAGACCAGGACCTCTGTCCTCGTCAGGCCCTCAGAAGACCAGGACCTCTGTCCTCGTCAGGCCCTCAGAAGACCAGGACCTCTGTGCTCGTCATGCCCTCAGAAGACCAGGACCTCTGTCCTCGTCAGGCCCTCAGAAGACCAGGACCTCTGTCCTCGTCAGGCCCTCAGAAGACCAGGACCTCTGTCCTCGTCAGGCCCTCAGAAGACCAGGACCTCTGTCCTCGTCAGGCCCTCAGAAGACCAGGACCTCTGTCCTCGTCATGCCCTCAGAAGACCAGGACCTCTGTCCTCGTCAGGCCCTCAGAAGACCAGGACCTCTGTCCTCGTCAGGCCCTCAGAAGACCAGGACCTCTGTCCTCGTCAGGCCCTCAGAAGACCAGGACCTCTGTCCTCGTCATGCCCTCAGAAGACCAGGACCTCTGTCCTCGTCATGCCCTCAGAAGACCAGGACCTCTGTCCTCGTCAGGCCCTCAGAAGACCAGGACCCGGTCAAGACTATCGCAGACATAAAGCTTCATAATCAGAGACTGGTGGAGCAGCTCAAAGACAATGAAAAGCCTCTGAGCAGATCGAGGACGTTGCTCACCAACAGTCACAGCAAGTATCGCTGCAGGACACGCTAGACCCCCGAGCGTGTCCCCCTAGCGTGTCCTAGGGGGACACGCTACACGCGACACCTTGAGTGTGTATGATGTGTCTCTGGGGAGGTTGTAAATGCGACAATTTGTTTGTATTTGTGGGTGGAGGAAGAAGAAGAAGATCTTTATTTATATCGCGCCTTTCACAGACTTGGTCACAAAGCGCTTCACATGAGACAGTTGTACGTTCACTCCACACTCGGTGGTTAAACTACGTTTGTAGCTTCAGTCAGAGACGGGGACTCGCGAGTCGGACTCAAGTCGCTGTTTTTAGAGACTTTAGACTCGACTCGGACTCGTCCCCTAAAGACTTGAGACTCGACTCGGACTCGTGGTCTGAGACTCGTGAACATTACAGTCCCTCATGGACTTATTACACACGCTCTGTCTCTGTCACGCCGGAGCCGCCGGAGCCGCCGGAGCCGCCGGAGCCGCCGGAGCCGCCGGAGCCGCCGGAGCCGCCGGAGCCGCCGGAGCCGCCGGAGCCGCCGGAGCCGCCGGAGCCGCCGGGCTGAACATTATCGGAGCGTAAGCGCAGGCGCGAGTGAAGGAAAAAGGCGGAGTTAAGAGGAGTTTGAGCTCCTGCATAAGTTGCCTAAACTACAGTTACTGCTCATTAAAGTGATCCGTGATCAAAGTGACCAAAAGCTGGCCGTGGATATAGCAGAGTCCTGTGGTGTGGCTGAAGATGCAGGAGCCTCATGTCAATAACTGCACTTCTCTAGTTCTACCACATGGGTGCACTATAGAGGGACAAATCACTTCACAATGATCCTCTCCCTCATGATGAATGATGAATCTAACTGCAGTCAGTTTTTTGAGATGTAAAGTAAATATGGTTGGAACACTTCAGTTCACCAAATGAAACCATAGATCATTAATACAGGGCCTGACAAAAGGAAAAGACAAAAAAAAGATCAATTTTCTATCAAAAAATTAACTATAGACCTGACTATAATACAGCCAGGTCCATAAATATTGGGACATCGACTCATTTATGTTTTTGGCCCTATAAACCACCACAGCGGATTTGAAATAAAACGTGTCAAAACATTGAGTTAAACTGCAGACTTTCAGCTTTAATTTGAGGCTATTGAAGAACGGTGTTGGAATCACAAGCGTTTTTATGTGAGCATCCCACTTTTTAAGGGACCATAAGTAATGGGACAAAGCGACAATTATGAATCTGACTTTTTTTCTTTTAATATTTGGTTATACAATTACAGCATGAAGTGTAGAAGGGTTTCATGGTGATGCTCTCCCGGGTCTTCAGCTCAGGACACGCAAAGTGACAAAGCCTTTGTTTGTTGTCCTTTTTCACAATATTCTAATGATTTGAGATGTGTTTTTTTTTTTTTTACAAGTTTACAAGCCGAGCCATAATGATCAAACATTATAACAAATTAAGGCTTGATATATCTTTGAGTGATGCTTTTGGCTCACAGCTTGTAAAAAAATACCAATTCAAGACCTCAGAAGATTAGAATATTGTGATATATTGTCACCCTTTCATCAGCTAATGAATCCCAAACCCCTGCAAAGGGTCCCTGAAGCTTTAAAAGGTCCCAGTCTGGTTCAGCAGAATTCACCATCATGACCTGACAGTTGTGCAGAAAACCATCACTGACACTTTCCACGAGGAGGGAAAGCCTCAAATGTTCTCAAACTGCAGTGTTAACACGAACGAACAAGTTTTGCTTCATTTGGATGTCAAATTCATCCTTCAACTCCTCAACAATCAGCTCGTGTTTAGACAGATGCTTTTCAACCTCATAGATTTAAGCCTCACAAAGATGAAGCTCTCGTTTCAAAACAGCGACCTCGGCGTCCAGAGCAGCATTGGCCACGCTGAGGTCTTGGTTTGTAGATTTCAACGTGGAGATTTCTGCGTCTTTGGCCTCTTTCTGAACACGCAGTTTGGCTTCAAGGTCCGTGATGGTTTTCTTGTGCGTCTGCGGTTTGTCGAGGTTGACATGATGGTTTCTGCAGTGTTCCCGTGTGGCCAGGAGAATCTCTGTCTCATATCGGCACCTTTCCTCTTCCAGATCTTCACTTACAATGTGAATGACCTTTTTCTGATTGCTACGAGCCATGTGGACGTCCACTAACGCTCCTACCAGAGCCCCGTTCTCCCCGCGGAGGCTCTGAAGGTCCTTCTTCAGAGTCTGGCCTGGCTGAAGGCGCTGGAGACCTTCTTCAATCCTGCGTCAGGCTTTCCCAGCGTGTTTCTTAATTCTTTGGGACAGTTTGGGGCGAGGCCTTGCATTTCTTTGCTCTGCTGCCGTCAAACCCCAAAAGGCACTGTTCCCGCACTCCTCCAGGGAGGGGAACAACTCTGAACAGTCCCAGAAATCCACATCTGCCTCGTATGATGAGCCAGATGTTTGGAGCGAGGTCACGTATATGATGACATCGCTCCTGTCGTCATGGAGATCAGCCCGTTGTAGATTACAGAATCGAGAACAGGACGATGTCGTGTTCTCAGATGGGAGGGGCTTATCATTGCCATGGCAATAAGGAATAGGCAGCGTTCACGTGACATCACAACATTCTAAAGAGCCATAGTTTAACATTGAGGTGGAGCAACTGACGGTAACTATGGTAACGGTGGTAACTGACAAAATGCATATTTTTATGTCTTTGTTTTTTGGCTCAAATCTCAGTCATTACTGGAGGAATCCACATGAAACAAAAACTGTCACAAAGTCCATGATCTCCTCTGTCGGCTCATATGAGCTAATGTACAATTATTATCTCTAAAAAATGTCAAAAAGTGGTGACAATATGCAAAAACATGACCATGATGTTGTCCAATAGAAAAGACTTTCAGACAAAAAAATAATCTCACAGGTTTGAGAATCTAATCACGATCAGACACTGAAGAGGAAAAACATTTGTCAATTTTCGTTTTGGAGATTTCTAACAAAAACTGTATTTCTCCCATAGAGTTGTATTGGCCCTGCCCTCCACCTGACATTATGACATCATCACATTCTAAATCGTGAACGCCGCTTATTCAGTGGTGAAAAGTCATGTGACTGATACCCTCCCGATACAGACGGAATTGCCCTTATATGGTCATGTTCGAAGCAGCCAGATGGGGAAACAAAGAAAAGAAAAAAAAATCCAATTTCTCCACCATTACTTTAACAAAGGCTGAATTATGAACATTGTTTTCTACTAAATAAAGATACAGAGACTTGGACAGGAGCAAAGTGGTTCAACAGCCCATAAACTCTTACAAAATGGACAATGCTAACCAGGAAGCTACGCTACGTTCATGCTAAGGCTAGCGACGAGTGCCGTTTTTTGCTTCATGTTATGATAAAACATCCACATGGACCCAATTTTGACTTGACTTTATTGGTGTGTGATTAATATGTTTATAATCCACCAGAAAACCCCTCCCCCTTTATGACACGTCTGCATCTGTGGGAGGGGGCTGCTGTTGCCATAGCAATAAAGAATTCACAAGTAAGTCGTTTTAGTGAGTAAGTTTAGCTCCCAGCTGAATGAATGAGCGCACAGGTAGGTTTTCCTTTACACGTTTCCTTTTATTTCCATAAGCACCACCGTAAGAGCTATATAAAAATATCAGTGAATTAATCATACTGTATCACAAAGAGTCGACCGTACAATAAAAACATTCCTTATTTCCCCAATCAGCTCGGGCCAAGACCGTTGTAATACGTAGATACAGCTTCTATAATCAGGGCGGAGGCTCGGTCTTTTCACTGAACTTTGGTGTTCAGGTTTTTATTGAACAAACACAGCGGCGCTATCAACTTTTGCTGATTACCCTTTATTTATTCATTTGAGCAGAAAAAGTATGCCAACATTTACAGAAAGAAAAAATACAAAACAAGACTTTGTGCTCAAAAGGAGAAGGAAGAAGTTCAAGAACTTATAGTAAACCTGCCCCTTATCTCTCATTCAAGTCATCATCACATTAATTTTCCGCCAGACTCATGCAGGAAACCGATGCATGAGTCTGGGCTTACATGTTGATATACATTGTTTATGATCGTACAAAATGTCAAAGAATTTCATCATTTACAGTTACCAAAAAATAAAAATAAAGAATTTCATCATTTACAGTCGTAAATAAATAAATACACCATATGGTACATAAGAGTTATACTAAGGCACATCTCTCTTTCGTTCTGATCACACAAAAATATATATAATATCGTTCAGCCCTGCTGTACCAACTATACCCAATGTACAAGCTCCGTATAACCATGTAGAAATAGAAACTATATATCTGTCCATCGTCATTCACTTAAGATTGACAGAGAAAGGGAAAGAAAAAGGCAAGGCAAGGCAAGTTTATTTGTAGAGCACAATTCATACACAAGGCAATTCAAAGTGCTTCACAGTTGAAAACAAATAGAATCAATAAAAACATCAACATAAAATTAATCAATTACAGTAAAAGGCGAGAGTGCAGATAAATACTTTCAGTCATATGCATTGGTAAAAAGAACTGTTTTCAGCCTGGATTTGAACATTGTCAGAGTTGAGGCCTGTCTCACATCCTCGTGAAGACTGTTCCAGATTTTAGCTGCATGAAACTGAAACGCAGCCTCACCGTGTTTAGTCCTGACTCTGGGAACCACCAGGAGGCCCCTCCCTGAAGTTCTCAGGGCCCGAGATGGTTCATACGGCTCTAACATGTCAGAGATGGACTTTGGAGCTAAACCATGAAAAGACTTGTAACAAGCAGAGCTGTTTTAAAGTCTATTCTCTAAATGACAGGAAGCCAGTGCAGAGACCGGAGCACTGGACTAATATGGTCATATTTCCTGGTTCTTGTCAGGACTCGAGCAGCAGCGTTCTGGATGTACTGTAGCTGTCTGATAGCTCGTTTAGAGGCCAGTGAGTAGGCCGTTACAGTAGTCTAACCTGCTGGAGACAAATGCATGGATAAGTCTCTCTAAGTCTGGTTTTGACACTGTTCCTCTGATCTGAGCCATGTTTTTCAGATGGTAAAAAGCTGCTGATGTTATTGCTTTGATGTGGCTGTTTAAGTTCAGGTCTGAGTCCATGATCACTCCTAGATTTCTAACCTGATAAAAAAGACATGTAAACATCCTTGAAGTTTACATACATATATGTGATCTATGAACATATTGGAAACATGTGTTTTGTCCATTGTCATGTAGACTTGAACTAACAAGCTGACCTCACTTTCACACAAAATGATTTCCAAACAAACAAAAACTTACTGTAGTCGATGCAAAATAACGCTTTAGGGTCTTAACTTTCTTTATATTTTGATATTCATATCCAGGCAAATACACACAAAAGCACCTCCGTTGCTTCAAAATAAAACCATATGGCACTTAACACCTTTTTACTTTACTGTAGATTTGGAAATACCGTGTAATCATGTAAATCAATTTAAATCATGTATACAAATATGTAAAACAACTAATAATGATAATAAGTCACAACACATTGTGAGGATGTCTGGCGAACCCACCCGCCCTGTTCTATTTGAACATTTCCTACTTCCTCCCAAACAGGAAGCAAACCTTCAAAATAAACTGTCCGATACAGTAAGTAAGTGCTTTATTGTCATTGTACAAGCGTGAAACGACATAATGTTCAGGTGTCAGTCCTGAGCCGCTGCCACTGTGTGTCAAACAAACTGTAGCGCTCGGAGGAACCCTGGCTGACTGCCCTCCCAGAGCGTGGTGTCCTGCACTGGTCAGCTCCCTCCGCTCCACCACAGTCTTCCACCATCTCCTCGCTGAGCTGTATAAATCCTTACAGTGTTCTTTGAATCTTTGAATACTGAGCTACTTTCATCAGTGTGTGTGTTTCTGGAATGAGTGAAGTGAATTGTTTTTGTTTATATGCTGTCTAGGGCTGTGCAATTAATCGAAATTCGATTACGATTTCGATTACAACAGTCAACGATTACAAAATTAGCATAATCGCAAAAAATCGATTATAATTTTTTATTTTTTATTTTTATTTTGTTCAAAATTTTATTTATTTTTTATTTTTTTTCCACATTTTTTTTTCTTATTTTTGGATTTTTGTCACTTTTTTGATGGATTTTTGTCTTTTTTCTGCTGGATTTTTGTCTTTTTTTGATGGATTTTTGTCACTTTTTTGATGGATTTTTGTCACTTTTTTGATGGATTTTTGTCACTTTTTTGATGGATTTTTGTCACTTTTTTGATGGATTTTTGTCACTTTTTTTGATGGATTTTTGTCACTATTTTTGCTGGATTTTTGTCTTTTTTCTGCTGGATTTTTGTCCTTTTTTTGATGGATTTTTGTCTTTTTTTTGATGGATTTTTGTCACTTTTTTGCTGGATTTTTGTCTTTTTTTACTGTAGATTTGGAAATACCGTGTAATCATGTAAATCAATTTAAATCATGTATACAAATATGTAAAACAACTAATTATGATAATAAGTCACAACACATTGTGAGGATGTCTGGCGAACCCACCCGCCCTGTTCTATTTGAACATTTCCTACTTCCTCCCAAACAGGAAGCAAACCTTCAAAATAAACTGTCCGATACAGTAAGTAAGTGCTTTATTGTCATTGTACAAGCGTAAAACGACATAGTGTTCAGGTGTCAGTCCTGAGCCGCTGCCACTGTGTGTCAACCAAACTGTAGCGCTCGGAGGAACCCTGGCTGACTGCCCTCCCAGAGCGTGGTGTCCTGCACTGGTCAGCTCCCTCCGCTCCACCACAGTCCTCCACCATCTCCTCGTTGAACTGTATAAATCCTTACAGTGTTCTTTGAATCTTTGAATACTGAGCTACTTTCATCAGTGTGTGTTTCTGGAATGAGTGAAGTGAATTGTTTTTGTTTATATGCTGTCTAGGGCTGTGCAATTAATCGAAATTCGATTACGATTTCGATTACAACAGTCAACGATTACAAAATTAGCATCATCGCAAAAAATCGATTATAATTGTTTTATTTTTATTTTTTTCAAAATTTTCTTTTTAAAATTTTTTTTTTCACATTTTTTTTCTTCTAATTTCTAATTTTGGGATTTTTGTCACTTTTTGGATGGATTTTTGTCTTTTTTCTGCTGGATTTTTGTCACTTTTTTTCCTGGATTTTTGTCACTTTTTTTGCTGGATTTTTGTCTTTTTTTGCTGGATTTTTGTCTTTTTTTGCTGGATTTTTGTCACTTTTTTGCTGGATTTTTGTCACTTTTTTGCTGGATTTTTGTCACTTTTTTGCTGGATTTTTGTCACTTTTTTGATGGATTTTTGTCACTTTTTTGATGGATTTTTGTCTTTTTTTGCTGGATTTTTGTCTTTTTTTGCTGGATTTTTGTCTTTTTTTGCTGGATTTTTGTCTTTTTTTGCTGGATTTTTGTCTTTTTTTGCTGGATTTTTGTCTTTTTTTGCTGGATTTTTGTCACTTTTTTGCTGGATTTTTATCACTTTTTTGATGGATTTTTGTCACTTTTTTGATGGATTTTTGTCACTTTTTTGCTGGATTTTTGTCTTTTTTTGCTGGATTTTTGTCTTTTTTTGCTGGATTTTTGTCTTTTTTTGCTGGATTTTTGTCTTTTTTTGCTGGATTTTTGTCTTTTTTTGCTGGATTTTTGTCACTTTTTTTTGCTGGATTTTTGTCTTTTTTGCTGGATTTTTGTCACTTTTTTGATGGATTTTTTTAAAGGCAAAAAAATAATCGTTTGAATAATCGTGATTTCAATTGTGTCAAAAATAATCGTGATTTATTATTTTTTCAATAATCGAGCAGCCCTAATGCTGTCCAATTACAATGTTTTTTTGACCTTCTTCAGGCTGGCCTCACGTCCGCTCGCAATCATACACTTTTACACAATGATTAGGCCTGATGTATTTTCAGTTCTGCAGTTAAGTTTTCCCTGTTTGTTTTGCCCACGCGGTCTCTTTCTAAAAAAAAAGTGCCGTTTCAGGCCGAATGCGATGTAGATGTTCTGGCTTTGACCTTTCCTGGAGCGGCAGCGATTACCACTCACACAACTGCAGCGACGTATAGACTTTTCCTCTTTGATTCAGTCAGCACTTTCTCCTGCGGGGATGTGGAACACTGCAGTCTCCAAAGGCAGCGCAGGGAGGAGGAGCGGCCACCAGAGGGCGCAGTCCTCCACTGAACTGATGTGTTTGTAATGCAGCCTCATGGGGAGGGTGAATGAATGGAGGAAACAGAGGGATTTGATGACGTGGTGAGATTAAGTGTGTTGTTTAGAGGATAGTGATGTTGTTTTGCAATTAAAGCAGAAGAAAAATGGCTGCATTGGTTCATCACCACCATCATCGCTCAAGTGGAGTTAATATGCACGTATGAAACACAGTAACCGATGTAAATGTTGTGGTTTATTTAACAGTAACAACAGTTGAAAAGTTAACAGTGGTTGTGGCTCAGATCGTCTTGCAGTCAAAAGGTTGGTGGTTCGAGTCCCAGCTCCAGTAGAAGGAGTGATTTCGTTCGTTATTTTATTTTGAACATGTGAACAACGCAACACACCTTTACACAATTACGTAAAGGCTGTTACAAATCAGAAAGACAAAGCAAACTTGTCAGTTCCCTTGAAAAGCCAAATACAAACGCACATGTTCAAAAAGGAGTGAGGAGAAGTTAAACCCTATTTCAAAAACAGATTGATAACATCAGTTTCCTGTTCCTACATAGTTACTCAAAACTCAAAAGAAAATGGCTAAGTAGCGACAGTAACAAGGCCCATACATGAGACCAATCACTTGTAATCTGTAAGTTCTGTTGTCTCATATTTCCAAAAAAATGTTTTAGAGTTTTAGATCTGAGCTTAAATCATTCCATAATTTGGCAATTGGTGATTGGTGGTGCAGTACTCGAACCTCACTCAAAAGTAAGAGTAATGTTGCTCTACAATAATTTTACAAGTAGAAGTAGGGCTGCTCGATTATTGAAAAAATAATAATCACGATTATTCAAGCGATTATTTCCTTTTTTTTAAATATTTTTATTCTATTTATTTATTAATCAAAAAACTATGCTGATATTTTGTGTCATAAAAGTACAAATGATTTCAAGTTTGCCTCGATTAAGGAGAGGTCTCTGTTTCACACCTGCCCCCTGCTGGCCGGCCCTCACACCTGCGCAAGTAAACTGAGCGGTGCGGCCTGATGACATCATCACACAGCGCCGTTTGTTTTTAAGGCTGTATCCGAATGTCCACACTATTCCCTATATAGTGACTATATAGTGACTATATAGTGCTCACGCCATGTTGTAGGGGTGTCCGAATGTCCAGAAAGTTTCCCACAATGCATCTGGAAAAGTAGTGAGCATCGATGGTCACTAAACGGGTCAATATTTCCCACAATGCACTGGGAGAGTGGGAGAAGAGCCTGACAGAGACAGGTCTGTGAACTAAACACGACTGAAGTAAATCAGCTGTTTCAGTCGAGTGTTTGTGTTTCTCAGGAATAAACGACCTAAATATAAACAGTTACGGTGAAAAGATGCTAACGTTAGCTGCTAACCTTTAGCTTGAGCTGTTTATGTTTCAATAAAACTATTCGCATTTGGCTTTGACTTTGACCATTTCATTTCACAGCTCTCACTTTGTGGAAAATACATCGGGATATATATCGTATATCGATATTCAACCTAAATATATCGGGATATGACCTTTGATCCATATCGCCCAGCCCTAGAATGAAGGAATTACTTTAGTAACTATTGGCTTCTCTACCCTCAGCATTTATTACTACTACTTGAGGTTAGATTTTCCAGCTCCCTCTAGTGGCTCGCGGGGTGCAATGCATCTGCACAAACTACCCAGGTGATTTGAGACTGAGGCAAAAGATCGGCTTCTCACCGACCTCACGTCAACTTATACGTCCATAAACTATCTCCTCAAAACATGACACTTTCCTCCGAGGCTTCTCCACTTCTTTCCAAAACAGTTTTATCATCAAGCATCTCAAAACAACCTCTCTGTGGACTGCGGGGTCAGGAACCGGAGGAGCTTTGAGCGGAAAACGTCAAGTCCCCGGGCAATAAACAACTTACGCTCAATCAGCCGGAGCTCTCCACGCGTCTGAGGCGGGAGTCGGATCCTTTCATGTTCCGTCTCTGAGCATCGTGTGATTTATGTAGGAAGCCTCACTCTGCGGATGGACGTTGAACTGAGGAGGGAACTGTTGCAAAGGCAGTGGAAGGAGGAGGAGGAGGAGCTGCAGATTGAGTTCTCATTAACCCCCCGTGCGGCTGTAATGCTGCAGAGTCACGCTGTTCCATCTACCGCAAATGTCTCTGTGTCTCACGGCTGAAACCCCTGCATTGTTCCTGGAAAACAACGAAAAAAAGGTTAACCTGATAAACTAGGACAGGGGCTGGACTGGGACTGAAAAACAGCCCTGGACTCTGGTCAGCCCGGCCCAAATTAGCTTAAGATAAGATAAGATAAACCTTTATTGATCTCACAAAGGAGAAATTCACTTGTTACAGTCGGCGTTACTTCACAGTCTTATTGCACAGTCTGACAGCAGTGGGGATGAAGGCTTTGCGGTAGCGCTCCGTCCTGCACTGAGGGTGTCTCAGTCTGCCACTGAGAGAGCTGCTCAGCTCTTCTACAGTCCCGTGCAGTGGGTGGGAGGTGTTGTCCATGATGGAGGTGAGCTTGGCTAACACCCTCCTGTCCCTCACCTCCTCCACAGAGTCCAGGGGGCAGCCCAGGACGGAGCTGGCCCTCCTGACCAGCTTGTTCAGTCTGTTCTTGTCCCGCTCTGTGTGGCCCGGGGCCCAGCACACGGCAGCGTAGTGGAGAGCAGAGGCCACCACGGAGTCATAAACAGTCCTGAGCAGAGGCCTGCTCACTCCGAACGACCTCAGTCTCCTCAGAAGGTGGAGGCGACTTTGGCCCTTCTTGTACAGGGCGTTGGTGTTGTGGGACCAGTCCAGTTTATTGTTGAGGTACTTGAAACTGTCCACCTCCTCAATGTCCTCCCCCTGGATGTTCAGCGGTGTGTGCGGTAGTGGCTTCCTCGTGAAGTCGATCACCATCTCCTTCGTCTTACTGATGTTCAAGCACAGGTGGTTGCGCTCACACCAGTCCACAAAGTCTATGATGACCGACCGGTTCTCCAGGTCGTTCCCCTTAGACACACAGCCCACGATGGCGGAGTCGTCGGAGAACTTCTGGAGATGACAGCTGTCCGTGTTGTATGTGAAGTCCGATGTATAGATGGTGAAGAGAAACGGTGAGAGGACGGTGCCCTGAGGGGCCCCGGTGCTGCAGACGACCACCTCAGACTCACAGCTGCGCAGCCGCACATACTGTGGTCGGTCCGTGAGGTAGTCGATGGTCCATGCGGTGAGATGTTCATCCACTCCCGCGTCCTCCAGCTTCCCCCGCAGCAGCGCCGGCCTGATGGTGTTGAAGGCACTGGAGAAGTCAAAGAACATGACCCTCACAGCGTTCCCGGCGTGCTCCAGGTGCGTGAGCGCCCGCTCCGACAGGTAGATGACAGCGTCCTCCACTCCGATGTTGGGTCTGTAAGCAAACTGCAGCGGGTCAAGGGTGGGGCTTACCACAGAGCGGAGGTGGGTGAGGATGAGCCGCTCCATCGTCTTCATCAGGTGGGAGGTCAGGGCGACTGGTCTGTAGTGGGCCGGTTCCCTGGCGTGCGTGTAAATGTGACACTTCCACTAGGGCTGTGCAATTAATCGAAATTCGATTACGATTTCGATTACAACAATAAACGATTACAAAATTAGCATAATCGCCAAAAATCGATTTAAATTTTTTTTTTTCAATGTTTTTTTTTTCTTTTTTCAAATATTTTTTTTTTCAATTTCTTTTTTTTATTTTTGGATTTTTGTCTTTTTTTTGCTGGATTTTTTGTCATATTTTTGCTGGATTTTTGTCATTTTTTTTGCTAGATTTTTGTCATTTTGTTGATGTTTTTTTGTCATTTTTTTTGCTGGATTTTTGTCATTTTTTTGATGTTTTTTTGTCATTTTTTTTGCTGGATTTTTGTCATTTTTTTTGATGGATTTTTGTCATTTTTTTGATGGATTTTTGTCATTTTTTTGATGGATTTTTGTCTTTTTTTGATGGATTTTTGTCACTTTTTTGATGGATTTTTGTCACTTTTTTTGATGGATTTTTGTCATTTTTTTAATGTTTTTTTGTCACTTTTTTGCTGGATTTTTTAAAGGCAACAAATAATCGTGAGAATAATCGTGATTTCAATTATGACAAAAATAATCGTGATTATTATTTTTTCAATAATCGAGCAGCCCTAACTTCCACAAATACATATGTCAACCTTTTTCCACCCGCCTTAACCCAGAGCATTTTCTCCAGTTCGGCTTTACCCAAATCTAAAAGCTTCTTGACTGGAGAGCAACACTGTAACGCCTCATTTGAAAGATAAAGTCTAGAAAAGTGATGGTAACTTTTTGCCACGTTGTCGCTGCATTTTTGTCATGTTTTTGTTGCTTTTTCATCACTTTTTTGTGGCTTTTTTGGCGTGTTTTCATTGTGTTTTTGTCTCTTGTTTTTCAGGGTTTTTTTCATGTTATTGTTGTTTTTTCATCGCTTTTTTCATCGCTTTGTCGTCACGTTTTCGTCATATTTTGTTGTGTTTTTGTCACTTTTTTGTTTCTTTTCCAGCGCATTTTTGTTTTTGGATGCTTTTCTTTTAACCCCTTAACTCCCGCCTGAACCGAGCACTTTTCCTCCAGTTTGGCTTTACCCCAATCCAAAAGCTTCTGGAAAAAAGGTGTGAAAATAGCGACAAAACTGAGACGAAAACAAGGAAGAAAATGTGACAAAAAAGTGAGAAAAGTTTGACAAAAAAGTGACGAAAAATTGATGAAAAAGTGAAAATAAAAAAAATAAAAAATGACAAAAATGTGATAAAAATTTGACCAAAAAAATATGACAACAATTAGACAAAAATTAGACAAAAAAGTGACAAAAAAGTGACAAAAAAGTGACAAAAAAAAAAAAAAGACCAAAAAATGATAAAAAATTGACAAAAATATGACAAAAAAACGTCAAAGTGACAAAAAAAAAAAGGGACCAAAAAATGATAAAAAATTGACAAAAAATATGACAAAAATTAGACAAAAAAATGACAAAAAAAAAGAAGAAAAAAAAAAAAGTGACAAAAAAAATGATAAAAATGTGACAAAAAAATGAGTTACAAAAATGAGTTGAATACCCAACAAAAAAATGATGGGAAAAAAATCTGATGACGTGAGGAAAAAGATCCTCTCGGTTCAGGCGGGAGTTAAGAGGTTAAGCTTTTAGATTTGGGTAAAGCTCGGTTTCGCCCGGGGGTAAGGGTTAGGTAAAGTGAGAGGCCAGACCGGTGGCCCTAGAGCCAGTGGCCCCTCTGTGCTCTTCCAGAATACAGGACACATGGCCAGTCCGCCCCTGAACTAGGAGTAAAAACAGATTGCAATGAGAAAACTATAGTGTCGTACAAGAAGTTAATTTGTTTGTGCACCCAAATGAAAATAAATAAATTGCCGTAGTGTCAGGTAGTGTCGAGTCAGCTTCTGTTCCAAACGCTGGCCGTGTCTCTCTCTTTCTCAGCCTGGGGACATGTCTCCGAGTTCAGGCATCGACATTTTTCTGGACTCGAGACATCGTGCGCCTGACATTTTCTGGTATTTACTGCATTTGTACCCTCTAACCCAGTGGTCCTCGAGCGGTTTATGGCTTCGGGGCCCAACGTTACCCCAGGATGACAAGCCATCACCCAATTAGAAAGGTCGCGCGATTCTTGTATCGATACAAAAGCGTCCGTATCGATATTTAAACTGGGGAAATATTCATTGCGTTGGTTCTGCACTTTTACTCCCGGCCGCTAGATGGCAGCGCATGCGTCCCGCTTGAGTAACATTAGAATCTAGTGAGAGTTAGAGAAACACAGGAAGAGTTCTACCATGGAAAAGAAAGAGCTCTGAGACGCTCCGGGCTCTTTTAAAGCTTTACATTTGGCCTCACTTTGGCTTTTACAGCAAACACAGAGACCTGGATTATTACGAGAGCCAAAGGTTTGTGTCACCGCTGCGTTCGGAGAGGATTTAGCTTCATAGCATTTCATTACGGAATTAAACGAAGCCAAAGCAAAACTAAACACAGCAGCTCATGTTAAACTTGTGTCTCGCCTCTGCAGGACGACGACACAAGTTTAACATGAGCTGCTGTTTTTAGTTTCCCCTCGGCTTCGTTTGTGCGAATGCTAAAAGATTTTGAAGAGATGAGGCTATAGTCACGGTGATGCCCACGTTGTCATTAGGGCTGAACGATTAATCGCATTTGCGATTTTATCGCGATATTACACAACACGATTTCGAAATCGCACAGACACGCGATTTTGGCCCATGCAGCTGTGTGAGTGTAGTAGCGAGAGACGCCACCGACGTCCGGCTCCAGGACTATTGCTGTTTCCTCCGTTAGCATCGCGTTAGCTACAGCGCTCAGGACTATTGCTGTTTCCTCCGTTAGCATCGCGTTAGCTGCAGCGCTCAGGACTATTGCTGTTTCCTCCGTTAGCATCGCGTTAGCTACAGCGCTCAGGACTATTGCTGTTTCCTCCGTTAGCATCGCGTTAGCTGCAGCGCTCAGGACTATTGCTGTTTCCTCCGTTAGCATCGCGTTAGCTACAGCGCTCAGGACTATTGCTGTTTCCTCCGTTAGCATCGCGTTAGCTGCAGCGCTCAGGACTATTGCTGTTTCCTCCGTTAGCATCGCGTTAGCTGCAGCGCTCAGGACTATTGCTGTTTCCTCCGTTAGCATCGCGTTAGCTGCAGCGCTCAGGACTATTGCTGTTTCCTCCGTTAGCATCGCGTTAGCTGCAGCGCTCAGGACTATTGCTGTTTCCTCCGTTAGCATCGCGTTAGCTGCAGCGCTCAGGACTATTGCTGTTTCCTCCGTTAGCATCGCGTTAGCTGCAGCGCTCAGGACTATTGCTGTTTCCTCCGTTAGCATTGTGTTAGCTGCAGCGCTCAGGACTATTGCTGTTTCCTCCGTTAGCATCGCGTTAGCTGCAGCGCTCAGGACTATTGCTGTTTCCTCCGTTAGCATCGCGTTAGCTGCAGCGCTCAGGACTATTGCTGTTTCCTCCGTTAGCATCGCGTTAGCTGCAGCGCTCAGGACTATTGCTGTTTCCTCCGTTAGCATCGCGTTAGCTGCAGCGCTCAGGACTATTGCTGTTTCCTCCGTTAGCATTGTGTTAGCTGCAGCGCTCAGGACTATTGCTGTTTCCTCCGTTAGCATCGCGTTAGCTGCAGCGCTCAGGACTATTGCTGTTTCCTCCGTTAGCATCGCGTTAGCTGCAGCGCTCAGGACTATTGCTGTTTCCTCCGTTAGCATTGTGTTAGCTGCAGCGCTCAGGACTATTGCTGTTTCCTCCGTTAGCATTGCGTTAGCTGCAGCGCTCAGGACTATTGCTGTTTCCTCCGTTAGCATCGCGTTAGCTGCAGCGCTCAGGACTATTGCTGTTTCCTCTGTTAGCATGGCGTTAGCTGCAGCGCTACACGCTCTGATGCTCTGATCACAGAAACTTTCCTCCGGATTCACACGTCTCGGCTCCACAGATGAAGCTGAGCCTGAGCTGATGTTCGTCCTTTGTGACTCACTTTTCAAGGCTTATGTTTGGGAATGTTCTGGATAAAGATAAGAACTTTTCTCACAACCACTGACTAAAACACAAGAGCAAATAGCAAGAAATTATTTAGGCTATTTACAAAAAAAATAATTCAATATAAGCTTATTGGAAATGATGTGGCTAAATGACTATGTGACTATTTGGAATTATCTTCATGTGATTATAAAGGACTTAAGAGTGAGTAATACTTTATTAAATCAGTAGTAAATATTTAATTGTATTGCAACAAAAAGTTATTAGCGGAAAATCGCAATAAAATCGGAATCGCAATATTGATTTTTTGCAAAAACCTTCAGCCCTAGTCATTATGTCCCTGATCTATGAGTGACGCCCGTTATGGAGTAGATCAGGTTTTAAATGAAACAGAACTGAGTCCGTTTCATCCATGACAGTTATTGCTGATCGACTCCCAACTATAGAAATACTAGAAAACCTGCATCCCCAGTTCAGTTGGGTTCATTACAAGGTTTCCAAGAGTCTGTTTTCCGTTCATGGATGGATAGAAAGTATTTGATACAAATCTAGTGAAGGTTTGTAGTTTACTGAAAAGTTGTTTCCAAAGTAGTAAAACATAATCGTCTAATACTTCAATATCGGAATGTTTCGTATCGCGACCTGTGTATCGGGATACGTAGGCGATACACACCCCTAAAATATTGTATTTGTCGCTACATTTGTACAACGACATTCCGCTCAGATGTTGGGTCCGCCCTGAGCTGCTGCGACAGACCACTGTGGGCCAACCTGACATGTTCTTGGACGTTCAGCCTCCTCTGAAACGGTGCAGCGCCTCCTGGGTTTGTCCCTGTTCCAGAGCGTGGTGTCCAGCACTGGCCAGATCTTCCACCTCCTCCGTCCTCTTCCTCCTGCGCAGATCCACATCCTCTTGCAGCTCCTCTTGTGGCGCCTCCGCTGTGCTGCAGGTGTGGGGGCTCTCGGTGCCTCTTCAGTGTCTCAGAAGAAGGTCTCACATGTCTTCAGCTCATAAGCTAACGTTAGCGGTTTGTTTCCATGACTTGTACGGACTCTCTGCAATAAAAGAATCCACCGAGCCTCACAAAAACATAGCACAGTTACACAGGCAGTCAGTAAAACAGAACAAGCCTCTATGACTGAGATCAGGATGAAAACAACCCAATAACATTCATTATTACAGACTCCACTATAGGCTCGCAACACACTTTTGGGTCTTGACCAGCATTTGTTATACTTAAGTTTCAAATACTGAACTTTTCAAACCTGTTTCCTTCAGCTGTGTGACTTTATCTAAATGCAAATCTCAGCCACACATCCAGGTCTCGCCCGCGCAGTTACAGCTAATGCTGCTGTTAATCGTTTCCCGGACAGAGACCTGAGATAAGGGAACTTTCAAATTGTTCGCTCTGTTGACTCAACTTATACAAATATTTGAGTTCATTTAGACCTGAACCTGGTAGGGAGGCCTCCAGCCAGAACTGCCAAGGAAACTTCTCACTCATATGTGGATGGCAATGAAATGTACTGCCTTTTTGTCAAAGTATAGAATAATGGATTTATTATTTGTATATATTTCCACATGACACAAGTCTGACACAGCGCTTCCTTCGGTGTCGGGGGTTGATGTAGGGGGTGGTGGTTGCTGCGTATGGACAGTTCCCCCTGGGGTGGACTGCCCTATTGTACATGTTTTTGTGTGGTATGCAGTAGGGCTGTGCAATTAATCGAAATTCGATTACAATTTCGATTACAACAGTAAACGATTACAAAATTAACATAATCGCAAAAAATCGATGATATATATTTTTTTCAATTTATTTTTTCAATTATTATTTTTTTTTTTTCAAATTTTTATATTTTTTGATTTTTGTCACTTTTTTGATGGATTTTTGTCTTTTTTTTAATGGATTTTTGTCTTTTTTTTGATGGATTTTTGTCTTTTAATGGATTTTTGTCATTTTTTAATGGATTTTTGTCATTTTTTTGATGGATTTTTGTCATTTTTTTAATGGATTTTTGTCATTTTTTTTGATGGATCTTTGTCTTTTTTTTAATGGATTTTTTTAATGGATTTTTGTCATTTTTTAAATGGATTTTTGTCATTTTTTAAATGGATTTTTGTCATTTTTTTGATGGATTTTTGTCTTTTTTTAATGGATTTTTGTCATTTTTTTGATGGATTTTTGTCTTTTTTTTAATGGATTTTTGTCATTTTTTTAATGGATTTTTGTCATTTTTTTAATGGATTTTTGTCATTTTTTTAATGGATTTTTGTCATTTTTTTAATGGATTTTTGTCAGGCCCGTCCAGGGATCGAACCCGGGACTTTCAGGGGGTGAAGCATAAGTGCTAACCGCTGTGCCACCGTACTGCCTGAGTGCACAAACTGTAGCCACAGACTTCAGTGAATAAGTAAATCTACAGGAAAAAGTCACACTGGACATAATCCAAGTTCAGTGCACTGGAACTAAATATCCTCTTCACCCCCGCCTTAACCAAGCATTTTCTCCAATTCAGCTTTACCCAAATCTAAAAGCTTCTTGACTGGAGCCTACAGCCTATATTATGGTTTACCCACCTGGTTTATAAGCGGGTTTGTTCGCCGTTTCCATGTGAGCTGGACCTTTACAGATCAAACTTAAAGGGACTATATAGAGTTTAAAAATGTTAAAATGATGTATGATCGACCACCTTTCCCGTTCTTTTTGCTGATGATACCAATCAAAAAAATAATAATAAAAAGCCGACCTGGGGAAAATGCACTCGTTAATGTTAAGGCGGGGGGTAAGAGGTTAAAATATGTATTTGTGGAAGTGTCACAATTACCCTAATTTAAGCCAGGTTGGTCAGAGTCCAGGGCTGTTTTTCAGTCCCAGTCCGGCCCTGTTTTTCATGCTCGGTTAAGACTAAGACCTACAAAACAGATCGTAGCCTTTTTTTTGGGTCACTTTTTCATCGCCTTTGTCGTTCTTTTGTCACTTTTTTTTGCTGCGTTTTCACTTATTTTTTATTGTATTATGTTTACTTTTACATAAACAATCCAAACAACTTTTACAACGTGTGGTGCATGTTGTTATTGTGACTAAATCCACTGTTTTCACGCATTGATGTGAACAGATCGTCGATATAACGGGGAATGCTTATACAATATACAAAACACCAACTTTAAATCGCTTAGAAATATAACTGGTGTGAGCTTTGACACATGTTCATTGCAGGGCCGGACTGGGACTGAAAAACAGCCCTGTGACACTTCCACAAATACATATTTTAACCTCTTACCCCCCGCCTTAACAATAACAAGTGCATTTTCCCCAGGTCGGCTTTTTATTATTATTTTTTTGATCGGCATCATCAGCAAAAAGAGCGGGAAAGGCGGTCGTAGAAACAGAAGCAAAATCATGAATATAAGTGATAAATAATAATGGTCCCAAAACTGAACCTTGCGGCACACCATACTCCACGGAATAGGTAGCGTTCACGTGACATCACAACATTCTAAAGAGCCATAGTTTAACATTGAGGTGGAGCAACTGACGGTAACTATGGTAACTGTGGTAACTGACAAAATGCATATTTTTATGTCTTTGTTTTTTGGCTCATATCTCAGTCATTACTGGAGGAATCCACATGAAACAAAAACTGTCACAAAGTTCATGATCTCCTCTGTCGGCTCATATGAACTAATGTACAATTATTTTCTCAGAAAAAACATCCAAAAGTGGTGACAATATGTAAAAACATGAGCGTGATGTTGTCCAATAGAAAGGACTTTCAGACAAAGAAATAATATGTCAGGTTTGTGAATCCAATCACGATCAAACACTGATGAGGAAAAACATTTGTCAATTTTCGTTTTGGAGATTTCTTGCAAAAACTTCATTTCTCCCATAGAGCTGTATTGGCCCCGCCCTCCATCTGACATTATGACATCATCACATTCTAAACCGTGAACGCCGCCTATTCCTTTTAGATTCATGTTTTTTTATACTGGGCTTTACCCAAATCTAAAAGCTTCTCGACTGGAGTTCAACAATGTAACGGCTCATTTGAAAGCTAAGACCTACAAAAGTGACGGAAACTATTTGTCATATTTTTGTTGTTTTTTCCCCTTATTTTTTCTATCATTTTATGTTGTGTTTTCATCACATTTTTGTCACTTTTTTGTTGCTTTCCCAGCACATTTTTCTCATGTTTTCATCCTCTTTTTCTCGCTATTTTGATGCTTTTCTTTTTAGCTTTTAGATTCGGGTAAAGCTCGGTTGAGGCGGGACCGGTGGCCCTTCTGTGCTCTTCCAGAATGGACACATGGCCGGTCCGCCCCTGGTTCACTGTCATAAAACACCTGCAGCAAAACGCGCTCCATTGAAAGGATGACCCCCCCGCCCCCCCCACACCCCGCGTGCCCCGCTGCGTTACGTCCACATTTCGCCTTCTCCGCACCTCCAGTGGAACGCTTTTAAATCCCACTTAACGTGCGCTATACGTGCCCTAATGCGGCCAATTAAAGCTCACACTGGAGGAGCATAAGTGGCAGGAAAGTGTGAAAAGGGGGGGGTGGGGGGGGGAGGAAATGGAGTGAATGAAATAATTGCGAATGAAAGAGTAGAAAAGAGAGACAGGGCGCGTGAGAGAGAGAGAGGGGGGGAGGCAGGGGGGGGGGGGGGGGGTGTTCGCAGGGAGCGCAGCGTACACTCAGCCACAGCCAGCAGCGGTGTGTACAGTGCGGTGTGTCGCAGCGGGACCTACACGGACCTACACGGGGGCTGTCAGCGCCACGGGGGGTTGTGTTGAAGCGCCACATACGCACGGCTTTACTGTCCCCCCCCCCAAAAAAAAAAAAAAAAACAACACGGGAGGAACGCTTTCTGTCTGTCGGATATTGCCACTACCACCACCACCATTCATCTCCTGAGCAGATCCGTGGGAGCCCTGTGTGTTCCCAGGACCATGCCGGGCTGGAGGAGGAACCTGACTTTCTGCCTGCAGCGCATGCACGAGGAAGGTAAGGTGGAACATCATCATCCTCATCCTCACTGCTGCTGCTGTAGAGGGGGCTACGTAGTTGGTGTTTGTTGTGGTCTCTGTGCTCCGTCGCGCGCTGCCCTCGGAGTTTCTGGATGGCTGGAAGTGCCTCATTGGCGTGTGCGTCTTTGTGCGCACGTGATGGTGTGTGGCCGCCGCCGGGATGGGAGGCACGCGCTGTGTGTGGCGGCAGCGTGGACGTGGACGTTTTCCAATTTGGAGTTGCAGTGTGTGTGTGTGTGTGGAGGGGGGGGGAGGGGGGGGT
This sequence comes from Gobius niger, assembly GCF_951799975.1. Classification (NCBI taxonomy): domain Eukaryota; kingdom Metazoa; phylum Chordata; class Actinopteri; order Gobiiformes; family Gobiidae; genus Gobius; species Gobius niger. The sequence goes on along the minus strand of NC_136871.1, from coordinate 1,681,876 downwards.
TGATAGTGTTGATGCGACGCACGCCCCCCTCCTATTTTGGAACAAGCCATTTAGCCCAGGGGCGGACTGGGACTGAAAACCGGCCCTGGACTCTGGACCAGCCCGGCCCCAAACTACACTTCCACAAAGACATATTTAACCCTTAACCGAGTGCGTTTTCTCAAGTTCGGCTTTACCCAAATCTAAAAGAGCAACAGTTGTAACGCCTGATTTGAAAGCTAGGACTTACAAAAGTGATTGAAACTTTTTTGTCACGTCGTCGCCACATTTTTGTCGCCTTTTCGTCACTTTTTTGTCGCGGATTCGCCGCTTTTGTGTCATGTTTTTGTGGGTTTATGTTAGGGCTGAAACGACTAATCGATTATTGAAATAGTCGACAACTATTTTAGTGATCGAGTAATCGTTTTCTGGTTCACACAGACTCAAATAGAGCAAAAATGACATGAAAGTGTAGTATTTTGGATGAAAACCTACTTTGTTTGTCCTAGTAAGGGTCTGCAGTGTTTTGTATATTGTAAATTTCATAAATATCCGTCTGTGTCTCGTCCAATCAGAAGCAGAATTAGCGCCAAGAGCCTCCAACAAACATTTACTTTAAGTTTCCTCCATCAACACGTCCTCAAGCGACGCCACTCTAGCTTTATGTGATAATTTTTTTTTTTAATCCAATTTTCCTACACCATTCACAGCCAAGCGATTCATCGATTCATCGTAAAAAATATTCGATAGATTAATCGATGACAAAATAATCGTCAGTCGCAGCCCTAGTTTTTGTTGCTTTCCCGGCACATTTTTGTTTTCCGTTTTCATCCTCATTTTCGTCGCTATTTTGATTCTTTTCTTTTAAGCTTTTAGATTGAGGTAAAGCTCGGTTAAGGCGGGGGATGAGAGGAGAAAATGGAGAGGCCAGACCGGTGGCCCAAGAGCCGGTGGCCCCTCTGTGCTCTTCCAGAGTGGACATATGGCCCGTCCGCCCCTGGGACACAGTGACGATGCAGAGTGGGTTCATGCACAGTGTTTTGATGACAGTTTTGTGACAGTTTCCCTTGGACCTTCTTTGTGCTCCGTGTTCCCCCTGCCTTGAGGTTGTTGATGATTGTCATGAACTAAAACGGCTTGATGTGAGTGAAAATAAAGCTAAAACAGTCGTAGAATTCATACATTTAACCTCTTACCCTCTGCCCTCGGAGTGCATTTCCTCCAGTTCGGCTTTACACAAATCCTTAAGCGACTGGAGTTCAGAATAACGCCTCATTTCAGACCTGACTAATCTAAGCCTTGTCCTTGTTATGATCGTCATGTCTTCGTCCTTTTTAGTTGTGTTTTAATCAGATTTTTCATCACATTTACTTACAAATAAATAAATAAATATAAAATCCTTTTGAATGTCTGATGTTATGTTGGAAAGTTAACAAAAACACATGCTGTAAGTTAAAAAAAAAACAAGGGTTGGCAAAATTAGCATTAGCTTCAGCCTCTACCTTTACGGCCATTTTGTGTGTTATGTTATGAAGAAGTAACTTAACTGAATGTAAATCTTTTGTCATAATTTTGACCGAATAAACTGAAACTGAACTGATTTACGTTACACACACAAAAAAAATCAACAAAAACATGAGAAAAAACCCCAACTAAAACAAGTGAAACGGGAGAACAAACAAGTAAAGGGAGTTTTGAAGGTCTTGGCTTTCAAATGAGGCGCCTCACTGGCCTGTAGGCTGTGAAGCTCCAGTCGAGAAGCTTTTAGATTTTGGTAAAACTGGAGGAAATGTGCTCGGTTAAGGTGGTGGTTAAGGGATGTTAAAGCACTGAAATATTTGTTTTTGTCTCAGTTCTTGGATCTTGGCGTCACATTTGAGCCCCGCCCACTCTGAGTCTCTGTGATCTGATTGGCTTCAGAGTTAGACTTTAGGTCAGACACCGTGAGCGACAGAAACACGACGCTACAAGTGTGATCTTTATTTTGAACAGAAAGTCTCAGGCGACCTGGCACTTCAGTCACAGACCGACAGGTGAAGAAGGAAGTCATGGTGAATCTGCATTAGATCTTTCATATTTCTGCTGGATTTAAGAATAAAAGAGTTCAAGAGTGAAAATCCATTGTTTATAATATAAATGAAGAACAAAAATCTCTCAACTGTATCTGCTGTAAAGTCATGTTTGTCTCATGTTACAGAAGAAGCTCATGAGGTTCATTTCTTTGACACCAGTTAGTAACGGTTTTCTCCAAAGAAAAAGTAGATCTACCACAGTCCTGGATATTTTTTTAACCATTATTTGCATCAATGTTGTGAATTTCTTTAATAAGTGTAATTATTATTTCCATTTCCTTTTTATTTGATTTCCTACATACTTTAGTTTTAGACTTTACAGCACATGTATAAAGTTGTGTCTAAAGCAGAAGCTCCATGACTTCCTTCTTCACCTGTGGGTCTGTGACTGAAGAGCAATGAGGCCTCAGCCTTTTTACATAAAGTAAGTATATATAATATAATAATATATTAGTGTCATGTTACTGTCACTCATGGTGTCTGACCTAAAGTCTCACTCTGAAGAAAGTCAACTCACATTTACACTGAGAAGGTTGGAAGGCGCCCCCTTGTGTCCAAATGCCCGGAACATGACAGCGGGTCCTATACGGGCTCAGGTATTTCAAGAGGTTAATAGCCCTTCCTTTCACCACTGTCTACTCCCCCTGCTATGTCCCAGTGCACCCCCAGGGGGCCCCGTGCCTTTGGGGGTACCCTGGGACTTGTAGCGCTGCAGCCAGCTGTGTTTAAACATAAGACGTAAATGATAGTTGTACAGTACTTTTATTTGTTCTCTACAATGTAATATGAATTGTTTTTTCCCCCTAGTTTTTAAAGTGATAGTCTGTACGTTTGCAAAGTGAGGAGGAATAGAGTGAAATGTTAAAGTAAACAATCAAATCTCTCCCCTCTTTAACCAGAAAGCAAACGATCAAGCTCCTCCCCCTCCTTCAGGCTGGTTCACAGGAAGAGCTCGTCTCATTGGTCGACTCGGGAGGATACTAGACTCTGATCAGTTGCCGAGAGCCGGGAAGAAGAGACTTAACGGGGAAAATGATATATTATTACTTACTTTACATCGAAATGCAGTGTTTTTTGCACATATAATAACATTTGTAATGCATTTAGACTTCCAGACTATCACTTTAATCTGTTGTTTTCATGTGTGCTGCTGATGAACTGAATTTCCTTCGGGAGCAGTGAAGTTTATCATATCGTAAACGTTTATCTGTATGATTTTGGCAGGAGAAAAAAAAAGAACATAAACTTTATTTCAGTTTTTTATGCTAGAACTGAGTCTCTTGGTGGCAGGTTTTGTGTGAATTTTTAGCATTTGTTGTTGTTTTCATGAGTTTTGACGCAGTATTTGCTCAATAGTTTGACATTTCTGGCTTTGGAAGGGGCCCTTTGCCAGTCAGGGGTTTGGGGTTTGCCAAACAACACGAAAACAAGGACCACCAGGTCAAATCAGGACCATACTGTATCTCAAAAGGACCACAGCTAAACCAAATAGAGTCACTGAGACGACAGTTTGACCTACGGTTTCGAAGAATGCCCATCCTTTTCTTTAGGGCCAGGGCTGTCAATTTTTTTTACTTTTTTCTGTGTATATTAATGATCCCTGACTTATTCATTAATATCAATCACTGAGTCCATGATCTCTCTGTTGTCACCTGCAACCCAGCACTAGATGTGTCAGTGAGACTTCATTTACATCACAAATAAACAAGAAACCACAGTCCTACTTAAAAAGGAATAAACCAACCCCAAATTAATCTTATGTTATGTTTGGTCCTTAAAACTGTAGTGCTGCCCCCTGCTGTCCTGACTGAATTCTTGATCATTACTGGCCTCTATTGACTGTGAAAACAGTGGAGCACTGCTGCCTCATTAATATGCATAACATCATCAGAAGTATCGGCATCGGCGAGCAAAATATCGCGATATATCGGAAAATCGATGTATTGTCACATTCCTAGTGTTGACAATTGGTCACAAAACTGATTTAATTCAACAGGAGACGATCTACAGCAGGGGTGGCTAACTAGTCAGAGACCAAGAGCCGAAATGTTCAACCTTGATCCTGTGAAGAGCCACAAAGGCACCGACCATTAGCGAGATCCAGGGGCGGGAGTTTATTGTGATTAAATAGAAAGTGACCGTTTTATTTAATCACAATAAACTATAACTTTATGCCTTTTTCTTTTTTTTTTAAATAATTGTGTTAGATTGAATGGTTTTACTTCTCACCAAGATTGAAATACATGTATATTAACTGACATTTTGTGCTGTTCTGCTCTGACTGAGACAGAATTAGATTTTTCTCTTTTTTTTAATGCTGGGGTGTGTTTGTATGTGAGGCCCTGCCCACTGAGCCCCCTCCTCTGATCCGCCCCTGGCCTGTGGCTCAGTGCAGCTTCATCCTGACTGGACTGTGCAGAGAGAACGCACTCTCGGCTGCACAAAGTTCATAAACTTTAACCAGGAGCCTCTGGACGACTGAGAGTCTGTATTAAGTTGCATTTGTTACAGTTTCTGCCACATGTGGAAGAAAAGTCATGACTTTGTGTATTTCCGTGTTACGATGTCGAGCTTCGCATCATAAGCTTCATTAGAGCTCCGCTTTTTTCCATTTCCTAATTTAGATCGTTTTCTGTGAATATGAGGCCAAATTACATCAACTAAAAAGTAGCTGATCAGGAACCTGAAAAGCACAAAAGCTGATCCCAGAGACACGATCTGCCTGTTGTTCAACCTACATCCCACTTTGAGTGAAGCTGCTGCACGGACACGCCGCCTTGAAAAGGAGAGAGATACGACTCACATTCATGTAGAGATGGAAACAGGGTCTGTAGGACTATGGTTGGATTTCTGGTCAAGATTCTTAAAGGATGTTACAGTTTATGGGAAACATTAACCAATTATTTTGGAAAGAGCTGCATTGTATTAAACATCTCCAGTCATGCAAAGAGCCGCACTCTGATTGGCCAAGAGCTGCATGCGGCCCGAGAGCCGCGTGTTCGCCACCCCGGATCTAGAGCCTACTCTATATCATACATCAACAAGCAAACACACAAAAAAGAAAACTTCCAATGAGACTGTCCAGCTCGGGTCATTCCTGGATAAATGGGAATAGGTTTGATGTGACTTCAGCCAATGGTTTCGACGGCGTTTTGGTGTTTTCGTATCAAATTTGCAGGCGGAGTTCTTGGAAACTCACCGATCCCGCGTCCACATCAGTGCCGCTGCTCCTGCTCGACTCGCACCTGCCGTCCCGGTCCGTTCGTGCCTCTGTGTTTTCAGCGGGGGATTCAGGAAGGCAGCTGCGACTGCGACAGTGTGTGCGTCCGAGTGAGAGAGCTTTGTTGTGGGGATAGAAACGCAGTATTCGTCCGCTATATATGTGGCGAGTATAATGTAGGGCACGGGCGGATTATTCAAGCGTTGTAAGGAGACGTATGAGGCGGCAAATTGAAGCTAAGTTGCTGTAATGACGTCCACATGAAAGACTGCAGAATGTGCGGTGAAAGGTGGTGTAAGACAGCAACAATACGCAGCCATTTGACCGGAGGAGTGAGATGGATTTTTCCCCTTTTGTTGGGGTTTGATGTTTATTCTCGGTCAGGTGAACATGAAGACATTGAAGGTGAGCGGATATGAGTCAGTCTGGACATTATATAAAGCAGCACCAGTGTGAAAACGTGCTCTATGATCATGTCTGTGAAGGTGCTGTAGAAAGTAATCACTTCTATTAACTACTAATTCACTACTGGAGATCACTGAAGAGGTCCCATCTGGGATTTGAAGTAAGAATCTCTGTATCAGTGTCCACATCTCATCTCACTACGCTCATGATGTTACGTTCTGTGTCGAGGCTTCGAAGTGTGAGCTGAGACGGGGCCAGGACGTCCCTGAAAAAGAGATCCTTAATCTCAGTGGGACTATCCTGGTTAAATAAAGGTCAGTAAAATGAAATAAAAAGAGAAGTTCAAAGTGGTTTCATTTGTCGAAGCTGCTTCTATTGTTTATAGACACAGACGGCATCTCGTCTGTTTCTTCGCCGAGGGGGAAAATAGAACCTTTTGGGAAACACAATTTTTCACTCTTTTTAGACATTTTCTGGTACAATTTCACATACGAGTAAAGTCAGGTGTAAATCTGGTCCATATGGATATTTTCTCACAGCAGATTGTTTTGTAGAAGTGAAAAAACGACAGTTCTAACCAGCGCTAGCTAACCATTAGCATCAGCCCGAATTCTCCGTTATTTATGTATTTATGGGCTGTTGAACCACTTTGCTCCTCTCCATGTCTTTGTATCTTTATTTAGTAGAAACTATATTCATAATTCAGCGTTTGTTAAAGTAGTTTTTGAATAATTAGAGAAAGTTTAGATTTTTCAGAATTGTTTTCCCCCTTAACTGTTTTTAAACATGACCATATATGGGCGATTCCAGAGATGCCGTCTGTATCTATGGTTAAAGCCAAAGTGATCGCTTCATGACCAGGATGTGTTGGGTTTGGAGAGTTCATAAACTGATACATCTCTTTTCAGAATCACCAAAGATAAATAAAGAAAACTTATTTGGGACAAAAAGAAAAAAGTAATGGCAATTCAGTATTTCTGTGTTCTATGTCTATAATAGCTCGTACCATCAACAGCACTGTCTCCCTTCCTGTTTAGCACTCGAGCGTTAGGTCACATTCACAACCCCGTCCTGATCCGAATCCCAGCCCGTTTGCTCGGATAGTACGGTTCGTTTGAGGTGTTGTGAACTCCGCTCCGGGCCAAACAAGCGAACCCTGGTCCGGCTGAAAACGAACTCTGAAGCGGATCATTTGGTTTGTGAAGGCGACTGAGCCAGAGAGCGGAACCAAACCAGGAAGAGAAAGCTGCAGGACGTTGTTACAACCAAAACAAACGAGCAAAGACTGAACAGAGTGGAGGCAATCATGACATTCATTACGGGATATGGTGGGTTCTATTTAAAATGAAGACCCTCTATTGCTGGGTTGCAGGTTCTAGAATATGATGATGTCATTGGACCCAACGGGGGGCAGGAGCCAGTTTTTCCTTTTAAAGAGGGGGTGTTCTGCTTTTGTCAGTCCCACAGCACCAGTCTATATCACACTACAATGATGACAAACCTTCTGTTGGTCTGTAAATGCAGTAAATTAGAATAACTGCCTTGTATAAAATGTCTCTCTCAAAATGGCTGTAGTGAATGTCTTGAAATAGGCCTCTGTCTCTTTAAGAACCTCTGAGCCTTTCAGACACGGTTTAGTCCCGTTTTTTCCTCGTCTGCTGCTCCTGATGAGCCCTTTGCTGCGTCGCGGATCAGCTCATTTATCTCCCATTTCGTCTGTAAAAAGATCCGTGCGATCCGAGCGTAGTTACCGTCATCGCCACTTGCCAGGTTGAAAAATTGCAAAAGAAAAAGCAACACGGCCACAGTCTGAAACCGTTCCATTTTCTAAACAGAAGACGGAACAGGAAGTGGAGTTTAATCGACCAATCAGAGAAGCGTGTTTCTTGTTCACTGTTTTTCCTGTAGACGGTTTTACGGTTATTTAGTCTTAATTTTAGTCAAAGTGATATTTTTGTGATTAAAATTGGACTAAAACTAAATTGAAAGTTTCTCATGAGACGAAAACTGTGACTAAAATGTCCAGATATTTTAGTCGACTAAAATAAGACTAAATAAAAATGAAAGGGAGAGACTAAAATCATCCACTACTGCTACTGCTACTGCTACTGCTACTGCTACTGCTACTACTACTACTCCTACTACTTCTACTACTACTACTACTACTACTCCTACTACTACTACTACTACTACTACTACTACTACTACTACTACTACTAAACTACTACTGACCGTCTGAAAGAGCCTCGTATCATGTAAATTCTCTGCTATAGGAGCCGCTCTGAGCTTGATCATGTGGAGCAGAGGAACAAGATTAACCCCCACCTGAACCGAGCACTTTTTCTCCAGCTTTACCCCAATCTAAAAGCTTCTGTAAAAAAGGTGTGAAAATAGCAACAAAACTGAGACGAAAACAAGGATGAAAATGTGAAAAAAGCGAGAAAAAACGGACGAAAAAGTGACAAAAATGAGTCGACTGCCCAACAAAAAAAGTGATGAAAAAAAATCTGTTGTGAGGAAAAAAAGATCCATTTAGTTTTGTAGGTCTTTCAAATGAGGCGTCACACTGGCCTACAGGATTTGGGTAAAGCTGAACTGGAGAAAATGCTCTCGGTTCAGGCGGGAGTTAAGAGGTTAAACATGATTATAATGAATATTATCAATGCAAAGTCGACTAAATTAGTCTTAAATTTAGTCGACTAAATTAAATTAAATTTTAGTGAAAAGACTAAAACTAAATTAAAATATCTTGTCAAACTTAACACTGGTGTGGAAGCAAACCGTGCCAGTTGGAAAGCTGAAACAATGTCCCAGGTGTGAATGCGACCTCAGTCTTTCAAATCGGTCAAAAAACCAACACGTCGCCATTGTGGAGGGTGCTGATGTTAGCCTCAACAAACACAACTGATATAGCATCGAAATCCTGACCTTTACATCGAAATACGTATAGAATCATTGTGCATCCAGCTTCATTTCATTTGAACAAAGCAGAACAGACTCAAATTAAAGACCTGTTTTATTCTCTATTTTATAAGATGTGCTCCGGTTTCACATCACCAAAACCAAATTGCATGTATTACATTGTTTGTCCACATGATGGGGCAGTAGAGCAAATGAATCAAGAGTTGGGACGTGAGTTTGCACAGAACTCTGGGACCCTCGGAGGATCCAGTAGAATTTAAAGTTACACCAGTACAAAGAAAAATGGATTATCTTCTTCTTGGAGTGAATGAGCTGCGTGAGCTCTACACGAGTCCAAGGCTGCCAGATGTGTTGGCAGCTGTCGCGCCTCACCTTGGACCTGATGAAGAGCCACAAAGAGCCGTTCGTCTTCAAGTCCAACTGCGCAGGTAGAATCAAACTTCAATCATCTCCTGTTACTGCAGCTGTTTGTTCAGTTGTGCTTCTGTGAAACGCCCCAAACTCTATCACTTCACCACAGACAGAATCTTACTTGTCGCTGTTCGAAAAAAAAAACCTCGGACAGAGCGTTTCATTTTATTTCTTCCCCTTCCTGCCGCAGTCTCCTCTCACTCTGCAGATGGGCTGAACTTTGGAAATGGCAGTCGTTTTATTCCACCAAAAGTTTCCAGAGGATTAAAGTGACTTCGCAATCTTGTAATCTTTTTGTGAAACTGTTGAGAAAAGGGTGAATAACGGGGAGCGATGTTGACAATGGCATATATGTGCTGCTGTGGTGTAGATCCTCAAGGGCGCCGTGATTCCCAAACAAATCTCACAACAAACATGCTAGAAATACCAAATACCAGAGGTGGGAGACTCGAGTCACATGACTTGACTCGAGTCAGACTCTAGTTGCAATTTTCGGGACTTGAGACTTACTTGACCAAAGCTGCAAAAAGACTTGACTTGACTTGAGGCCAATGACTCTCAATGACTCGCTGTGACTTTATAGTTATTATTTATTTGAGTGAAACTGTCGAAAGATCAGGATTAATTTTATAAAAGCGGCGCATCTTTGTTTACATTATGGTGATTATCCACATGTGTGTTCGGTTTTAGAGCGTCTGATCAATACAGCGCTAAAGGCAGGAGGAAATACCACGTGTTTCTTTGGATGCATTAAAAGTTTTGTAAAGACAGTGAAGAGGAGGAGATTTACGGACAGGAAAACGTTTGAAACAATGGGCTGGACCTACAGCGCAGACGGAGCCTCCAGAACCACCATGTCAGAGCTGATTCATCAACAGGAATCTCGGGGCTTTTCCATGTTTTAAAACATTAACACAAAGTTTACAGCATTTAGAGGTTATTTTACGCATCTGCCACAGCCCAGTGACTGCGGGACTGAAGGCCTCAGAGCAGGGGCGAATCCGAGTATACAGGGGCTGGGGCAGTACAGGGGAACCACTGACAGAAAAACTGCCAGAGACTAACAAAAATAAAAATATTATTTTATATTTATGTTTGAGACTGCAGGGAAAAGCAGCTCATGTTTAAAATACTATATTTCATTTTCTTTAAGTCGCCCCCCTGGGCCCCCTTCCTTAAAATGCTGTCCCAGCAATTTTGTACATAGACTATTTATAATACATATATTTTGAATGTTGTGGCGTTTAAATATTAATTAGACTTTAAATCCAAATCCATGAGATTTTAAGAAGTTTGATTTTAGCCTAAGTTCAAAACTACGGTATCTTGAGAAAGCACTCGTTATTTTCAAGATTAAACACATGAAAAGTCGACACGCTGGCGTTTGTGACTTGATGTGACTTGCCGGCTAAAGCAAGACTTGACTTGACTTGACTTGACCCCATGACCGATTGACTTGGACTTGACTCGAGACTTGCATTTAGTGACTTATTCCCACCTCTACCAAATACCAATATCTATAACATGAACAGCTCCAAAAGTAGAGGAAGTGGGACATGGAGGAACAGGCAGGAGTCAAGATCCGCACTTTGCTATTTTGGCCCGAACTCACAGCGAAATAGGTCACAACATATTCTAATCCGGAAAGGTAGGACACAATACTGTACATTTGCAACAAATCTGTGCATTTATCATTGCTTAAAAATGTGAAAACTGAGTCTAATTTTGATATTTAAAGCAGAACTAAGTAACGTGTTTACCTTAATAAATCCTTCCCGTCGTCCCTGTGGGGGTAATACAAGTGTTTATCTTTCATCTCCCCCTGGTGACCACCAATACACACTAATGGAATCACGAAGGAGAAGCTAACAGGCTAATGGGCAAAGCTAGCAGTGGGCTAGCACCACTTAAACAGTATTTACAGCCAAGTTTGAGTGAAAAAAAAAAATCTCCATTGTATAACTGGATGTACAATATCCCTCTCTCCCTTTGTCTTTTCTGTCTGAGTAGTATTTACTCTCACGGACAATTAATGAGTAAAAAACTGCATCATGCTACGACACCTGCAATGGCGCTCATGGCCTCTAGGGGCAAGAGTTACTTAGTACTGCTTTAGCAAAATGGGCAAAATAATTGTGTAAAACGGACAAAATAAATACTGAAATATAATATAATACTTTGGACCATACTTTTGTGTTCCTCATGAATTTATAGCCTGAAAGATCAAGAAATGTTGATTTAATGTTCACTTGAAACAATGGAAATGCTTTTCAGCGACATTTAAAGCCTTCATTTTGCCTTTATTGAAAACGTGGGACATTATCTAGATACAGGTGGAAGGAATGGGGTGATGAAAGTAGTAGTCAGTGTTAATTTTGACAACATATTTTAGTCTTTTGACGAAAATGTAATTCGATTTTAGTCTAGTTTTAGTCAAAACAATATCTTCCCGATAATGACCAGCGTTCTATACAATATCCCGCTTATTATTCGGCCATTTGCAACTGAACACACACAACATACACTTTTATGAAGGTCGAAAGGTTTATTTTATGACTTCCGCGACAAATAGTTCCCAAAAGTTTGTGCGTTGCTCTGCAACGTTTGGCTAGGCTAGAAGCAGCAAGGCTAGCAGCTAGCCTAGATCCTTAGTTGAAGGCGCAGGTGGAGGAACGGTGGTGAATCTCTGGGTAAGTTGAAAGTCAGACTCACGTTAACTTCACGAGCGATTCCCCGACTTCTCTCTCAGTGACGGGACAGATAGTGTCGCTACTACGTACGCGTGGAGTGATATGAAAGCACCAACTCCGTTGCCATTGGCAGCGTCATTATTTTTTTCAGAGGTCCTTTATCAGAAAATAATGACCGGTAGAACGTTGGGAAATCCCATTCAAATCAACGGAGCTTCTACTGACGCTGTGAAGAGCCGTATAATAATCATATTTAATGTTGTTCCTCTGCTTCATGTTTCTGCTCCACATGAACAAAGCTCAGAGCTGATCCTTTAAACATGATCTGAGGCTCTTTCAGACGCTCAATACAAGTTTGGATGATTTTAGTCTCTCCCTTTCATTTTCATTTAGTCTTATTTTAGTCGACTCAAATATCTGGACATTTTAGTCACAGTTTTAGTCTCATGAGAAACCTTTAATTTAGTTTTAGTCCAATTTTAGTCACAAAAACATCACTTTAGTCGACACATTAACACTGGTGCAACTGAAGATGTATTCTGAGATGTTACAGCGGCTGTAGGTATTTCTGTGTGTACTTTTCTCTGTGTAAACCTGAGTGCAGAGGTGACTTGTGGGAGGGCAAGGACTTAAATGAAAGGCTTCAGCTGCAGTGTCTCCGTGTGGAAAGGTCACGTGGCTCGGTCTCTGGTGACTCATTCACAGCTCTATAGAGAAATGAAATATAAATACACAGTTCTGCGCTTGCTCATGGATAAGGTTTTCCTACAGGTCTCGCGCTGTGTTTAAAAATGCCGGTTGTGTCAAAGTTATCGACAAACTGCAGTGAAAACCATCTTCAGCTGAGTGTCCTCATCACGCTCTGGTTCCAGGTGAAGAACAGGTGATGAAGAGCAGCCAGCAGACGGGGTTAAAGGGTTTATCGATGGTGTTTTGATGGAGTTTTGCATAGATGGGGGTTATTGCTGAGTGTGGGGGTGTGGGGGGGGCCATGAGGGGATCAGTGCGTCGGGATGGGGTTGTTATCATTGCATCAACAGCAGTTAGTTACTCCACCTCCTCACGTCAAGAAGGCCCCGGGTTTGATTCCTCGGCCGTGTGTGTTGGGTTGGGTACTGTTAAAAATACTTGAACGGTGCTTTGTGATTTTATCTGTGAGAGGTGCTATTTCAATAAAGCTTCTCCTTCTCCTCCTCCTTCTTCTTCTCTTCGTGCTTCTTCTTCTCTTCCTGCTTCTTCTTCTTCTCCTTCTTCTCTTCCTCCTCCTCCTCCTTCTTCTCTTCCTGCTTCCTCCTCCTTCTTCTCTTCCTGCTTCCTCCTCCTCCTCCTTCTTCTCTTCCTGCTTCCTCCTCCTCCTCCTTCTTCTTCTCTTCCTGCTTCCTGCTTCCTCCTCCTCCTCCTTCTTCTTCTCTTCCTGCTTCCTCCTCCTCCTCCTTCTTCTTCTCTTCCTGCTTCCTCCTCCTTCTTCTTCTCTTCCTGCTTCCTCCTCCTTCTTCTCCTCTTCCTGCTTCCTCCTCCTTCTTCTCCTCTTCCTGCTTCCTCCTCCTTCTTCTTCTCTTCCTGCTTCCTCTCTTTGTTGTTGTGTATTCATCATAGTGGTGGTTTTATTTGTTGCTTTTTACCAATTCATTGTTATATTTTGACCAGGGCACACTATAGAACATCTGACTAAAACTACTAACATGTTTATTCAGGTTGGAAAAAACGACATGAGGCCGATGGCTGTTTCCGTGGCATGACTTGAATTTGAAATAATGCGGCGAGACAGGGAGACGATCAAAATGTCACCTATTGTTTCCACTCCAGTAGAGATAATGAATCGCTGTGTGGATGAAATGTTGGCTCGGTGCAGCTTCTGGGTCTGTTCTCGGGCTATAGGTTGCATTGCTTGAAATGTTTCTGTAAAGGTTGAAGCGTTTAGTGACAATCACCTTCCTGGTCGTGAGACTGTTGAAGCTGCCGTATGTCCCCTCTCTGCTGATTACTATCAAAGCACTACGTTCTGTGAGTTTTTAGCCGGTCTCGAGGCTCGTCTCAGAGCGAGCCATTCTCTCTCGTGTGCGGTTATAAGAAAATATAATGCACGCCATTTAGCCTTGGAATTCTCACTGACCGTGGTCTGAGTAAGTGATAATGTATAGCACCTTCAGGGTTCGTCCTGTCGGTGCTTATTTTCCCGATAATGACCAGCGTTCTATACATGATTCCGCTTATTATTCGGCCATTTGCCAACTGAACACACACAACATAAACTTCGTACACTTTTATGAAGGTTGGAAGGTTTATTTAATGACTTCCGCGACAAATAATTCCCAAAAGTTTTGCTAGGGTAGAAGCAGCAAGGCTAGCAGCTAGCCTAGCTACTTATGGCTCGGTTCCACCTACCCTACTCTACTCTACCCTGCTCTACTTTGCCTGCATTTGAAATGTTTCCACCAGCCCACTTTACAGTTAACTGGTACTTTTTTTAGTACCTGCTTGGCCCTGGTACTAACCAGGCCAAGCAGGTACTGTTTCCAATGGACACAGTCAAAAGCAAAGCCATATCCATGGATACACCCTGGTAAACATGGATACAGTATCAGATTCTACAGAATAGTGGAAACACAACCAGGCCAAGTAGAGTAGAGAAGGGTAGGGCTGGTGGAAACGAGCCATTAGTTGAAGGTGCAGTTGGAGGAATGTTGGTGAATCTCTGGGTAAGTTGAAAGTCAGACTCACGCTAACTTCACGAGCGATTCCCCGACTTCTCTCTCAGTGACGGGACAGATAGTGTCGCTGCTACGTACGTGCGGAGTGATATGAAAGCACCAACTCCGTCGCCATCGGCAGCGGAGTTATTTTTCTCAGAGGTCCTTTATCAGAAAATAATGACCGGGAGAACGTTGGGAAATCCCATTCAAATCAACGGAGCTTCTGCTTACATTGTGAAGAGCCGGATAATAATAAGTGATAATGTATAGAACCGACAGAGCGAACCGGACGCGGCGGGGTCTTGTTTGAAAGTCGGGCTAACGTTAACTTTACGAGCGATTCCCCCAACTTCTCTCGCTGGGACGGGGACAGAGATAGTTTATTGTTTATTGTTTATTGAAAGGATCCCCATTAGCGCAGTCATGCTGTCGCTAATCTTCCTGGGGTCCCACTAAATCCATTCACAAAAAGTATAAACAGTATTTAAATCCATACAAAATGTTTATCAATACATTTGTGTATCCTACTAAAATCCTGTAAAAGCTGTACATAAAAGTAGCACATATTTGCATTCAGAAAGGAATATCACATGACACGTTCATTCGCCAAATTCAATCCATATTTGTTTGTAAGAGTTTTCTCAGTAAAAATGTAAATCTCTTCTTGTCCTGCACTATCGTTAGACTATCTGAAAGTCCATTCCCGCCTGCAGAGCTCTGTATGTGAAGGTCCTCGTAATGCTATTCGATCTTACTGTTGGCAAGAGAAATGTTCTGGCCGTTGCATGTCTGGTTTTATATTTGTGTTTCTCGTGGCTGAACAGGAGATTTTCATAAGTGATCTTTGGACATCTAGTCGACTTAATACTTTTTACTGAGGATAACAGAGAGTACAAGAGTCTGTTTTTCACTGACAACCATTTTAGTTTCCTCAGCATTTCTTTTGTGCTTGTCCTGTAGTCACAGCACCATTCGAGCTGCTCGGTTCTGTACTACTTGTAAGGTTTTTATTCCTTCAGATGTTGCATTTGACCAGACTGTTGGACAATAGCCCAAGTAGGACAGTAGCAGCGCTTGTGTGATTAGGTTAGTAGATTGCTGTGTAAGACAGTGCTTGTATCTATAGCAGGGGTGCCCAAAGTGGGGCCCGCGGGCCAAATCTGGCCCGCCGAAGCAATTCTGTTGGCCCGTCAGAGAGTGACCTACTTTTGCGCTGCGTGTGGTTAATACAAACTCTCTTCCATTCATTCTCAATGGTAAATATGGATGCAGTACACTTTTTGACCACCAGCGTCAAATTGGGGGCGCTGTTTCTCTCCTTTCGCAAAGTTAAGGAAACACTGTTGTGGTGTCTTGGTATTTATCAATCCCACAACGTTGTAGCATCAACTTTCACAGTTTTCCAACTTTTATTGCAAAGGTTGTTGACGTCAACATCAGTATATGTTAAAAACTGGCTTATAAAAGAATTGATGCTGAACTGACACTTCCAAAATAATCTAAGGTGGCATTTTCTTTGAGTGAACGAATGAGGTTAAGTTACTGTAGGTTTCTGTAGATAGAGGGTTTTTTTTGCACTAAATTGCTACAAATGTTGATTTTCTTTTACTAAAATTAGGCTTTTGCCAGAGTTACCATTTGTTTTAATATAGCATGTTATTTGCATAGATAGAATCAAATGCAAATGTGGGCTATCGAAAAAATAAAAAGCAAATAAAATAAAGATATAATAGTTATAGTTATAATTTGCAGTTATATGTGTTTTCGTGCTTGACATCGCCGTGTTTGGCCCGCGACTCACAGGCACTTTTAAACTTTGGCCCTCGGAGACAAAAAGTTTGGGCACCCCTGATCTATAGTGTCCTCTACTACTACATGGAGTGATATGAAAGACCTGTATTACAAGCACGAACTCCGTTGCCATTGGCAGCGGTCAGTATTTTTTTCAGAGGTCCTTTATCAGAAAATCATGAGCGGTAGAACGTTGGAAAATCCCACTTAAGTCAATGGAGCGTCCACTTGCACTGTGAAGAGCCGTGTCATAATTACTGTTATTGTTTGACATGTGTCTGTCAGTTTAACTCATGTTTTTTGATAAGACACTGCGTCTTATATTGTCCTCAACACCTTGTAGTTGTAGAGTAACAGATTAGTTGAATCGTTTCTCTCCAAATGGCCAGAGTTTAATGCATTAACAAGTAGTTTAGCCTCCGCTTTGGGCAACAATGGTTCAATCAAAACATTCAGCTGAAGGACACACCGAGTGCGAGTGAATTCCGAGAACAGTTTGTTGTTTGCACGATGTCCATTCATCATGTTCGCCGGGGAGCCATTTTAACATAAGTATTTGATATGTTTTTTCCAGGAGTGAGGGAGGCGGCGTGATAAAACAGAGGGGAGTTTGAAGGAGAGATACCAGTCTGGTCTGCAGCCCTTATCGCGGCCGAGGAGGAGATCCATTAATCAGGGAAAGAGCGGATCAAATAAAGTGAAAGAGAGAGAGAAGCCAAAACCCCAAAGCTCCTTTTAATAAAGCTTAGACGCGTTATCGCTGACGGACGAGCGAGGAGAGGAGACGGGAGGTTAGAGGAGAGGAAATGTCCAAGTGTGAAAATTGAGCGGAGGCAGAGGAGGGGGAGCGGGAGAGGGGAAAGCTATTCCACTATTCCATCCTATTTAGTTTAGTTGAATGGGTGGTATTCTGCAGTGGACTTTTTAGAGATTTTGCCGTGTTGCAATGTTGTTCTCTCATCAAAAACATAACTGGAATTGTGTTTCGAGGCACTGACTGGCACATCGTCGGGAAATGTAAGGATCTTCTCCAGTGGCTTTTCCTTCCAGGGCAAAGACGGCTCCCAAAAACGTCCTCCTGAGGTCATACGTATTCAGGAAATCAATCAATCAACGTTTATTGTCATTGTCATTCAAAAAAGAACAGCAAAGAGAGTGCGTTGGAGCATATATGCAGTACATGGTGGTTGTAAAGTGCATAAACACTAGTGCAGATCCCCTTATTAAGGCGAGACACTGCAGGTGAATAGGGAAAAAATGTATATTTACAGATATCAATTTGAAACTGTTGCTGTCGATCACTGGCATAAATGTGAGAAAAAAATACATGGCAAGTTTTCTGTCATTTTATCTTTTCATATAAGAACAAGGTGTTTTATGCCTAAAATGCCCCAAATTTCCAATCTTTTTGGCGACGAAATCTGAATAATGGACAGAGCTACATTCAAATTTATGGTTTCATTTTATTGATGAATGAGTTGCCAAGACTTTCTCAGAGCGGATTTTGGATTTCTTGTTTAGTTTTAAAATAAGCTGTTTTTTAGTGGAAAAATTTGTAAAAATGTAATTTTCGCCTCATTTTTTGACATTCAAAACTCAATAAATGGGGCTTAAGGGATTAAATAATAAAAAATCCCTCTGAAAAAATCTTCCAAATATTGTTCAGTCCAAGGCTGGAAAATGTGACGTCTTTAGGTCCGACTGACGTGGACATAGTGTCGCCACAATGACAGAAAAATGTGTTTGGAGAAAAAGGCCCTTGAAATTGCATTGTCCCATATAAGTCTATGGGGGAACATTGAATCAGTGCAATATTTAAACATGTTATTGTGAAGATTAGGTATATTTTCTGTTTCCGGGAGAAAGCTTGTATGTTCAGAGACCAATTTGGCCCAAAACCTGAAAACTGAAAAAAATTAGTTTTACCTGTAGTGTCTCCCCTTAACTAAAATACCCCCGTGTAAACATGGCACATTGAAAGTACATAGGTGGCAGTGGCATTCACTCTTGGTAGCACCAGCGAGGCTTTGCAAAACAACTTAAAGGCAGGTCAGAGTTAGATATAGATACAGTTATTGCAGGTCACAGTGTTGCAAAGTGGGGTATGGTTTACTGGGAGTGAGGCGGCTCAGTGATGCCCCTCATTGAGCCGCCTCACTGCATGAAGGTTGTTTGCCAGTCTGGCTTTACTTGTGCCAATGGACCTGTACCTTCTCCCCGAGGGCAGCAGGTGGAGCAGGTGATGGGCCTGGTGATGCCAGTCCCGCAGGATGTTGTGCACTCTCCTCAGACAGCGGATGTCATAGATGGCACTGATCTCTGGGACCTGCTGTTTTCACCAGCCTTTGGAGTGTCTGCTCATGGGCCTCGGTGCGGCTGGAGTACCTCACGAAAAAAACTATGTCAAAACACTGCTGATGGCACAGTTGTAAAGGTTTACCATCAGCTGTTTGGGATCCTGGTGCTCCTCAGTTGTCTCAGGTAGCCCTCGTGTTGCCTTCGCAGGTCATTTTGACCCGCTGTCATGTTCCGGGCATTTGGATGCAAGGTGACACAAGGGGGCGCCCTTCCAACCTTCTCAGTGTAAATGTGAGTTGACTTTCTTCTGCATGTAAGAGTCATATCATATTCTGAAACTCAAATCTGTAGTAAAAACATAATATATGGAAAATTATTATTACAGTTACAAAAAGAAAAATACTCGAAAATCCTGTATCTAATCAAAAACTGTGTTTTTTTTATTTACTCTCATTCTAAAAAACAAAAAAAAACAAACAAACCTATGACTCTTACATGCAGCAGAAGTCTGAAGTTCTGTCTAAAGCAGAAGCTCCATGACTTCCTTCTTCACTTCTCAGTCTGTGACTGAAGAACAATGAGGCCTCAGCCTTTTTACTGCAAACAAAGAGCTCACTGTATTTAGCCTCATGTTACTGTCACTCATGTCTGACCTAAAGTCTCACTCTGAAGAAAGTCAACTCACATTTACACTGAGAAGGTTGGAAGGGCGCCCCCTTGTGTCACCTTGCATCCAAATGCCCGGAGCATACCAGCGGGTCAAAATGACCTGCGAAGGCGACACAGGCGTTGCTGGGCCTTTCCTACCACTGAGGCGGTGTTGGTTCCCCAGGACAGGGTCTCGGTCACAGATACTCCCTCACCTCTCGATCTCTTGCTAAACTTAATCCTGAAATGGTGAAATGAAAACACTTGTCATGTTTTTAATCAATATGTCATTTTCTAACAAAGTACAAGAGGTTCAGACTGTTGTGAAGAAGGAGCTGAGTCTAAAGGCAACACTCTCCATTTACCGGTCAATCTACATTCCTACTCTCACCTATGATCCTCCGTGGTCGCCTCCCTGGAGATATGTTCCGGGCACGTCCCACTGGGAGGAGAGCCCCGGGGAATGCCTTAGACACACTGGAGGGACTGCAGCTCGCTGGGGCCGGGGAACGCCTCGGGAACCCCCAAGAGGTGCTGGAGAAAGTGTGCGTGGATATCTGGGAGAAATCTGGGCATCTCTGTTCAGAAGGTTTGGACATTGTTTACACTCACTTGGTCAGAAGAAAGCCGACCCGCGTGTCACTGTTATGTGGTAAAGCTGAATTCACGCAGATTTCAGTAATCTCTTTTACCCAGGTTGTCTTCTCTTCAGCAGCTATGACGAAAGATCACTCGCTGTGAGGAAAATCTTAGGCCGTAGCTGAAAACCACAGGTCTTAGGTCGTACAGTGAGACATGGACAAAGATTTAGAATAGAACCATCGTGCAACCAAAGACGAGCTGCGGCCGACATCAAGACTCGTCACCAAAACAACATCAGGTCAGGCATGGACGGGTTTTTCTCTGCGCTTTTCCTCATGCTTCTCTTTGGAAATAAACAGCGCTAGCATGCGGCACTTGCCTCAGCTAGACACACGCCTCTGGTGCCTAAAAGTTTAGGATAAACTCTGGTCGTAGCTAATTCACACAAATGTGAATGACAGAGTGATATAAAGACAGGAAAACACCGCCGCGCCTCCTTTTTTCACTTCTCTGTTAAACCAGCGGCACAAACGACTCATTTCACGGCCACAGCCCCACACACGAAACAGCACAACTTTATATCAGCAAAAGTTCACCACAACCACCTTTTCCAGCTACATTTCAACCACGAGCAGAGTTTAGCGGCTCTTACTGAGTTTGGAGACGAACTGTTTAGCTTCACCTCGCTGCTAACGGCTAGCCTCCCCGCTAACGGCGGCTAGCCTCCCCACTAACGGCGGCTAGCCTCCCCGCTTTCTCCTCCGTCTCCTCCGCTGTCTCCTCCATCCTGAGGTCGACGCCCGTCTCCTTTTCTTATTAAATCCACTGAAACACGTCCCGCTTCTTCCTGTCGCTGACTTTTATCTCCATGTGACAGAACTATAGCCCAGTTGAAGCTTGGTAGTAGCAGTATAAGCTAGTGCTGCGGTGTTGTGACATTGTTGACACCGTTGACCAATCGGGACACAGACGTTATCCCGCGCTCACAAACACAGGCCTGTCTTTGTGGATTTGGGCTCAGTTTTGAAGCCGTAGAGACGACAGACGCGCTGTGTTATAAAACATCAGCTGTTTGTCAGAATCCTGTGTTCGGCATCCGCACAGTAAAGTGAAGATTACTGCGCGGATTTCGAACTACTCCTGGTATTATTACGCCTTACAATATAGTCCCCCCTTTTATCCGCTTAGAAAATCCACATTGTTTAATTGTGTGTAATTATACTTTGTAGTGGAACACTTCACGTAACCATATTTAAATAGGGAAAACGTGGAAGAGCTTGGTAGCTTCTATCTTGACCTGTTTTGGAGCTATAGAGGAGAGAGGGAGAGGCTAAATGCTAACGCCGTCTGCGCTGTGTTTACGTGACTGAAGATCAGACAGGTCCTAAAGAACTCGTCAAAGCTCAGGTAAGAACATATCTCAGTGTGGAAAAACGCTGGCCTGTTCCTTTAACAGGCATCCCAAAAGTTCACAAACGGATCCATTTTAAACATTTTTTCTCTGCGTTATGTTGTTAGCTTTCCATGAACTTTTCCATGAACTTAATTTAAAATATAAAACATCAAACGCCGATGCTGAGGAGCCCACAAACAGGTTTACTCGACACATTTTTGCCCACGCTGACCTAGCATTTCACTTTTGCATTTCGCTTCTAAATGCAATCACATCTTTTAAAGTTTTCACCTTTCTACCACATTCAGATCACTTTTCCGTAAACCTTTTTACTTCTTTCTTGCTTTCATGCGAAGTTTACTTTTGAGTTCCTCGGCTTAATCCCATTATATTTCCTTCCTGAGCCTCCTCTCCCTTTCCCCCCGCGGCCAGTCCCCCCCATGTGTTTGCCTGTGTATGCAAATGCTGCTCCCTGGAGAAGTTAAATCCCTTTGCAAAATGTGCACAGCTCTCTCTTTATTTACTGTCCAAACTCATTTTCACAATTACACTCTTCCCGGACCGCCAAGGCCGAAACGCTGACGGGCTATAATCAGACCAGGTAGAAGAAGTAAATTGGGTTTTAGTGGAATATGGAAATTGGTTGAAGGTAGGATCTTTAGGTGTATTAGTCATGTGCAGGCTTACTAAATCAAATGTTATGTTTATGTTAATGTTGACTAGGGTGCATCATACGCCCCATATTTTTTTAAACTTCAATGGATCATTTTGTCCCTAGTCTAGCTTTTTTATATATATAAAAAGGAAAATATATGGCAAAGTTTGGTGAAGTTTGAAGCACATTTAGGTGTTTTTTCCAGTTTTTCCAGTTAGGGTCTAGTCCGAGGAAAGGTGCTTAAGAGTGGGTCCCTGTGTCCGAGGGGTGCGCAGGGTGTCCCTGGAGGTCCGGAGGAGCCAGGGGGCTGAGTGTGTGCAGGTAGGCGGGTTTGGGGGTGCCCTGACCGGGGTAGAGTTAGTGGATGAGAGGGGGGGGGGATTGTTAGGTCCGGGCTGATGGGAGTGAGTTGGAGGTCTCAGACCCGTCCTGAGGCTGTTTGCACTTTGCACCACGCCCGAGGTCTCTGCCCCAGCCTGGAGCTGTCAGGAGCGGGTTGGAGGTCTCAGACCCCTCCTGAGGCTGTTAGGACTGGAGGTCTGAGCCCTGGAGCTGTTAGGACTGGAGGTCTGAGCCCTGGAGCTGTTAGGACTGGAGGTCTTAGCCCTGGAGCTGTTAGGACTGGAGGTCTGAGCCCTGGAGCTGTTAGGACTGGAGGTCTGAGCCCTGGAGCTGTTAGGTCTGGAGGTCTGAGCCCTGGAGCTGTTAGGACTGGAGGTCTGAGCCCTGGAGCTGTTAGGACTGGAGGTCTTAGCCCTGGAGGTAAAAGCTTATAGCACCTGGTATTCTCAGGCGTCTCCAATCCAAGCACTAACCAGGCCTGACCTGCTCAGCCTCCAAGAGCAAAACATGGTCTGGATTGTTGGCACTGAATGTGTTACAGTCACAATGTGCTGAATCTAACAGCCCTGTAACAGTTTGTGAAGGTTTAATACTAAATATTTTGTAAAAATTCACAAACTTCACAAACAACTTGAATAAACAAGCAAAGAAAAGTCATTTTATCAAATTTAATACCATTGTAAAATATGAAATAAGTAAAGAGATCAACAGCACAAAACATTCAGCTAAATGAATATCACATATCACATGATGCAGATCTTTCTTATTGACGTGGACCTAAACAATGTTGGAATTAGACACAAATTGGTAGAAATTCTTTTTATGACCAAAGGAATGTTTTAAAACTGGGGACATCATCATTGATTGACATTGGGGCGTTTGATGCACCCTAATGTTGATACATGTTGATCTCATACAGTCTTATTAGCCCAGTGATCCGGTCTCTGCACTGGCTTCCTGTCGCTCAGAGAATCGACTTTAAAACAGCTCTGTTTGTGCACAAGTCTCTTCACGGTCCAGCACCAAAGTACATCTCTGAAATGTTAGAGCCGTGAACCGTCTCGGGCACTGGGGAAATTTCAGGGAAAAACCTCAGGGAAAATTTGAGAAGCGAATTAATGATATAAACAGGGGAGGGAAAGCTGATGTGTCTGGAAATCATAGTGACGACGACGTGAGGAAAATACATTAATACGTTAATACATAAGAAAGTGGAAATGAGCAGAGGTGGGAGACTCGAGTCAACACTTTTAGGGACTCGAGACTTACTTGACCAAAGCTGCAAAAAGACTTGACTTGACTTGGGACTTGCTGTTTGTGACTCGAGACTTAACTTGGACTTGAGGCCAGTGACTCTCAATGACTCGCTGTGACTTTATAGTTATTATTTATTTGAGTGAAACTGTCGAAAGATCAGGATTCATTTTGTAAAAGCGGCGCATCTTTGTTTACATTATGGTGATTATCCACATGTGTGTTCGGTTTTAGAGCGTCTGATCAATACAGCGCTAAAGGCAGGAGGAAATACCACGTGTTTCTTTGGATGCATTAAAAGTTTTGTAAAGACAGTGAAGAGGAGGAGATTTACGGACAGGAAAACGTTTGAAACAATGGGCTGGACCGACAGCGCAGACGGAGCCTCCAGATCCACCATGTCAGAGCTGATTCATCTACAGGAATCTTGGGGCTTTTGGATGTTTTAAGGTTTTCACACAAAGTTTACAGCATTTAGAGGCTATTTTACGCATCCGCCACAGCCCAGTGACAGCGGGACTAAAGGCTGAGCAGGGGCGAATCCGAGTATACAGGGGCTGGGGCAGTACAGGGGAACCACTGACAGAAAAACTGCCAGAAACTAACAAAAATAAAAATATTATTTTATATTTATGTTTCAGACTGCAGGGAAAAGCAGCTCATATTTAAAAGACTCTGTTTCATTTTCTTTAAGTCGCCCCCCCCGGGCCCCCTTCCTTAAAATGCTGTCCCAGAAATTTTGTACATAGACTATTTATTTATAATACATATATTTTGAATGTTGTGGCGTTTAAACATTAATTAGACTTTAAATCCATGAGATTTTAAAAGTTGGATTTTAGCCTAAGTTCAAAATTACTACAGTGGGGAAAAAAAGTATTTGGTCAGTTTCACATAGACATTCTATTGGATTTTGGCCAAATACTTTTTTTCCCCACTGTATATCTTGAGAAAGTACTTGTTTTCTAGATCAAACACATGAAAAGTCGACACGCTGGCGTTTGTGACTTGAGGTGACTTGCCGGCTAAAGCAAGACTTGACTTGACTTGACTTGACCCCATGACCGATTGACTTGGACTTCCTTGGGACTTGGACCTTCACGACTTGGACTTGACTCGAGACTTGCATTTAGTGACTTATTCCCACCTCTGGCAATGAGACCTAATATAAAGCTGTGAATTGAAGAAGCTAAAATACAGTATGTCATGTAAATATGACAAATCTGATTACTTAGTTTTGTTTTTTGTTTTGATTGTTTAGTTAACTCTAAGGGAAATCATCACTGTTCTTGAATTTGTGATTCTTGTAGCATTAGTGGCATTAGTGGGCAGTGCTGTCCTGGTAAAGCGGCGTGTCTGTTTCGTGGGATGAGGGAAAGTCCGTCTGAAAACCACAGCTCCATGTGCTCTCCTGAAGGAACCTCTGAAGGTGCCTTCACAGAGGAATTAGTGGAAGTGAGTAGGAGAAGGAAGGAGGGCCATGGTCTCTCTCAGGGATTTGGCTTAGCTGAATATGAGAAGGAAATGATATTCAGATGGTTAATGCATTTTGTACGTTATTTATTAATGGTTATATTAATGTTTTATTGATTAATCTGATCTGCCTCAGGCCCTGTCCATACGAAGTCAAGCTGAAAACCAACGCAAAGATATTTTCAGTCCAGTGTATCGTCTGTACCTGCCCGGCGTTTTGAGCGTCTGTAAAAGAACACTTTCCAAACGAGGTCCCAGAGTGGAAAGATCTCAAAACGCCGTTTACGCGGCACCGTTGTTACGACGTCTCCGCAACTTTTACTAAAACGATGACATCACAGCTGCAGAGTGGTGTCTGTGATCCATAATCTACTGACCTTATAATGAGTTTTCCTCATGGATCTGTGATGGTTTGACTCCGCCCCTCTTTGCTCCACTGCCGTCCACGAGCCACAGGTGACAAGTAGAAAAACACGAGTGACGACAAACTCTTTGGTTGTTCCCAGACCCAAAAGTAACTCAATGAAAAGAACTGTTCTGTACAGAGGAGAAAACGCCTGGAACACGTTTCCTTTTAATATCAGAAATACTAAGAGTAAACCACACTTTAAGCTGAAAGTAAAAGGTCAGTTAGCTCAGTACATGTGAGCATAGTCACCGTGTGTTATCTATTTTAACTGTTTTGTAATTTTATATTGTGTCAGGACCCCAGGAAGACTAGCAACCACTTGTGGGCGCTAATGGGGATCCTAATAAAGAATAAAGAATAAAGAATAAAGAATAAAGAATAAAGAATAAAAACATGAGTCAGTCAGTGTTTTTGGACTGACAGTAAAAGTCACTGACAGGTTTTTCTGCTTTAGTCTGAAGAATAAACTCTCCTTCTCGTCTCTTCTGTAGATCCTAAATCCTTGAATCAGTTTCATTTTCACTGTTTACATTCCACAAAAGTTTACTGCGCATGAGCCTCTACATCTAGTTCTATTATCTGTGTTAGCACCACAGCGCCTCACACAGGCCTGGAAGGAAAGTTTGTGAAAATATAGGTGTTTTCTCTTCGCGTGGATACAGCCTTACTGTCATTTCATGTAACTGTGACGCACTTTTGAATTGCATTGTGTACGAACTGTGCTCTTCAAATGAACTTAGCGAACTTAACTGAGCTCTGGCAATCAAATTTTACACCATATTATCGGAAACTCAAAGGAATAGAGCAAACTGAGCAGATTCTAGCTCTCCACTTGTCTTTGTGCTGTCTTTTTCAAGCAACACAAAACTCTTGTAATTGACTTTAACTATGTAATTTTTTTAGCTTCTGCTCTTATCGACGCCCGACAGTCAGTGCGTCATTTTGTAAAGATTTGTTTTGCGCCGTCCACCTGTTCAAATGCACCGATCATTTCTCCGGCGGATAATAGCCTCGCGCTCCATTGTCTGCAACACAAAAGCTCTACACTGGCGATCTGGCTCCCCGCTGTAGACCGCGCTCCCTGGACTGTCATATCCACAAGGTCATCGCGTTATCGCTGCGTTCATCTGCCGCTGTGTGCCGGGCTTTTGTCTGGGCTGCCCCCGTGCCCTTGAACACACCACAGGCCTTTTCTTCTCTCCGCAGAGCCGTCGCACAGCTCTCCTTCCAAGTGTTGAATCCTTGACGATGTACTTTGTGGAAGGTGCGGAGCGTGTGGACAAAGTCATGCAGAGAATTGAGTGAGTGAAAAGGTAAATGAATCTTTTGGATGTTTTGCTCTGCTTTGATTTAATTTAGCTCGACAGTGGCTCGACAGTGGCTCAGGTGGTAGAGACCTTTTTGATGTCAGCGGTTCAAATTTCATCTCTGCTGTTGTATCAAATTGAATCAAATCAGTTTTTTATAGCCCAATATCAAAACGGGAGTTGCCTCAAAGGACTGTACGAACATTAAAGCAATGACATAAGACAGTAAGAAACCTCGGGCAGAACCACAAAAGGAGAGATCCACTCCCATGGACTGACAGGCTGTACTGTAGATAGACCCAGGGCCCAGATCGCAGAACGTCCAGTCCTTGTTGGAGCTTCAGTTCTTCTTGTCCAGGTGGGATTCCTCCGTGGACAGGGCTGAAGACCACGACACCAACGACCCACCATGTCTCAATAAAGTCAGGAGCAGATGGTAATGTGTTCCCGGTCCTTCAGAGCAAGGACAAACTAAAACCTGTTTTTTTCTTGGAGACCCACCCAGTGGCTTTATGGGTAGGTGTTTTTTTTTTTTTTTACAATATCTGGTGTGGTGGTCGGAGTGGAATCTATACGTAACCATGGATACGGTTCAATCTACAGTAAAGGTGCTACAGATACAGGCAGTATCCGAATGTCCACACTATTCCCTATATAGTGAATATAAAGTGGTCACATGTTGTAGGCGTGTCCGAATGTCCAGAGAGAAAAAAGTCGTCCACTCGAAATTTCCCACAATGCATCTGGAAAAGTAGTGAGCATCGATGGTCACTAAACGGGTCAATATAGACCACAATGCACTGGGAGAGTGGGAGAAGAGCCCGACAGAGACAGGTCTTTGAACTAAACACGACTGAAGTAAATCAGCTGTTTCAGTCATGCTAACGTTAGCTGCTAACCTTTAGCTGGAGCTGTTAAATGACCGACAGCTTCCTCTCGAATAATCCAAGTCATTCATGTAAAATCCATGTGAAGTAAAAGTGTATCTGACTCGTATTTATCATAAATATTCCACTGTCTCTGAGTTTGTTTTTTATCACAGAAATACTTTATTCCCGGAGTTTATTGAACTTTTATCATGTAGAAAAGGCTGTCTAAAGACTGGTATGCTGGCCCTTTAAGGGGCGGAGCTTAGCCCACCGGTGCGCAACATGCAGTGTGCGCTGAGAGGAAGAAAGGAGACGAGAGGAGGCACGGAGTTTGTTCTTCAATGTTTAAGTTTACAGCAGTTTTAAGTTTTATTTGTTTGTCAATCAACCCACCTCGATGGTGTTTGTGCGTGCACATGATAAAGTAAGTGTTGAGTCTAATAAGTCGAGTTTATGGATGTGTTTGTTGTTAATTGGTGCCACGCTCTGTTCACATGTACAATTAATGAGGCCCTACGTGCAGAGTTGTTTTGTGTAGAGGCTAAAATATTGTTATTTTCTGTTTTAGACCACACTCACTGTCATCAAGGACGAACTGAAGTTATTTCCATTAAAGTACCTACAACAAATCCATCCAAGACCCCCTTTTTTTAGTTCTGACCGGACTAACCACAGTGATTTGACCATATCCAACCAGTTTTTTTATATACAGTCCCTATTTTTCAATGGTCCTTCGAGCCGGATGAGCAAATTGCTGTTTGAAGATGCAGCCGTCAGCAGTAACAGATACTAGACCCAAAAGATCTTTGTCAGTGCCTTCCTACCTGTCGGATTATGACCTGAGTGGACCAGGAGCTCAGAGTAAATTTCGAACGCCAGTGGCAGATGAAGGGGTGGCACCAGTGGATTTAACAACGTTGCAGCATCCAACCACCACAAGAACTCCATCACCACCAGTCAGTCAGAGCTTTGACTTGAGGGATTTCACGGAACGAGAACGGGAGTTTAGCCTATCTATGGGGCAAGCCACCGGGGGGCAGCAGACCAACCAAGTCTCTGAGTTTAGTGCTGCCCTCAGAGAGATTCGCCAAGAGAATGCTGAGCTTCGCAAACAGTTCCAGAGCCTGATGGGTGCTTTACAGTCCCAGCCAGCAGCCCACCAGCCTCTGCTTCCGTCTCCTCCGCGTCAAGGTGTGTACAGTGGTGGTTATGGACCCCACCAGCCACTACCCAATACTCCCTACCAACAGCAGCCACTATCCAGCCAATACCCGACACTCAGCTCCCAAGGAAACCTGGCTCAAGATTTTTCTCAACTCAGAGTTTCCCAGCCATCAAGAGGTCTACCCTATAATCCATACTACGCAGCTACGACACAGCAGAGTGTGCCTTCATATACAGGTAGAGATTCTTCATTCTTCCAAACGCCCTACTCGAACGTGCCGCAGAGAGAGACCACATATAGGGGACCAAAGCCCACCATCCCTAGCTTTACGTCGCCAGACCCCAGAGAGTTTGCACGCATGAAGATTGCTCTAGAGAATCTGTTACCGGACAATGCTACTGAGAGGTACAAGTACCAGATCCTCACAGATCACCTGAAGTGTGAAGAAGCTTCACTCGTGGCAGACTCCTATTGTAACTCGAGGCAGCCCTACACAGATACAATGGTGGCTCTCACCAAGATGTATGGACAGCCCCACAAGCTTGCAGTGCAACGGATCGCAGAGTTAATGGACGGTCCGAACATACGCAGCGGTGACGTTAAGAGCTTTCGTTTGTTCGCCCTCAATGTGCGGTCACTAGTAGGCATGTTGGAACAATTGGGGCAAAGCGGCCAAGTAGAGTTAACCTGTGGCTCCCACGTTTCGAGGCTGTTAAGTAAACTCCCCTATGACCTCAACGCCAGCTTTAAGAGATTCATCCACCCACTGAGATTGGCCATTCCCACCCTCGTTGACTTTGCTGATTGGCTAGAATACGAGCTGGAAGTTCAGGAAGACAGCATTAGGCCCATCAAGAGAGAGGAGTCGTACAACAAGAAGTCTGAAACCAGACGCACTCCCAAACCTACAAGTAAGTCTGCTACTATCCTCCTGGGCACAGAGAAGGCTTCGGGATCAAGCACTGCAGCAGCACCACCTGCCCCTGAACAGTCAGTCAACAAGTCTAAGAGAGTGGACACGGCAAGGGCTTACTGTCCCTATTGTGACCATGACAAGCATTTCCTGAACAACTGTTCTAACTTTAAGGACCTGAGCAGGGAACAAAAGGTGGCGTGGATCAAAGCAAATAATAAGTGTTGGCGTTGCGGACGTAACCATCAAGCTGCTAAGTGCACACTTAAAGCTCCTTGCAAGACCTGTGGTCGGAGACATCTGCTAGTGCTGCACGAGGTGAATGAGAGGGGAGAGGAGGAACAGGCTCCACCTCCTACAGAGAGCTGCCTTGTAAACACTGCCAACAAAGTGATGTACGTCGACCGCCCAGTCTACAACTGCAAGGTGCTACTGAAGATCAGTAAGGTAGTTCTGAGGAGTGGTGAGAAGTCCATGGAGACGTATGCCGTCTTAGATGACGGATCTGAGCGGACGATACTGCTCCAGTCTGCTGCCAAACAGTTGGGTCTCAAGGGAAGGAAAGAGGTGTTGGCTCTCCGTACTGTCCGACAAGAAGTGGAGACGCTTCACGGCGCGGCTGTGTCGTTCACGATTTCTCCAGCAGCCAATCCTGACAAGATGTACAGCATCCAGAATGCCTTCACCGCTGAGCAACTGAGTTTAGCAGAGCATTCCCATCCAGTTGCCTCACTCCAGCAAAAGTATTCACATCTGTCAGGTTTGCCCCTCCCACCTCTAAACAGAGTCTGTCCTATGCTGTTGATCGGTGCCGACTATACGCACCTCATAACACCTATAGAGCCAGTCAGACTAGGACCACCGGGTGGGCCAGCAGCTGTGAAGACGCTTCTTGGATGGACGCTACAGGGACCCGCTCAAGCCATCAAATCCAGCCCTCATGTAAGTCACTGCCTCTTCACATCTGCACCATCACCCACAGAGTTGTTCTCATGTGTAGAGAAGTTATGGCAGATGGATGTGCTCCCTTACCGCAATGAGAAGTTGGTGGTCAGGTCACGGCAAGACCAAGAGGCAGTCGAGCTCCTCCAAGAACAGACAGTGAGAGTTAATGTCAGTGGCACTAAGCGTTATGCTACACCTCTTCTTCGTGTCAAGAACATGCCTGTCCTCAAAGCCACTCCCGAAGCAGTGTTGCCACTCCTGAGAGGCATAGAGAAGCGCTTAGCCAAATCGCCAGAACAAGCTACTGCCTACCAGAGGGAGATTGAGAAGCTCGTTGAAGGTGGCTATGCAGTGAAGTTGGCAGAACACCAAGTGGAGAGCAGGGAAGAAGCTTGGTACATACCCCACCATATGGTCCAACATAACGAGAAGAACCGGGTGGTGTACAACTGCTCATTCCAGTACCAAGGTCACAACCTCAACCAGCTCCTTCTCCCAGGTCCAACTCTCGGCCCTGCCTTGCTAGCTGTGCTATTACGCTTCAGGGAACATGCTGTTGCCTTCAGCAGCGACATCCGTGGTATGTTCCACCAAGTGAGGCTCCTGCCTGCAGATCGACCACTGCTGCGGTTTCTATGGCGGGACATGAAGCGAGACTCTCCTCCTGATGTGTACGAGTGGCAGGTACTTCCCTTTGGAACCACTTGCAGCCCTTGTTGCGCAACATTCGCGCTGCAGAAACACGTCACTGACCACAGTCATCCAGAAGAAGACGTGCAAGTTGCCATCAACAAGTCTTTCTACGTTGACAACTGTTTACAGAGTCTCACATGTCCAGCAGTCGCCAAGGCTCTTGTAGATAAATTGTGTCATCTTCTGGCTGACAGGGGATTCGAGCTGAGGCAGTGGGCAAGTAACGAGCCAAGTGTCGTCAACCATCTCCCTCCAGATCTCAGATCGTCCAGCTGTGAGTTGTGGCTCAATCAAGGTCAACCCGACACCCAGGAGCCAGCCCTCGGACTTCACTGGAACTGTAAGTCTGACACCCTCACCTACAAACACAGACATGTCGACTGCTCAGTGGCTACAATGAGGAACATATATAGAGTTTTAGCTAGCCAGTATGATCCTCTTGGCTACATAGTGCCGTATACCACCCGAGCCAAAGTCATTGTTCGCCACCTGTGGGAGAAGAAGAGGGATTGGGATGACCCCCAACTCCCAGAGGAGTTGTTAGAGAAGTGGCATGCTTGGGAAGCAGAGCTGACGCACATTTCCAAGATAACTCTGCCCAGGTGCTACACTAGTCCCAGTCTTGACCAACCCACCTGCACAAGAGACATCCATGTGTTCTGTGACGCCTCTGAACAGGCATACGGATCAGTGGCTTATCTGAGGACAGAGAATCCAGAGGGAGAAGTGGAGGTCGCCTTCCTTGCAGCGCGCTCTCGTGTTGCCCCCAAGAAGCAGCAATCTGTCCCTCGGTTAGAGTTGTGCGCTGCTCTAACTGGTGCCCAGCTCTACAAGGTTATCAGCATGGAGTTAACCCTTCCCATTCGCAGCGGTACCTTATGGCCTGACTCAGCCACCGTCTTAACCTGGTTGGGCTCAGACTCATGCAGATACAAGGTCTTCGTAGGCACTCGTGTGACGGAAATACAAGAGCTGACTGAAGCTGCCACATGGAGATATGTGCCCTCACGAGAAAACCCGGCAGACGACATCACTCGTGGTCTGACCCTCCAAGATATCAGTCGGGGCAGTAGATGGACAGACGGGCCGGTGTTCCTGAAACAAGCTCCGAGTGACTGGCCTGACCTGCCACCTCCACCCCAGGGCGATCCTGAAGGTGAGCTGAAACGACTCGTTGTGTTAACCATGTCTAGTTCTAGTGTTTCAGATCCACTCCAGTACCAGACCTGGGATGGCTTCCTGGAGGCCACAGTGCGTCAGCTTCACGGGGCGGCTGACTCCAACGGCCCTCTCACCGCGGACTCCTATGCTGCTGCGGAGCTGGGAGCCCTGCAACAAGTCCAAAGAGAGTCATTCCCGGAGGAAGTCACCCAGTTGAAGACCAACAAACCAATCGCCAAATCCAGTCGCCTTCTTCTACTTGCACCTGAGTTTGACGAGAAGACCGGGCTCATCAGAGTAGGAGGCCGTCTTCACCGCAATCCTGACCTGGCAGTAGATGAAGTGCACCCCATTGTTCTCGACCCCAAACACGCTCTTACCCGACTCATCATACAGGACTATGATGACAAGCTCCAGCATCCCGGGCCAGAAAGGGTGTTTGCAGAGATCAGAAGGAGATATTGGGTGCTACGTGGACGCGAAGCAGTACGCCGACATCAAAGATCCTGTGCAGAGTGTAAGAAGTGGAAAGGCCACCCCAACCCACCCAGGATGGCGGACCTCCCTCCAGCCAGACTGTGCCTCTTTAAGCCAGCCTTTTATTCCACAGGCGTGGATTGTTTCGGGCCATACACCATCAAGATTGGGCGCAGGAACGAGAAGAGGTGGGGAATATTGTTTAAATGCCTAACCACGAGAGCAGTCCACCTGGACCTGATCCCCAGTATGGACACTGATGCATTCTTAATGGCCTTAAGACGCTTTATAGCCAGGCGTGGGAAACCCAAGGAGATCCTCTGTGACCAGGGGACGAATTTCCGAGGAGGAGAACGCGAGCTGCATGAAGCATTTCAAGCGCTTCATCCTGACCTCAAAGAGCAGCTTGCAAGCCAGCAAATCACGTTCGCCTTCAACCCTCCTGGATCCCCGCACTTTGGAGGATGCTGGGAGCGGGAAATTCGCTCTCTTAAGACCGCTCTTCGAGTCACCATTGGAGCCCAGACAGTCACAGAGGAGGTGTTGCTCACAGTTCTGATTGAAATTGAGGGTATGCTCAATTCAAAACCCCTGGGCTACACTTCATCGGACGTAGCGGACCCTGACCCCGTTACCCCCAACTGTCTCCTCATGGGGCGGCGGGACGCCTCGCTGCCGCAAGTTGTCTACGAAGGCCCAGAGATTCTCGGGCGAAGAAGATGGAGGCACACCCAAATACTGGCCGACCACTTCTGGCAACATTTCCTGAAGCACTACTTGCCAGGACTCCAAGCTCGCCAGAAGTGGCAGACTGAATCAGCCAATCTTCAAGTAGGAGACGTGGTCATGATAGTCGACAACCAACTGCCACGAGCCCTGTGGCCTGTTGGCAAAGTCTCTCAAGTTTTTCCTGGACCAGACACCCGGATCAGATCGGCTGAAGTGACTGTGAAAGGAAGAACCTACGTCCGACCAGTGGCAAGACTCGTCAGTCTACCAGCCCTCCCTAAAGACGATTAACTATTTGTTCTTTCAGCCTTTTAGTTGTTCGTATTCACAGGTGAATACGGGGGCGGCTGTAGAAAAGGCTGTCTAAAGACTGGTATGCTGGCCCTTTAAGGGGCGGAGCTTAGCCCACCGGTGCGCAACATGCAGTGTGCGCTGAGAGGAAGAAAGGAGACGAGAGGAGGCACGGAGTTTGTTCTTCAATGTTTAAGTTTACAGCAGTTTTAAGTTTTATTTGTTTGTCAATCAACCCACCTCGATGGTGTTTGTGCGTGCACATGATAAAGTAAGTGTTGAGTCTAATAAGTCGAGTTTATGGATGTGTTTGTTGTTAATTGGTGCCACGCTCTGTTCACATGTACAATTAATGAGGCCCTACGTGCAGAGTTGTTTTGTGTAGAGGCTAAAATATTGTTATTTTCTGTTTTAGACCACACTCACTGTCATCAAGGACGAACTGAAGTTATTTCCATTAAAGTACCTACAACAAATCCATCCAAGACCCCCTTTTTTTAGTTCTGACCGGACTAACCACAGTGATTTGACCATATCCAACCAGTTTTTTTATATACAGTCCCTATTTTTCATATCAGATGTAGTGACTCAATCTGCTGGTGTTCGGACACCGGGCTCTGACCGACTTTCGGCGTCTCTGAGCTAACGCTGGGGTGACTTTATTTTCTTCCTTTTTTTGTGATGATAGTAACACCTGTAAAAGTGACAAAACAGTCGTTCTGTTTCATAAAATAAACGTTTGTAACAGTAAATAAATTCAGATAAATAAAAAAAACATCTGCAGCCGCAGCGCGCGTGACGTCATGCAGCTCGGAGAAAGTCGTGTCTTGTGTCCGAATCGCCAACAGAATCAGTGACTATACAGTGACTATATAGTGCGGGCCTATGTAGTGAATGAGGGGTTAGGGAATAGGGTGGACATTCGGATACAGATACACATGTTTGAAAACAGTTAAGGGGGAAAACAATTTGGAGAAAAATCTAAACTTTCTCTAATTATTCAAAAACTACTTTAACAAATGCTGAATTATGGATATAGTTTTTACTAAATAATGATACAAAGACATGGAGAGGAGTAAAGTGGTTCAACAGCCCAGAAATACATAAATAATGGAGAATGCTAGCATCGTGCTAATGCTAACGCTATCTAGCGTTAGCTGCGACTGCCGAACAATCTGCTGTGAAGAAACATCGATATGGACCCGGTTTATACTTGACTATATTTGTATTTAATAAATACATTTACATTTCGCCTGAAAATGCCAGAAAGAGTGAAAAATTGTGTTTCCCAAAAGATTCTGTTTTCCCCCTCAGCGAGGCCACGCCCCCTTCTATGACACAATGCCGTCTGTATCTAACCACCCAAGCATGAATGAGACACTGAAAGGTCAAATACGCAGTAATATCAACTTATCTTCCTCACATAAGAAGTTGCACGTTCAATTGGGGGGGAAAAATGCTAAGGAACCGACAGCAGCTTCATGCTACATATGCTAATATTAGCAACAAGTGCCATCTTTTAATTTGTTTTTTTGCTTCTACTAAACAATTTGCTGTGAATAAACATCCAAATGGACCCGATTTTGGCTTGACTTTATTTGTGCGTGATAAATATGTCAATGTCAATGTCAACTTTATTTGTATAGCACGTTTACAACAACACTCGGTGCCCAAAGTTCTTCA
The DNA here is from genome assembly GCF_951799975.1 of Gobius niger. Taxonomy (NCBI): domain Eukaryota; kingdom Metazoa; phylum Chordata; class Actinopteri; order Gobiiformes; family Gobiidae; genus Gobius; species Gobius niger. The sequence goes on along the minus strand of NC_136871.1, from coordinate 1,646,406 downwards.
CATACAGGTACACAATATAAAATGACAGTACAAAACAACAAGAGAAGCACACACAATAGAGTCATAATACAGCTCAGCTTGAATCGAACGCCAACGCAAACAGATGTGTTTTCAGGGCCGTCTTAAAGGTTTCTATGGTCGGAGCAGCTCTGACGTTTAGGGGGAGACTGTTCCACTAAACGCTCGATCTTCTCGCGTCTTTAAACGGGATCTGGGCACGTTCAAAGACAGCTGGATCACAGACCTTACTGATCTGACTGGGGCATAAACAGACAAAAGCTCAGACATACTCAGGAGCAGATCCATGAAGACATTTAAACACAAGCATCAAGATCCTAAAGTCACTTCTACAGCTGACGGGCAGCCAATGGGAGGCCAGCACAGGGGTGATATGCTCCGCCTCCTCGTCCCTGTCAGTAAACGTGCAGCAGCGTTCTGGACTTGTTGTAGCCGGAGTGAGCATTTGTCCCGCCCACAATAGAGCTGGCTGTGCGGAAGATAAACTTTCACTTTACTTAGAATTCTAAGCTGGAAGAAGCTGGCTTATAGTCTGCCAGAAAATGACTAAAAAGAGGGAAAACTATTGATTCCCATGCGAGGCTTTCTTTCCCCTCGGGGAGGACGCACACTATGTATTTTGCTGTCTGTATCTATAGGGCTGAAGAATCAATGTCCAGTCCCAGTTGGGTGTAAGTCCTTCAGTCAGAGGCTACGGGTAAAAGTCATTGAGAGTATTTTAGCTTAATTTTGAACACAACACACTGTTAAATACTGTATAATATTAATTTAGTTGGTCCCTTTGTAATAATATTGGCAAAATCCTCAAGGTTAGGGGGTACTCAGAGTATGAATCCACGACTCAAGGGGTACGCGAGGCAAAAAAGGTAGGAAACCACTGCCTTAATATACTAGCTCTCTTAAATTATATTGAACTGATATTGATTAACATCAGATTCATCAATACAGTAAAATATCATATTATGCTTACATGTTTCACCTTCGTCGACCTAATGTCCTCTACAATTGACATATCATAAGTGATAAATTAACAATAATAAAAAAGAAAAGAAAATAAACTGCAAAAAATAATTTCAACCCTTTTACCCAAATGAAGTCAAAGAAATAAAAACACAAACCTTTTCTTTGTCCCGTTCCCAGGAGCACTGTCTGCTCTACTATATTCACATGCCGGGTTCCAAACGAAACATCTCTTTTTCTTTATCAATGAAAAGGGAGCAACCATAACCCTTAACCTCTTAACTCCCACCTGAACATGTTTTCTCCATGTTGTGCATGCTGGTTCTCATGGTGCGGCCAACAGAGGAAGGAGTGAATGAATGAATGCTGTGTCTTTATTTGAGGAACTTGCAATTTATATATTTTTTTAGCTTTTCAACATTTTGTGAGTTTGTACTGTACAGGAAACACAGACCTGGATCAGTCCGTTTTCAAAGTTCGCTGTAATCTTGTTCACTTTGGATGTTTCTTGTTCTTCCACTGAAGAAGTCTGGTCTTAGGTTATACTGTGTTGCTTCATTGGAAAGACCCCAAAACTGCCCTTTTAAAGCCCATAATCCCACACAGGATCATTTCTGAGTTCTGCTGAAAGTGTGTTCACTGCGGTTCCGCGGAGTTAACCACGCTGCTGCACCATGACACTGAACGCTTTCTGTCTACGTTATTCTTAAATTATTCTCTACTGCAGGGATCTCCAACCAGCAGCCCTTTCAAGGTAGCTTTCCATAGACTTTCTATATCTCTATGCTTCAGAACTCACCTTTTAGATACATTTTCTGTTTGTTCTGAACGGAATCTGTGTTGTAAAGTTTAAGTACTAAACCTAAGTAATTTTCTTTGGAAAATCCATCTTGGCGACTAATTCTCCTGGTTGAACTCCACCTAAGTCGCATTTTACATAAGTGTTTTTGTAGCTAAGGACGTTCTGGTTGTGTAAGAATAGATCGCCGGGTACAAAAGGTTGGAGACCCTCTGTACTGCCTACAAAGCCCTGGCTTCTGTGTTTCAATAGCCACTTATCCAACAAGTGGAGTGTGTGGAGTCCTACCGGTATCTCGGAACAATTATAGATTGCAAAATGAATTTTAATGGAAAACTGTGCTGCTGTTTGTAAAAAGGGTCACCAGCGACTGTATTGTCTTCTGAAACTGTCCTTCTTTCATGTAGATAAAACTGTGATGTCACTTTTCTATCGGGCGTTCATGGAAGCGACCCGAGCTCTGCCTGGTCGCCTGGTACGGGAGCTCCTCTGTCAGAAACAAAAACGCCCTGAATTCATTCATTTTTCATTTATTTATTCATTTGAGCAGAAAAAGTATGTCAACATTTTACAGAAAGAAAAAAAATACAAAACAAGACTTTGTGCTCAAAAGGAGTAGGAAGAAGTTCAGCAACTTATAGTAAACTTACCCCTTATCTCTCATTCAAGTCATCCTCACATAAACTTTCCGCTCATGCAAGAAACCGATGCATGAGTCTGTGCTTACATGTTGATATAAATCGTTTATGATCGTACAAAATGTCAAAGAATTTCATCATTTACAGTTACCAAAAAATAAAAATAAAGGATTTATCATTTACAGTCCTAAATAAATAAATACACCATATGGTACATAAGAGTTATACCGAGGCACATCTTTCTTTCGTTCTGATCACACTGAATCAGCCGGTCCAGTGGTCCAGTAAAGTCCTCGGCCTCAGACCAGTTTGGACTTTCTGCAGGACAGACAGTTAGAGAGGACGGCACGAAGCATCGCAAAGACACAGATCATCCTTTGCATTCAGAGTTTCGATGCTTCTGTCTGGGCGTCGGTTTTTGATGCCGATAAGTCACACAAACCGTTTTAAGAAAAGCTTTGTTCCCGCTGCCCTTTCCTTTATGAACAAGTCTGGATCAAATCACCCCTGACACGGGTTTTTATCTTTGTTACCGTCAAGTGGCTTAAACTTCAGTTGTTTCTGAACCAAAGGCTCATCCTGTTAGTATCTGGAGACTCAAAAGCTTTATATTTAAATATGTGATGTTTTATCTTCGTATAATTTGTATAATGTGTTTTAATGTGTCGACTAGTTCTCAGAATTGCAAGACGAATTTACCCACGGGTACAAATAAATTAACCTAACCTAATATAGACTTTTTTCTCAAATTGCAAAATGTTAAAGAAACAGGCCACCATTTTTACATACTGAGATATGTTCTCACCTGAGCTTCTATGTTCACCTCGTTTGGAGCTGTAGGAATATGCTGGGGGAGGCCAAATGCCAGCAACATCTTTGGTCTTTTTTGCGTAACTGAGGGCACACAGTTCTTCCATACTGTGATATGTTCTTACCTGAGCTTAGACGAGTTGACCTGTCTGGTCTTTGTGCCCGTGGAAGAGCTCGGTCGCTTCTAAGTTCACCCACCCCGTTTGGAGCCATAGGAATCCATTGGGAGAGGCCAAATGCTAACAACATCTTTGGTCATTTTGCGTGACTGAGGGCACACACAAAGACATTGCCTCTTATACCACTCAACATCAACAAAACAGCCTGGTTTTCAACATGTATTTACTGATGTAATCTTCCCATTTGACTGGACTTCACACATTACCGGCCTGTGCTGTTTTAGAGTAAAAACATATGCATTGCGGCACGGTAGCACAGCGGTTAGCGCCTCCGCTTCACAGCTAGAAGGTCCCGGGTTCGATTCCCACCAGGACGGGGCCTTTCTGTGTGGAGTTTGCATGTTCTCCCCGTGTCTGCGTAGGTTTCCTCCGGGCACTCCGGTTTCCCCTACCACTAAAAACATGTGCAATAGGCCAGGATGAATGATGTGTGAGTGGATGTATGGTGGCGGTCAGAGGGTCCGTTATTAACAGCGCTTCTGTCAGTCTCCCCCAGGGGAAACTGAAGCTACAAACGTTTACCACCACCGAGTGTGGAGTGAAAGTACAACTGTCTCATGTAAAGCGCTTTGTGACCATGTCTGTGAAAGGCGCTGTATAAATAAAGATCTTCTTCTTCTTCTTCTTCAAATACTATCAACATCTTTGGTCTTTTTGAGCGCACGCACAAAGACCAGACAGGTACGTGTTACCGGCGCCAGCCCTAGGGGAAGCTGGGCGGTTACAAGTGACACTTAGCTAGCGCGTTGCCTATGGTCATGCTGTGGACAGACGTAGAGGAGACATTGTTAGTCAGGCCACAGCTCGTTTACTTCTGATTTCAATATTTACATACATGAAGACATACAATTATTGACAGTTGACAAAATAAATACATAGCCATCTCAAAAATATGTCTCTCACGCACACACACACACTCCTTCACTTTACAACTCCATGTGACTGCGGTAGTGTATAAAAAAGTCCACTAAATGTCCAACAGTTCATCTCCCTTCAACGCCTTGCCCTGTTTCATCGCTCCCACATGCACGCACGCGCACATACATACACACACGCAGCGCGGCAACATGAAAAGAAAGCGCCCAGCAACCGGCGACAACGGACTTCATCACTCTGAAACTAAACTTGAATTTGGATGCCATTTAACGAATTAGATATGAACATGTTTTACAAAGGACTTTAGCACAAAACACTGCTTGGATCATTGACAGTTTGCTTCGCAGTACATTCATTCTACAACTACACTTTTAACTAACGTTTTTTTCGTTTAACCGTTGAACAACGTTCGCAACGAAAAATACATCTTCTAATTAAACCAACTTATCTTGCACTTTCACAATTCGTTCAGATCATACATTCAACACATTCACACACACACTTCGAATTGGATTAAAACGATTTCGGACCAAGATTGAGCTACAAAAGTAACTTTTTACCGTACCTGTGGACAGACGTAGAGGAGACGTTGTTAGTCAGGCCACAGCTCGTTTACTTCTGAAGCTGCGCCTGCGCGAGCCTCTCTAGTCCCCACAGTAGCGCTACAGCACCATCTACTGGTAAGATGTATAACTCAAAACAAAACAGACAACAGCGAATATTCAAAAAAATAGAGGGAGTGTTTGTTAAAATATTAAACTTTAGATGTAGCATTTTTTTCAACCTACTACATACGCATCAACTCGTCTAAGCTCAGGTAAGAACATATCTCAGTATGGAAAAATGGTGGCCTGTTCCTTTAATGCTCTAATGGTTATCAAGCTAGCTCCAAACATTGTCTCTTATACCGCTCAACAAAACAGCCACGTTTTCAAACTGTATTTACTGATAAAATCTTCCCATTTGACTGGACTTCACAAATTACAGGCCTGTGCTATTTTAAAGTAAAAACATATGCATTGTATTTCATCTTGAGATCATCTTGAGATCACCGCACAGAGCCAAGTGGGAACACAGATGCTATTTTCACACTAAATACGGAGAGTGAATGAGTGACGGTCCACTGTGGCGTTTTCAGGGTCTTGTCAACGGTTGAGAAATGCGAAATACAGCCCAAAAAAATCATAATAATAATTGCCTCACTAAAAACTGCGTCATAGGGAAGGGTCCACTCATTGCAAAGCTGTTTTTGTATCGAAAACAGTTATTCGCCTCCTCCACCACCGCCCCATCTCCCCACACACTCCCCTCCCTCAGCCTGTCAGCGTCTCCGCCATTATCTCGCGCACACAGAGGAAATCATTCGTCATCTGGAACATTTGTCCTTACCGTGTCCTAAATTCAAATTGAACCTTTAGATCTTCCGCCATGTTGATTTTTGCCCCTTTCCCGACAGTTTTCCCTGCTTTTAGTCTGATATCTCCTTCATCTCGGCCCTGCGGTTAATCCTATATCGGGCTGCGCTGCGTTAATTGTCTCGTTATCGCAAATTTCCCTTTTGAACTTAATAGAAAAACGTAATTATTTCAACAGCAGATGCATTGGAATATCAAGTTAAAGCTGCTTTACTCGTCATCTTTCTCTCTCCGAGCCGTGAAAGTTGGACTCAACTCATTTCTAGCTCTTAATGTACTTCCGAAACATCTGGATTCTTCACAGCGGACTGCCAAAGAAATGTATTGTGGTAGAGCTGGGCTTAGCAGTTAATCGAAATGTAATCGAAATTGCAATCCCTACTTTGGTCAATCTCAATAATCGTCACGGAAGTTTATAATCGACAGGTTTACAGCCATTTCTTTGAGACAGCACTTAGTTTTGGAGTTTGGACGAGACAATGGAAGATTTTGTCCGTTGAATGAAACTGAAGGAAAGGATTTGTCATTGTTTGAGCTGAGATTTGTGTTAAGTTCATGAATCGGCTACATGTATTTATTTGTATTATGAGAAAAAAAAATAGATATCTGCACAATATGATATGTATGCGCCAGAGGTGGGAGTGAGTCACTAAATGCATGCCTCGAGTAAGTCCAAGTCAATCGGTCATGGGGTCAAGTCAAGTCAAGTCTTGCTTTAGCCGGCAAGTCACCTCAAGTCACAAACACCAGCGTGTCGACTTTTTAAAATCTGCTTAATCTTGAAAATAACAAGTGCTTTCTCAAGATATAGTAATTTTAAATTTAGGCTGAAATCAAACTTTTTAAAAATCTCATGGATTTGGATTAAAAGTCTAATTAATATTTAATCGCCACAAAATTCAAATTATGTATAATTTAAATGTTCCAGTCTATGTACAAAATTGCTGGGACAGCATTTTAAGGAAGAGGGCCCGGGGGGGGGGGCGACTTAAAAAAAATTGAAACAGAGTCTTTTAAACATGATCTGCTTTTCCTTGCCGTTTGAAATATGAATATAAAAAAGTAGTAAAAGGTAAATTCCGTGTAGCCTTCAGTCCCGCTGTCGCTGGGCTGTGTGCGGATGCGGAAAATAACCTTTAAATGCTGTAAACTTTGTGTGAAAACTGCATGAGTCTTTTAAAACCCCATTTCCCATCATTCCAGCTGTCTCATTTGAATTGGGTTTAGATTAGAGTTAGGGTTAAGGTTAGGGGCCCTAACCTTAGGGTTACGGTCTGGATAGTACATTGTGTCCATGAGTGTCCTCACTAAGATAGGAGTGCTAGATGTTGTGTGTGCGTGTGTTTTCTTGTACTTACGACATTGTGAGGACCAGTCGAGTTTTTAACCAACAGAGTGAGGACATTTTTGTAAAGTGAGAGCATTTTGGGTGGTCCTCACTTATTTGAAGGGCTGTTTGAGGGTCAAGATGTGGTTTCAGGGTTAGGGTTAGAATTTGATTTAGATTAAGGTTAGGATTAAGGTTAAGGGCCCTAAATTAAGTTAAAGTATTTTGTCCAATTGTAAGTGTTTTCATAGATTGAACCAGAACCTTTGGACTAAAGTTTGACCATCTCTGTCTCAACTCTTTCTTGCCCGAGGACACAAACACTCACACAGATTTTCAGCAAGACGTTTTCCAACTATAAAAACAGAGTGAGCTCCAGCATCAATAAAAGGCAGCCAGCGTGAGTCTTTTAAAACCCCATTTCCCATCATTCCAGCTGTCTCGTCGCACACTTCCTTGTCCCCTACACATCCAACTTCATCGCACTAACCCTGACTTTACTTCCACGTCACGCCTCGAGGAAACCCTAATATTAATCGCTCCATCTCGTCGAAGATTCCTCTGCTCGTGCGCCGACACAATCCCTCTAGTTCCGCAGCGTCGCAGCGGCTTTAACGAGTGTAGCCGAACGCGAAATGAGCTGCAGACGGAGCGAGATTGGAAAAGCCCAAGGAGCGGGAGAAAGAGTCGAGGCAAAAAAATATCAATTGATTTTGAAAAGGCCCCGTTTATCGATCCACGCGGAGAAAGCTGCAGCCAAATGAGGAGCTACGCTAGCGATTTGGTTCTCGTAAACGGTTCCTTGTGGTGAAATAAAGGAAATTGGAATCTTGGGTTTTGGGAGGGCGGCAAAAATAGTAAAAGTTCGTTTTTCTGAACAGGGGCGTTCTGGGACCAGGCCACGTTTGTGTGGAATTGTAGCTCAATTGCAGTGTTATGGTCTCAGGTACAAGAGGCTGCTGCTTCAAATATGGCTCTGACAATTTTCTAAATATTTCTCTTTTTCACAAGGGCTGCTGCGCACACAGTCTGAAGAGGTTGAAAAATAAGTTGTGTGAAAGCAAAAAGGCAAATGCAACCACGTAACTCAATGTTACACCATGGTCTGGGTGAATGCTCGATTCTGATTGGCTGGTGCATTATTTTGGTGTAACCGCACACGTAGTCCGGTAGTTAAATCACTGGGATGTCACTCCGCTGTGGCGTCGCCATAGCAACGCCTGACACAGCTGAGTCCGATAAAGGCGTAATTAGTGACTGACAGGAACGTATGAGATGGATTTAGTGTTTGCTAAATGTTTGTAGAGGAGAGTGAGCAGCTAGGTTAGCTACTGTTAATAACATATGAGCTTTACATTTCTATTGGAAACGGTTAAGGCTATTCATCATTTTCAGGCGTACATAAAATGATCCTGCATTGAAGCATCTTTGTCTGGATTAGTAAAGTCAAACATAAAAGTTTGAGTTGGGGGGGCCCAGGTGTGAGCGACTCCACCACAGCTGTTTCCATAAACAGTTGAGCTGGTTGAGCTAGCTAGCTTTAGCTTCAGGTTAAACAGCGTAAAAGGTAAATAACTCGTGCCCACGAGTGCCGCATATCGGTGTTTCCTTCCAGGGAAAAGTGTTTCCGGGTTAGTCCTGTTGTGTTGTGATTCTGTGCTGATGTTGTGTCGTTGAGCCTGACTGAGATCCTCGTAATAGCTGCGGAGAATGACTCGCTCTGAGACCAGCCTTCAGTGACCGGCTAATAACCCACACAAAATAGTCCCGTAGTCTGGCAGATTTAGTGACTTTAGTCAATGAAAAACACATGTATTATAAATGTTAGGTTTGTGGGACCCTGGTATAAGCGGATTAAACAACGAGGAGCCGCGTTAGACGTTATAATGCAGGAGGAACAACACTGTGTCGTGGTGTTCTTGACTCCGCGTCGTGCATTAGACGGTTATAATGCACGACGCGGAGTCAAGAACACCACGACGTCACAGCGGAGTGATATCCCAGTGATTTCACTACCGGACTATGTGTGCGGTTATACCAAAATAATGCACCAGCCAATCAGAATCCAGTATTCACCCAGACCATGGTATAAAACCGTCTAATGCACGGCTCCTCGTTGTTTAATCCTTTCTTATTGCTTTTATTCAAGGAAACACTAATTACAGTGTAGCTCTGTGGCTGTAACACATGACTTGGGAAATAAAAGGTACAAATGTTCTCAAAATGGCGCCTACAACAGGGATAAGTCTGAAAAGGACTGAAACCCATCCTCTCTTGAATCCGAGGAGCATCCAGTCAGGCGGGTGCAGACAAATGAACATCTTTTCCCGCAACAAAAGTCACAAAACGCCGCCGCCGCGCTCCACCTCTTATCTCCGCCGTAACAGTGTGTCGAATTTCCTTGAGTTCAAAAGAGTGAACAGCTAAATCCCTGTTTTCCGGATAACGGCGGCGGCTTCGCCCTCTCGCGCACGGCTTGTAAATCACAGGGGAAGCTGAGCGGGAGATTACACCGCGGATAACATCAGCCCTGAGAGGAGATACAGCAGGAGTTATAACGTATGTGCCACCTCCACGCTCTCTCCGCCGCACTATCTCGCACCGCGCCGTCAGACGCCGGGAAAGAGGATGTGGCGGTGAAATCCAGGCGGGAACAGCTGGAACCAAACGGCTACGGATTAAAACGCGGTGATTGTCGGGCAGAGGAGCGATGATTACGCAGCTTTATGTTTTTTAAAGCTATAACGTTGCGTAATTATGGCGATAAACCTGCTGCAGACACACCTCAGGATGGATTTTTAATGTTTTCACGCCGAAGCTCTTAACCCCCACCTGAACCGAGGCCATTTTCTCCAGTTTGGCTTTGCCCGAATGGAAAAGCTTCACGACAAAAGCATCAAAAACAGCAACAGAAATGGATGAAAATGCAGCAAAAGAGCAACAAAAATGTGAGGGAAAACGTGTCGAAAGATCCATTAAAGAGCAACAGGTAAAGGGAAAATGTGACAAAAAAGCCTCAAAACAGCAACAGGAAATTGATGGAAGTGGAAAGAAATGGAGAAGAAGTGGAAAAAAGTGACAGGGCGAGGCAAAGATCCGTTTAGATGAGTTTTGTAGGTCTTGAGGCGTTACACTGGCACGTAGGCTGTAGCATTTTAGATCTGGGTGAAGCTGAACTGGAGAAAAGCACTTGGTTAAGGCAGGGAGGTTATCAGGGAGGGATTTACCATTTTTAATTTTTGTATTTTATTTCATAACTGGCCCTGATATTTAAGCTATAAAAGCAAGAGGATGCTGGGGTTCAGAAGTAGCAACAGCTAAACTGAGCGGGACAATACTGCAGGTTCATGTCTTGTTTTAAACAAACCAATGCTTAAAGAGGGGGTGTTCTGCTTTTGTCAGTCCCACAGCACCAGTCTATATCTCACTACAATGATGACAAACCTTCTGTTGGTCTGTAAATGCAGTAAATCAGAATAACTGCCTTGTATAAAATGTCTCTCTCAAAATGGCTGTAGTGAATGTCTTGAAATAGGCCTCTGTCTCTTTAAGAACCTCTGAGCCTTTAGACACGCCCCCTCCACACGCTGTCTGTGGCATCAGTGGGGAGGGGGTTCTGCTGAGGAGCAGTGGTTGGTTACTCGGCTGGTGACCAAAGCTCGGAGGCGTCTCCAGGAGGTGGGGGCGTTCCTAGGAGGACTCAGGCAAACCTATCCCTAAAATGGCCGCCATCAGAGTTTTTACAGATGACTCAGAAATACGTGAATGTGCCAAGGCAGCACTTCAGCCATGTTTTTAATGAGGGAGGGACAGAATAACATGATGGAAAGTGGCTGGCTCTACTTGGCTACCTGGTTCTCTTCTTTTCGCTGCCTTCATGATTGACTCCTGTGTGCGGGATAATCGACAGAAAATGATCAGACTGATGTTAATTTTCAGATTTCATCCCGTTCTTAAAGAGCTCGGCTGTGAAGTCCCGTGTGGCCTGTGTGTGTGAGAGAGAGAATAATTGCTTTTAAGAGTGGCTCAGGTCCACTTTCTTCTCTCCCATCGTTGAACATCGTCTGTGGTCGTTCTCTAAATTGCGAGCGTGAGAGTCCAGTCACTTCCCTCTTTCTAAGAATAGAGAGCGGGGGATTTTGGCCCGATGTGAGAGGTTATCTGTCTCACTGTGTCAGCTACAAATGGGCAGCTGCCAGAGGCTTTAGCTCAAACGGACGCTTCAGAAGAGAGGCTGTGTACGGACATTATTAGAAAATCTATAGCAACACCACAAAACGCTGGAACAGAGGACAGAGAACAGGACGGCCTCTTTGGAACTTTCATTTCTTCGCTTCAAAGTCACATTGTTTTTGATTAGAGTAATGATCCGGCGACGTTGTTGTGAGGCATCTCGTTATCACTGAAGGGAAGGACTTTTCACGTGATCGAAGCTCAGACAAGGCTTTTTTTATGTATTAAAACACTGTAAATCAGACTATGAATTAGACATCATGGAAACTTAAAGGCACACTGCGTAACATTTTAGACCCTTTAATTGTTTGTAAACATTCCGGGCTTAGCTGGAGGCAGGAAGTTTGATTCCTATCTATAGATACAGACGGCATCTCTGGATTCGCCCATATATGGTCATGTTTGAAAACAGTTAAGGGAAAAACCAATTTGGAAAAAACTAAACTTTCTCTAATTATTCAAAAACGACTTTAACAAACGCTGAATTATGAATATAATTTTCCACTAAATAAAGATACAAAGACATGGGGAGGAGCAAAGTGGTTCAACAGCCCATAAACACATAAATAACGGAGAATGCTAACATGATGCTACATGTTAGCATTCGGATAATGCTAACAGTTAGCAGCGCTAGCTACAACTGCCGGTTTTTTCACTTCTACTGAACAATCTGCTGTGAGAAAATATCCATATGGGCCTGATATAGACTTGACTTTATTTTCGTGATAAATAAGTTCATATTCCACCAGAAAGTGAAAAATTGTGTTTCTCTAAAGATTGCATTTTCCCCCTCAGCGAAGCCACGCCCCCTTCTATGACGAGATGCCGTCTGTATCTATGGCTGTATCCGAATGTCCACACTATTCCCTAACTCCTCATTCACTACATAGGCCCGCACTATATAGTGACTATATAGTCACTATATAGTGACTATATAGTCACTATATAGTCACTATATAGTGACTATATAGTGACTATATAGTCACTATATAGTCACTATATAGTGACTATATAGTCACTATATATAGTCACTATATATAGTGACTATATAGTCACTATATAGTCACTATATAGTCACTATATAGTCACTGATTCTGTTGGCGATTCGGACACAAGACCAAAACCAATTTAAAGATAAAGATACAAATACTGATGCCAATGGAACAAACATAAAACCCACTTTGAAATCAAGACAAGACAAATGAACTTTTACTTTGAAAAATATTTGTTTTTCAGTTATATTATATTATATATTTCAATTATACAATATAATCTGTATTAAGAGAATAATGACTTGCTCCATTGTCGATAAGATGATTTTTCTGATCTAAGACCAGACAAAATCTACTCATACTATTATTAAAATTCCAGTGCACTTTCTACAAATGCCAGAGTTGTGCATGATATGACCTAATTGGATGTATTGACAGTATTTCTCCCATTTAACCTTAAAAATGTTGAAGTACTTTCTGATTTGTGTCATAATGTTTCTCAATCATCTTGAGGGCCAGAGGTTCTGTGCTAGAGGGCCGGATTTGGCCCCCAGGCCTGACGTTGCCTACCCCTGCTTTACAGTGTAGATGTGGAGATGAAGAGTGAGCAAAATGCATTATCCCTCCTTCAGGGGAAGGCAATGTCAGGCCTGGGGGCCAGATCGGGCCCTCCAGCATGAATCCTCTGACCCCTCATCGTTTTGAGAAGTAAAACACTCAAATAAAACCCCCAAAAAATCATAAAACATCATGAATTCCTTCAAACTTTTCCCAGGGGACGATGCCCAGACCCCTGTGCTTAGAAAATATAGTCAAACAAAAATACCAAAACAACGCTTGAGTTTGGGTCAAGAAGATCGGCCCCCCTTTCTTGTGACTAGACAGAAAATCAACCGGGATTGGGGAAACTTGCCTCCTGTGCTTTGGTAAAGAAGATCCTTTCGAGTCGTGAAGTGGAAATTACAAATGCATCGTGTTCAAGCGCTTTCGTGGTCGTAGCAAAGTAAAACAACTTGCATCTGCTTTTCTCCGTAAAACACATCATGCTTGAGCTGTTTTTCCCCCACGGTGCTAAGTGGAACAAAAAGACGACAATCGCGAGTTAAAGGAGCGGCGTCGGCTTCAAAACAATCAGCGATAATTCATAAAGACGTGTTCTGTCTGTGTTGTGGTGACAGGTCAAAGGTCATCTCATTTCAGGAACTCGGGCATCAAACTTAGACACACGAGTTTCTACTTCAATTTTCTATTTGACAAGTGTTTTTTGCTGTAATCAAGACACATGATGTCAAAACGATAAGCCAGTGAAATAATAGAACACTTTTGATCGTCTACTGCACATAATGTAATACTTAAACTACATGAGAAATAGAAAACTGAGGAGTTTTGCCTGCACTGTCTCCAGGTAAAATCAAGATAATTTTTGAAATTCAAAAACATATATTGAAAGCTAACATTTTGTCCACTTTAAAGGGGCAAGTTGGTCATTCTTATGCTCACTACTGCCACCTCAGGCCTTACGCGTAGCAGCAGCTTCTATATTAAGCTCGTGCATGACGGCACTTCAGACCCGAAAACACCTTTTTGAGTGACAGGATTTTAGAGGCAGTTGTGGTGAACAGGTCTGAGCTCATTCCACACATTAGGACATGGCTGGAACATGACTTTTTTGAGCTTTTAACCAAGTTGTGAAGAAGGAGCTCTTTCTAACCTACTCTGGACACACCTGTTCCTTTTTCTTACTTAACGATAATGTCGCGGAGAAAAGCGCGTTTGGCTGAGAGGTGCAAGACTTTATTCAACCTTCCTAAAGAAGAGGAAACTCGCCAGAAGTTGGAGTTTCTCTCCGGGATTCGCTGACGATCACCAAAATGGCATTTCTCTGTGACTGTCACTGATTCTGGCCAAGGTTCACCAAACATCCAAGTAGATTAAATTTTATAACCAACACAAGTCTCGCAATAAAAACACCCGATGGAGAGGCCAGGACAGAGCAGTGAGTCAATCCAAACGTGTGTTAGCTTGTGTGTGTTAGCCATTTATGAAGCTGTGTTGCAGATGTCAACTCCTTATAACTGCATTTTCACTTTTTGCTGTGATATTTATAATAATAATAATGCGTTGGTTTTATACAGCGCTTTTCTGGACTCTCAAAGACGCTTTACATTGCGCTATTCTTTCACTCCATACTCGGTGGTGGTAAGCTACTATTGTTGCCACAGCTGCCCTGGGGTAGACTGACGGAAGCGAGGCACTTCCTTCCTTCCTTCCTTCCTTCCTTCCTTCCTTCCTTCCTTCCTTCCTTCCTTCCTTCCTTCCTTCCTTCCTTCCTTCCATAAAACAAACAGGTAAGATGCACGCCCACCCCCTTCCAAATTGACATAGTTAAAGGTAAACATTTACAGTTAGTTACCATAGTAACGTTTCGAAAGCATGTCAACCTTCAGAAAATAGTACTTATATTTATCACAAAAATGTGTGCTCCTTAGTGCTAGAGGTACAATGTATTATATGAATGCCTATACTTTACTTTGGAATGGCTAAAATAGCAGAGTCCTTCCCTATAGTCCCTTTAAATATATCAAACTATACTTTAGCTCTTGAGAACGAGACAAAAACTGAATGAATGACAGATCGCACTCACGGCAGGAAGGGCCCGGGTTGGAGTCTTTATTCTCCCCGTGTCTGAAGGCGTTTCCTCTGCGTCCGCCGTACAGTAAAGACTCTGGCTCAGGATCTGTAAACGAGAGCCCGGTCGCCCGGCCCGGTCGCCCTCCGCGGTCGCCCGGCGCGGTCGCCCGGTGCGTCGCCTCCGCTCCTGACGTGTTGTCGGCCGCAGACCGACGGATAAGGAATGCGACTGCATATAAATCAGGGCTGGAGGTGTTTGACATTTGGGACGTGGCTGGGCTCCAAAGGGCGAAACATTGACTTTCTGCTGCTGTGGTCCAGTCGAGATTACACTGTCCCAGCAGCTCAAAGGTTTCCAACTGCAGGGACACGGGCAATAGTGAAGTTAAAATGCATGTAAGAACTTTAAGGGTGGGAATTTATAAAAAGTATTAATGTGGAGAATCAAAAGTAAACAAGAGACTCATTTAAATGATCTGGGAAATAACGTTTTTAGCCTTATTGCTGTAATCAACAATTATAGTCGGTTAATTAGCCATGGTTTTGTCTTAATCAACATGGTCAATTTAGCATAACACCCTCCTGAGCACAAAGTTGTTTTCTTATCAAAAACATACCTGGAGTTGTCATCTTGTCATCTTTCAGTATTGTTTGGATCTGCTTCACTGGCTGGTCTTAGTATAATAATTAAGGCGAGACGCTGCAGGTGAATAAATAAATATTTAGAGATTAGTTAGCCACTTTTTTATTCACCTGCAGCGTGAGCAAAACTGACGACCAGGAAAACGAAGAAAAACGAGATTTGTGTCCATTTGCACCTAAAATATTAGCTTCATTTATTAAGTAACATTTCAAACCCTCTCCCAGCGGCTGGAACATTGACGCCTTTTATTTTGTCGGGACAACAGGAAGTGTTTCGTTGCTGTTAGCGGAGCTTTGACATCAGTGTCACTGCAGGTTTCTGTTTCGTTTTTACCGGACCGGATTATTTGTTGTTATCTTGTGTAAAAGGCGAGTTTAGACGGAGCGTTTGTGTTTGTGATCGATCATGAGACTGACCCGAGAGAAGACGAGACGCTCGCGCTGATGGGAGGAGTTATTTTGAGGCGTGGGACTGACCTGCACCCGTTTGTTACTTCCTGCACAGAGTTTCATTTACACCAGTATGAGACAAATTCCTAACATGGGGAATATTTCTACTGCTACAGTTTCTAATAAAAGCCCCGGCCTGTTTTAGAGACCGGCTTTAATTTGCCTCCGCCAGCCGCGAACCCGGCCTCTGTCAGAGACCCGGCCCCTGTCGGAGACCCGGCCCCTGTCGGAGACCCGGCCCCTGTCGGAGACCCGGCCTCTGTTAGACCCGGCCCCTGTCGGAGACCCGGCCCCTGTCGGAGACCCGGCCCCTGTCGGAGACCCGGCCCCTGTCGGAGACCCGGCCCCTGTCGGAGACCCGGCCGCTAATGGAATACAGGCCAGTATTAGAGAATTTACGGTAGCCTATTGGCCAGAGAAGACCTACTCAATGATCATGACTTTTTTGTTGCATTTTTACCACATTTATGCCACATTTTTAAAGCATTTTTGTCGTGTTTTCGTCTCTTTTTGTGTCTGGTTTGCGTAGGTTGTTTTGTTTGCTTTCTTTCGTCGCTCTTTTTCTTCGCTTTTGGACGCTCGTTTTCCTCACATGTTTGTCGCTTCTGTCGCTCATGGATGAAGCTTGTGAAACAGTCGTGTGAAATTGGGTCCAGCTGTGTTATTTAGGCCCCGTTCTAAACGATTGTGTTCATCGCCTGGAGCTGTTTGGGAGCTGCAGGAGCCAGGTCTTAACCATCCAAATAAAGCCAATCTATGAAAAGAGCTTTTCCGAGCTGCGCCGCGCGGCATTTCCCTCAGTGAATAATCTCTTCGTCACAGGCGGCGCAAATCGAGCAGCGTGCAGCAGCTTTACCCAAAGACGACTTTTTTTTCATGATTTGATTTCTTGTTAAAAGGATTGAATCACTAAAAAAAAATAAGACGCTGTGCTTATTAAATCAGGCCCGGGAACGGCTGATTTTATTTGACAAAACGCGACTCCCGTTGTTTGAAAAGCCGCTTTAATTCTCCGCACCGTGACAGTGAAGAGGCCGAGCGGCGAGTCCCCGTGGCCCCGCCCGGTTGGAGAGCGCGGGTCAGTGAAGTAAACAGCCCTCACCTTTCAGTCTGAACCCTGTCCTCAGCTGCAGCTCCACAAACAGCCAGGCTTTGGAGAACGGGACACATAAACATCACTGTCTGAGAGGAGACTTATGAAATACTGCCTTATGCAATCACACCGGACTAAAGGGCGGCTTCAGTCTCTTCCCTCGGTGGGGGACGGGGGCTCGGTTGGAAAACATTTGTTAACATGAAGGTTGCTGGCAGAGCCGTGGGAAGATTTTTTAGTTAGGAGGCGCTGAGGGACAAAATTTACCCCCAAAATACTTTTTCTGTGCATAAATCCTGTTTATTAACCTCTTAACTCCCGCCTGAACCGAGAGCATTTTTGTCCATCATTAGATTTTTTTTCATCACTTTTTTTGTTGGGCAGTCGTCTCATTTTTGTCAAATTTTCGTGACTTTTTTCCCACTTTTTCGTCAAATTATTCACATTTTTTTGTCAAATTCTTGTCACTTTTTCGTCCTTTTTTCCCCAAGTTTTCATCAATTTTTTGTCAATTTTTGTAAATTTTTTGTAAATTTTTTGTAAATTTTTTGTAAATTTTTTGTCACTTTTTTGTCACTTTTTCTTCAAATTTTTGTCCATTTTTGTCATTTTTGGTAATTTTTTTGGTCACTTTTTCGTCAAATTATTCACATTTTTTTGTCAAATTCTTATCGCTTTTTCGTCCATTTTTTGTCAAATTTTTCTCACTTTTTTGTAATTTTTTTTCACATTTTCATCCTTGTTTTCGTCTCAGTTTTGTTGCTATTTTCACACCTTTTTCCCAGAAGCTTTTTGGATTGGGGTAAAGCTGGAGAAAATGTGCTCGGTTCAGGTGGGAGTTAAGTGGGTAACCTTTTCCGCAGTTCACAAACTATCCACCAGGGGAGTGCTGCAGCGCCCTCAGCACCCTGAGTTCCCACGGCCTTGGTTGCTGGTTTAATTCCCGATCCAACGGATTCTGGGAGGTGGATGATATGTTTTGAATATGTAAATCAATAGATATGGAGATAAATTAAATGAAGCTAGTATCGAAACAAGGTATTGATCAACTTTATCCATGTAACATTTAACTAGAAATGGAATAAAAGACCAACATTTTTACTACAGTCTCCAGCTCGTCTCCATGGAGATGTCGACTAAACATGAGATCTGAACAGGTGAGGTCCTTGTCCAAATCCATTCTTGGAAAACCCACTGCAATAAACGAAATCTTCAAAGTGGTGACCTACTTCAATTTTTTGTACAATTATTGTATGTTTCAAGGCTGTAAAACTCACCACACACTTAATACACTTTTCTCACTAGTTCACACGGGTTCTCCCTCATGCCTGGTCTACACTGTGCGATTTTTTTAATAAGATTTTTAGATTCACATTACAGACGTGGGGATGATAAAATGGTGGTCTGCGCTGTGACTCTGCGGCGTACGGTGTGTGACTCACTGTAGTGATGGGCAGATGAAACCTCGAGGTGTGTGTTACACTTTCCCCTTACTGTGTCGACACTGTATCATGTAGTGTTGGTGTGTGTATTTGCTCCATCTAGTGGTGTAAAAATGCACTACAGCCAAACTATAAAAGAAAAACAGATTGTATTGCGTTTGGAGGTATTTCTTTCACATGTGAACTAGTGATGGGCAGATGATTCCTCAGTGTGTACCTTTAGTATTCACAAATATGAACCAAATCGTCAGGATTGAACTTTAACAGCTGAGAGTGAGAATTTAGAAAGAGGAAAACTGCTCCGGATAATGAGAACAGAAACAAAGACATGATAATTAATGAGAAGTATCAGTGATGCAACCTTCTAAAAATGAAGTTACTGACCAAGATTTAATAAAGGATAGTGTCTGTGACAAGTATTTCTGCTTTTGTTTACCAGTGGATGTAAAGTCAAAAGACTAAACCACCATAGTCCATCCTCTGATTCAAACTCAAGACCATATGACTCGTAACTGGACGCTCTACTTACAGAGCTACATGAACAGTATAGCAAAGGCTTCATGTGGCTGCTAGGCTAGCAGTCTATGTATTTTCGTTGCACTTCAATATGGACATGAAAGAGAAGAAAACTATGGCTCTTGTGCTTTACACGTGCTTTACTCTCTGTTGAATAATTGTGTTATCAGGGCAGAGTTGCCTCGTGCCCAAAGAGTTGGGCAGCCCAGGGCGGGCGCTCGAGCCCGGGAGCACCCGCGGGATCGGCGTGTGGTACATGAATCTTAAATGACAACATGAGCCAGGTGATGCTCTCGTTCAGTGGCGCCCCCTGCTGCTCGCTGTAGTGTCATTGTATAGGACACTGCATGATGCATGATGATGTGTCGATCACATGACTTTTCCCCAAGTGATCCGCTCGGGGATCCGCTCGGGGATCCGCTCGGTGATCCGCTCGGTGATCCGCTCAGTGATCCGCTCGGTGATCCGCTCGGCTGAGGCATGGCTTTCAGCGCATGATACTTGTATTGGTGCCTCGGCTCTTTTAGTCCATCACTAATACACTGTAAAAAAGCATAAAAAATGAAACAGCGAGGCCGCGAAAGGTGAACCGCGTTATAGCGGGGGACCACTGTCGTCCAACATGTTACACAGTGTGCCTTTAAGTTCAGTAACTCATTTCTTTCTCTCTGAGCACGGCACTCGCAAAGTGTTGTAGACTTACACAGCGAAGGGAGATCCCACAGGACCCTTTTGTAACGTTTTACACCTCAGGGCGAGACACTGGCAGTGGGAACTTTTGCTGTCATAAATATGAGGAACATGCAGTGTACGTTTTCTGTCATTCAGTGAATGTGTAAATGCCAGAATTGCTTATATTTTGAGACAATCACATCGCGAATACAAGCGGCCGAAATGAGTTTCCTTCGCAGGGTGGCTGGGCGCACCCTTCGAGATCGGGTGAGGAGCTCAGTTACCCGGGAGGAGCTTGGAGTAGAGTCGCTGCTCCTTCACGTCAAAAGGAGCAGCTGAGGTGGCTCGGGCATCTGTTCCGGATGCCTCCTGGTCGCCTCCAGGTGTTCCAGGCATGTCCTAGTGGGACAAGGCCTCGTGGACCCAGGACATGCTGGTGGGACTATGTCTCCGAGCTGGCCTGGTGTCGCCTCGGGGTCAAGGTCAAAGTTTATTTATAAAGCACATTTAAAATACAGTTGACAACGCCCAAAGTGCTGTACATGTTTCAGTGAGAGACAAATATATATATACACACACACAGTACAAATAACAACATGGAATGATCAACTCAGCTCGTGTTAAAGGCCAGTGTATAGAGGCGTGTTTTTAAGAGTGACTTAAAACTCTCAATGGATGAGGCTGATCGATGCTCAAAGGGAGCTCGTTCCAAAGTTTGGGTCCAGCGACTGCAAACGCTCTGTCACCTCTGTTTCTTAGAGCGGGGACAGGTTAAAGCTGTTGGTCACATGACCGCAGGGCTCTCACAGGAGAATACAAAGTCAACATTTCAGAGCCAGGCCATTCAGTGATTTAAAAACCAACAATTGGATTTTAAATTGTATCCTGAAGGCACCGGGAGCCAGTGAAGAGACTGTAGCTCAGGAGTGATGTGGTCATAGCGCCTGATGCAGCTGCGTTCTGTACGAGCTGCAAACGACGAATGGATGCAGCATCAAGACCGTGGTACAGAGAACTGCAATAATCCAGACGTGTAGAAATGAACATGTGGACTATTTATTCCAGCTGGTTCGAAGGCAGATATGGTTTTACTTTAGCAATCAATCGAAGCTGAAAGAAGCTTGTTTGTGCCTCGGGGTCAGAACAGCTGGAGGAGGTGTTTGTGGATCGGGAAGTCTGGGCGTCTCTGCTGAGGCTGCTGCCCCCGCGACCCGGCCCCGGATAAAGAGGGAGAAAATGGATGGATGGACAAAGTTTATAATCAATAGAGCCAAGTTTAAATGTCTCCCCTTAAGGCTCAAAAGCTCTGCAGTGTCTCGCCTTAAACTTACATATAAAATAACAAATAGCAATGTATGTAAGCCAAATCCTGATTATAGTGATTCATTTCTCTCTCCTTTTAAACTGTATCTTATTGAATGTACTTGTTTAAGCTTTGGGGCTTTGGGGGCCCCTCTCCACTGCCTCCGAGCCATGACCCGGTCCTGTCTGGTTTTGCTGTGATGTTTCGTGATGGTGAGTGGGAGGTTTGGAAAAGTGAAACCTCGCACTGTGGCAGGTTTTGAAAAGAACTGACTGAACTGAACCGGATGAAAATGGCGGCCGCGTTTGCCCGTGGAGATGTACGACTCCATAAAGCTCTGACATCACTGACCTCCGCTTGATTTTACAGCTGCATTATTGGGCCAACCTTCAGCCTGTCCTTCGCCCGCTCTGCCTCCCTCTCTTACGCATAAAGTTAATTACCGTCCGCTGATTGCTGTGTTTTCTTCTCACTAATGTTGTAATTTTATAGCTGCGCTCATCTAAATCACACGCACCGGCGATTTAGCACTGCCTCGCCGCAGACCCATATGCTGCCGTCGCTCTGCTCGTCTGTCTGCGGATCACAACAACAATGATGAATTACTTAGAAGAGTCAAGAAACAACATCAGGGCAGCACAGCGCGCGGCCTGCCGTCTCCACAGTCCCAAAAAACACACTTATCATGATGCTAACCCAGCGAAAAGTGGAGGATAATTAAAGGTCGTTAACAATCTTTCACAGACATGG
Source organism: Gobius niger (assembly GCF_951799975.1). Lineage (NCBI taxonomy): Eukaryota > Metazoa > Chordata > Actinopteri > Gobiiformes > Gobiidae > Gobius > Gobius niger. The sequence goes on along the minus strand of NC_136871.1, from coordinate 1,624,660 downwards.
TCACAAAGCGCTTCTACTGAGACTTATATTTATAGACTGTCATTGCTCACTCCTCCCCATCTACATTAATTACTCCATTCCAGAGAGAATCCGTCACAGCAGCTCCGTCTCGTCCTGCTGAGTATGTTCCACATCGCCCTGTCAATCAAAGATCAAATAATAAAAAGCAGCGTGGTTAAAAAGTTTCACTCTTCTCAACATACAGGAAAAAACCGTATGTTTTAGAAACAATAATAAAAGTCTTCGGGGAGAGGGTTTTTAGTTGCTGTTGAAACGTGTAAAGTCCCCGTTGGTTTCTATGCTTTAGTAAACCATCTGGAGTCGCCCCTGTTTACCTTAATCAGGAGGTTTGTGTGGGCGCCGCCATGAATTGAGCCCGCCCCTTCACTTATGTTGGTTAACATTGGACTGGAGAAGTTAAGAGAAAATCAGTTCAGACACAAAGACGTTTTGAGGCCGCCCAGAGAAACAGTGCAGTGTTGACTTCCTGGTGTGAGCAAACAGTGGACGTTTTACACAAATCTATCTAAACAGATCAGATTTTAGTGGCGAAAACTTCCCCTTGTTCTCTGCTTAATGAACAGACTTCGCTAGGGTATCTCCAGCACTTTTCATTAGACCTTTGCTAACTTGAGATGAAAGTGAATGTGTTCCTGCCCTTGATTTGCTAATGGGCCATTGATGACAGAGAAAATCCTGCGCTTTTCGGTTCACACCAGTGCCTCACTGTGCACAAAGGAGACCCCAGACTCCGGCCTCGTATAAAGATTTCTTTTATTGCCATCATTCCCATTATAGTATCTATAGTGTCTGCTGCCACCAACCAAAGGAATGGCCTAAATGTGCCGATGCAGCGGCAACACTTCGAGCCACAGGCCGACAATCACAAGGCGGATGTTTTTGCACAAACAGCACCTCATACAAGAGGCGTTCATATTCAGCGCTCTTGTCACACAAATATGACAACTTCCGGTTACATAAACGAAAATTGGGTTGTTTTTCGTTTTCGTCTTAATTTGTTGTTTGTTTATTAAATATACAGTGAAAACAAGAAAATCAGCTTTATTTTTTAAAAACAGCGTTTCATTCACTTGAAAAATGGCAGTTTTTTTCATGTTTCGTTTTTTGATTTGCAAACCAAAATTGAAAAACAACTTGTTTTTCCATTTTTTATTTCATTCCAATGAAGAAAATCCAAATACCCAAAAGTACACTGACCCATCACGATGGAGAGCCACCATCGTGATGCCACGCCCCCTCCAGAAACAGGCACTGATATTCTGTAGGCCAAGTAACCTTAAAAACCTTGCAGGGATTGCACTTTAAATTAAATCACGAATATAGCTAATACCACTCACTCTCTCCCCCCCCCGTAGAGCACAATTCATGCACAAGGCAATTCAAAGTACTTCACAGTTGAAAAGAGAGTTTGTGAAGCACTTTGAATTGAGCCTACCGCTGGTCTCGGGTCTGACTTTACAGGAAGCGGCCAGTCCTTCCTCCGCGCTGTGTCTGAGTCTAATTCCTCTGCTCCTGTGCCGGGTTTCACCATAAGCTGATACGGGTGAATTTAGATCGCGTGTGATTTGGTGCGCGTTTGTGTTAAATGCTTTCTTTCCATGTAGATTTCCAGGAGTTCCAAAGCTGTTGAAGCGGCGGCCGAAGCAGCAACATAAGCCGAGCGTCATTTCTTCTGTTCTCGCCTTTGTCAAGGCTGTGTTTTATCCATGAATCGATGGAGGGAAGGCTCAGAGCCAGGTGTGCGTCCGCCTGTCTCTCGCTCAGCTGAGGCAGTGGGCTGAGTGGACAGGGGGACACGCACAGCTTAGTTAGATTTAAAGAGATTTCCCCGATATCATCGTCCATCACGATGATTCACCGTAAACATCGTCAACTGCCAGTTAAGGGAACATCGCCCAAACCCTAGACCTCGTGCTTTAGGATCTGGTTCTTCTGTATCACGCGAGAACAGTTATTTGGATATAGCCAAAGCAGACACTGGAGATAGAAGTCGTCTCAAAGATAAGGCTTTTATTGCCTTTGTTCCCAGTTACAAAGCAGTATAACCAGCTGGTGACTTCAGAGAAAGAGAAGAAGTGAAGTCCAGACCTCCGTTGACAGTCTCCTTTTATCCTAGTCTTACACTTCTCTACGCAGAGAGGGTGAGGCCTCTCTGTGAGTGTGTTGTTTGTGTCTATGTGTTTGTATATTATCTGTACTTCTCGTTATGTTCAGAATGATTATGGTGTGGACCATTGTCTATCAGCTCATCTCAGTGACATGGTCTTCTTGTTCTGTAGCGTGTGAGCAAAGCATGAGTCAGAGGCCTTTTCAGATTTCGTTATAATCCTTACAAAGCTCTTCCAGAAGTGTCAGTACAAAGGAAGTGCTGATCCGTGGCAAAGAGCAAAATGGTCTAAACGCCGCTGATGGAGAGCCAGGACCTCCACAGGAAATGACGTCCGCTCCACTTTTTCCCCACAACATTTATTTAAGTTAATCTCAATAAAAAGCCTTTCGTACACGCCGCTATCCTTCAGGTTAGGATTAGGGTTAGCTTGGATTCGTTTAAGCTAGTGTTGTCCTGCAGAGGTGACGTTATTTCCAGTGGAAAAGTGTTCTGGAATGCGGTGAATCGCCATTAGGAGGTGGTATTGCTGCAATGTCAGCCCCACCATGAGGACCAAAGGGAAGTGCTTTCCATTGGCTTTTACGTGAGACAATTTCACATTCACTCCATGCTCGGTGGTGGTGGTAAGCTGCCCCGAGGCGCCACAGTGGACTCACAGAAGCGCGGCTGCCAATCTGCACCATCTCTCCGACCACTCACTCTCTCATACACATACACAGCTATTAGCCTATTGTACATGTTTTTAGTTATAGGGGAAATCAGAGGAAACTTACGCAGGCACAGGGAGAACAGGCAAACTCCACACAGCAAGGCCTCGTTCAGGAATCCAAAAACAGCAACGACAAACACTTTCCTTCATCAAGCAAACACCAGCCATTTGCAAAAGGGTTATGAAACAGAGCACTTTGTGAAATCCTCCAGCCTTTTAGATCAAGATCACACCAGGACTCAATAAGATACGAACTTTATTCATCTGTTTGGGATTTCACTTGTATCTGTGCACGAAGAGAAAGAAAGCAAACAGTGAACACATCAGTCACACACAGCAACTAAAGCATATCCTATAAACCATGGCTTGTACAGCAGGAGCACCGTGAGTCACTGCTGACCCACACTGTTGTTCTCAGAGACCGGGACCTGACCAGGCGACCTGAGGGGAGTGCTCTGTGTGAGTCTGTGGGCAGCTCTGTTATTGTAAATGTCTGTTAGTGATTCCTAATCGGGTTGAAAAGGGTCAAGACCTAAATTACACTAGCAGACGGTGAAAAGAAGATTTTAAACCAGAAAAACACCAATTCCATCAGTGGATTTCTTCTCTCCTGATGACGTGGGCATAAGCCAAGACGACGATGCCAGGATTCATCAGGCTAACATTGTGAAAGAGCGGTTCAGGGAGCCCCCTCCTGGAACCGCCATCTTAACGTGGAGGGGTTTGAGCGCCCAAATGATCCTGGAGCTCTGTTGTCGGGGGCTTCGTGCCCCTGGTAGGGTCTCCCATAGCAAACAGGTCCTATAGGTGACGGGTCAGACTAAGAGCAGTTCAGAAGCCCCTCATGAGAGACCAACAGGCCCGGTTAGAACCATGAGGCCGTCCTACTGTGGACCCACGACCTGCTGGAGGAGCCATAAGGGCTGGTGCATTGTGATATGGGCAACTCCAATAGCTGCCCCCATGACCCGGCAACGGAAAAGTGGAAATGGATGGATGGATGGATGGATGGTTCAGGGAGCATGAGACATTATCATGACTTATTATACGGCTCTTCACAATGCAAGTCGATCGCTCCATTGACTTGAATGGGATTTTCCAACGTTCTACCGGTCATTATTTTCTGATAGAGGACCTCTGGGAAAAAATGGCAACAGAGTTCGTGCTTGTAACACAGGTCTTTCATATCACTCCGCACGTATGTAGTCGAGTGGTTCCCAACCTTTTGGAGCCGTAACCCCCATTATAACAGTTAAAGGGGTTTGTGACCCCTGAGCCCTGGTCACACCATGAGAAATAGGCACATTAGTCTACATATTTTTTTTAAAAACAAAGAAAAAAAACAAATGGCTAAAGTAAAATCCATCAAATTACATACAAATAATGGCACTCTGGTTAAATAGCACACAAATGCTACAATGAAATATTAGATTATATGCTAATAAAAATATGTATATTTTATCTACATGATCTGGTGACCCCCTCAATTTGTCTCGCGACCCCCTCGGGGGTCCCGACCCCCAGGTTGAGAACCACTGATGTAGTCAAGGACACTATCTCTGTCCTCGTCCCTGCCAGAGAAGTTCACGGGATTTTTAACTTACCCAGAGATTCACCACCGTTCCTCCAACTGCACCTTCATCTAAGTAGCTTGGCTAGCAAGAAGTAGCTAGCCTTGCTGCTACTAGCCTAGCCATACTGCGGGAATCATAAACTCATTAAATAAACCTTTCGGCCTTCATAAAAGTGTATGAAGTTTATGTTGTGTGTGTTCAGTCGGCAAATATAATAAGCGGGATAATGTACAGAACGCTGGTCATTATCATAAATAAGCACCTTCAGGGCGAAACAAGCTCCGGTTCGCCCTGTCGGTTCTTACTTTCCCGATCATGACCAGCGTTCTACACATTATCCCTCACACGTGGATCGGCCTCAGAGTCCAGATCTGAACCCCATTGAGAGTCTTTGGGATGTGCTTTGCATGGCGGTCACACTCACCCATCAACAATACAAGATCTTGGTGGAAAATGTAACGCGACACTGGAGCTTTTGATTTTACAGAAGCTTATTGAAACAAATGCGTGTTGTAGTCAAAGCCATGACCCGATATTAGAGCGGGTTTTTGAGGAGACTTCTTTTTCTGGTGAAGTTGTGGATTTAAGGTGAGACACTGCAGGTGAATGGGGGAAAAAAATAAATGCAGAGATGTCAATTTGAAACTTTTGCTGAACATCACAGATATAAATATGAGAAAAAAATGTATTGCATTTTTTCTGTCATTTTATGTTTTCGCATAAAAATAAGGCATTTTGAGCATTAAAATTGCCGAACGAACGAAATCAAAATAATGAATTGATCCAGATTAAATGTTATGGTTTTATTTTATTGACATATTAGTAACTAAGGTTTTTTCAGAGGGGATTTTGGATATTTTGTTTAGTTTTTCAATAAACTAATCATCAGTGAAAAAATCTGTAAAAACTCAAATTTCGGCTGTTTTTTTGTTTCAAGGCTGAATAAATCAGGCTAGGAATTAGATATTGAAAAATCCCTCTGAAAAAACCTTCAAAATCTTGTTGTGTCTCAGCCTGTAAAGTTTGGAGTCTGTGGGAGCTTCTATAAGGGCTCAGGCTCTGCCCGAGTGCGGCTTCTCTCATTCAGAGAAAACCAGCCCTGAAGTTTTGTAGCGAGTGCGCATGCTCGGCCCGTTCTTCCACTTTTCCGCTCCAGCGTCTCGTAGGAGGAAAAACACCATATTTGGGTGAAAGCGTCATCACGGGGCCCCTTAGCAGGACACGTGGATGTCAAATCTGTCAATATTTATGAATGAAAACCCGCGGGAAAGACGGCCTTTCTACTTCCGGGTCGCCCCCACCTCGCAGACAAAACATCATCAAATAAACATCATCATTTTTATATCTGACATGAAAACTAAGATGTAAAGGGAGGAAAACAGATACAAATCTCCACAAATCAATACTTTCACCTGCCGTGTCTCGCCTTAAAAGCTGAAAGTTCTGAAAATATTTTACCAATATTGTCTTTCACTGAGATCCACTTTATTTTCATTTATCAACCAGCTTGTCAGTTGCTTTGGCTTTTTTTACACATTAGTCGTCCACGGCACAAACTCTTATGCGTGATGGCAGTTTCCTGTGTAAACACTGGCTGAACAGTGCTTTGCTCCCAATTGTCCCTCCCGGGCCTCTGTAGCCTCTCCGTCTGTTTCTCTGCAGGTGACAAAACAACAGCATGAGCGTCCATTACCATCAGCACTGAACTTATCTCCCAAAGTATTTGAAATAAGGCGCCTCTCGCTCTTCGCATCGGGAGTTAAGGGGGTGAGAGCATAAGGAGCACATAATGTCGGATTTAGTAATGACAGGAAGCGAAACACAGCGGAGGAATGATGGCACATGGGGGAACGAGGAACAGCAGTTAATATAATGAAAGCTGTTGTTTCGGCTGTGATGTGCTGCGGGCACGTATTTCTGTTTTTTTTTCTTTATTTGTACTTCTTTGCATTTTATTCCCCTTAGTTTTGCCTCAATACATTTTGCTGATTTGGGGATTTGTTGTCTTTTAATCATTTTTGTGAGTAAATATCTTTTTTTGCTCTTTTTTGTGTGTTTTTGTTGATAGCCTTTTGTTTATTCAGGTGTGACAGTTGGGCTGCAGACCGTCTTTTGTTTAAAGGATCTGCATCAGGCCATTTTAGCCATTCCAAAGTAAACTATAGGCATTTATATGATATACTAGCGCTACTCGCTAGTATATCGCTAGTATATTCCACATTTGATATTCTGAGATTATGAGTTATTACAAAGAAATGTCCAGTACAGTCCCTATAACCCGTCACTCAGTACAGCTGTAGACCTGCACTACGTAGACCAGTGGTTCCCAACCCATTCCAAAAACTATGGCCACTACAAATGTTTAAAAAAATGAATACTAAAAATAATTTCAAACAAACTGCAATTGGAGTGTTTGATGCACCCGTACTTCTTTCTTTTATACTACAACAATAATATGTTCGGTAAACTCAGGGAATAGAATTCAAGAAACAGTGGAATATTTATGGATAAGTATTAGGGGTTCAGCTCTAACGGTTTGGTTCACGGTGCAGGACCCGCGGTTTGGTGCATCACGGTGCAAGTGCAATCTAAAAAATAATAAGTAGGTTTTGAACTGAAATAGCCTAATGATCGTTGTTAGACCGTAACCATGTAACCGTAGAATACAATTGGTAATGCTTTCAAAGCTGCTTTACAATAAAATGTAGGCTACCTCTGGGCTCACAATACGTGAAAGCAAAATAGAAAGCAAATGGTCCAGCAGCAAAGGAAAAAAAAGCACAAAAAAAAGCAACGCAGTGCAGGCCATGCGCTCGTTAAGCGGTAGTTTCATTTTGGCTTTCCGCACACAGAGGCTAAAGCTCTCGGAGCAGCGTGTGTGATTTGAAGCTCGTGTTTGAGCAGTTGTTTGGCAAGTTTCTGCGTGTACTTTTTTTCGGAGACAAAGCTTTGGAGACGGAATACGGCCAGGATTGGATCTTACGCATTTGTCTGCGTCTCTGACATTACGCAGCACTGGATCTATAATGAACCACAGCCTCGGTCACTGCAGGAGAGACTTAAACAAAGACACAGATGTCATGTGTTTTGGAGGATGTCACTGTACCAGCTGCAGTAGCGGTGAGTGACGATGACACATCGCCCTGTTTGGATGCGCGTGCACACGCACGGCAGTCAGATCTCCGGCAGTCGCGTTGTTGTGACGCAGCACCGCGGTCCATATGGACCCGTGGTCAATGCCCGTGGCCGGTGGGACGGTCACATGGTGGCCCCTGGCCAATGCCCGCAAGCGGAGGGACCATCACGTGGGGACCGGCCGCGGATGTAATAATAATAATAAGAGTAATAATGCATTAGTCTTATATAGCGCTTTTCCAGACGCTCAAAGTCACTTAACAATTTGGTGCATTATTCATTCACCCCATACTGGGTGATGATAAGCGAGGCACCCAGTCTGCGCACATCAGCCCCCACCACCAACCACGCACACACTCAGTACTGTCGCCAGGTTCCCAAACGGTCTCCCATCCCAGTCCTAACCAGGCCCTTTCCTGCTTAGCTTCAAAGTCGGTATGGGAAATAAACATGGCGGCGCCCATGGAGCTTATGGCGGCGGTCATTGAGTTTGCGGTTTCTATTATAGATTGTACTTCTACAACTATGGAGTACTCATTTTTGTGATAAATATAAGTATTTTCTGGAGGTATTTTTCAAACCCGGAAGAGAAGACGCTTGGATTCAGTTAACTCCGCCCCCTCTCTCCGAGTTGATGCAGCCGATGCAACTTTAGCAGTAGTAGAAATATAAACCACGGGCAAAAGGTGAAGTTACTTCACGATGCAGTTATAAGGAGTTGACATTTGCAACATAGCTTCATAAATGGCTAGCACACAAGCTAACACACACAAGCTAACACACACACGCTAACACACACAAGCTAACACACACACGCTAACACACACACGCTAACACGCGATTTGATTTGTCCGTCCATGGGAGTGGATCTCTCTGTTGAGGCAACTTCTGTTGTGATATTGGGCTATACAAAACCATTCAACTTAAACTTAAACTTAAACTTGATTTACTCACCAGCCGCTTGGTTCTGGCGAAGGTTCACCAAGCACCCATCAAACGAACAGACGGTCACAGACAAACACTATTTTGTCTGATAGTCGCTGAATCCCGGAAAGAAATTCTAACTTCTGGCGAGTGGCCTCTTTTTTAGGACGGTTGAATAAAGTCCTGCACCTCAAACGCTCATTTTCACCATGACATTAGCGTTAGTTATGAAAAAAAACAGATGTCCAGAGTACGTTAGAAAGAGATGATCTTACCTGAGCTTAGACGAGTTGATGCGTACCTGTCTGGTCGTCTAAGCTCAGGTAAGAACATATCTCAGTATGGAAAAACAGTGATCTGTTCCTTTAAGTCAGTTTTGCATGATTGCCCTTTGATGTATCATGTCACTTTTGTCACAAAGAAAATAAAAAACAAAGCAGAAGACAAGAATAACAACCCGGCCGTGCACCAGCGGCTCCAGCGCCACAATCTACCACACCTTCTCCACAGTGATGACAAATGTTGCTCTGGGCTCAGGCGGGAATGGTTTTGTGGTGGCCCTGACGACATGCTACAGTTCCTGCCAAAGTGCAATTATTGGGATCTCCCTCTCAGGAGTAAAAGAAGTTGTGGGTTTGGGGGGTTGTGGGGGGAGTGCTGAGCTGTGGACTGTGTGATGTGCTGCGGCGCTAACAAAAGCCCTTTGTGTGCTTGTAATTGACTGGATCAGACTCAACGCCGACTTAATCAGAATTGGCAGCGTCAGCACAGTCCGCTAAAGTATAACCTCGTGTTTTGTTTTACATAATGATCCATCGAGCCCCTGGTTCTGCCATCAACCACGCACAATAGAGGTACTCCAGCTAGGTACTCCAGACAGGACTTTCAGAGTGCAGAGAGATTTCCCGGCTGGCTCTTGCGGCGCAGCTCGTGTGTCTCTGAAACGCTGCCGAGACGATGAACTCGTAAGTTAATTTGACAAGCAAATTGATAGTGCGGTCAGGGACAGTTTTGTATCAATTGCGCTGCTACCACTAAAGTGAAGCCATTGATAAACCCTTTTACAAATCGTACAGATATTAAAAAATGAGTTGCTTTTCTCGGGCTGAGAATCTGTCATCGTAACTCACTCACTCCTCTCGGCCACCGCCCGCTTTCTACCTAACATTTCCAGACGCCAACAGCCCAACTCGGTCCTTTTGTCTCTTCACTGGTCTTTAGTTTCATTACGAACTGATTTAGAAATCCCACTCTTTGTTTGTCATTGTCCTGTCTCATTCCTACCTCTTCAAAACTTTGGGGCCTTGAGGTTAACAAACCAGTTGTTCCTGGAAGTCCCTGTGGGTGATCTGACCTTCTCTCAGATCAGACTCTGGAACAAGCCGTCCCTCGACAAAATCAATCAATCAATCAATCAATCAATCAACCTTTATTTGTAAAGTGCTTTAGAACAGCACCCGCTGAACCAAAGTGCTTTCCATAAGTGCAATATAATAACAACAATTTTAGCACAAAATATTTAAGAAAATACATATACATTACACATGTGCAATTAGCAGTGAAAAGCGGCTTTAAACAAGTGTGTTTTCAGCCTCGCTTTAAACAGTGTCAGGTCAGTGATGGCTCGTAACTCAGCAGGCAGAGAGTTCCAGAGCCTCGGACCAGCCACTGAGAAGGAACCATCACCCACTGCTTACTTTTGCTCCTGGGCCTCCAGCAGGTGTTGTCCTGCAGACGCAGCCTCTACTGGGCTGATGTGCAACAAGCAGGTCACATACAGTGCCTCTCGAAAGTATTCATACACCTTGAACTTTTGCACATTTTGTCATGTTTACAACCCTAAACATAAAGATTTTATTTTGATTTTTTTACTGAACGTTCACACACAAGTAACCGACAACTGTGAAGTGAAAGCGAAATGATACATGATTCTGTTATTTTTCAAAAAATAGAAAAGTGGGGCTGTGTATCCAACCCACAAACATATAGTGTCGCTACAGGCAGGAGTCTGGATGTCTTATACAGGAGACGTTTATTTACCATCGATACGGGACCCGGAGACATGAACTCGAGACATTTCGCTGGTCCAACCATTCAAGTCTGTCTATGCTCCCACAGAAAAGGGATAAACACCCTCTCAGAGCATCACACTGATAAGCAAGCAAACATTCAGTGGCTGAGAGTCTGAGCTCCACAGTCAAGGCTGTGACAGAGATTTTACGACTGTCCAGACTGACCCAGTCTGATAAATAGCGATGTAATGATATCCTCTAACAATATGTTTGAGAACCACTGCGATAAGTGGCACATTAACCTCAACAGATGTTTCCGTCTGTCGTGGTCTGAGCACCAAAGGTTATTCTTACATTCCAAGCATCTTCTGTTGTTTTGTGATAAAATAGTCTACTGTATACTGGATACATTCTAAAGACTATCATTTGCTGCTCTTCCTGGTTGAAAAAGAAAAGAAGAAGAGTTCCGTGACATAACAGAACACTGTGAATATCGACTTTCACAAATGCACTCTGGTTTGGTCTCTCCTCCCCGACCGCTACCTCAATATCAATCATTTACGGCCTCTGTCTCCCTCCGTGCAGTCCATTTCCCCGTCATTTACATCGCCTCCCTCCCCTCCCTCCCGTCGCCCATGATTGACAAGGGCCCAATTTCACCCAAAACACCGGGTCGTCAAAGCATTTCAAAACAGCGCAGGGGAAACTCAAACTCAATTCCACCTCTGCTGAAACCGCCTTCTGGAGCGACAGTCGGGAACGTGACCGCGTCTGAACCGCCGTTTGATGAATGCTTCCTGTTTAGTGACCGCGGAGGGCAGGGTGTCGCCCAAACGAAAGTATGCAGATGTCTGTTATGTCTGCGGGGAGGTGCACTCGGAGAATATCAAGGAGACGAATATGTATGAGAGGTGCGATGGACTTAGGGCCGAAGGAATATGGGGGAACGGATTGCAATTTGTGATCATATTTGTGATTTATGCGCTGAAATATGAAGTGCTGTGAAGAAAAGGCTTGCATTTTAAAGCATGTTTGTGGGTTTGAACAGCGGGGTTCACAGGTTTGCTATAATTGCACTGTGAACTGAATATTGATTTAAAGAGGGGGTATTCTTCTTTTGTCAGTCCCACAGCACCAGTCTATATCACACTACAATGATGACAAACCTTCTGTTGGTCTGTAAATGCAGTAAATTAGAATAACTGCCTTGTATAAAATGTCTCTCTCAAAATGGCTGTAGTGAATGTCTTGAAATAGGCCTCTGTCTCTTTAAGAACCTCTGAGCCTTTAGACACGCCCCCTCCACACGCTGTCTGTGGCATCAGTGGGGAGGGGGTTCTGCTGAGGAGCAGTGGTTGGTTACTCGGCTGGTGACCAAAGCTCGGAGGCGTCTCCAGGAGGTGGGGGCGTTCCTAGGAGGACTCAGGCAAACCTATCCCTAAAATGGCCGCCATCAGAGTTTTTACAGATTACTCAGAAATACGTGAATGTGCCAAGGCAACACGCCATGTTTTTAATGAGGGAGTGACAGAATAACATGATGGAAAGCTTGAAAAAGTCCATTTTGCATAATACCCCCCCTTTAAAATAGAAAGTGGCCAGAATAAAGTGAAAGAGAGTGCCACATTGGATCCGAAAACGTCATCTTTGGACTTGTCCGTACACAGAGCTGGTGGGGCCCCGAGCAAAAATCCACACGGGGGGCCCTACAGTACCTAGGCATCCCATGGTTATTCGACGAAGAGCGAACCCATTTACCAGAGGTGGGAGTAAGTCACTAAATGCAAGTCCCAAGTAAGTCCAAGTCAATCGATCATGGGGTCAAGTCAAGTCAAGTCTTGCTTTAGCCGGCAAGTCACCTCAAGTCACAAACACCAGCGTGTCGACTTTTCAAAATGTGTTTCATCTTGAAAATAACAAGTACTTTCTCAAGATATAGCGATTTTAAAAATTTTGGCTAAAATCAAACTTTTTAAAATCTCATGGATTTGGATTTAAAGTCTAATTAATATTTAATTGCCAAAAAATTCAAACTATATATATTTTAAATGCTCCAGTCTATATGTACAAAATTACCGGGACAGCATTAGAGAGTAGATTCTGCGTGTCCTTCAGTCCCGCTGTCACTGGGCTGTGGCGGATGCAGAAAATAACCTCTAAATGCTGTAAACTTTGTGTGAACGAATTAAAACATGGAAAAGCCCCGAGATTCCTGTTGATGAATCAGCTCTGACATGGTGGTTCTGGAGGCTCCGTCTGAGCTGTAGGTCCAGCCCATTGTTTCAAACGTTTTCCTGTCCGTAAATCTCCTCCTCTTCACTGTCTTTAGAAAACTTTTAATGCATCCAAAGAAATATTTCCTCCTGCCTTTAAATGCTGTATTAATTAGACGATCTCCGTCAGGAAACCGAACACGCATGTGGATAATCACCATAATGTAAACAAAGATGCGCCGCTTTTACAAAATGATCTTTCGACAGTTTCACTCAAATAAATGAAAACTATAAAGTCACAGCGAGTCACTGAGAGTCACTGGCCTCTAGTCCAAGTTAAGTCTCGAGTCACAAACGGCAAGTCCCAAGTCAAGTCTTTTTGGAGCTTTGGTCAAGTAAGTCACGAAAATTGCGACTCGAGTCAAGTCATTTGACTCGAGTCTCCCACCTCTGCCATTTACGGTCAAAAACAGTTCGACTGTGCAGTAGTGCAGGGCAGAAGGGGAACATAATGACCTCAATTCAGGCCCCGCCCCTCTGGGTGAGAACCACTAACCACTAAGCCACTGGTTTAGGACGACTACAAGTCTATTTCCCCCACTTTTTAAAATGGTCAATGTCAAACGGTCCAATTCTCTCACCTCCGGTCCCTGACCCACAGTTTGGGAACCGCTGATTTTAAACTAACTGAAAATATTTCTGTCTGACCGCTGAGAATTAGCCTGTGAGTCGCCAGTTCGTTTTAGACTGTGCACATGCAGAGAACCAGGGTTACTGTAAGTAACTGTGCTCAAACCGTGTGGATTAAACTCCACTTTGAGACAAAAAGGAGAACGGCTTTTTACTCTCGTCTATTTGCCAAACCACTGTCCTGATTCTCCGCTAGACGCAATAAGAAGAGAGTGTGAATGAGTGTGTGGCCGTTGCACCAGAGTTAATTTCGTCGACTAAAATATTTAGTCTTAATTTTAGTCAAAGTGATATTTTTGTGACTAAAATTGGACTAAAACTAAATTAAAAGTTTCTCATGAGACTAAAACTGTGACTAAAATGTCCAGATGTTTGAGTCGACTAAAATAAGACTAAATAAAAATGAAAAGGAGAGACTAAAATCATCCAAACTTGTATTGAGCGTCTGAAAGAGCCTCAGATCATGTTTAAAGGATCAGCTCTGAGCTTTGTTCATGTGGAGCAGCTCCATGAAGCAGAGGAACAACATTAAATATGATTATAATGAATATTATCAATGCAAAGTCCACTCAATTAGTCTTAAATTTAGACTAAATTGACATGCAATTTTTGTCGACTAAAACTAGACTAAAACTGAAAAGTTTTTTTGACTAAATCTTGACTAAAATTAAATTACATTTTAGTCAAAAGACTAAGACTAAAACTAAAATAATATATGTTGTCAAAATTAACACTGCATTGCAGCCCCGAGTCCGAGCAGAGAAAACAGAAGAGCACTTGTTGACGCTAATTTGTGTCTGAAGTAAAGTCTGAAAAGGTCTGTACATTTGTTAATGATTTTTCTACATGGAGGACTGTGATGTCAAACCGCTAAGCATCATGGGATTTGCGGCAATAATAAACGAATGGAGATTTAAAAGGTTAAATACTGGAGTTATTGTTCACATTAAAACACTTGGGCGCCACAGCGAGTTAGATGCCTTTACCTGTAGAGTCTAAGCAGCTAATGGAGTTGTTCCACAGATGTATGCTAGCAGCCAAAAACATGTCGGATCTCCATGGTAACAGGGCCAAGAGCATCTGGATGCAGCTGTGGAGGGGCACGTGGTCAGTGGAGCTCAACTGTCCAAAGGAAACGACGTCAGCTCCACTTTTTTCTCACGACATTTAAGTTCATTTCAATAAAACGCCTTTCGTCCAGTCCACTACTCTTAAAGGGACTATACAGAGTTTAAAGATGTTAAAACTAAGTATTTTCCTCCCGCTACATGTTCCAGCCATGTCCTAATGTGACCTGCCTCTAAAATCCTGCACTGTCACTCAAAAAGTTATATCTTTGGGTCCGAAGTGCCGTCATGCACGCGCTTAATATAGAAGCTGCAGTTACACATATGACCTGAGGTGGCAGTAGTGAGTATAAAATGGCTAACTTGCATCTAGCCCCTTTACGGTTAGGATTAGGGTTAGTTTAAGCTTGTGTAGTCATTTCCTGGAGCTCCACTGATCACACATCCAGACCCTTCTCAAATAAACGCCAACGATGCTAACCAGGAAGCTAACGACATATGCTAACATGAGCAACAAGTGCCTTTTTTTTCACTTCTACTGAACACTTTGCAGTGAAAAAACATTCATATGGACCCGATTTTGTCTTGACTTCAGTGGTGTGTGACAAAGAAGAAAATGGCTATAAATTGTGATTGCTCTCATTGGTTTTCTTCCCCCTCGGCTCCCCTTGTATGACACAGCGCTGCCTGTATCTATACACATATTATTATTTTTTACCGGTGCTCATGAAAGTCTCATCGCAATATTAAAACTTGTAAAAGTAGATATTTGCTTCCAAAGTCTTTCAATCCAATCATAATCTCCATCATTATTCCTCGTTGCGCACTTGTAAATAAAAACTAAAGTGGACTCCGCCAACTGGAGCTGCTTCTCTGTGTTTCTGCGCCGGTTATTCCCCTCCTGAGCCAACGGTCCTTAGCTCTAAACGCCCCATGAGCCGCTCGTAACCGACTCATAAAAGCAAAGCAGCAGAAGCCGTTTTACTGCCCTCTGTCACCTACAGCAAACACAAGCTGCAGCAGCACAAGTGTGACTCTGCGCCAGTGTTAATATGGCTGAAGAGAACGCAGTGTTTAGCCTTTAATACTGTGGTAAAGATATGTCATTACGAAATCACTTTAATACAGTCCGTTCAACTAAATTTAAGCATTACTGAGAGATTTGTGATGTTTTGTGTGAAAAACTGATACAAACCTGATTTCATATCGTTGAACTTCCATATATTTGTGTTTATTTTGTATATTGTGGCTTCTTGCGATGTGGATGTTGACTGTTGAACGAAGTTGTGGGAACCCAGGGTGCTGAAGGCGCTGAAGCACCCTCTTGCATAGTTTGCTAGACGAAGGTCAGTTTGATCAAAACGTTGCAGCAATAAATGTCTTCAAGATCACACCTGTGTTGAAGTCCTTGCACTGGCTCCCTGTTGAACATCGGGCTCAGTTTAAAATCTTGGTGCTGACCTTTCGAGCTCTACCCGGTCAGGCTCCCACGTATATTGCTGACCTACTCAAACCCTACAACACGTCTCGAAACCTGAGGTCCTCTGGGCAGAACCTGTTGATGGTTCCACGAACACACTTTAAAACTCGGGGAGAAACCGCTCCTTCAAAGCCGTAGCGCTCCGACTTTGGAATAAACTTCCTCTTGATTTGCGCTCATTGGAGTCAGCAGCTACCTTTAAAAAGCACCTAAAAACCCATCTGTTTGAGAAAGCATTTGAGTCCAGCTTATGCAATACTGACACAACTGGTATAATGAATGCTGAATTTTGAATTATTGCAATGAATATGCTGTTTTATAATTATGTTTTAACACTGTGAAGCGCTTTGTGACTCTGTGTCTGTGAAAGGCGCTATACAAATAAAGTTTACTTACTTACTTACTTCAAGGGACTATACAGAGTTTAAAAATGTTAAAATTATGTATTTTCTTCCAACCACATTTTCCAACAATGTCCTTATTGTGTAGAATGAGCTCAGACCTGTTCACCACAACTGCCTCTAAAATCCTGCACTGTCGCTCAAAAACATATTAATTCTGGTCCGAGGTGGCGTCATGCACGAGCTTAATATAGAAGCTGCAGTTACACGTAAGACCTGAGGTGGCAGTAGTGAGTATAAAATGGCCAACTTGCATCTCGCCCCTTTAAAAATGGACTGTTTGCTTTGCGATGCTAATGTTGCTAGCGTTCAGCGCGGGCTGATGACATCAAGCACTTACTGCTCTCTCTGAGCAATTTGTAACATTATTCAGGAGATCAGTGTTTCCCAACCAGGGGTACAGGGACCCCTGGAGGTACTCGAGGACCTAGCAGGGGGTACTTGGAACTATTTCAGATTGAAAAAAGGGGAACATGTAGCATAGTTTTTATAGGAAAGGCTATATTTTTCAGTAAAATGTGTTGCTTTGGGAGAATTGTAGGTTTATTTTGACTGCACCGTTGTCCTTTTTCTTACAAATGCCACTTTTAAGTAATTACTTAAATGAACTGTAACACCCTTGAGGTAGGGGGTACACGGTTGACCACTGAAAGGCCAAAGGGGTACGACAGACAAAAACCACTGCAGTAGATTATAGTCTAGTTTAGTTTAGTTTATTTCACAGGGACCACGTTCAAAATACATTCATCTTAACAAAAAGATGTTTTGTACCAGAGCTCACACAAATTTCCATCTGCCGTCCCTGGGCAGGAGCACAATATTAAAGTAGCACTAACAAAAGCATACGGGACGAACACTGAGAGTTGAGAACACGAGAATGGTAAAAATACTGTAATCAGAAGTCAAGCTAAAGTTAGCATTTGATCTGCTGTACACAAACAACAGGAAGGTTTGATACAGTCACTGTCCGAAACGAGCAGATTGGTTAAGAGCTCTTACGCCAAACTGGATGTGCGTCAGCGTCCGCCATGACAAGAAGCTTCCGAATTGGTCTGTCAGTTAGGAAGTAGTTAGGAAAAGGAGCCTCGATGCTAACTATCATAGCCACTTTAGCATAGGGACCTCTGATGCTAGCTATCATAGCCACTTTAGCATAGTGACCTCTGGTGCTAACTATCATAGCCACTTTAGCATAGGGACCTCTGATGCTAACTATCAGGTGATTAGGAGCTATGTGCTGTCCCATAAGCCACTGCACCAAACCCCCCCACCCCCCTCGCCCCCACCCTCAGTGATTCATGCACAACCACTGTTGATTGACAGGAGCACATTTAATAATAAAAATAATAATAATAAAAAGATTCTGCACAAGCCAAACTTTATAAAGTGATAAATCCATGTTGTCGTCCCCACAGCTCAGTCACATGTCAGTGTTAAAGAGGAAACTCAGGAAACAGATTAAATGCTTTTGTTTTCATTTAGTAGAAACTTAAGCCTCACGGATCATTTGCTGCTGTCGCTTTAAGAAACAGCTGCTGAAATAAAATAAGACTAAAGGGAAATGTTTGGATCATTTGGATTTATTTTTCTCCTTAAATGTCTTTGTTTGGACACTATGTTGTTGTTGGACACTAGGGGGCGACATGCACTTTTGTTTGGCCTGCTCCACCAATAACTTTAAAGAAGAAGAAAAACAGCTGTTGGTGATGTCACTTCCCTTTCCCCTGTTTAAGGACGGACGGATTGTTCAAAATGCTGCTGAAGCTCTAGTTCCCGAACTGCACAGATCTAACAGTCGACCCATGAAAGGTTAAGGAGTTAGTTGCTAGTGTTAGAGCTTAGAGGCGACAATTTGATGGTTTCAGACGCAGCCGAAGACTTCACCGAGGAGCACTTTGGGACGCAAAAGTGGGCAAGCGAGGTTCATGGAGAGCGAGGGAGGGGGGGCGCACATGGGTCACAGTTACAGCGTGCACTTTTCTCATTACACAAAGAAACTGTGAACATATAGATCTCGCCGTTGTTCTGTCGAGCTGCCTTTATATATATACAGTATATGCGAATATGCACTGAAAATAATACAAATAAAATGTCTTCATCCTTCACCCAAACTAGGCTTTAGGCTCACAATGTTGTGGAACAGAATGAAACAGCCACAGATATACGGTATAAGCTCTCATTTTACTGTCATTGTAATTTTTCAAGCTTCGCCACCACTCCTTGCGCCCCCGTGCGTCGCCATGTTGTTTTCCCCGACTCAAGGCCGCTGAGGATCATCCGCAGTGGGAAATTCAATATCCGGGGGAGTTTCAGTTTAAATTTCCCAGTGGGAGATCAGAAATTTCCCCAAACACATACTTTCTTCCCTGCGCTGCTTAGCATTTTAGCCGTTGCTTTTAATTTTTCTAAGCACATTTCAGCTCTGTTTCATTGGAACTGAAGCTCCTGGTGTTTTAAATATACTACATACATCATAAAGCAAGTTAAACCACCCACAATGAAATAAAAGTTGATTTTTTTTAACTATTTACTCATGAAATGTTTACTAGAGAGGCCACTTTTTCAAAATGGCCTCCAAAATTCCCAGAGGTTCTTCCTTGGCTCCGTCCACTAAGACACAACAGTTCCTCACTCCGCTGCGTCTCGAGGGCTTGATGTTTTCGGACCCAATATTTCATCGTGGAAAAAAACAATAACCAACAGTGACAGGATTAATAAATGAACATTCCTCTGGCGCGCTCGTCTGTGGTTCAGCTACAGAAGCAGAATCCCCACTCGCACACTGTGTCTCCATCCTCGACGCCCACCGCACCAGCAAGGAACCTCCCAAAACAGCCCAGAACGTGAAATAATATTGAAAATTAAGAATGAAAAGAGCGTTTACATGTGTTTTCATTTCATCCCGTTACATCACTGCTCGTTAAAGCCCGAAGGCGAAGCTGATTAGCATAATAATTAGGCCTGGGTTTTAACGCACGGGTTGTTCACATATTGTTTTGTGCTGCCGTTGTGTGTTTTTTTTTACGTTTTTCATCTTCCCGCAGAAGTTTAGAGAATATAACTTAATTAAAAACAGCTAATAGCCTTGTTTTGAAAAGAAAAACAATGATGTAAAGTTTAAATATTAAGCATTTGCATCTTTGCGGCAAACAGTGACGAACTATCGGCCAATGAGTTTAACAATTTATGGAGAGGTTCTTGAAAAGTGGTTTGTTCAACCAAGTTTGAACATGTTTATGAATGTGATGCCTTAGGTCAGGGGTGTCCAGAGTGCGGCCCGGGGGCCAAATGTAGCCCCTAAAATTCTAACCTAGCAACTAACATTTATTGTTAAACAGACCTGGCATTAAAGGAGCTATAGATACAGACGGCATCTCTGGAATCGCCCATATATGGTCATGTTTGAAAGCAGGTAAGGGGAAAAACAATTTTGAAAAAATCTATATTTTCTCTATTCAAAAACTACTTTAATAAATGCTGAATTATGAATATAGTTTCTACTAAATAAAGATACAAAGACATGGAGAGGAGCAAAGTGGTTCAACAGCCCATAAATACATGAATAACGGAGAATGCTAACATGATGCTACATGCTAGCATCGGGCTAATGCTAACGGTTAGCTAGCGCTAGTTACAACTGCCGTTTTTTCACTATGGGCCCGATTTAGACTTGACTTTATTTATGTGATAAATAAGTTCATATTCCACCAGGAAATGGCTAAAAAGAGTGAAAAACTGTGTTTCCCAAAACATAGCACGATGCTAACATGAAGCATCATGTTAGCATTCTCTGTTGTTTATGTATTTATGGGCTGTTGAACCACTTTGCTCCTCCCCATGTCTTTGTGTCTTTATTTAGTAGAAACTATATTCATAATTCAGCATTTGTTACAGTAGTTTTTTAATAATTAGAGAAAGTTTAGATTTTTCTCAAAATTGTTTTCCCCCTTAACTGTTTTCAAACATGACCATATATGGGCGATTCCAGAGATACCAATTTCCAAGATCAAATTAATTATAACTTCTTATAATGAAACAGACGAAAACTTGACAAAAACCTTTTTAATTTTCGTCTGACTAAAACGACCATATTTTGAAATGACTAAAATGTGACTAAACCTAAAAGCATTTTCATCCAAAAGACTAAAACTAAAACTAAAAGGGCCAAAAACAACACTGTTGCAATCAAAAAATCTGTTATTGGGCCTTTAAAGTTTTAAGCATAAAAAGGTGAATTGCCTCAACAGTTGCTCGTCATAAATTAATAATTAATAATTAGAATATTAATGAAAAAGTCCATCCATCCATTTTTCGCTTTTCCGGTCGTGGGGGCCGGATCAGGCCCGCGGGCCGTATGTTTGACCCCCCTGCTCTAGACCAAACCAACTAAATCAGATCAATTAGCTAAGGTGGCGACTTCTGTTTTGGTCAGGCAGTGCTCAGGTGTCCCTAAAACACCACGAGAC
This sequence comes from Gobius niger, assembly GCF_951799975.1. Classification (NCBI taxonomy): domain Eukaryota; kingdom Metazoa; phylum Chordata; class Actinopteri; order Gobiiformes; family Gobiidae; genus Gobius; species Gobius niger. The sequence continues at coordinate 1,603,858 of NC_136871.1, read as the reverse complement.
AGAAACCCGTGACAGTCACCAGAGCAGCACTGTGGCTTATTTCTATTATTCTGTTCGGTGCCTCGGCAGGGGAAAAAAAAATCTAATTTCACAGAACCAAAGTAATTTTCTTGAATGATTTAGCATTTTCGTGTGGCCCCGATCAAATCTTCGAATCAGAAAAACAATCACCACAACCATCCGTGTTTAATCCAACGAGACACACGCAGCGAGGCAGTATTTGCGCCACAACTTTTCCCTCTCGGTGTCGTATTGCAGCGCCTGAATCTGTGAAGTCTTTTACAGAAACAGGCGAGAAAAGTGGGAAACCTTGAAACACGTTGGTCGACATTCCTCGGTTGGAACTGTTGATGCATTTTTATTATTCTGTTTAGTTAGTTCGTGAAACATTATGCAGTGTTGGTCTGTTCTTCAATGGTTTAGAACAGCAAAAAGTAATTCCAACTCCAATTACAACTGAGTTAATTATAGTAAAGTACCCCGAGCCCCTAGTGCTCACATGCACTCTGACCGAAGCGAGGGACATTATGAAATCTGAAATTCATGTCCTAATTTAGGGGCTTTAATTTGTGCACAGTTATATTGAGAAATGACAGAGATGACGTTCTGGTAATGAATAGATTAGCATTAAAAAGAAGACAAATGAGGAATTGTAGAGGTGAGTGGGGGTTACAATTTTTGAATGAGTTTGACCTGACCGAATGGGTTGCATCAGGTAATAAAAAAATAAGGCATGGTTTTTGCTGCGCAGCTGTTTTAATATTGAAGTTTTGCAGTCTTCAGCCCTATCTGTGAAGGAACCACATCCAAAAGGGGCTGGACAACGAGAACTGAAGCTCCAACAAGGACTGGACGTTCTTCCACGGTCTTCGTCCCTGTCTGCAGAGGGACTCCCATCTTTCCTTCTGTGTTTCTTCCGGAGGTTTCTCTTTTTTTACTTGTCTTGTAGCGTCTAAGACATGGGATGACGCTCATTACCATCTGCTGCTGCAGCAACCTCCCTCTCTTTCTGTACAGCTGCATTTTCAACTGGATACTTTTGTACATTTTTGCCGTGTTAATGTGGGGTCCGGTGGATTTTTTTTTATTGTAGAGAGTCCATAATGCTTATCAGCTAAATCAATTTGAGACATTTGTTCTTCTTCTGAGACACTGAAGAGGCACCAAGAACCCCCCTAGTCGTAAACGATTTTATATACAGTAGAATGGGGGGTCCACACTACATATCTGGATTCAGTGCGATTATAGAACGTCTGGGGGTTCACACTTAACGACTGAGAATCGTAAGAACGACACACGATTCTGACAAACAGCTGATGTTTTATAACACAGCCCGATTGGTCAAAGGTGTCCAAAATGTCACAACACCGCAGCGCTAGGCTAATGCTACTACAAAGCTTTCAACTGGGCTATAGTTCTGTCAAATGGAGATAAAAGTTGACGTATTTCAGTGGATTTAATAAGAAAAGGAGACGGAGGAGATAGCAAATAAAGCGGGGAGAGGCTAGCCAGCTGAACAGTTCGTCTCCAAACTCAGTAAGAGCCGCTAAACTCACGGTTGAAATGTAGCTTGAAGTGGTGGTTCTCGTGAACTTTTGGTGACAAAGTTGTGCTGATTCGTGTGTGGCCACGAAATGAGTTTGTGCCGCTGTTTTGACAGAGAAATGAGAAGGGATGTTTTTGCGGTGGTGTCTTTACATCAGTCTGTCTTTGGCCGCTGCTTTCTGTGTGTTCACATTTGTGTCGGTAAAATCACCCATGTTTCTCCCGTGCGTCCAAGAAAATTGAGCTTAAAAATCAAACATGTTTGATTTCCTACGACTGGAGTCTAGTCGCGTTTTTCTGCCGCCCACACGACACGATTCGAACGCAAGTCCAGTCGTGACCCCCTCGCCGAGACTGAGAACTAGAGCAAAATCGGGCATAAAAGTCGTGTAGTGTGTGTTGACCTTAAGCCACACATGCCTTCTTGTGTTCTGGCTCATGGACGTTCACTGGAGAATGAGACCGATGAACTGCTAAGCTCTTCCCAGAAGATGGTGAAAGACTGTTGTGGAGCAGAGGGAGGAAGAGAAAGGAGGAGGTGGAGCTGACCAGTGCAGGACACCACGCTCTGAGACAGGGACAAACCCAGGAGGCGCTGCACCGTTTCAGAGGAGCGTTGATGACCAACCAACCAACCAACCAACCATTTGGACATTACCTCTGTTGGACATTATGTTTGCCTTGTGGTGCTATCGGGATATACAAAACAATAGATTGATTGATTAAAACACGTCTGTGCTGCTTGTTTGACTGTAGTGACCAATGACAAGTGTTTTTACTTCGTTTTTACTTCGAGCTAAGAACAGCCATAGGAGAAGATTCAACGAGTGAGTCCAGGTATGTTTTCATAACATGGTTAAAAGCCATGGATCTATTATATAAACTGGATGAGGCCTGCTGTCCCAGCTCCTGTCTCTTTACATAGGGGTGCTCAGTGGCGCATGACTCCAGTTTCGTCCGCCATTGCGGCCCAAAGTACCCGTATGACGCGTCACCTGTATCTCTGCTCCCACGGCCCAAGTGGGTGAAGTCAGCGGGAGCGCACGGCTGCCGACGAAGCCTCAGAGCGGAGCGGACGCCATTACGCAAAAAGTCAAATCTCTTAATATCATCGTTCTTTAAATACAAAATCATTTTTTAAGGCCATTTCAGGCGAATAAGCTGCTACGATGACTTTGGGGGTTAGTTTGTCAGGGCGGGGCTTAAAAAGCTCGTTTAGCCGCTCTTGGAACAACCGGGCGCTTAGCGGCCCTTCGGACGTACGTAGCCGCGCTCATGAACTTCCGCTCGGTCACTTTTCTGGGAAGTTTCGTAAGTGCTGGAAGTCTTGATATTGTGATAGAATTGATAAAAATCGAGTTGTTACTTCACTGTATTTGCTAGTATAACATCACAACTAGAATTGTTTGGCTGAAATACAAAGAATGAGCACTGCAAAAGTGTTTATATTACATTTTCATTGGTAAAATGTGAGATATTGTTTTTTTATATAGCATTTATCTGTACTGTACTGTACTGTACTGTACTGTACTGTACTGTACTGTACTGTACTGCACTGTACTGTACTGTACTGTACTGTACTGTACTGGATCCAGGACAGATGCAGAAATCATGCATTTTTTTGTGTTTCATTCTACTTACACAAATAATGGTGTAAGTACATAAGTACATTAAATGCTGCTAGTATTTTTTTAATTAATAAAACAGTTACAGGTTATTAGTGCCATTATTTAATTTTCAGAAATGAGTTTCCAATAACATGTAGTTGTTTCTTATTAACCATAATCCAATGCTATAAACACATGCTATATTCATCATACATTTCGTATTTAGTTTTTGGCTAAAGACTCAGAGAAACATAAACGACGACGATTCTGAGCGATCTCTCATTTCGCAGCACACTTTGCATGTTGTTGCCCAAAAATACTCGTCAAAATCCTTCCACAGGGGCACAGATTAAAGATAGAACCATCTCGCCGACAGATACCGAGCAGTGCCTGGTGTCTCGGAGCCTTGATCACAGAGCGAGGCCTCTCTCCGCAGCTACAATCTCCGGCTTGTAATCATGACAAACGCAGCGGCCGCACCGTCAGAGAAACGAGCGACGGGGCCCGGCCATGAATGAAGAGACACTTTACAGCGGAAGCAAACACCGCTATCAACCCGAGCATCGGCCAAACACCTGGAACTCGCCGTGACAGCCTTTAGCCGTGGCCAGGATTAATCCAGCGCCGCCGCGTGATTTTATATTCCCCACGTCCAGCAGTCCAAAAACCCTCCAAAACATGAGCAGAAATCGTGCACTGGCTTCAGAGTCGGCAGCTGGACAGGTTGATTATTCACCGACGACGGTTCAGGCGTTTAAGCGTGAGTGGCTCTGCACATTTCAAACACATCCAGGAGCTTCGACATATGGTGGAAGACTGGAATAAACTAACGCAAGAAGCATCCATTTCAGAACGTGTTTATTGAGGTCGACAGGTTTTATGATTTATTAAGTGCGTCGATACAATGTTTTTTGTTTTGGTGAGGTGAGACACTGCAGGCGAAAAAGAAAACAATAAATAAGAAAGAAGGAAAGAAATGTATTGTACGTTTTCAGTCATTTTATGTTGTCTTTTTTTTTTAGTTTTAGTTTATTTATTTAGAAAAAACAGGGACAGTGCACAATAAACATTAACCTCAAAGGAAGAGATGCTGTACCAGGTTATAGCTCAAGTCCCTGGGCTGATGTTATAGTAAAATACATAAGAACATCCTGCATACATGGATACTGGCATTTACATTGACCACGTTCATAATAGTAAAAGCTAATCTTCACATACACAACCATGAGATAAAACACACACACACATCCGGTCACATGTGGGGCAAGTTTGAGTTGACCAGAGCCATTTCTTTGCCCGGCGTGAGAACGTGTAAGAGTTTGTGCTTGTTCTCAGCTCTGTATGAACTTATTCCACTGACGAGCGGCCGCACAAGATAAGCAGAGTTTCCAAACGCTGTCTTTGGTTTCGGATCCTGCATTGGCCTCGCACTGTAGATCTAGTGTTCGAGCTGTTGTTTCAGAGCCCAGAGAGATGAACTCTGTTAGTGGAGGAGCAGCGGTGTCATGGAGGATCTTCTACATCAAACACAGACTTGTGTGGATTGTCACATTTTCAAGTCTTCAAAAATGTTCTATGCAAAAACAGCCAAAAATGCCTATATTTTTGGCAACCAAATCTAAAAAATGATGGTTTGAGCCAATGATGATTTTATTCGGTTGACTTTAGTTACAAAGATGTGATCCGAGGGGATTGTATTACTTAACTGAAGAAGTCTGTAAAAATATAAAACATTCACAACACTCTATGAAGAAAAACAAGGCCTGAGCAGCAACATTCCTCCACAGTGCTCCAGGGCCTGTCAATCAAAGCCTCAGGCTTCAACCTTTTCATTTAACAACACAAAAAATAGCGTGATTCAGAAAAATATTACCTTGCCCAGCGTTGTCACATGGGTCGTAGCAATTTTTAGAAAAAACAAACAAACAATTTGGAGCCAGGCCTTTCAACAGTGTTAGTGAGCTGCAAAGACTCTGTTTTCAAAAGTGTGTTTTCGAGTCGCCCCAGGCCTCAGGGGCTGGTAACAGGAATAATAATCATAATAATCATCATAATAATAATGCATTCTTATATATAGCAAACTACAGATGTAAACTAGCCCTGTCTCAGCCTGTAAAGTGTGGAGTCTGTGGGAGCTTCTATAAGGGCTCAGGCTCTGCCCGAGTGCGGCTTCTCTCATTCAGAGAAAACCAGCCCTGAAGTTTTGTAGCGAGTGCGCATGCTCGGCCCGTTCTTCCACTTTTCCGCTCCAGCGTCTCGTAGGAGGAAAAACACCATATTTGGGTGAAAGCGTCATCACGGGGCCCCTTAGCAGGACACGTGGATGTCAAATCTGTCAATATTTATGAATGAAAACCCGCGGGAAAGACGGCCTTTCTACTTCCGGGTCGCCCCCACCTCGCAGACAAAACATCATCAAATAAACATCATCATTTTTATATCTGACATGAAAACTAAGATGTAAAGGGAGGAAAACAGATACAAATCTCCACTTCCACCACTGCGGGAAACATCAATACTTTCACCTGCCGTGTCTCGCCTGATCCCTCAGACCTCATATGCATGTCATGTTTTGTTTTCTATGTTCACAATGTGTCTAAACTGTCTGGAAGGCCTCTCAGCCGTGCAGAACAGACTGTTTGTTTGCTGGTGGAGCGAGAGCAGGCGGCGGCGTGCGTTGGAGGCGCTCAGGAGGAGCAGGAGGTAATTGTTGAGATAATGAAAGAGCTGAAGGGTTTTTAGAGTGAGCGCGGGACTGATTACTGTCTCCTCTGAGGAACACACAAATGAAGCAGGAAATTACTATATTGTGTAGTAGGTTTATTTTGAAATAGATTTTCTCTATGTTTTGGTAATGAGATGTTTTAATTTGGCTAAAGAGTCACAAGTGCACGGCTTGTTTTGACATCATTTGGGGTTTGACTTGTGTAGCATCAGTAGGAATTCAATAAGTGCAGACAGAGATATTTGAAATGGTGATGAATTATGGAGTTTAAATCCAAAATAATGCAGTTCACATAATGCGCAATAGAAAATGTATTCAAGCATTTTCACCGACAACTGTAGCAAAGAGAGTGTTTTACAGGGTCAATCAGGCTCCTAACTTTGTCCCAAACAAACGACTCCACCATTGAAATGTGTGAGCGAGTTCAGGTGGAGCCTGAACACTTAAGTATATTGAGTCATAACCGTGGATTATCAGGCTCACGGGCACTGGTTTAAAGACGATCAGTCTCAAGTGACATTTCTCGCAAATATTTATGTTGTCAATATCTTGAAAGTGAGAGAAAAGTCAGGACGGCGGCTCCGTAGGCCATAGTGGACCATAGTGGACCACAGTGGAGCACAGTGGACGGTCTGTGATCTTGGCCCGTCTGCTGAGGGATCCTTCGGCCCTGGGTCTCTATAGCCTGTCCGTCCATGGGAGTGGATCTCTCCTTCTGTGGTTCTCCCCAAGGTTTCTCTTTTCTCCTGCCGGGTTTGTGAGTTTTTCCTTGCCGTGCTGGAGAGTCTAAGGACGGGGGACGCCCACGCCGCTCGTCGCTGCCTCCTATTGGACATTATATTTGCCTGGATTCACCTGAACTTTTAATTGTCATATTTATTGCTCTGTTTTATTGCCTTAATGTTTGGTGCAGCTGTGAGGCCACTTCTGTTGTGATATTGGGCTAAACAAAACCATTAAACTTGAAATTAGTGGACCATAGTGGACCATAGTGGATCATAGTGGACCATAGTGGACCATAGTGGACCATAGTGGACCATAGTGGACCATAGTGGACCATAGTGGACCATAGTGGACAGGGGGACGACAGGACCTGGGATCAGCCCGACACAGACACCTCCATTTTTTAAATAATTTAAATTCATCTTGAAATCACAGGGAAGTTTCACAACGGTGTTGATGTTAAATATACTGCGTACATTACTGTCGGTCAAATTAGCGATTGATTAGCCATGTTGTTACACTATCAGATCACTCGTAAAAAAAATACAAATAAAATAATACATTTTGTGAATTTAGAGGCATAGCCCATGTGTGTACGTGGATCTCTGGTCACAATTGAAACAAAAATGTGTTCACTGTCTCTGAGTTTGGTTTTTATCACAGAAATACTTTATTCCCGGAGTTTATTGAACTTTTATCAGATGTAGTCGCTCAATCTGCTGGTGTTCGGACACCGGGCTCTGACCGACTCTCTGCGTCTCTGAGCTCACGCTGGAGGGATATATTTTTTTGTTTTCTTTTTTTGTGATGACAGTAACGCCTGTAAAAGTGACAAAACAGTCGTTCTGTTTCATAAAATAAACGTTTGTAACACTAAATAAATTCAGATAAAAAAACTTAAAAAAAACTGTGTAGGCCTGTGTAGTGAATGAGGGGTTAGGGACGAGGGTGGACATTCGGATACAGCCAAATGTCTTTAAGCTAACTGTTTACTTTAATAAGCTGCTTTCTTCAGGACCATTTACATACACCTCAAAACTAGATAAGCTGTAGAAAATCCCCCCTCCTTTTGTGGAGAATTCCCCTCCTCCTGTGGATCCTCCCCTTTGCTCCTGCTTTGGCCCTCCTTCAGCCTCTACCTGGCTCCACCCAGAGTCTATAATTAGGGGAGCAGCCCACCTGTTCTGCCATTTTGTCCTGCTCAAGCCGCATGTAGGAGCCACCCAACCTCCAGGAGACGGTGTGTGAATGACAGTGAGTCCGATAACCCCAGAACTCTATCTTTACTTTATTGTTACCTTTTAAGCTATAATGTGCATCCACCTGTCACATTCGTTGATGTATTCTCCCTCTGTTCTTCCTTAGACAAACCACTGTTTTCCCCCATGGCCCACCATACCTCCACCCCAAGCCCATAACCCCCACTTACAACTCCACCTCAATAACATCACCTTTTAACTCTGAATCTGCTGGCTGTCTCATCCATTGCGTTGGCACCTTCACCAGGAATCAGCATACATCACAAGACTACAGTCACTTATATTTTTCATAACTACTACAAAACTAACTGCAATATGGGAAGAGAAGAACATTAACACTTACTACAATGCTTTACTCAGTGGGAACAAACAAAATGGATCCAGGGAGATCAATGACCTCCCCGGCGACAGGGACGTCAACAGGAAGTCACACAGTCGGTAGAATTGGTTCTCATTGTGTCCAAACCCCCCCTCCTCCAGCCGCCCCTCTGTGTGTCCTCTGTCACCGTGAGCTGTGGAGAAAAGCCACATCGACCCTTCAGATAATCCCACACATGATTACTGCTATTAACCAGCGAGAGTTCTGCCCAGGCCAACTGTTCTGGCGTTTTTAAAAAATCTTTACGACATTAAAACATCTGTGAGTGTCATCGATGGCTCAGTTTATAATCTTCAAAGTGTGATGTTCAAGCCTTCGTATTCAAGTCTAAATTTACTGTGAAAACTTTCCTGTGAAAACCAAATCGATAGCAAACACCCGGGATGCCGAGGCGTGAGCGATCGATCCTGGATGACTGATGAGGAGCAGCGGGTTTCCCTTTGACCCGGCTCCTCTCGGCTGGTGACTCGCATTGGGAATGGATGAGCTGAGCAGTTGGTTTGATAATCTACTGCTTTGAGGTCCGGGTTGTTTTGATTATAATAATGGCTTACACTTGGTATTGCGCTTTTGAACCACTTTGCTCCTCTCCATGTCTTTGTTTCTTTATTTAGTAGAAAAATACATTCATAATTCAGCGTTTGTCAAAGTAGTTTTTGAATAATTAGAGAAAGTTTAGATTTTTCTCCAACTTGTTTTCCCCCTTAACTGTTTTTAAATATGGGCGATTCCAGAGATGCCGTCTGTATAGATACAGACGGCATCTCTGGAATCACCCATATATGGTCATGTTTAAAAGCAGTTAAGGGGGAAAACAATTTTGAAAAATCTAAACTTTCTCTAATTATTCAAAAACCTCTTTAACAAACGCTGAATTATGAAAATAGTTTCTACTAAATAAAGATACAAAGACATGGGGAGGAGCAAAGTGGCTCAACAGCCCATAAATACATGAATAACGGAGAATGCTAACTTGATGCTAAATGTTAGCATCGAGCTAATGCTAACGGTTAGCTCGCGCTAGCTACAACTGCCGTTTTTTCACTTCTACTGAACAATCTGCTGTGAGAAAATATCCATATGGGCCCGATTTACACTTGACTTTATGTATGTGATAAATAAGTTCATATTCCACCAGAAAATGGCAAAAAAGAGGGAAAATTGTGTTTCTCTAAAGATTCTATTTTCCCCCTCGGCGAAGCCACGCCCCCTTCTATGACGAGATGCGTCTGTATCTATCTATCCTCCCAGAACAGCAAACTGGGAGAGAAGACACTGGTCCAGCCAGATACGAAACCCATCAACACTGTGAGGCAGTTTTATGGTTGATCACAGGTCAACAGGCCATCTTTGTACCAGGCTCAGGTGTTCCCCATGGGAAAATGTATACAAAGGTTCACACACCAAGATGATTACAACAACACAATTTTAGTTTTCATAAAAATGAAACAATCAAATCGATTTTCCAACTACAATTGCATCAGAGTAGGTCAACTCTAGTCAACTTTTCACTAACTTCTACTCTTGCTCGTGCAATTAGAGGACTAAGTTTGAGTAAAATGATTTCAAAGTAACTTTACTCTCTCGACGCCCACATCACAATGGCTTCGTCTAATCTAATTAAAAAGTTCAGGCTTGTGAGTGATCGGAGGCAGACAGTAAGAACAAACTTCTCGCTCTGTAACTTCATGAATCAAACCCGGCTGACATTTTGGCAGCGCCGACGTCAGACGAGGATCGGAGGCTATTAATTTAAATGGAACACTGATGAGAGCCGACCTCATTTGTTATGGTCGCACAAACAAATGCTACACCCATGTGAATTGGATTACGCCTGTTGGGTCGATCTAATCAACTCGCCAATTTAGATTCATCACCTGAGCACATTCTTGATAAACACCCAGGGAGGATTTGCTTTACGTTCACACTTCAACATTCAGCTCATTTTAAGAAAGTCACTGAGATGTGGAACAAATTTATATTTATAATCCTGGCACAGACGTGTTTCTCGCTTTCACACAAGGCCGTGGGAACCCAGGGTGCTGAGGGCGCTGCAGCTCCCCCTGGTGGATAGTTTGTGAACTGTGGGCAATATTCACCCCTTAACTCCCACCTGAACCGAGCACATTTTCTCCAGTTTTACCCCAATCCAAAAGCTTCTGGGAAAAAGGAGTGAAAATAGCAACAAAACTGAGACGAAAACAAGGATGAAAATGTGAAGAAAGTGAGAAAACATTGACGAGAAAGTGACAAAAAATTGACAAAAAATTGCGAAAAAAAAGGACGAAAGTGACAAAAAATTGACAAAAAATTGACAAAAAATTGACAAAAAATGTGAATAATTTGACGAAAAAGTGACAAAAATTTGACGAAAAAGTGACAAAAAATTTACAAAAAAGTGACCAAAAATGACAAAAATTTGACGAAAAACTGCAAAAAAAAAGGACGAAAAAGTGACGAAAAAGTGACAAAAATTTGACGAAAAAGTGACAAAAAATTTACAAAAAATGACAAAATGTGACGAAAAATTGAGGAAAAAATGGACGAAAAAGTGATAAGAATTTGACAAAAAAAATTTGAATAATTTGACGAAAAAGTGACAAAAAATTTACAAAAAATGACAAAAAAGTGAGAAAAATTTGACGAAAAATTGTGGAAAAAAAGGACGAAAAAGTGATAAGAATTTGACAAAAAAAAATTGAATAATTTGACGAAAAAGTGACAAAAAAGTCAGTAAAATTTGACAAAAATGAGACGACTGATCTTTTTCCTCACATCAGATTTTTTTCCATCACTTTTTTTGTTGGGCCATTTAGTTTTGTAGGTCTTTCAAATGAGGCGTTACACTGGCCCACAGGATTTGGGTAAAGCTGAACTGGAGAAAATGCTCTCGGTTCAGGCGGGAGTTAAGAGGTTAATAAATAGGATTTATGCACAGAAAAAAAGTATTTTGGGGGTAAATTTTGTCCCTCAGCGCCCCCTAACTAAAACATCTTCCCACGGCTCTGCTTTCAAAGACCCGTCTGCACATCCTGATTTCAGCCTGAGAAAGTGTTGAGAAGTGAACTAGGCAGACCAAATGCAATTTCAAAATGAAACATAACATTGGTGAATAGTATTTACAGATAAATAGTACATTATAGTGATTGCAGAAGAATTTTCTAGCCCCTGCAGAACTCCATCTATTTGCCCCTGACAAACAGCTGTAAAAGTCGGACTCTTCTTAATATAAAAACAGCAGCCAGAAAACTCACAATATCTAAGACTCTCTCGATAAAAGCAAAGGGGGGGGGGGGTATTATGCTAAATGGACTTTTTCAAGCTTTCCATCATGTTATTCTGTCATTCCCTCATTAAAAACATGCCTGAAGTGTTGCCTTGGCACATTCACGTATTTCTGAGTAATCTGTAAAGACTCTGATGGCGGCCATTTTAGGGATAGGTTTGCCTGAGTCCTCCTAGGAACGCCCCCACCTCCTGGAGACGCCTCCGAGCTTTCGTCACCAGCCGAGTAACCAACCACTGCTCCTCAGCAGAACCCCCTCCCCACTGATGCCACAGACAGCGTGTGGAGGGGGCGTGTCTAAAGGCTCAGAGGTTCTTAAAGAGACAGAGGCCTATTTCAAGACATTCACTACAGCCATTTTGAGAGAGACATTTTATACAAGGCAGTGATTCTAATTTACTGATGGCAAAAAAAAACATTATTTTTGTCATATTTGAAATCATTATTCAAACAATTATTTGTTGCCTTTAAAAAAAAGTATTTATTTTATTTATATATTTATTAATAAAAAAAACGATGCTGAATATTTTCTGTTTTCTGAACAGTCATAAAAGTACAAATGATTTCAAGTTTGCCTCGATTAAGGAGAGGTCTCTGTTTCACGCCTGCCCCCTGCTGGCCAGCCCTCACACCTGCGCAAGGTAACTGAGCAGCGCGGCCTGATGACATCATCACACAGCGCCGTTTGTTTTTATGTCAGGCAAAAGCACGAGCCGTGGGACGTGAAATGTGAAGGGAAAATAATCCCAGCGCCGTGAAATAATGCAAGTCTCTGGTAATCGTTTAGTGTAATAATCGAATACTTCTCTATGTGCAAATGTGTACTGTGAACTTAATCTATATATAAGACACTTTACAGAACCAAGTAGGGCTGCAACTAACGATTATTTTGTCATCGATTAATCTATCGAATATTTTTACGATTAATCGATTAATCGCTTGGCTGTGAATGGTGTAGGAAAATTGGATTAAAAAAAAGAAGAAATGATCACATAACGCTAAAGGGACATGTTGATGGAGGAAGCTTAAAGTAAATGTTTGTCGGAGGCTCTTGGCGCTAATTCTGCTTCTGATTGGACGAGACACAGACGGATATTTATGAAATTTACAATATACAAAACACTGCAGACACTTACTAGGACAAACAAAGTAGATTTTCATCAAAAATACTACACTTTCATGTCATTTTTGCTCTATTTGAGTCTGTGTGAACCAGAAAACGATTACTCAATTACTAAAATAGTTGTCGACTATTTCAATAATCGATTAGTCGACGATTAATCGATTAGTCGGCGATTAATCGATTAGTCGTTTCAGCCCTAGAACCAAGCGGCCATAGGTAAAACACTCACCTAGACTGACCTAAGGATCAAAACCGCAACTTCAAATGTTAACGATGTGCCGTGTTCAAAGTACCATCTTATCTTATATTCTAAAGCAATGCTCCGTTGTTTTGGGTGATTTGGAGCAGTTCTGATACAGGCCGTTCTCTCTCATCTGTGTTTTGTTTGTCGGTGTCAGTCTGTAGTATGTTAGCGTGACGGCCGTGCAGGGAGACGGCAGCCTGTCCGTCCACATTAACGTCCTCCGCCTGCCGCCTGGAGCTCTGAACGTTCACGCGCTCACACAATGCGAGGCACGTGCACGCTCCCACTGCCGTTTATAACCGGTGACGTAACAAGGTGACGGACAGAGGCCCACGGACAGAACAGTATATTGTTATTTATTCCTCTTACGGATGGAAACTAGTTATTTAGCTATAATGTGGTGCAGTACATCTGTCTCTATGAGCTTAATGTCTCTGTACATTGTCACTTTAAAGGAACAGGCCACCATTTTCCAGACTGAGATATGTTCTTACCTGAGCTTAGACGAGTTGATACCTACCTGTCTGGTCTCTGTGCGTGCCAAAGATGTTGTTAGCATTTGGCCTCTCCCAATGTATTCCTACGGCTCCAAACGGAGGTGAAGTTGGAAGCCACCACCCTCTTCAACTCGTCTAAGCTCAGGTAAGAACATATCTCAGTATGGAAAAACGGTGGCCTGTTCCTTTAATAAAGATGAAAGTAAAGTAAACAAAATATCCAGTAGTTTCACTTCCAGATTTCTCCACGAAAGCTCCTCCCACCCTCTTCCTCTTGCTTTCTTTTCGCTGAGCAGCGGTTTCAAAAGAGAAAGATAAAATAATGGACCGCTCTGCCCGTGTGGCTGCAGTGAAGCGTGTTTTTATCACATCACCGGAGATTTTACAGCAATTATAATAAATTATTATAACCTTAAGGCCTAGCATTGTAATGTGAAAAAGAGCTGCATTAAGTTTCCAAGTATAGATGTGGTTTCAGCGTTAAAACCTCGATCTGTGGCCCTTCCACGGCTTATGCAATGGGCCCGATCCTGTGTTTCGAAAAGCCATACATAGCGTAACTTTTTGATCTTAGTAGGAGCGCACTGTGACATCTTGCAGATCCAGACCTACAGCATTAAGTGGGCTGTAAGTGGGCAGGACAGACCCCCATGTCAAATGGCGATGACAACTTTTTTCCTCCAACCAGACTCTACAGCCGAGAGGGGGCAAGGGAGAGGGGTGGGAGGGAGTGAGGGTGAAGACGTGCTTTTATTTGGGTCACGTTAACGTAATTACAGCTGAGTGCAGACTGGGCCGGCTGTACATCACCGGACACGGGACAGTGTTTAAAGCAGTACTATTTAACTTAATTAAATTTACTTTAATTTTGCCTTAATAAATCCTTTTTGTAGTCCCTCTGGGGTTAATACAAGTGTTAAAGGGCTGACTGGGGGTCTTTCATCTCCCCCTGGTGTCTCTGGCCAGAAAACCACAATTGCAACTTGACTGCCACCGTACCGGAGTCACCAATACACACTAATAGAATTACAAAGAAGAAGCTAACAAGCTAACTGCGGGCTAGCGTCACTTTAAACAGTATTTACAGCCAAGTTTGAGTGAAAAAAATTATTTCCATTGTGTAATTGGATGTAGAATATCCCTCTGTCCCATCTGTTTTTTCTGTCAGCGTAGGAAGATCTGTTTTTGATGAGAAAACAACTTTGTAACATTGTAAAGAGCTCTGTGAAGTCAATTTTAATAATATCGCCCTTTAAAGGAACAGGCCACCGTTTTTCCATACTGATTATGATCTCACCTGAGCCTAGACAAGTTGACTTAGACCTGTCTGGTCTGTGTGCCTGTGGAAGAGCTTGGCCGCTTCTAACTTCAACTTCTTAAGCATTCATTGCAATTGTAAACGTGAAAGGGATCAGGGCTGACTTCATTGTGACCCCCATTCATTGAAGTTTTTACCTTTTCAGCTTTTAAATTTGATGAATTTCAACATTTCATCAAGGGCTTCTACTTCATGAACTTGTTACCTCGCCTCTCTTGAGCAGGCGTCGCTTTTTCACAGTAATTCCGAGGTGGTCCGGTGCAAAGACACAGAAAGTTCGGCGAATGAACAAATTGTGAAATTGCCAAGACTTATTTAACCCGCGCTGTTTATTATATTGAAACCGAATATACCCGAGCACAACAAACCTATCTGGCAATGCTCGACTTGTAGACTGAATACCAGGCAAATCGAATAGAGGGGCTCCTACGGTGTGTTTACCAAAACGTTTCTACAACTTTTGATTCACGCGCCATCTGCTCTGTCTGCGATAACGACATCAAGCTTCCCGGGCACATTGTGGACTGAAACGTGTTCCCCAAACACACGGCTGTGGACACACGCCTTTATTCATTATTCAAAGAGTCTATTACAGCAGACGGCTTTCTCTAATGGGCGACAACATGAACTGTGGCAGCGCAAATACCGGCAGCGTCCATTCATAATTAATACGCCAATCTGTGGGAACATGCATTTAATTTGAGCCGTTTGCAGCTGGACGGAAACCAGGTCTGAAACGGGACCAAATACTGCAAAAGTACGGAGAAGAAAAAACAGAAAAGCGGGAACTCTTTGCTGAAGAATCATGACAATAAGTCGTCTGGAAAGGTTTGGGAGACGGACTACAAGGCATTTTCTTCATTCTTACTTTTTCACAGCAGATTGGTTTGTAATTAGTTTATTTACTCATGTACATTTCCTTAAGTAAAGCAGGCGACACATTTAAGAGCAGTTATATTAGAATTGTGCTGATGCCATTTATTTATTTATTTTATTTTCATTCAATATAATTTTTAATTTTTATGTCTCTGTCCATCATAGACAGAAAAGCCCATGTCCTAAAGCTCCCAATGCCTGAGCTTTATTCATTTATGTGTTTTTATTTAACAATAGTATTGAGATGTTTCTTAAATGGTCTCTTTTCGTCTTTACTTCAGCTCCTGTAGATTTTCTCGTGTGTTTGTAGTAACTTAGCGAGAAGCTACAGCGTTTTCATTGTTCTGCTGCAGCTCATTTTCCCTCAATATAAACATGCTGTGTGTCTTTAATCTGGATTTTCTGAGGACTTTTTAGTCGCTGGGTTAGTTTTTCAGATGAATAAACCCCTGGGCTTAAAACGGCGTCAGAATGGCCCAAACTGTTAGCCGCGAGTTAGCAACGTTAGCCTGTATGTTGTAAACACTGCAGACGCTGCAGCGCTAACAACATTAAGCTCTGGTTAAATCCAGCTCAAGCTATGTCTCCGAGCTGGCCTGGTGTCGCCTCGGGGCCCCCCCAGAACAGCTGGAGGAGGTGTGTGTGGATCGGGAAGTTTGGGCATCTCTGCTGAGACTGCTGCCCCCGCGACCCGGCCCCGGATAAAGCGGAAGAAAATGGATGGATGGATAAATCCAGCTCAGACTCTGGTTTAGAGAGCGCAGTCTGTAATAAAGTCAGCTCTATGTGGATTATTGTGTTTACACTAAACTATTCTACAGTTTGTTGCTTCTTCTCTCCTCAGCTGAGAGCTGCGCCTCGTAGGTGCGCCTCGTAGCTGCGCCTCGTAGCTCCGCCTCGTAGCTGCGCCTCGTAGCTCCGCCTCGTAGCTGTGCTGGCCGCACATCAAATGGTGTCGGTTTCTGGTATCGGGACCTCATGAATGAGTACGAGTATGAGGACAAGCATGTGGTATCGGCACGGTTACCCGATACTGGCATTGGTATCGGTGCATCCCTAGTGTTTTATGATGCGGATGAGGAAAGGCTTGAGTGTCCAGTGCGTGGATATCATCACATGGAATTTGTTCTTACCGTAATGTCTTGTGTAAACTACCGACCAACTCCCTCATGTTAGATTAAACTGTTGACCCTCATGGCCAGTGTAGTGGAGCACTCAAACTGCAGACGACTGTCGATCAGGGCTGAACGACATGACGGAAGAAAATGAGTCCCAAGAAGAGCGAAAACACCCACGGCCCATCAGCTCCATCCCATCAGATCACACCCCAAAGACCTGAGACAGAATCAGAGTCAGATCAGTTTGAGGAAGTGGATGAACGATTATCCTGGAGGCGACAGGTACGTTTCGAAAAGGCTTTTGCCGCTGTCTGCGCGTGTGTGGACCGCACTTCATTTCCCATCATCCCCTTGGCCGTTGTAGTTCACGCAGACGAGTCCAGGTGATGAAAAGCAACGTTGGCCATAGATACAGACGGCATCTCGTCATAGAAGGGGGCGTGGCCTCGCCAAGGGGGAAAATAGAATCTTTAGAGAAACACAATTTTTCCCTCTTTTTAGCCATTTTCTGGTGGAATATGAACTTATTTATCACATAAATAAAGTCAAGTCTAAATCGGGCCCATGTGGATATTTTCTCACAGCAGATTGTTCAGTAGAAGTGAAAAAACGGCAGTTGTAGCTAGCGCTAGCTAACCGTTAGCATTAGCCAGATGCTAGCATGTAGCATCATGTTAGCATTCTCTGTTTTTTTATGTATTTATGGGCTGTTGAACCACTTTGTTCCTCCCCATGTCTTTGTATCTTTATTTAGTAGAAACTATATTCAAAATTCAGCGTTTGTTAAAGTAGTTTTTAAATAATTAAAGAAAGTTTAGATTTTTCTCAATTGTTTTCCCCTTAACTGTTTTCAAAAATGACCATATATGGGCGATTCCAGAGATTCCGTCTGTATCTATAACACCTTTGCTCTGCCCAATCCCGTCGGACCTCAGAAGCTCAGCAGGGAGGGGCCTGGTCGGGGCTTGAATGGGAGACCGTTTGGTAACACCAGGAAGCCTCGCGAATGTAGTGAGTGAGTGTGTGGTGGTCGGAGGGGCCGATGGCGCAGACTGGTTGCCTCGCTTCCGTCAGTCTACCCCAGGGCAGCTGTGGCTACAATAGTATCTACAACCACCGAGTATGGAGTGAGCGAATAGTGCAAAGTAAAGCGTCTTTGAGTGTCCAGAAAAACCAATGCATTATAATTATTATTATTAACAAACACCTATTGTAAGGTTTGTGACAGATTTGCAGTGAGTGGGCGGGGACACACCTAACCTTCTATTTGGTCGCGGTTGAAATCAGTTGCTCACACGTCTTCAGGAGGAGCCGCTGCTGCTCTTTGCACACACTGTTGCTGCTGAGCATTAAATTGTGAATGAAAATAGTTTCCTGACGTTTTACTACCGTTCTCTGACAGTTCATGCAAACCTCTGCCTCTCCAGGATATTATTTCCATGTGTAATATGTGTGGTTTGAGCGTAGCAGATATAATAACTAGAGATAAGTGGGTCCCATTCATTGTAAAGGTCCCGAGTCCTGTGTGAAACCTAATGTCCACTCAGTCTCCTCCTACGCAGCCTGTTCCTTTAAAGGGAAACAAGGCGGGAAGCCCTGCACAGGATCGACAGGCTCTGCAGCCAGTCAACGCACTGAGAAGGCTCCCACTTATTTGGGCTGATGTACAAAAACCAGCATGGTTAAAAATGTGTGTCGTGTGTCGCTCTTACGAATCTCAGTCGTTAAGTGTGAACCCCCAGACGTTCGAAAATCGCACTGAATCCAG